>NC_045610.1:10091292-10722794 GCF_009762305.2 Zalophus californianus
AGGAATTTAAAAATTACAAGACCGGGCCTGGGTGGCTTGGTTGGTTAAGCATCCAATTCTTGATTTCGGCTCAGGTCATGATCTCAGGGTCTTGAGGTGGAGCCCCGCCATGGGCTCCGTGCTGGGCTTGGTGCCTGCTTAAGATTCTCTCTCTCCCTCTAACTGCACCCCCTACCCGACGCTCTCTTACAAATCAATAAATCTTTCTAAAAAAGTTACAAGAGAGAACAATTTACATGGCAAGTTCAATTCAGAGGAAACACTTGCAAGACAAAGATACTGTGTATTTAATATGTACCAGGGGCATGCTTTATATTTTTTCATTTGAAAATATTTTAATTTCTGGTTTGAACCTGCTGAAAAACAAGGAGAAATTTACTTAAGTCACTGCACCTATAATACTTGGTGAATAATATCCAGGTTTCTCTCCTAGATCTTGAAACAAATTTGTTATAATTTGACTCCTGCAGCTGTAATATAAAACATAAATACCATTAAAAGCAAACAGTGAGGCCATTACCTGTATCTATTTACAGTTAATATCCTTAATAGCACGAACTGAGAAGAATAGTGCTTAGACCCATAATCTCAATAAATGGAAAATGGGTTAACCTCACTGGCAACAAAAGATTTTGGGGGGAAAAAGTGTTATACTAAGAAGTAATATAAAAAAAATACTAGTGTGTGCTAGAGAGGGTGCTATATCGAGGGAGATACTCTCACTACCTGTCAGTGAGAATATAAATTGGTATGTTTTGGGGAATTTGATTTGCATGCACAGCCTTAAAAACGGCCAAATTTAGAAATCAGTCCTAATGAAATAATATGAAATACATAAAGATGTTCACTGTTATCTGTAATAGTGATAAACTGGAAAAAAAACCCCTCTAAATATACATACAATAAAGGGATGACTAAATTAAGGTTTATCTCTACGAAACCATTTAAAAGGCTATTATCCTGAAACCAGTGTTACACTATATGTTAATTAACCAGAATTTAAATAAAAACTTGAAACAAACAAACAAAGGCTGTTATTATCTAGTTCTTATTAACAGGAGTAAATGCTTACCTTATGTTTCACAAGGACATGATCCTAATCTATCTTGTTTTCACTATTTTATTCCTAGGGTATAGTATAAGGACTAGCATATAATTTTTTAAATTACAAAGTGTTTTTAATTAAAATTATGCTTTTTAGAGCAGTTTTAGGTTCACAGCAAAATTGAGGGGAAGGTATGGAGATTTCCTTGTCCCTATACATGCATAGCCTTTCTCATTATCAACATCCCCCATGAGAGTGGTACATGTTATAATGGATGAACCTACACCAACACATCATAACCACCCAAAGTCCATAGTTTACATTAGGGTTCACTCTTGGTGGTGTACAGTTTGAGGGTTCGGACAAATGTACAAAGACATGTATCCCTTATTATAATATCATAGAACATTTTCACTGCTGAAGAAGAATCCTCTGTGCTCCTTCAATTCATCCTTCTTTCCCCCCAACCCCTGGCAACCACTGATCTTTTTACTGTCTTTATAGTTTTGCCTTTTCTGGAATGTCATATGGTTGGAATCATACAGTATGCGGCCTTTTCAGACTGGCTTCTTTCACTTAGTGATATGCATTTAAGGTTCCTCCATGTTTTTTCACGGCTTGATAGTTCATCTCTTTTTAGCGTTGAATAATATTCTATCATCTGGATGTACCAACTTATTTATCTATTTACCAACAAAAGGGTGTTTTGGTTGCTCTCAAGTTTTGGCAATTATGAGTAAGGCTGCTATAAACATCTGGGGACAGGTTTTTGCATGGACATGTTTTCAACTCCTTTGGGTAAATACCAGGGAGGGTGATTGCTGGATGGTTTGGTAAGAGCATGTTTAGTTTTTATTAGAAACTGCCAAATTAACAGTCTCCCAAAGTGGCTGAGGCATTTTGCATTCCCACCATCAATGAGTAAGAGTTCTTGTTCCTTCACATCCTCACCAGCATTTGGTGTTGTCAATGCTGTGGATTTTGGCCATTCCAGTAGTGTGCAGTGCACATAACTTTTTTTTCTTTAAAAAGTGGCTTTTTATTAATTTTTAACCTATAATTTCTTTATTTAAATTCATTAATTAACATATATACATAAAATTTTAATAAATATTTGGTAGGGGCACCTGGGTGGCTCAATCGGTAAGAGTCTGCCTTCCGCGTGGCCATGATCTTGGGGTCCTGGGATAGAGCCCCTTGTAGGGCTCTCTGCTCAGAGGGGAGTCTGCTTCTCCCTCTCCCTCTGCCCCTCCCCACCGCTCGTTCTCTCTCTCAAATAAATAAAATCTTTAAAAAAATAATAAACAAATAAATATTTGGAAAATGAACGAAAACTAATGTTCAGTGAAAAATGTAAAATTATATAAAACGGGATTTCTGTAAAAAATCAGTGTAGAAAAAAAACTGTAATGACACACAACCAAGTGGGAAAACAGGTCATGGGCATTTGTTAAAAATAGCTTTATTGAGGTATAATTTTACATACCCACTGTCTATGTACAGTTAAATGACATTTATACAGTTGAGCAAATATCACCATAATCCAGTATCATGGTCAATTTTTGTTTTCTCAGTCCATCTTTTCTGTATGGTAAAGGAGGACTTACTCTTTGAAAGGCCTCTTCACTGAAGGTTGGTGGAACTGAACTCTAGAATTACCTATAAAATTATTTTCTAGTCTAATGACTTGAGTCTCTCCCTTCAATTTGGCGTATGCAACTTTCTAGCAGAAAGTGGATTTTAAAAAAGCAGCAGGAAGGTCCTGTGCTACCTTCCGTAGTACAATGTTAAGGGTTGAGCAGGTACGATACAACCTAGATTGTTTGGACGTCCCCCTACCCACCTGGGAAGTTGGCCGCTACAGCCCACAGGCTGGGGCCACCATCCTCCGTGAAGTGCCCAGAGAAGGGACCTTCGTTGCACTCACTTAGCTCCCTAAACTTAGCTTCCCTTCGGGAAGAAGCCGACTGAGATAGGTTAGCACCTGAATACCCATCATAGCCCCAGCTCCCAGCGCCCCGCCTCCAGCCTCCTACCTGCGGAGAAGCAGAGCAAGGACAGCCGGTGCCTCAGGCGGGCCAAGCCTAGCACAGTGGGAGCAAAGAACATGGCTTCATCGTCGGGGTGCGCGATCACCAGGAGGGTCCTGCTTCCATCTCCCGGGACGCCAGCCGGCTCCTGACTCTTCATTCTTTCCCAGGAGTCCCAAACCCAGAGGAAGCCCCATGCGAGGATCGCCGCTGCCAAGCACAGAAAACCCACAACTTCCATCCTAAGTGGCACTGCGCCTGCGCAGGAGGAAGGCTGCCGCACACGCAGCCTCCGGCGGGAAAACTGCACTCGCGGAAATTGCGTTCCGAGTTTAAGTCCGTTTTGCCAGGTTTCAGAACGTTGGGTTCCTGTTGTGGTTTTACAAGGACACCTCCCAACCGTTCTTTATCTAGCTCTCTCTATGCAACCTCTACGACGTCTTTTTGCCTTCTCGATTTCAGAGACGAACCCCTTGCTGTCCAGCTTTCTGCCCCTGTCCTTACAGTGCCATGGGTTTAAAAAGAAGCGTTTGAAAATACCTGCCCTCCCTCTCTTGAATTCCCTCCTCTCTTCAATTCACCATTTTGTAACTCATTTATTTAAAACCCTAGGCTTCCTCGTAATTATTTGTTAGCCCCTTATCCGGATGAACCGACTTTGTTTTTCCTTCTTCATTTTGGCTTGTGGAGCGGTGGCTCCTCTGAAGGAAAAGCACGCGGTTACGAGGAACCGTCCAGTGATTTCTCTAGAAGGGTAAGGCTGAGAGAGCGCACTTCGTAGTCGCCGAGAGCCACGGGCTCCTCCGACGGTTGACTTTAGATTAAGGAACGACATCACGACATCACGCCTGACATGTCAGTGTAAGTCCCGCTGCGAATTACAGCCGCAGCCCTGGAAACTATCTTGGGTAGGTCGACGTGCAGCCAGCCCTCTGGCTCCCAGCACTGGGGACCTGACTTCGCTCCCCGCAGCCCGGGCCGCAGGAGGCGGCGGCCATGGCGCCGCCGCGCCGCGGAGGGGTCGCAGGGCCCGAGGCAAGGCCTCGGGTCCTTCCCTTTCCCACTCCCCGGGGAAGGCCCCGAGCGCGCGGGAGCCGGCGGGCTCGCGGCGGGCGCCGCGGCCCGAGTGCGCGATGGCAGGGCGCTGGGTCCGGCCGGGTACGGCGCGCCTCCGCTCGAGGGGACCGCCGCCCGCCAGGCTGAGCGGAGAGCCGAGGGGACCAGGCGCGGGGCGACCCAGGAAGCTCGGCCGAGGTAGGAGCCGCGCTCGGCCAGCGGAGGGAGTCGGTCTCCCAGCCCTCCGGAAGGAGGAGGAGCCGGCGCCGGAGCCGCCTTAGCGGCGGCCGCCGAAGCCGGGGGGGAGGGAGAGGGGTTGAGTCAAGATGGCGGCCAAGGTGGCGAAGCAGCAGCAGCGGCGGCGGCGGCGGCGGCTGGAGTGAGCTCCCCGCTTGCCGCGCCGAGCGAGGTCCCGGGGTAGGGCCGCGCGCCGGGGCCGCGTCCTGCTGCTCAGGCCCGGGGGCGCGCCGGCTACCACGCTCCGCCAGCTCCTGGTGAGTAGGCCCCGGCGCCCGCAGCCCCGGCCTCCGGGCCCCCCGCTCGCTCCGGGGCTTCCGAGGGCTCCCAGAGCGCCGGCCGCGGGAGCGGCTTCTCGGCCCGGCGAGGGGCGTCGCGGGCCCGGTAGGTCCGGTCCCGCCGCAGACGCCCAGCCTCTTCCGCTCGGCCGTCCGGGGCGACTCGGGCGCGGCGGGGAGCTGGGGCTGGGCGAGGGGAAGAGGCTTATGGAGTTTGGAGGAAGAATGGGCTGCGGCCGGCCGGGTGTCCTGTGGGGAGGGGGCGTGCGGAGTCCTGCGGGCCGCCCGAGGGAGACCGGGAGGGCCGGGGGAGCCCAGGTGGGGCCGGCACAGGTGGCGGGCCTGGGCTCACTCTGAGGCGGAGTTGGTGGCCGTCTCGGGAGTGTGGAAGGGCTTAGGGAGGGTGACAGCGGTGGACAAGTGCGTGAAAAGCAAACTAGTTCACCTTCTAAGCAAACCACTTCGGGGTGTAATGGCGAAGGGTGGGTAGTGGCGGAGATGGCAAAGATCGGAACCCTCTACCTCCTGCCTTTCATTATTGGTGTTTTACTGGGTGAAGTCGGTGAATTCTCTTTTATAGAGGAAGAAGGATTTGAGAAACTGTAATTGAGAAAGCGGTCTTAATGGAGAGCAGACTGAATTCTTCGATTGGACTGGATTAGGTGTAGTCGTTCTTAGAGGTGGACGTGGGAATAAGTGGTATTTGTGAAAAGTGTTTGCTCAGGAAGCGTCAGTTTTCTTTTACTGATGTTGCGTGCCATGGCGCCACTTCAACAGAGTTAACCTTGGAGAGCAGTGTTGTAGGTAATTCTTATCTTTGGGATTAGTATTCACCTGCATCAGATTTGCTTCCCTAATCATATCCTAATTAATATTGAAATTTGCGTTCCTTGTGTGCATCCTGGTGAGGCAATGATGAGAGGCAGAACACTGAGCCAAGAGCAACAGGCCCGGGATTTTAAAATGCCTACAAATATTCATTCGTTCGTTCAACATATCTTGATCAATAACTGCTGCTAATAGGTCACATGGGACTGTCCTTTCCATAACTGAAGAACCGTTGACATTATTTAATTTTTAATTGTTTAAAAAAATGTCTTAATGTACCCTTTCATAAAAATATTTATTGGATGAACCAAGTGGCCTGGGCTCAGGAGCAGATAGAACAATTTTAGAATCTTATTTAGAAATGGGTAAAAATTACCAAAGAAGTAAACACAAGTTGTTGGAGGAAGAAATAGTGTTTGTATTCGCTTATTCTGTTAGATCCGGTGGGAGCTTATTTATTTATTTTAGTATTTATAGTACACAGTTGCCTTGCCTTGCTTTAAGCACACCTGTCAACAGAAATCAAGGTTAACACACGTATATATAAATAATATGCACATACTTACATACATACATAAGGATGGGATTACTTGGAATACCAAAATACTCTTTCCTTTTGCAAAAGGCTTGCCATATGTTGAACTACTCCCCCAGAGAAAATACAATACAAAGAGTCCTGATTCTTCCTTTTACTAAGTGACGTTTTGGAACATGATCAACCTTTCTGTGCTTCCCTTTCCTCATCTATGATAGTAGGAAAACATCCATTCTTCTAGGGTTGGCTGCTGTGATCCTAAGAGAGTTAATAGTTATGAAATTGCTTTAAACAGATAGAAAGGGTTATGTTTCTGTGAGGTAGTAACAACTTCCTTTGCACTCCTGAAGTGCTTATCTGCACATCTCCCGTGGCATTCACACTTTCTACCTTGTATTTAGGTATTTAGGAACCAGTTTTATCTGAGATCAGGATAGGCCCTTCTCAGATTTTATCTTTCTTTACGTTTAAGACACCAGGTAGGATTTTATTTTCTGTGTGGGGTATTGACACTGCAAATGTTTGTTGAGTGAATAAACATTGTATTCTAATTAGAAAAATGTATTCACATTACGACTTAACCTGAATAGGCCTGTTACATACCCTAGCTGTGATTCCCTCCATGGCCTCTGAGAAAGATACATTTTTAACTGAATGCCTTTTGGATTTAATCAGACAGTAAAATTTAAGTATTCGGTGTGCTCACATAATTTTTTTTTAAAGATTTTATTTATCTATTTGAGAGAGCGAGAATGAGAGAGAGAGAGAGCGCACATGAGAGGGGGGAGGGTCAGAGGGAGAAGCAGACTCCCTGCTTAGCAGGGAGCCCGATGCGGGACTGGATCCTGGGACTCCAGGATCATGACCTGAGCCGAAGGCAGTCGCTTAACCAACTGAGCCACCCAGGCGCCCAGCTCACATAATTTTTTAAAAGAAAATGCTTGAAAATAACTTATGTTTCTTTGAATTTAATTGAGTAAAAGTTGGTTCCAAAGCTAGGTAAATATAGTCAAGTTTTTGTAAGCTTTTTTTTTTTTTTTTTTTTAAATTTGGGAAGTGGTGAGATTTTCTTGCCATTACTGCAGTAGGAAGCAAAGGCTTTTGAATAGGCCAGGGATTGATGTAGGTAAATGTCAGGCTATTTGTTACTCAGTTTCTTTAGTGTGTTTTGTTACTCAGTTTTAATTGTATTTTGTAATCTGTCTCAATTGCAATTTCAGTTTCTTCCTGATGCCTGGGAACAATGGAGGTCTAGCCTACTTAGTTACTTCACTTTCTTCTCTTCATATGTTGCATTTTACTAGAATACCTTGTAAAGAAGTAGTAAAGCTTGATCAGAATTTCTTTTCTTTTTTTTTTTTTTTTAAGATTTCATTTATTTATTTGCCAGTGAGAGACACAGTGAGAGAGGGAACACAAGCAGGGGGAAGTGAGAGAGGGAGAAGCAGGCTTCCTGCGGTGCAGGGAGCCCGATGCGGGGCTCGATCCCAGGACCCTGGGATCATGACCTGAGCTGAAGGCAGACGCTTAATGACTGAGCCACCCAGGTGCCCCCACAGTTTATTTTCTATGGACTTATTTGTTTTTATTTTTAATTTTTTTATTGTTATGTTAATCACCATACATTACATCATTAGTTTTTGATGTTCTATGGACTTATTTGTTGATCAGAGATTCATATGTAGTTCATTCACTTGTTCAACTGGTGTGACATGCCTTTTATGTTCAGGGTATATTACTAAATGCTTGTAAAGGTATAAAGTTGAGCAGATCAATTATGTGCACAAATAAGTCTCTAGGTTGCCTGATATTTTGTCTTTTTCAGGTTTGAGGATGCAAGAAGTACATTTAGATTGATGGTTAAGAAAACATCTTGGGGCGCCTGGGTGGCTCAGTCGTTAAGCGTCTGCCTTCGGCTCAGGTCATGATCCCAGGGTCCTGCGATCAAGCCCCGCATCGGGCTCCCTGCTGGGCGGGAAGCCTGCTTCTCCCTCTCCCACTCACCCAGCTTGTGTTCCTGCTCTCGCTATCTCAGTCTGTCAAATAAATAAAATCTTTAAAAAAAAAAAAAGAAAACATTTTGGTTTTTTTTCTGTCAGGACTTCTTAGGAGTATTGAAAAGCTATGAAAAGCTTCTGTCATGTAGCAATAACTATGTAGGGCATCTGTTTTTTATTTGGTATTCTTGTGGTGGTGGTTTTCCTTGAACATTTTTACTGTTCTTCTACTATTTTTTCTACCCGAGAAGCTTGTGTGGTCAAAATATTACTTGGATAGTCTTCAGATACAACATACTTTTTTGTTTGTTTGTTCTCTTTGCATTTGAAAGTGAGACCATAGAAAGCCATGTTAATGTTCCTTTGGAGTTCTTCAGTTCGATTCCTCCGTGGGTGCTACTGTTACTTTTACTTAAAAGTGATCGCAAAAAAACAAAACAAAACACAAAAATAAAAACTGGTTCAAATAAAATGCTAATAATTTATAGAATTATAGGATCTAGAGTCATAGATGATCTAGTCTTACTTTACTCGTGAATAAACTGAGGGTCACGGAAGTGAAGTGATTTGCCTAAATTGTTGCAATTGGCCAGTGGTAGAATCTTGTCTTCTGACATCCAGTGTAGGACTTATTCCATTACACCATCTCATCCATCGGATGATTCAGCGTGATGATTGACAATTAGAACAAAAATCGGGGTGGATGGGGAATGAGAGATTACTTATTCAGCTTAGGTATTGGGTTTATCTTAACTTTAAATTTTCCTTAATGAAAATATAGTTTGAAAAAAATTAGTATTGATCTACATCAATAATATGATCACTGGGAATTATTTGGTTTGCTTAATTTTTAATCTGTGATGAATATCTTTTTTTAATGTTTCTTTTAAAAAAGATTTTATTTATTTGAGAGAGCGAGAAAGAGAGAGAGAGAGAGAGAGCACGTGAGGGGGGGAGGGTCAGAGGGAGAAGCAGACTCCCTGCTGAGCAGGGAGCCCGATGCGGGACTGGATCCTGGGGCTCCAGGATCATGACCTGAGCTGAAGGCAGTCGCGTAACCAACTGAGCCACCCAGGTGCCCCTGTGATGAATATCTTCTTAAACAAAAATGTCTTTGAGGTTATCTGGACCTAGTGATAGTTCATGGAATTTAAGTATTACAGTAATAGAAATTGTATTATGTCGACAGGAACTTCTGAGACCCAAACAGGTTAAATTACTTTATAAATTAGCTATTGCTTGCTTTTCCTGCTTTCTTTCTCTTTCTTCCTTCCTTTCTTTTTTTTTAAGATTTTATTTAGAGCGATAGAGATAGAGCGAGTACAAGCAGGAGGGTGGGGGGCAGAGGGAGAGGGAGAAGCAGGCTCCCCACCCAGTAGGGAGTCCGATGCAGGGGCTCGATCCCAGGACCCAGAGATCATGACCTGAGCTGAAGGCAGACGCTTAACCGACTGAGCCACCCAGACACCCCTTGCTTCACTTACTTTCAAACTTCTGGATCTTTTTTTTTTTTTTTTTTTTAAAGTATGAGGGACTTCAGTAGTTAAATAAAAGCTTAGATAAATAGTGTGAATATGGACTGTATTCTTAAGGTTATGTTGAAAGTGCACACGTAGTATTAGTTTTCTATAGGTATTTATGCCATAAAGTTTATTTTTATTTTTTTATTTTTAAAGATTTTATTTATTTATTTGATAGAGCGAGAGAGCACAAGCAAGGGGAACAGCAGAGGGAGAGGGAGAAGCAGGCTCCCCGCCAAGCAGGGAGCCCGACGCGGGGCTTGATCCCAGGACCCTGGGATCATGACCTGAGCTGAAGGCAGACGCTTAACCATCTGAGCCACCCAGGCGCCCCTCCATAAAATTTATTTTAAAGAAAGAAGCATATTGTTCTTTTTCAACTGAAATCCTCACATGAGTACTGAAGCATGTCATATTTATTCCATTTGGGCTGTTAAATAATATGCCTGTTTAGCCTAATGTGCCTTCTGAAATCTACCACATTTAAATTCTGCCTATTTTTTTAGGGTTTAATCATATATTACTTCAGCCAGGAAGTCTCCCTCCTACTCCCTCTTCTCCAAAGATGTGTATTTCTCATTTTGGAAGTTCTTAATGCTTTACTTATGCCTCTATTATAATATCATAGTTATTTATGTACATGTCCATTTAGTCTCTGCTAGACCATAAGCCTATTGTGGGCATGTCTGTATCTCATGTCTACCTCAACTCCCAGAATAACACCATACCCAGAAAGTGTGTACTAGAAATTTGTTAAATGCATAAAAAACCTAACTGCTAGAGTTACTTGGTACCATTGTTGAAGAAGCCGATTGATACATGTGTGGGAACTTGAATAGTTTATGTAAATTTAAAAACAGGTAGAAATTTACCAGTGTTAGTGAGAGACAAATAATCCGTGAATTATCAAAACATTAAAAAAAATTTTTTTTGTCAGTTTACTGGGATTTTAGGGAGAAAGAAAGTAAGGAAGGGATTCGTTCATCTCACTATTTTCAGATAATGTTAGAACAAGAATATGTTAATATATACAGGGAATTTTGGAGTAGTTTCAGTGGTTAGAAAAAAATTGTGAATTAAGAATATGGAATAGTTTGTTTATAGGATTGTTTTTTTATTTTGTGTTTTTTAAAAAAGATTTTATTTTATTTATTTATTTGAGAGAGAGAGTGAGAGAGAGCACAAGAAGGAGTAGGGTCAGAGGGAGAAGCAGACAGACTCCCTGCGAGCAGGGAGCCCGATGCCCGATGCGGGACTCTGTCCCAGGACTCCGGGATCATGACCTGAGGCTTAAACCAACTGAGCCACCAGGCGCCCTGTTTACAGGATTATTGAAGAATACCTTTGAAGGATTCCCTTTGAAAGAATAGTATTGTTTAGTTTTAATATCAAAAATTAAATCTTTAAGTAGACTAGTCAAGAGCAAATGAAAAGTCAAGGTGACCAAAGTATTTTGATTCCCCCCACGCTGTGTCTATTTGAGGAATAAAACTTGGGCTGGTTTTTTTTTTGTTTGTTTGGTTATATATGAATAAACTGATATCAAACCAGAATAAGTTGAGGTTATATTTTTCTAGGAAAATTTGACACTTAGTTTTGCTTTGAGGGTCACCTTTCTGGTTACAGTTCACCTCCCTCTGCCCCCCTCCCCCCATACTTCTATTTAACTGACAGACTCTTGACATTTTTGTTGTCCTGGACAGTTCAGAGTCAGAGTAATTTGTTTTAGGCAGTTCATTTCCTTTGGTGATAGCATATAGATTTGTATAACTTGGAAATATTTGTTTTAAATTGTAATCATCATGTCTTTGAACAGGAGACGTTTAACTTTGTGTTACTTTTGATTAGGTTCTTTTAATTCAGTTTTAAATTACAATAACTTTTATGTATTGGAATGAAACCAAAACTTGTGCTTTCTAGGAGTTATAGCCTAAAATATACACAGTATAAATATACCAGATGTAGGGAGTATATAGTCCATTAACTCTATGTGTGTGTGGGTGTTTATGTGTTGGGGGGAAGGGGGAGGAAGAATGGGGCGGAGGGAACTGAACAGAGGAGGAGGGCAGGAGTGGAAGAAGTTGCTGTATAATCACACACAACCATTGTAATGAGTGAAGGAGGATGTGTTATTTTAGAATCTTTGTCTTTCATCTATTATAAGTAATATGTTGTTTTACAGAAGTGCAATATAGAAGTATATAAAGAAGTTGAAAGTACCACTTCCTAGATGTAATCTAAGTGTTGCGTATTCTTTCAGATTTTTTTTTTTTGGTGTGTGTAATTTCCTGTATTACAGGATCATAATATATTGTTCTTTTATGTACTACTGTTCCATGTTGGTATATTTAGAGTTATTTCTGTCATTAATGGCCACATAGTATTCTGTTTATGAAAATACCATGATTTGTTTAATCAGTTTATGGCTACTAGTGTTTTTTTTTTTTTGTCTTGTTTTGTTTTTTCAGAAAAACAAAGCTGAGGTGAAGTATTTGTGTGTATTTTGTGTACTTGCGCAAGCAGTTTTGTAGGATAGATTCCTACAAAGACTATAAATAGATTCCAGAAGTGGAGTTGCTGTTACCTGAACAGTGGAGGTTTGGAAAGATATTGATACAAGTGTATCAGTAAGCCCCAAACCCTGGCCAGTACTGGATGTTACAAATTAAAACATTTTGACAATTTAAGAAGGGGGGGGTTGGGGTGGGGGGGGTGGGGGGTGGTGGTGGTGGTGGTGGAAGTGATTCTGATTGGCTTTTATCAATTACTACTGAGTTTGGAATTTTTTTATGAGGGGAGTTGTATTTCTTTAATAAATTGCCTGCCTTTGGTTATTTTTTGATGGAGTTTTTGGTCTTTTTCAGATTGATCTGAAGAGTTTTTTATATATTAAGGTATTCACTTTTGTCAAACATATGCACACTCCCCACCCCCAGCTATTCTTCTGTGTGTTTGCTTTTGAGAGAGAAAGAGACAGAGAGAGAGGTAGGGGGAGGGGCAGAGGGAGAGAGAATCTTAAGCAGGCTCCATGCTCAGCACACGGAGTCTCAGGCTTGATCTCATGATCCTGAGATCACGACCTGAGCCAAAATCAAGAGTCAGACACTTAACCAACTGAGCCACCCAGGAGCCCCTCTTTTGTGTTATTATGTAGTCAGATATACCCAGTCCTGCTCTGTGCTCTCTGTGTGACCTTGGGCACATTACCTAACCTCTCTAAGCAGTACTTTCCTTATTTTTTAAATTATTATTTTTTAAAAAAGATTTTATTTATTTGTCGGACAGAGCACAAGCAGGGGGAGCGGCAGGCAGAGGGAGAAGCAGGCTCCCCGCTGAGCAAGGAGCCCGATGCAGGACTCAATCCCGGGACACTGGGATCATGACCTGAGCAGAAGGCAGACGCTTAACCGACTGAGCCACCCAGGCGCCCCAAGTTTGCTTATTTTTAGATTGGAGATAATGTAAAATAACATTTAGCACAGTGTCTGACACATAGTAAGTAAATAATAAATGTTAGCTGTCTTCATTAGTAGTCCATATATGGCTTCTGGGTTTCATGCTCTACTTAGAAAGACTTCTTCACTCTAAAATTTAAAATATTCACCCATCTATTAAACTAAAAAAGTAACATGAGGAATGTTATTGTATAGCATGCTACTGCTTGTTTTAAAGAGGAAAAATAATGTATACTTATTTGCTTGTATGTTAGAGGATGTTTCTGAAATGAAACCCAAGAAACTGGTAACGTTGGTTGTTGTAAGAACTGAGTGACTGAGGCATATAAGTGAGAGGAAGACTTTTGACCATAATGCCTTTTTGTATTTTTTAGACAAAGAACTGCCCAGATTTTAATTGAACTTTCATTTTTTTCTTTTCTTTCCTATTTTTTCACTTCTAATTTTTTTGATCCATATGGAATTTATTTCCAGTGTAAGAAGTGAGGTAGAGATATATTTTGGGGGAATATATGTGTGCATGTTTTCTCCTCCAGATAGTTAGCCAGTTGTGTGAGCACCATTTAGTGAATAATTCATCTTTTGCCCCACTGATTAGATTTGCAACTTATGTCATTTACTAAATATGTTTGGAACTGTTTCTAATTTATTATGTTCTTGATCTTGTATCCTTTAAATTGCTGTTGTTTTATAATTTTATTTATTTACTTATTTTTTAAAAAGATTTACTTATTTCAGTGAGAGAGAGAGTGTGGAGGGTGCATGTGGGGGGGCAGGCAGAGGAAGAGGGAGAGAGAACTCTGAGTGGACTCCCCGCTGAAAGCGGAGCGCGACGTGGAGCTTGATCTCACAATGACCTGAGGTGAAACCAAGTTGGATGCTTAACTGACTGTGTCACCCAGGCGCTCCTGTTTTATAATTTTAATGCTGATAGGGTTTGTCTCTTGTTCATTACTTTTTTTTTTTTCAGATTTTGATAATTCTGGTCCATGTATTCTCCCAGATGAACTTTAGAATTATTCTGTGAAGCTCAGTAAGACATCTTGCTGAGATGTTTATGGGGAATACTGAATATTGATTAGAAATACCAAATTTATAGGTTAATTTTGGAAGACTGACTTTATGTACTTCCTCTCCTTTAGTTCAAATAGACTTTTTTACGTTCTTCGGTAGGTTTTCAAACTTTTCAAATAAGGCCTATCCATTTCTTCCTTTCTTTTTAAGATTTTATTTGACAGAGAGAGCACAAGCAGGGGGAGCAGTAGAGGGAGAGGGAGAAACAGGCTCTCTGCGGAGCAGGGAGCCTGATGCGGGGCTTGATCGCAGGACCCTGGGATCATGACCTGAGCCGAAGGCACATGCTTAACCCCCAGGCGCCCCTCTTACTCCTTTTGTTCAAAAAATATGGTAGGGAATCAACAGAGTTTATATTCTAGTGGGGGAGGACAGTATAATGAAGTAAAACAAACAAATCCATTTCAGGTTGAGATTAATTTAAAAGAGAAAAAAAAGGCTTATGTGGTTGAGAGTAACTGATGGGAACCCACCTTATAGGTGGTTGGGAAAGGCCTTTCTGAGGAGATGACATTTGACCTCAAATGCTAAGTTTGATGAGGAGTCAGCCACTTAAATGAGCCAGGAAGAGCATTCCAGGCAGAGAGTAAAGAAGGACAAAGGCCTGAGGCAAGGCAGGTCCTGGCGCAGGATGAAGGGACTGAAAGGAAGCTCATGTTGCTGGGGCCTACTGAGCAATCTGGAGAGGAAGCAGGCCAGATCAGGTGGGGGCCTTGTGGGCCATAGTGAGTAGTTGGGATTTTATTTGAAGTGCATGGTAGCCCCCTGGGGAGTCTTAAGCAGAAGAGTGACACGTTCTGATTTATGGTTTAAAAAGATCATACAGCTTTTTGAGTAGAGAGAAGTACTGATGTGGGAAGTCCAGTTAGGAGGTTTTTTGTAGCAAGAGGTGAGGATGGGGGGTAGTGGAGATGGAGAAGCATGGGAGGCTTGGGGTGGGTACGTGGAAGGAAGAACAGAACTTGCTATTGGAATGGGTGTTATTGAGAGCTAAGCACTGTTAGGTGCTGGGGAGGCCATGTGAGCAAAACAGAGATGGTCCCTGCCCTCACAGGCATCTGGTGGCTTTGTTTTTTGTATATAATTCAGTAAATTTTAAGTCAGTTGCTTTTTTTCTACCTTATTGTGGTGTATGCCTTAGAAATAGTCTGTTCAGTAGCCTGTTTTATTTTGCTTCATAACCTTTAGCAGTCTCTGTTAGTGGGTCAAAGGGGAGACAGCACCATATGATCTTTAAGAGATCTGTCTCTGAGTTTAAACAAAATTACCTTGGGGAAGTTACTCAGGCTCTCAAAAGCCTTAATTAGGGATAATAATGGAACTAATATTTTAGGTGAGCTCCTTGCAGGCCAAGCTCTTAGTATACTGCCTAGTATATAACAAAGGCTCACTAAATGGTAACTTTAAAAATTATTCTTTGTAGTTATTGGCCTATCGATTAATTCTGCAATATATTCATTTCTTATAGTTGCTGGAGTGAATATTGCTCAGAGAATTAGTTCAATATAGTGCAGCTGTACCAGAGTTCTCAGTTGCATTGTTGTCTACTATTGCTGTCTTGGGAAACTTCTCGTTTCTCACTTTATGTAGGGTGAAAGCAGCATTTTTTTCCCCCTAAGTTGAAGAGTTATTTATTGAATGCCTGTATTCTTTGATTAATCAAATAGTTATGCCCTTATTAATGTGTTTCTTTCAATATCAGATTTGATTGAGGGTGAGATAGTTGAACCTGAAAGGCCTTATTTCTTTAGCTCCCATTCATCTGTTTTCTAAGTGAGATGTTCAAAAGGGCCTAAAGTAAAATAAATACTTTGTCAATGGCATTCCCCCAGAGTAGCTCCTTTGTTTGTTTGTTTGTTTGTTTAAGGGAAGAATGCTTGAGTTTTATAGGAGAAATTTTAGTCCTGAGTTCAACACCTCTCTGACCTCAGACAAATTACGGAATCCACTTAGGTGATTTCTAGGGTCTCTGCTCGAGACTGGCCTCTGAGATGGGCTCAGGAGGCCTGCCTTCTTTTTCTCTTTTTTTAAAAAGATTTTATTTAATTGAGAGAGAGATCGGGAGAGAAAGAACACGATTGGGAGGTGGGGGCAAAGGGAGAGGGAGAAGCAGGCTTCCCGCTTGAGCAGGGAGCCCAACGTGGGGCTCCATCCCAGGACCCCGGGATCATGACCTGAGCCGAAGGCAGACGCTTAACTGACAAAGCCACCCAGGCGCCGCAAGAGGTCCGCTTTAAGTCATGGCCATTCTGGAGAGTCTTAGGTAGCTGGGATAACCCAGAGGGGTGGTCCTTAGCCTCTCCTTGCTTAAAATACTTCAGGATTTGGACTAGAGCTGGGCTGCTTTATGAGAATTGTTGTGACCTGATCTGTCTCAGGTTAGTAACTAGTATTTTGTCATCTGCAGTATCACAGAAGACATTCTCCTATCCCGTACTTTTGTATCAAAAGGTTTTATTCTTTGATCATTTAAAAGAAAATTGAATTGTGTATTTTGTAGGGTCTTTTTTCTGCTTTGGTAAAATATGGGCTTCTCTGTTGTGACCCTGGGTGGATTCATTCTTGCTTATCTGAAGAGGTATTTGCAGTCCTGCCACAGTGAAGTATATTTTTAGCTATTTTTTTCCAAGATAGCTTAGGCCACCTTGAAAACCTGTCCAAGTACATTTTGGTTATGCAAAGATTGTAGGCCAAAAGCCAGGAGTTCCTGGTGAGAGGGCATTGGATTCTTTTTTTTTGGGAGGGGGGATTATATTTGAAATTTTTTTGCAAGAGAAGTTTCCTGTTGAGTAAATTGATGTGTATCTTCTTTACTTTAATATGGGAAGATTCAAAAAGGAATTTAAGTAGACCAATTTCATTTTACTATATTTTATTGCCTGTTTACAAAACAGAGGAAGCTAGTTTGGGGGTTATTTATAAAATTCCGATGAAATGTGGGGTGCCTGGGTGGCTTAGTCAGTTAAGCGTATGACTCCTGATTTCGGCTCAGGTCATGATCTCGGTTGTGTGTTTGAGCGCCACATCAGGCCCTGAGCTGAACATGGAACCTGCTTAAGATTCTCTCCCTCCCTCTCCCCCTTAAAAAAAAAAAAAATTCAGATGAAATGTGCTCTTCTCACTTATAACAATGGCATCCAGTTTTAGTATATTCTTATACTACATTACTGTTATATATGTTTATGTTATGAGGGGGTTGTGCATAAAACTTTGACTGTAAAAATTCATGAGTCAGGAATGTAACTAACCCTAAGGTGTAATGAGTTTTGGTGTTAAGGACTGAACTTAAAATTTGAAACTGCCACTTAAGGTCTTTTCCTCTTCAGCCTTAACTTTAAACTGGATTCTTGTAAAAGAGGTATCTTGGCAAGCTCTGACTGGAGTGAGGGTAGAATGCAGGACTTAATGGGGGGGTGATGGGAGGACTGAAAAGGTAGCTTGTGAAGGTCCCCATTCCCACTGAATGGGAGTATTTCTCTTCTGTGGATTTTAATACATTTGGCTTCCACGTAAGATGTTTAAGGAAAGAGTCTGGTTAAAAAACAAAAACAACTGTTGCTCTCAACTATTGCTTTGTGTCTCATGAGTAAGTTTTGAGGAAGGAAGTCATAGTGGTCTCCAAGCTGCCCCTCTTGTGGCCAGGAGTAGGGCCTGCTTTGACCCATAAATCTGTGTGCCAGCGAGGGCTAATCTCTGATTTTGCTGATGTTTTCTTGCCACCTGTGTTGGGCTGATAGTACCTGACTCTGTTTTATTTTTGAGATATTCAAGTTAAACTTCACTAAAATCACATCACAAAATTAGGATATCATGAAGAATTCCTGACAAAAGGGGAACATGGGCAAATCATATTTGAGTGACATTGAATATAGGTATTGAACTCAGGATTCATCAGTGCTGAAAACTAAAAAAACACAAACATAAACAACACCAGTATTACATGGATGTCTCATCATGTAGACCACTGTTGGAAAAAATTTGGATGACCTTGAGCTAAGATCTTTCCTTTTGCCTTTCCATTCCATTTATAGCTTTATTTACTTAAGATGTCTGAGTTGGGAGGAGAGCTCAGAGATAGATCATGTAAGCATTTGTTTTTCTTGAGATTTTATTTTTTTATTTTTAGTTTTTAAAGATTTTATTTATTTGACAGACACAGAGAGAGCAGGAACACAAGCAGGGGGAAGAGTAGAGGGAGAGGGAGAAGCAGGCTCCCTGCTGAGCAGGGAGCCCCATGTGGAGCTCGATCCCAGGACCCTGGGATCATAACCTGAGCCGAAGGCAGACGCTTAACGACTGAGCCACCCAGGCGCCCCTAGATTTTATTTTTAAGTAATTTCTACACACACTGTGGGGCTCGAACTTAGAATCCTGAGATTAAGGGTTGCAAGTTCTACCGACCGAGCCAGCCAGGCGCCCCATATCATGTAGACATTTCTTAGGGGTGCAGAGCATAATTACTTGGAAAACATTTGTAAAATATTTCTGAACACTCATTGTGAAATACTCTACAGCAATAGAAAGAATGAAGAAGCTCTTTATAGCCTCATGAGAATGATTGCTATATTGAGAAAGATATATTAAGTAATAAAAGGCTATAGAACAGTATATCTCTACTGTGCTACCATTTATGTGGGGAGGGAAGTGTGTGTGTGTGTGTGTGATGTTTCTAAAGGGTACTTTAGTAACTTTGGTTGCCTTCTGGAAGGACAGCTGGGTAGGAGCTGGGGGACCAGGGTGAGAAGATTTTTCTCTCTGTCTTCTGTGGGTGCACTTACAAACTCTAAAATCATACATATAATACCTATTTCCAAAAACAAAACAAATAACACCACCACCAAAAACCTCATGTGTTAGAGCAGGGGCAGGTGGATAGGAGGGGAATGCTGACCGGGTAGTTTTAATGTGCGGCCTGGTGCATTGCATTGCTGCAGTACATACTTTTGTATGTAAGTATGGTGTGTGAGTTTCTTTAGAGTATGTACCAAAATTGCTGGGCTGTAATAGGATGGCATTTGAGATCAGCGGGGAAAGATAGACATGTTCAATAAGGGTTTTGTTGGGTTAATTAGCTATCAGTAAAGAAAATACATCCAGATTCCCTACCTTAACCAGTTTTTAGGAAAAAAAATATTTAGGTGATTAAGGAGCTATACACACACACACACACACACACACACACACACACACACACACACACACACACACACACACACACACACCTTGAAGTAGTATAAGAGGGGAATGTAGAGAGTATTTTTTTTTTTTTTTTTTTTTTTACTTTGGGGTAGAAAAGGTCTTCAGAAATGTGAAACAAATTATGAATTCTGGATGAAAGTATTTGTAACATAAAGGTAGAAAAGGGATTAATATTCAGAATACAGAGGGACATATTTCAGTTTCAAGACATGAACCAGCAAAACCACATGCTGATCTCCCCCTGCCCGTTCTCTGGCCTCTACCTCTACCATTCTCCCTCAGGGCTTCTGTGTTTCCTCTTCAAGGATTGCTCTTGTCTCTTCAAGGGTAGCTAGCTCTTCCTTCTCATCTTTCAAGCTTTGGCTCAAAAGTCATCTTAGAATATAATTTGTTATCCAAACTGGGACAGTTTTGAGAAGGAAATGGAGCATAATTAATAATTGCACTGGGACGATAGCTGTAAATTGGATCTGTTTCAGGAAATCAGGGCATAGGGTCATCCTACCTGAGATTGGCTTTCTATGATCACCCCATCAGAAATGTCTCCCTTATTCCTTCTCTCCCATCCTGTTTTATTTATGGCACTTCAAGTCATCATATTATCTCGTGATTATTTATTGTCTGTGTCACTTCACAACAGGACAGCATATCTCAGTCACCATTCTATGCCAGTGTTTAGAACCATGTTGGTACGTAGTAGCGTACTCCTCAGTAGATATTTGTTGGTTTTATGACATTTCTTCCTTTGGTCTTAAAATCTTGTGAAGATGTGATAGACACACTTGAAAAATTGGGTAGAAATGTTATATACAAATCATACTTTTATAAAACAAAGTGTTCTCGGGCGCCTGGGTGGCTCAGTTGGTTAAGCGACTGCCTTTGGCTCACGTCATGATCCTGGAGTCCTGGGATCGGGTCCCGCATCGGGCTCCCTGCTCGGCAGGGAGTCTGCTTCTCCCTCTGACCCTCTCCCCTCTCCTGCTCTCTCTCTATCTCATTCTCTCTCTCAAATAAATAAATAAAATCTTTAAAAAAAAAAAAAGCGTTCTCCCATGTAGACTTTTTGTGGCATACTTTACATAAAATTTCCCATTAGCTAAACTTTTTAAAGAACAATTTTCTAAGCTGATGTATTGGATGTTTAGGACAGTTCCTTGAGGAACATTCTCAGGCATTCATCTTTGGGTATCTCTGTATTGAATAATCAAATGAATTGTAGAAGTGGAATCGCTATGGTGGAGGATATGTGTATTTTCACAGTTCATGGTGTATATTGCCATCCTTCTTTAGAGAGCGATTCGTACCCATTTTACATACACACCGGTAGTCTGTAAATGAGTGCTTTTTTTCTCCAAACCTTCACCATTACGAGGTATTATTTTTAATGTTTTGCTAATTTGGGAAAAATGATTTTGTTTTATTTTTCTGTAATTATTGATGAAGTTGATGTCATTAATTTTATTTCCTTTGCTAATCCCATATTTCTGTCATATCTTATATTTCTGTTGTGATCATTTTTTCCTTACTGATTTGTAAGAAATAAATATATTTGTTATATCAAAATTTTGCTATTTTACTTTTTCTAGTTTTCTTTTTTTAAATGAATATTCTTTTTTTTTTTTTTTAAAGTAAGCTCTACATCCAATGTGGGGCTTAAACTCATGACCCTGAGATCAAGAGTCACATGCTATATCGACTGAGCCACCCAGGCACCCCTACTTTTTCTAGTTTGTAGTTTGCTGTTTGGAGGTGTCTTTGCTGTATAGAAACAATATATAAATTATTATTTATATTTATATATATTTATTTTATAAGTTCAAGATATGAGTCTTATTGTGTGTGTGTTTGGGTTTGTGCTTAGGATGTCCTCGGTTCTTAGTTTATATATGTATTTTTTTTTCCTTTTAAAGTTTTTATTTATTAGAGAGCGAGAGCACGCACAAGCAGCGGGGGGGAATGGCAGGCAGAGGGAGAAGCAGGCTCCCCGCTGAGCAAGGAGCCTGATGTGGGACTCGATTCCAGGACCCTGGGATCATGACCTGAGCCGAAGGCAGATGCTTAACCAACTGAGCGGCCAGGAGTCCCTATATATGTATTTCTTTTAGGCTTTTTGAAAGTATTGTACATGTTACCTGTTCTTTTAAAGGACCTCAGATGGGAAATCACTTTGAGAATATTAGTATCCTTACTTTTTTTTTTTTCTTTATCCTGAGAGTCCAGGAACAAATTTAAAGGGAAAAAATAGTAATTTCTGTAATGTGAGCTCTCCAGGGGAAAATTTAGGCAGAAACCGAAGACTTATTGCATGTAGTCTCTAATACTGTATCTCAGCAAAAAGATGTCTTTGCTTATAAGATAATGTTATTTACCTCTAAGATTAAAGAAAAAGTGCAGCGCCTGGGTGGCTCAGTCGGTTACGCGTCTGCCTTCAGCTCAGGTCATGATCCCAGGGTCCTGGGATTGAGCCCTGTGTTGGGCTCCCTGCTCGGTGGGAAGCCTGCTTCTCCCTCTCCCTCTGCCTGCCACTCCCTCTGCTTGTGCTCTCTCTCTCACTCTCTCTCTCTCCTCTCTGTGTCAAATAAACAAAGTCTTTAAAAAAAAAGAAAAGAAAAAGTGCTGCTAATTAGACCATTAAATGCCATTGATTGTAGGATACATATTGACTTTAGAGTTTTTAAGATATGGACACATGTGGGTATTAGAATCCATGAAATGTGGCATATGTTAACTTGGACTGCTGCACAATCATTTTATTTTTATTTTTTAAAGATTTTATTTGAGAGAGAGAGAGAGAGAGAGAGAGAGAGAGTGCGTGTGCATGAGCAGTGGGAGGGACGGAAGGAGAGGGAGGTTCAGACTCCCCAGTGAGCAGAGAGCCCAGCACAGGGTTTGATTCCAGGACCCTGGGGTCATGACCTGAGCCGAAGGCAGATGCTTAACTGACTGAGCCACCCAGGCGCCCCTCATTTTAAAAAAATTTTAAGGTTTTTTAAGTTAAAAAAAAAATTTTTTTTTTTTTAAGTAATCTCCATACCCAATGTGGGGCTCAAACTCAAAACCCTGAGATGAAGAGTCACATGCTCTTCTGACTGAGCCAGCCAGGCGCCCCTGCACAATCATTTTTAAATCTTGTGGTTGCTTTGTATAGTTTGTTTTTGGGTTGGCAATTTTTTAAAAACAGCTTTATTAAGACATAATTCATGTACCATGCAATTCATCCATTTAAAGTATATGATTCAGGGGCGCCTGGGTGGCTCAGTCGTTGAGTGTCTGCCTTCGGCTCAGGTCATGATCCCGGGGTCCTGGGATGGAGCCCCGCATCGGGCTCCCTGCTCCGCGGGAAGCCTGCTTCTCCCTGTCCCACTCCCCCTGCTTGTGTTCCCTCTCTCGCTGTGTCTCTCTCTGTCAAATACATAAAATCTTAAAAAAAAATAAAGTATATGATTCAGTGGTTTTTAGTATATTTAGAGATAAGTGCAAACATCACTACAGTCAATTTTAGAACATTTTTATCACCTCAAAAAGAAACTCCAATACAATGGGATATTATTATTCAGCCCTAAAAAGGTAGGTAATTTTCATGTATGCTACCACATGGATAAAGCTTGGAGATACTGTGCTAAGTGAAATGTATCTGTCCTTCTCCAGTCAGAGAAGGGCAGATACTGTTTGATCCCACTTCTGTGAGGTCCTCCGAGTCCTCTAATGGAGACGGAAGCTAGAACGGTGGTTGCTGCGGGCTGAGGGGAGGAGGAGTGGGAGTGTTTGATGGATATGGAATTTTAGTTGGAAGATGAACAAGTTCTGAAGATGAATGGTGGTGATAGTTGTACCACAATGTGAATATACGTGATGCTACACAATTACACACTTAAAAATGGCTAAAATGGTAAATTTCATGTATATTCTACCGCAGTAGTGCCCATCCTGCTGTCCCTAAGCAGCCATTAATCTACTTTCTGTCGTGTAGATTTGCCTCTTCTGTACTTGCAGATGAAAGGAATCACACAAAGTGTGGACTTTTATGAGTGGCTTCTTGTACTTTTGCATAATGTTTTCAGGGTTTGTCCGAGTTACAGTGTGTATCAGTACTTCATTCTTTTTTGGTGGAGTAATGTTCCTTGTATGGATATACCTGATTTCATTTATCTATTTATTACTTGATGGATATGACATTTGGGTTTTTTCCAAGTTTTATGGTTATTTTAGGTTTTAACTTAAGCCCTGACGATTCTAAGAAATAAAAACCTACTCCCATCTATATTAAGTAAAGGAGGACTTACTGTAAGACTATGTAGGTAGTTTAACAAGTATCCAAGGTCGAGGAAAGGAGTTCAGCAGCTTCTCTTGGGACTGACCCTGGAGGAAAGACTCAGGAGCCAAGGCAGTTGCTGTTTTGTCTCCTGGGCCTGCAAGGTCTCTTGGCTCCCCTTGTCTCTTCATGTCTACTCTATTCTGTGTCTGGACTGGCATTCTCTGCTCCCTCTGTAACCTCTCTGGCACATGCTTTGGCTCACCTTGACTCCTACTCTGGCTACTTTGCGACTCAGTTCCCTGTAGCTGAGGTTCTCAATTCCACATTCCTGGCGAGGGATCTAAGTGGTACATCCCTTGTGCACTAGGGGAGTTCACTTGATGTAAACATGGTGTCAAAGCTTCACCTTAACTAGGGGCAGATTCTCCAGAAGGAGTGTGTGCATGGAGCTGGGTGTGACTGGCCTTTCTAGGTCACTAATGCTAGTCAACCTAAAGATGACTTAATTCTCTAGGCCAGTGGTCATCAAACTTTTTGGTCTCAAGAATCCTTTATACTCTTAAAATTATTTAGGACTCCAAAGAGCATTTGCTTATGTGGGTTCTGTATGTTGATATTTACCATATTAGATATTAGAGTGGACATTTTAAAGACATTAATTCATGTAAAAATAATATAAATGTACCATATGCTAATATAAGTAACATTTTTTATGACAAGTAACTGTTTTCCAGGATAAAACAAAACTTGATGAGAAGAGTGGCATTGTTTTACATTTTTGCAAACCTCTTCGATATCTAGCTTAAAAAAAGATAGCTTTAGTCTCAAATCTGTTTCTGCATTCAGTCTTGCAATATATTGTTTTGATTGAAGTTTATGAAGAAAAGCTAATCTCATACAGATATATGTATTTGGAAAAGAGAGGGGTATTTTAATAGCCTTTTTAGATAATTGTAGGTATTCTTTGATACCACACCCAGTCCGGGCAAGTGGCAATTTTTTAAAGGTTAATTGCTGTGTAGGATCTGAAACCATATCAATGAACTTTTCATATTCTTTCACATTAAACATTTATTGGGTTGTCTTGTACTTTATTTGTAGAAAATGTCTTCTACTTTAAATAAATATTACACTCATGAATAATTTTATAACATTCTGTATTGGTCATTTGGAAAATATTGATTCGTTGAATTACACAGATATTTCAAATGTTGACATATTTCATCATGTAATATCAAAAACTCACACACACACAAAAAACTCACACTTGTTAGTATCACGACCAGTCTTGACAGAAAAGTCTTTAAATGTGGGGAAGCTGTCAAGCTTATGGAAGCAGATAAAAGTGTTTCCAAAATTCAAATTTTCACAAATACTGGCAGTTGTTTTCCTTGAAGTGATAAGCTCACTTTGTTCTTCCTTGAACGCTTTCTCATCCTGAATGTCTTCTTAGGCTGTTATTTGGGGGCAGAATTATTTAATGAAGATAACATTTCCTCTGCACAAATGCTTACCTTATAGATATTCTTGAATCTTTTTAACAATTGACTTTTTACAACCCCAGAACCGTAGATACTTGTTTCTGTAACAGATCACATTTGATTCTCAGACATTTATCCACAAAAAGGACATTTGTTGAGCATTTGCCATGTGCCAGGTCCCATGCTGAGATTGTCTATACACCTTTTTACTTTCTATAGCTACCGATATTGTTGTTTGTGATATATTAAAGAACGTTTTTTAAGTCTACAAGAAATGACTCGTTAATGTTTTTCAAACTCCAATTACTTGTATTATATTAAGTAAATACATGAGAGAAAGCTTTTACTGGTAATTGTGGTTTTATTTATGTAGCTATCGTTATAATTTATTAGAAGTACACCTGGTGCTTTAGTTCTTATCAATTCTATTTTTTCCCATCCTGTTTAGGTGGTTTCCTAGAAACATGGTTGTTTGTTGGACTTGATCTCACAGCCTGGTGAGGACTTCTTTACTGATAATGTCAAGTTCAGGTTATCCTCCCAACCAAGGAGCATTCAGCACAGAACAAAGTCGTTATCCTCCCCACTCTGTTCAGTACACCTTTCCCAGCACGCGTCACCAGCAGGTAAGGAACAGATACATGCAGTTGCATAAGTTGTGTTTGCGTGTGTTTTACTTTTCCTATTTAATACATTTGTTGATCAGAAACCAAATGTAATGTTTACATCTATACATTTTAAATGTCAAGAACCATTGTCAAAGATGGGGAGCCAAAGGCGGGGGATTAATTATCTTTGTCTTAGTATGGCATTATGCCAGATTTCAGGGGGTGAACATGTCTGTTTTTGTTCGTAGGAGTTGTTGACAGAAAAAATACCAGTTGTCTAGGGTTTCCTGTTAAGGTTAAGACCTATGTTTATTGCTCCCAAGTTCTGGTTGAGTACTAAGCTGGCCAGATAACTTGGCCTCTCTTGAGTGATGGCCAGGAGAGGGCCTATACCTTCTTGAAAGGTTGATGGCAGGACGATGAAAGAGTTTGTTTGCTGATTTGCCTTGTGAAAAATAAAACATGAGGTGAAATTATTAGCTCAGTGCGCTAGGGACGGGAGTGTAAGAGGTTTGAAGTAAAAAGGGAAGCGGAGGATGAAATGGTCATCTCAGAGAGAAAGAAAGCACGTTCACCAGTGAAGTATTATTCAGTACTATCAGAGACTCCTTTGAGTGTGGTCATGATTATGGAGTGAGAATGGACATTGTTACCTTGTTCCTATTTTGGGAAACATTCACTTTTCAATATTAAGTATGTTAGTTGCATGTTTTTGTAGCTGCCCTTTTTCGGTTAAAGAAGTTGCTTTCTATTGCTAGATTGAGAATTTTTATCATAATTGGGTGTTGGATTTTGGTTGCGTTGTCCTCTCTCTACCCATGTTCTTTGTCTGAATATTAATTTCCTAGATTATTGTTGCTTCTTTGTTTTCGCTTTTAATTTACTTTTTCAGTTTATATATAATAAAATTTTATTATGTGTGCATATTCTGACAGTTCATACACTCATAAAACCACCACCAAAATGAAGATGTGGAGTATTTCTGTCACCCCATCCCTTGTACTCTGTCCAGGTCAGTCCTCCTCCCCTACTTGCCACAAACCTCAGCTCCCAGGAAACCACTGCCCTGCTTTTTGTCATATCAGATTGTACTTGTTTTGAGTTTTTTTATTTTATTTTTTTTAAGGATTTTATTTATTTATTTGAGAAGAGATAGAATGAGAGATAGCACGAGAGAAAAGAGGGTCAGAGGGAGAAGCAGACTCCCTGCTGAGCAGGGAGCCTGTTGTGGGACTCGATCCCGGGACTCCAGGATCATGACCCGAGCCGGAGGCAGTCGCTTAACCAACTGAGCCACCCAGGCGCCCTTGTTTTGAGTTTTATATGAACTCTTTTATTAGTGGCTTCTTTTGCTTCCCATAATATCTTTTTTTTTTTTAAAGATTTTATTTATTTGAGAGAGAGAATGAGAGAGAGAGAGAGAGCATGAGAGGGGGGAGGGTCAGAGGGAGAAGCAGACTCCCCGCTGAGCGGGGAGCCCGATGTGGGACTCGATCCCGGGACTCCGGGATCATGACCTGAGCCGAAGGCAGTTGCTGAACCAACTGAGCCACCCAGGCGCCCTTCCCATAATATCTTTGAGATTTATTCATGTTCTGTGCATCTTAGTAATTAATTACCTTTTATTGCTGGGTATGGATATACCACAACTTATCTAGTTACCTATTCCAGTTTTTGGCTATTATAAATAAAAATTATTTAGAAAGCATGTATCTATGTGTCTGTTTTATCTAATTATATAAAGAAGTATTGCCTTATTAATTGTATTGTTGGAGAGCATCTGTTTTTAATTTTTATCAAGTCCAGTTTATTAATTTTTCTTTTATATTTCTTGCTTTTTGTGCATATTTAAGAAGTTTTTGCCAAACTCCAGGTCACTAAGACTTTCTTCTATGTTTTCTTCTCTAAGTTTTATAATTCTAGGTTTTACATTTACATCTGTCACCTATTTTGAATTAAATTTTGTTTGTGATGTGAGGTAATGATTGAGGTTATTGTTTTGCATACAGCTTTCCAATAGTTCTAGAAACCATTTGTTAAAAAGATTCTTCTTTCCCCACTGAATTGCTTTGGCAATTTTTCACTGAAAATCAGTTGACCATATATGTGCAAGTCTGTTTCTCTATATTGTTTTCTCTATACTGTTCTATTGATGTATTTTGTGTATCTTCACCTCCCATCTATGTAGTTTTCCGTGTAAACAAACATGTAGTTTTTAGTAAAGAACTTCACCCTGTCTTGATTATTATAGCTTTATAATAAGTTGAAATTGAGTAGTGTGATTCTTTTCTGAATTGGTGTTTTGATATTCTAGTTGTTAACATTTCCATATACATTTTAGAATCAACTTGTCAGTTTCTACAAAAAGGCTTGCCTTTTTTTTTTTTTTTTTTAAGATTTATTTATTTGGGGCGGGGGAAAGGGGCAGAGGGAGATGGAGAGAGTCATAAGCAGACTCTATGCTCAGCACAGAGCCCGATACAGGGCTCAACTCATGACCCTGAGATCACAACCTGAGCCGAAACCAAGAGTCAGATGCTTAACTGACTGTACCACCCAGGTGCCCCTTGCTGGGATTTTGATTGGATTTGTTTTGAGTCTAGAGATAAATTTGGGAGAGAATTGACATCTTAACATAACAACTTTAATTTTTCTGGTCCATGAACATGGTATAACTCCACTTATTTTGGTCTTCATTAATTTTTCTCAAAAATGTTTTGTAGTTTTTAGTGCACAGGTCATGTACATCTTTTGTCACATTTGTTCCTAAATATTTCATATATTTTTAAAAAATTTTATTTATTTGAGAGCAAGCGGGGAGGAGGACCAGAGGGAGAGAGGGAAGCAGACTTCCTCCTGAGCAGGGAGCCCGACACAGGGCTCTATCCCAGGACCCTGAGATCATGACCCGAGCCAAAGGCAGACACGTAACTGACTGAGCCACCCAGGTGCCCCAATATTTCATATTTTTGATGCAGTTGTAAATGTATTGCTTTTCGAATTTCAGTTTTCACTTCATTGCCACTAAGTCTATTCATCTTGTATCCTGCAACCTTACTTGTTACTTTTGGTTGCTTTTTTATAGATTCCACAAGATTTTCTATTTAGATGATCCTGTAATCTGAGAATAAAGACAGTTTTCCCTGTACCTTTCCAAACTGGATGCCTTTTCTCTTTTCTTCCTTATTGTAATGGCTTTAATTGTTAGTAAAATGTTGAGGAGGTGAAAGTAGGTAGACACCCTTGACTTATTTCTCTGTCTCTCTTTTTTTAAAGATTTTATTTATTTATTTGACAGAGAGAGACACAGCGAGAGAGGGAACACAAGCAGGGGGAGACAGAAGCAGGGGGAGTGGGAGAGGGAGAAGCAGGCTTCCCGCCGAGCAGAGAACCCTGGGATCATGACCTGAGCTGAAGGCAGATGCTTAACGACTGAGCCACTCAGGTGCCCTATTTCTCATCTTAAGAGGAAGGCATTCAGTCTTTGACCATTAGGAATGTTGTTAACAGCTGATGATGACACTTGTCATGGGAAGCATTGAGTAATGTCTAGATTTGTCAAATCAATATGTTGTACACTTGAAACTAACATAACATTGTATGCTGATTATGCTTCAATTAAAAAAAAAAGAATGTTGTTAGCTTGGGAAGTGTTCCTTCCTCCTGTATTTTCTTAAAGAGTTTGTGTAGGATTAGTATTTTTTCTTCCTTAGAAGTTTGATAGAATTTTTCAGTGAAGTAATCAGGGCCTAGAATTTTCTTTGTGTGAGGAATTTAAATTATGAATTCAATTTCTTTAATAGTTATAATCAGATTCTTTATTTTTTTCTTGAGTCACTTTGGGTAAGTTTTGTTCACTATATTACATAAGTTGTCATACTATTCCCTTTATCTTCTCAGTGTCTTTGAGATCTGTTGTGATGTCATTCCTCAGGTTGATAATAAGTGTTTTCCCTTCCTTTTTTTTTTTTTTTATTAGTGTAGCCAAGAGGTTTATCAATTTAATTGATTCTTTTCTGAGAATAACTAACTTTGGTTTCATCCATTTTCAGTATTTTTTTTAAAGATTTATTTATTTATTTGAGAGAGTGAGAATGACAGAGAGAGAGAAGAGTACATGAGAGGGGGGAGGGTTAGAGGGAGAAGCAGGCTCCTCGCTGAGCAGGGAGCCCGATGCGGGACTCAATCCTGGGACTCCAGGATCATGACCTGAGCTGAAGGCAGTCGCTTAACCAACTGAGCCACCCAGGCGTCCGTCACTATTTTTTTTTCTATTTTATTGATTTCTGCTCATTATTTTGTTCCTTCTCTCATTGCCCAAATATATAACATTTCTGGAATCTTTCACTGCTTTGTGTATATTCAGGTTTCCTTTTGATACTATTTTCTTTTTGCCTGAAGAACATCATTTCTCCTAGTGCAGGTCTTTTGGCAGTATACTCTCAGCTTTTATTTATCTGAAAAAGTTTATTTCAGCTTGATTTTTTTTTTAAAGATTTTATTTATATATTTGAGAGAGAATGGGAGAGAGAGCATTAGAGCAGGGGAGGGTCAGAGGGAGAAGCAGACTCACCGCTGATGAGGGACTCAATCCCGGGACTCCAGGATCATGACCTGAGGTGAAGGCAGACACTTAATGACTGAGCCACCCAGGTGCTCCTCAGCTTGATTCCACCCCCCCCCAGCTTGATTTTTAAAGAATATATTTACTTGATACAGAATTCTAAGCTTATAGTTATTTTCTTTCAGCATTTTAAAAGCTGCCGTTTGTTGTATTCTGGCTTGTATGGTTTCTGACCAGAAGACTTTTTTTTTTTTTTTTTTTTAAGATTTTTAAAAATCTATTTGACAGAGATACAGCGAGAGAGGGAACACAGTCAGGGGGAGTGGGAGAGGGAGAAGCAGGCTCCCGCGGAGCAGGGAGCCCGATGGAGACTAGATCCCAGGACACTGGGATCATGACCTGAGCCAAAGGCAGATGCTTAATGACTGAGCCACCCAGGTGCCCCTGACCAGAAGTCTTTGATCATTCTTATCTTTATTTATATATAAGTATCTTTTCCCCTCTTTTAAGATCTTTTTCTTTATGACTGGTTTTGAGCAATCTGATTATGATGTGCCTTTGCCGTACTTTTTGAATGTATGTGTTATTGTCTTAGGCATTCACTGAACTTCATGCTTCTGTGGGTTTATAATTTCAGGCATTATTTCTTCAGGTATGTTTTTCTGTCTACTCTCCCCCTAGGTTTTTTTGTTTGTTTTGTTTTTCTGAAACACCAGTTACTCATTTCGTATTATCCTGCTGGTCACTGGACCTCTATTCATTTTATTTTTTCTGTTTTTTTTTCTTTTGCAGTTTCCAACCTACTGTTAATTTTATCCATGGAAAAAAATTTTTTTTAAAGATTTTATTTATTTATTTGAGAGAGAGAGACACAACGAGAGAGGGAACACAAGCAGGGGGAGTGGGAGAGGGAGAAGCTTTTGGCTTCCCTCAGAGCAGAGAGCCCGATGTGGGACTGGATCCCAGGACTCTGGGATCATGACCTGAGCTGAAGGCAGACGCTTAATGACTGAGCCACCCAGGCGTCCTCCAGTGAAATTTTTATTACAGGGCATCTGGGTGGCTCAGTTGGCTAAGTGTCTGCCTTCGGCTCAGGTCCTGATCCCAGGGTCTTGGGATTGAGTCCCGCATCGGCTCCCTGCTCAGCAAGGAGCCTGCTTCTCCCTATGCCCCTCCACACACTCATGATCTCTGTCTCTCTCTATCAAATAAATAAATAAAATCTTTAAAAAAAAATCTTAAAAAAAATTTTTTTATTACAGACATTGGATTTTTTTCTTTTTTGAGTGGAATATGAACACGGAACTTTACACATTTTAGTACTGCCTTTTGTTGTATTCCTTTAAAGAAAGTTGGATTCCTTCTGGTAGGCAGTAAATTACTTTTGAGGTTTATTTTTAAACTCTTGAAGGGCAAGTCTAGAGTAGTCTTTATTCTAAGTCTTACTTGTCCACCACTTCTAAACTTGTCTCTTCTGGGGCATTTAGTGATTATTTCATGTATTCATTGAGGTTTCTTCCCACTGGCTGGAGGAAATTTGAATGAGTTCTGGCCCTGTGTAAGCTCTGGGAATTGTTTTTTTTATAGTTCCTCCAAACTGTTCTTTCTACGAACAACCCGAGATGTTTAGGACCGGGCTGTGCTCTCCCCTGTGCATTTGCAGATCGGAATTGAGCCAAAGACCTAGGAGAACCCCAGTTCACATTTCAGGAGATCTTTCTCTATGGAATTCCCTCTTCTCAGAAAGTCTCCAGAAATGCTGTCCATATGGCTTTATCAGACTAGTGTGGTTGCTTCTTCAGTGAACAAGATTACAGGGCACTGTTGGGATTCCCTTCCCAGGGATGCAATGTGGAAATTGCCTCCAGGCAGAAAGCCTGCAGTACAGTAGGACTCACCCAGTTTGTGTGATTTTTCTCAGAGATTGAGTCCTGTGCGGCCCATTTTCCAGTGTCTGAAGATAGTTAACTACATTTTGTCCAATTTTTTGGCTGTCTACTGTGGGAATGTAACTCTGGACAGTTACGTGCTCACAGTTGGAACCTGCAGTGCACTATTGGTTTTATTTCACTCCTTACTCTTAATTTGTCTTGCTGGATACATCCATCCTTTAGAGATTTTTTCAGAGAATCTGTGGTTCGTAAATTTTCTGAGTTCTTGAATTCTGAAGTTTGTAGTCCTAAAATTTCAGGTGGTTTGGTTATTGAATTTGTGGGTTCAAAGTTGTTTTTCTCTGAACTTAGAATATGTGATTTGTCTCTTTCCTTTTTTTTTTTTTTTTTTAAGATTTTATTTATTTATTTGACAGAGCGAGACACCGAGAGAGGGAACACAAGCAGGGGCAGAGGGAGAGGGAGAAACAGGCTTCCCGCCGAGCAGGGAGCCCGATGTGGGGCTCGATCCCAGGCCCCTGGGATCATGACCTGAGCCGAAGACAGACGCTTAACGACTGAGCCACCCAGGCGCTCCTGTCTGTTTCCTTCTGTATAGTGTTGCTGATGAGAAGACTTTTTATTATGATCCTTATTACTTTGTAGGAAACCTATTTTATATTTTTTATGATACCTAGTCAAGTTTTCTCTTTATCCTTGCTTGTCTGAAATTTTTGTTGTGTCCATCCAGTGTGATGGATTAATTTTTAAACTATGCCCATCTTTTCTCTTAGGCCCTTTTAAGTCCAAGGACTTTATCTTTTTTAACTTCTGCCTGATAAATGCTGTTTTTCTATTATTTCTTAGAATATTGCCTCTTATCTCTGGGTATTGGAGGTTGGGACTTTTTACTCTAGCTGCCATTTTTAACTTTTCTTCTCTAATTTCTAGAGCTGTGTGCTTCACTGTGTCCCAAGAGAACGCCTCTGTTCTGTCTTTGCTTTCGTTTGCTCTTCACCTGTTCTGTTCTATTGCTTAATTTCACTGATCAACTTTTTAATTTCTTTGATTGCTCTTCGGTCCCTTTTTTGAGGATATCATTTATACTTTTCTTTTTTACTTTTGTTTAGTCTTTTATCTATTTCTTTGAATGTAAATTATATTTTGAGTGAGTGGTGGTGGTCTTTTTAAAGTGGCTCTGACTTGGGGCACCTGGGTGGCTCAGTTGGTTAAGTGTCTGCCTTCAGCTCAGGTCATGATCCCCGGGTCCTGGGATCAAGCCCCATGTGTCGGGCTCCCTGCTTAGTGGGGAGCCTTGCTTCTCCCTCTGTGCCACGCCCCCCATCCCGCTTATGCTCTCTATCTCAAATAAATAAATAAAATCTTAAGGAAAAGGTGGCTCTGACTTTTCTTTAGTGTTTAGTGTTTCTTGATTATGTTTCCAACTTTGTATCTTTTTTCTTAGACTATGTAAAAATTATGTTTTACTATCATCTGCTTATAGCAGAGGGCTCTGGACCTCTTATCTATTCCATGTTTCAGTCTGTACTGCTCAGTTTTATATGTTTATGATTAAAAAATTTTTGTTGACATGTAATTCATATAAAACTCACCATTTTAAGGTGTATAATAGCTTTTAGTATGTTCACAGTGTTGGGCATCCATTACCATTATCTAATTCCAGAACTTTTTTTTTTTTAAGATTTTATTTACATGAGAGACTGAGTGAGAGAGAGAGAGCACACGAGCAGGTGCAGAGGGAGAGGGAGAGGGAGAAGGAGACTCCTCTGTTGAGCAGGGAGCCCAACGAAGGGGCTTGATCCCAGGACCCTGGGATCATGTCCTGAGCTAAAGGCAGACGCTTAACTGAGCACCCAGGCACCCCTTCCAGAACTTTTCTGTCACCCAAAATGAAACTCATACCTCATACTAGTTAATACCAATTCCCCTCTTCCCTCCATCCCCTGGCAACCACTAATCTGCTTTCTGTCTCTGTTGATTTGTTACTTATAGACATTTTATATAACTGGAATCATCAAATATGTGGCCTTTTTTGTCTATTTTTAGTTAGCATTATGTTTTCTAGGTTCATCTGGGTTGTACTGTACTTCATTCCTTGATATGATTGAATAACATCCCACTGTATAGATCCACCACATTTTGTTTATCCATCATGAGTCACTGGGCATTTCGATTCTTTCTACTTTTTGGCTATTGTGAATAACACTGCTTTGAAAATTTGTGTATCAAGTTTTGTGTGTGGACATACGCTTTTTTTTTTTTTTAAGATTTTATTTATTTGACAGAGAGAGACACAGCGAGAGAGGGAACACAAGCAGGGGGAGTGGGAGAGGGAGAAGCGGGCTTCCCGCGGAGCGGGGAGCCCGATGCGGGGCTCGATCCCAGGGATCATGACCTGAGCCGAAGGCAGATGCTTAACGACTGAGCCACCCAGGCGCCCCTGGACATACGCTTTTAATTACCTCGTGTATATATGTAGGAGAAGAATTCCTGGGTTATTTGGCAGTTCTAGGTATAAGTATCTGTTTATGATTGTTAGTATGAATAGGTTTCTTTTGAAAAGAAGCTTTTGTCTTTTCAACAAAAAGTCAAAAGTAGGAAAACAAACAGTAAAAACACCCACCTGGGGATGCCTGGGTGGCTCAGTCGGTTAAGCCTCTGCCTTCAGCTCAGGTCATGATCCTCAGGGTCCTGGGATGGAGCCCCGCATCGGGCTCCCTGCTCAGCGGGGAATCTCCTTCTCCGTCTGCCTGCAGCTCTCCCTGCTTGTGCTCTCTCTCTCTCTCTCTCTCTCTGTCTGACAAAAAACAAAAACAAAAACAAAAAAACAAAACACACCCCTGGAATGATGGAGAAACTATTACTTTTAACTAGCAGATTGAGTCTCTGGGCTCTGTCTTTTCATTTGTAAATGTACATGGATTTAACTCAGTGGCTTCTGTGGCCCTTCCAGCTCACCCATTTTTGAATTTAAGGTTGGACTGCTTTTTAGGATTTCATATTGAACACAAGAGTTTGAGATCTTACTGCTTGAAAGTATAGATCGGGAGTTACCGTAATGCGTGTTATTAGGAGAATGAGTCAATGATAGACTGAACACCAAATTTCATTTTGAATTCTTTTGAACGATACAGAGTTAAAATGTTGATTGTTTTAGGTTGATGGGGAAGAATCAGATCAGTGAAGGATGGAAATCATTATTGCTGTTTCCTTCCATACTTAGTGGCCCATAACTGCCTCTCTGCATTTATACTTGGTTTACTTTCATGACACTTTTCACTTTTTGGCTAATAAGTAATTTATGATTCTTTTAATACTAGGAATTTGCAGTCCCTGATTATCGTTCTTCTCATCTCGAAGTCAGCCAGGCATCACAGCTCCTGCAGCAGCAGCAGCTTCGCAGACGGCCCTCCCTGCTTTCAGAATTTCACCCGGGTTCGGACAGGTAATGGCGCTCTTTTGTGTTTCCGTCTAGGATGGAATCTCTCAAGTGTGTGTGTGTACTTCACAAGTGTGCCATTGGGTTTAATGTGATTTTTTAAAGAATTTTATAACCAAGCCATGATGGGTGATTTATCGTTTATATTTTGAGGTCTTTTATGTTTGTTGATCTTTTGGAGTAGTTATCATAATAGTTAAAAAAAAAACCTTTTAGAACTTGTTTCCAGAGTTCACAGTTGCTGCTGTGTGGTGTGAAGTCAGGTAGACCTAGGTTGGAGTCCTGGTCAGCTTGTAGCCTTGGTCATGTGTATAAGCCGGTGTTCTTAATTTAGGATGCATATTAGAACCACCTTGGTTTTTAAACTTGTTGCCCAAGCCCCGTCTCAGAAGAATTAAATCAGTTCTTGGGATTGGGCCCAGGCATTCGTGTATGTCTAGAGTTTCCCAGGTCATTTTCATTTGCAGCTAGGGTTGGAAATTACTGATTCAGATTCTTTAAACTTTAGTTTTCTCACTTGTAATAATGAGGCTAGTAATGGCAGTGTCCTCAAAGGGGAGTATTTGTTGGCCCTTTTCATGGTAGACGTTCATTTTCCCCAATGTCCTTACCATCTCTGCTCTCTCCTTACCCCATCCTTGCTCTTAATCTAAAGTACGTTGAGCTGCTTTTATTAAATCTCCTTTCTGGCTTTCTTGTTTCAGCAATTTTATAAAGAACCTGATTTTCTATTTTAAAAATATGTTTACTATTTAGGTTTGAAGATGATAAAAGGATTGAAATTATTTGGCTGTGTTTAAAATTATTATAAAATAATTTCTTGGTGAAGGTTGTGGAGAGAATTCAGATCACCCTCCTCCATAATATCTAGCAAATATACAAAAATAGCTCTTCAAAAAGGCTAAAAATCACCCTGTATAAAGAAGGAAAGGCATATAGCCACTGCCATAAACTTGGAAAAGTGGCATTCAAGAGAGGACTTAGAAGAATCTTGCATGACTTGGCCTCCTAGTTCCTACTTCTACTCTCAAAGAAGCAGCATTGAAGAAAGAAAGAGGGTCAGTAAAATCCTAGGGTTTCTCATAAATACTCCCGAATTTGAGAAAAACGTACATGGTGAAGGTTTAGTGGTGAATTGTTTGCTTGGGAATTCCCATTGTGCCATCAGGCAGGAAAGGGCAGACTTTTTTCCCAGAGTGATGAGCCAAAGCCCTCAGGACTGGTTACATGTCTGGCTTGTAGAGGAAACCAGGATCCTCAACAAAGGCTATCAGAGCCCCAGCCAAGTTTTCCTCTCCTTTGCCCCATTTCCCTGTTCCCTCAGGCTGTAGAAAAATATAGAAAGCCAAACCCAGTCCTCTATCTGTAGACAAATGCCAGGCAAAGGACCCCTCCCCCCATTCTATACCAGAGAAAATCTGGGTAGGGCTGCACGTGTGTAGTACCTGAGCAGTAGGTAATGATGCCACGAACATGGCAGAGATATGCCTGGAAAAGAAAATTAAAGAAAGCAATACAGAGTGTCAAAATCAAAGACCCCCTATGGGTAAGAAGATGAAAACTGAAGAACTTGCCCCCTAAGTGCTATGCACTACAGGAGAAATTAAAATTAATAAGAAGGTCTTTAAAAGGTACAAGGCGGGTGCCTGGGTGGCTCAGCTGGTTAAGCATCTGCCTTCGGCTCAGGTCATGATCCTGGAGTCCCGGGATTGAGTCCCACATCGGGCTCCCTGCTCGGCGGGGAGTCTGCTTCTCCCTCTGACCCTCTTCCCTCTCATGCTCTCTATCTCTCATCCTCTCTCTCTCAAATAAATAAATAAAATCGTAAAAAAAAATAAAAGGTACAAGGCAACCCAATTAGATAAAATGAAAGCTTGGACATTCCAGTGCTCCCAAGCTCACCAGTATAAATTTGATATATAAAATAAGTAAGAACAAGGACTAAAACAGGTGTGGCTAAGGTTAGACCTTTGTTGTGCAAGAAAGTCCAGAGGTGATCGGAGTGGATGCAGAAGAAAAGGATAGAAATTAAAGCAATTAGAAAGAAGTTGGTAAATATGGAGGATAAATTAAAATCATCCAACATATCATAAGAACATATGTTTCTAGGTGGAGAACCTGTAAAGGAAAGGATATAATATTCATAATTTAAAAAGAACGCCTCTTTCCTGGAAAAGTGAAGGAAGAACTCTGTAGACTGATAGGGCGTACCTTGCTCCGGGGATCACTTACACAGAATGATCAACACTAAGACAGATCCTGGTTCAGTTCTTAAAGTTCAAGGATAAGTAAAATAATCAGGAATCCAGGAAGCAAAGGAAATCCTTGATAGGGAGGAAAGAGTCTGGCTTCAGGCTACTACAGTGTTAGAATATAGTGTAGCAGTAGCTATAAAATGACACTGACATCTAAGAATATTATATGCCGCTTAAGTTTAAGAATAAAAGCAACAGGCAGACAGTTTTAGACATGAAAGCACTGATCATCTAAAACTTCTTGAAGAATTTCTAGGTGATGGAATCCAGCCAAAGAATGGAAGCCATGGTGAAAGGACTGTAGTAAAACCACACACCCCTGTACGTAAAAAGTCTATGTAAGACACCTAGATGAATTATGGTTCCATCACTGAACGTCAAGAGCAAATCTTGAGAAAGTAGAAAGTGGTATAACTACAGGATCTAGAGGTAATGCAGGTATTGGGAGACTGGTTAAAGATACGCACTTGAAAAGTACGCCTGGAGTGATTTGATACCTCTAAAATGGAATTGTTAGGTTAATAAAAAAATTCCCATCTAATGCTTTTCATAGTTTTCCCCTTACCCTTTAGCAGTAATTTTTAGGAACTAATTTCTTATGGTAAAGGCGCATTTATCTGAAGTACAGCAATTCCTTCTTTTTCTTCTTTTTTTTTTTTTAAAGATTTATTTGAGAGAGAGAGCACAAGCAGGGGGAGCGGGAGAGGGAGAAGCAGGCTTCCCACTGAGCAGGGAGCCCGATGTGGGGCTGGATCCCAGGACCCTGGGATCATGACCTGAACCGAAGGCAGATGCTTAACCGACTGAGCCACCCAGGCACTCCAGCAGTTCCTTCTTTTAAGTTTTATTTCACTTTATTTTTTCTCTTAATAGCTGAATAAAAACAAACCAAATAATCTTCACTTAAAAAATATTGTATGTGATTCTTTTGTTGCTTTGTTTTTGCCTGTACATCCATTCATCTGTATATAAGAATAAAAATGATGACTGGGAATGAGATTCATCTAATTTTGGCATTGTTTCTGTGTGGTGGATTTGGGGTGATTTGCTACTTAGTTTTGTTCTGTATTCCTGGCATTTTTTGGTTAGCAAATCTATATCATTTTATGAACTGTGCTCTTAAAATATAAGAGTCATTTTTGGGTGAATATCATCAATCATGTTTTCTAGATTTCATCAGAAAAATTAGTCCACATAATTAGAATATTTGGATATTTAGATGAACAGATGCAGAACAGTTGAGGTAGTTTCAGATATTATAAAAGATTCACTGAAATTCAGATAATTGGTTTTCCTTTGAACAGCAAGAGAAGTCAAATCATGCTTGTAAATTTGAAAATTTAGATGAAATAAATTTTGTTTCAGAGAATAGCCTTCCATAGCTAGGCATAAAAAAAATCACTTGACGTAATTCTAGATGATTTTTGTGGACCACTGTTTTTGAATAACTATGGACCTTATGACATATTCCCCTTAAATGAGGGTTATCTTTTCTTTAAAATTTTTTTAAAAAGCGTCTGCCGTCGGCTCGGGTCATGATCCCGGGGTCCTGGGATCGAGCCCCACATCGGGCTCCCTGCTCTGCGGGAAGCCTGCTTCTCCCTCTCCCACTCCCCCTGCTTGTGTTCCCTCTCTCGCTGTGTCTCTCTCTGTCAAATAAAATCTTTAAAAAAAAAATTAAAATGATAGGGTATAGTAGGTATATTATAGTAAAAAACCCAATTAACAACTTTTTTTAATAACTTTAATTTGTTTTAAAGATATTTAAAGATGATATTAAGAGGTCATGGAAGTCAGTAAAATATAAGAACTTCTAAGTTTAAAAATCTATAGAGATTTTTTAGTATGAAAAGCTGATTTTTTTATACCTTATTTATCCATTCATCAATTGATAGATACTTGAGTTTTCACTTTTTTTTTTTTAAAGATTTTATTTATTTTGACAGAGAGGGAGACAGCGAGCAAGGGAACACAAGCAGGGGGAGTGGAAGAGGGAGAAGCAGGCTTCCCGCGGAGCAGGGAGCCCGATGTGGGGCTCGATCCCAGGACCCCGGGATCATGACCTGAGCCGAAGGCAGATGCTTAACGACTGAGCCACCCAGGCGCCCCAAGTTTTCACTTTTTGACTGTTATGAATAATGCTGCTAGGAACATTCATGCACACATTTTTATTTGACCATGGATTTTCCTTTCTCTTGAGAATATGCCTATGAGTAGAATTGCTTTATCATATGATAGTTCTCTGTTTGTTTGCCATTTGAGAAATGACTAGACTGTTTCCAGAGTGGCAGTACCTTTCCACTGGTTTTAGTTTTTAAAAGGCAGTATGTTCATTTAAAATGCAGTTTTCATGCTTAACTCCCCCAGGACTTCAATATAAAATTGTATTTGTTTTTGAAATTTTAAATGCTAAATTATACATTTATTTATCCATGAGTAGTTTTGTTCTTGTAAAAAGGATGTGCAAGCTGAAATGGGAAATAGCCTGATTTCTTTTTTCTTTTCTTTCTTTTGTTTAAAAGATTTTATTTATTTGAAAGAGAGAGAGCGCACACATGAGTGGGGGTGGGGCAGAGGGACAGGAAGAAGCAGACTCTGCTGAGTGAAGCCTGACCGAAGGCAGACACTTAACTGACTGAGCCACCCAGGCGCCCCTAGCCTGATTTCTTGATGGAAAGAGAGCTTTCTGTACTCAGTGTTTGTCTTAATTGTCCTGTGTCCTGGTAGCCTTGTGTTCTTCTCTAGCACTGGGTGTATTCTACCTTCTGGCTTCGGTAAATCTCGTAGGCAGATTCACTAGAGGTAAAATGTAATACTTGGAAGTTAACTTTTGTAGGTTGAGGGGAAAACCGAGGGCTGAAATCCTGCTTGGGCAGTTGGCCAGGCCCTGTGTACCAGTGGGTTGCATTTGCTTATAGACATTTCACACATAATTTTCTTGCCAGGCCAGCAGTGGCCCTGATTCTAAGTGTTGTGTTGAGGGGCTGGGGCTTTAGCCTAATGCTGGTTGCTTGTTTCTGATAGAAGACCTCTGGCTGCTCTGTGGGGGATGAATTTGAGGTGGATAGACTAGAAGTGGAGAGAACATGAGACCTGAAAGAGAGAGAGCGCGGGCATAAGGTATGGCAGTGAAACGGAGCTTGAGACAAGACAGGCTGGAGTCAGGAGGTGAGGCCACCCAGTCGTAGCAGTCGGCAAAGGCGAAGGAGGAGACCTGGATTAATCTTAGGTTTCTAGCTTGTCGGATGGCTGTTGGTTCCATTGCCGTGACACTGGGATAGAGATCAAGAAAAAAGCAACAAGGCACAGACAGCTTGAGTTTGGTATGAGTTAAGTTTGAGGTTCCTGTGAAACATCCAGGTGGAGATGTATCCAGCATGCTCAGGGGAGGATCCAGATTGGTACATGTGATCCAGGGAGGGCGGAAAATGAGAAGGGCTAGAGTTTAAAGATGAACCCAGAGGGTCCCCGACATCTAAAGATACCATGAGAGGGAAGCCTCTGAAGAAGAGAGAGAGAAAGGAAAATGGTTTTGAAATAGTGGTCTTCAAACAGGTTACTTGCATATTTCTCAAAAGAATATTGAAAAGCTGTATTGTACATTTTTAAGTTGACATCTAAAGTTTTTTATATGTCTTAAAAGATCAATATAATTTGTCATATTGAAAATATTGGCATTTTAAAGCAAAACTGCTCTAATACATTTTTAAACTTCTCTGGTAGAATCTAAATACCACAGTGAATTGATACCCTCATCCACTTAAAATGATACCATATATGAACAAACTTGTCTCTAACAAAACTTCTTATTTTGTTCCTTTTTTCCTTGGAACTCATATGTTAATTCTTCTTTTTTCTCAAAATGTATCCTAATGTGATTCGTTTTGATTATTCAGTCATTTATTGATCAACCTATCTTATAACAACAATATGTAAACGTATCTGTTTCTAAAAGATGATCTACTAAAGAAACTTCTGGATTGAAATATAATTATTATTTCAAGATCAAAACAGCAATCATTTAAGAAAACAAGAAACAAATTTATCAAATATAAGTAAAATTTCATGGAAATGCATCCATGCATTAATGAGATAGACGGGGCTGTTTTCAACATATTACCCATTGATAGAATAAAGGCAGCATATACTCTGTTCTTATTTTTTATTTTGATGAAGGTACCACGAAACCTTATCCACAAAAATAATTTCTTATGAGGTATATACCCTAAATCACATATTTAAGACGAAAATGTTAGTTAACAACTTAAGTTCTTCAATTTTGTTGACGTTTGGGAACTGTTGGCTTGCAGAGGATTTGTTTCTTTGCAGCCCTGGAGGTACGCACACTTGGGGGCCACTGCTTCCGTGAAAGGTCCAAGAAGGGTGAGCCGGAAGCTTTCTATGTGATGCGCAGTTGTGGGAGAAGCAGAGAGCAGAGAGCTATAGGTTTGTTATTCAGTAGTCAGCGTAGGTGAAGAGTGGATAAGGAAGCTCAGGATCTCTGGAAGTTGACGGTTTTAAAATGATCTGTGCTCGTGTTCCCTATGGAGAACTGTCGCATGTGCCAGCAGAAGACTGTTACATTAGACCACGACAAGCAGGGTGTTCCAGTGTCCTGGAACCCAAGAGGCGGGAGAGTTTCAGGAAGGAAGGAGTAAGTAAAGGACAGGTCAGCATATGTCTAAAAATATTCTTTTGCTTTCAGTTTCAGGAGGTCATTGCTGACTTTAGTGAGTGGTGACCTCTTGTAATAACCATGAAACAAGCGATGGGCGATTAAGTCAGAGTCCAGTGAGTTGAGTGAATGGAAAAGAGTAACTGGTGAAAAAGTATAAATCATCCTTTCAAGTAGTAGTAACCTTCTCATATAAAATTTTTGTGTTAGCCTTTCGGATCTCTCTTTAGTTCCTAGGCTAGTCTTTATTAGTCATGATTCTAAGAATTAATTTGTGTGTGAACTTTTTTATTGTGGGAAAATATATGTAACATAAATTTGCCATTTTACTCATTTTTAAATGTTCCAGTTTAGTGGCATTAAGTGCATCCATGTTGTGCAACCATCACCACTATTTCCAGAACTTTTTCATTACCCCAGAGAGAAACTCTGTTCCGATTAGGCAGTAATTCCCCGCCCCCCTCAGTCCCTGGTAACTTCTAATCTACTTTCTTTTTCAATGAATTATTTCATAAATGGAGTCATACAATAATTGTCCTTTTGTGTCTCGGTTATTTCACTTAGCATAATGTTTTTAAGGTTTATCCATATTGTAGCATGTGTCAGAACTTTATTCCTTTTTGTGGCAGAATAATTGTCCACTGGATGATGTATATACCACATTTTGTTTATCCCTTTGTCGGTGGACAAGGGTTGTTTCCTTTCATCTACTGTGAATAATGCTGCTTCGAATTTTGTTGTACAAGTGTCTGAGTCCATTTTCAGTACCTTTGTTCAGAGTCCCTGTTTTCAGTACTTTCTGATATATACCTCATACGTCCAGGTGGAATTGCTGTGTCGTACGGTAATTCTATGTATAGCTTTTTGAAGAACTGTAAAGTTTTGTGGCTGTATAGTTTTACATTCCCAGTGGCAGTGCACAAGGTTCCAATTTTTCCACATCTTTGTAAACACTTGTAATCCCCCCCCTTTCTTAAAACAAGTTAAGCCTCTTTACTGGGTATTAAATGGTACCTCATTGTGGTTTTGATTTGTGTTCCCATAATGATGAATGATGTTGACCATCTTTTCATGAGTTTGTTGGCCATTTGCATTTGTATATCTTTGGAGAAATGCCTATCAAATCCTTTGCCCATTTTTCTTTTCTTTCTTTTTTTTTTTTTGAGGGGTTGTCCTTTTATTGTTCAGTTGTGGGAAGGAGTTCTATATATTCTGGATATAAAAAGCTTTTCAAGGGGCACCTGGGTGGCTCAGTCAGTTAAGCATCTGCCTTCAGCTTAGGTCATGATCCTGGGGTCCTGGGATGAAGCCCTGAGTTAGGCTCCCTGCTCAGTGGGGAGTCTCCCTCTCCCTCTGTTCCTCCCCCTGCTTGTGCTCTCTCTCTCTCAAATAAATGAATAAAATCTTTAAAAAAAGCTTATCAAATACATGATTTGCAAATAACTTCTCCCATTTTCTAGGTTTTCTTTTCACTGTCTAGATAGTGTCCTTTGATGTACTAAAGTTTGAAATTTTGATGAACTCCAATTTATCTGTGTTTTTTTTCTTTTGTTTCCTGGACTTTTGGTTTGATATCCAGGAATTCATTGCAAAATCCAAGGTCAGGAAGATTTCTCTCTGTTGTTTTTTTCGAGGAGTTTTAGAGTTTTTGGTCTTACCTTTGAAATCTGTAATCTATTTTGAGTTAATTTTTGCAGGTGGTCTGTCATAAGGGTCCATCCTCTTTCTTCTGCATGAGGATATGTAGTTTCCCCAGCACCATAGGTTGAAGAGATGGTTCTTTCCCCCATTGAATAGTCTTGGCACACTTGTTAAAAGTCAACTAATGATAGATGTGAGAGTTTATTTTTTGGCTTTCAATTCTATTGCCTTGGTCTGTATATCTACCCTTATGTCAGTACCACACTCTTGATTACTGTAGCTTTGTAGTAAGTTGTGAAATTGCAAAGTAGGAGTTCTTCTAACTTTATTTCTTTTCCAGGATTGTTTTGGCTCTTGGGGGTCCTTTGAGATTCCATATGAATTTTATGGTGGGGTTTTCTTTTTCTCAAAAAAACACCCCAGGGATTTTGATAGAGATTGCATTGAATATGTAGATAGCTTTGTGTAGTATTGTCATCTTAACAATACTAAGGTTTTTAGTACATGAGCGTGAGATGTCTTAGTATTAATTTCAGTTTTCCTTAATTCAGCAACGTTTTGTGGTTTTCAGTGTATAAGTTTTGGGCCTCCTTGGTCAAATTTTTTCCTAACTTTTGTTCTTGTGGATGCTATTTTAAATGGAATTGTTTTCTTTCTTTCTTTTTTTTTTTTTAAGATTTTATTTATTTATTTGCCAGAGAGAGACACAGCGAGAAAGGGAACACAAGCAGGGGGAGTGGGAGAGGGAGAAACAGGCTTCCCATGGTGCCGGGCCCCATCCCAGGACCTTGGGATCACGATCTGAGCTGAAGGCAGTTGCTTAACCACGACTGAGCCACCCAGGCATCCCTGGAATTGTTTTCTTAATTTCATTTTCAGATTGTTCATTGCTGGTATATAGAAATACAACTGAATTTTGCACATTGAATTTATATCCTGTAGTTTTGCTTTATTCATTTATGAGCTCTAACTTTTTTTTTGGTGGATTCTTGATATTTTTCTACATATGAGATCATGTCATCTTAATAGAAATACTTTATGTCTTCCTTTCAGATTTGGAGGCCTTTTATTTCTTTTTCTTGCTGAATGTTCTGACAAGAACTCCCAATACTATATTGAATACAAGTGGCAAAAGCAGGTGGCGCCTGGGTGGCTTAGTTGTTAAGCATCTGCCTTCGGCTCAGGTCATGATCCCGGGGTCCTGGGATCGAGCCCCGCATCGGGCTCCCTGCTCAGCGGGAAGCCTGCTTCTCCCTCTCCCACTCCCCCTGCTTGTGTTCCCTCTCTCACTGTCTCTCTCTCTGGCAAATAAATAAATAAAATCTTAAAAAAAAAAAAAAGTGGCCAAAGCAGCCATCCTTGTCTTCTTCCTAAGGCTTTCTACTGCACTATATTTTGTGACATCATTGTGAATTTTGAGAAGATAGTGGGATTTATGTCTTGAATGAGATTTCAGATTTTTTAAAAATATTTATTTGAGAGAGAGAGAGCACAAGCGGGGGTCGGCAGAGGGAGAAGGGGAAGCTGACTCCCTGCTGAGCAGGGATCCTGATGCTGAGCTTGATACCAGGATTGTGGGATCATGACCTGAGCTGAAGGCCCACGCTTAACTGACTCAACCAACCAGGCACTTGCAGATTTTTGAAATATAATAATTTTATAGACCTCAGGGTTTATTTCGTCATCTCTTCTAAAAAGGAAACCTAGTGGTGGGGTGCCTGGGTGGCTCAGTCAGTTGGGCACCTGACTCTAGATTTTGTCCCAGGTCATGGTCTTAGGGTTGTGAGATTGAGTCCCACATTGGGCTCCATGCTGGGTGTGGAGCCTGCTTGGGATTCTCTCTCCCACTCTCTCTGCCCACCCTCCCTCTGTCCCCTTCTCTTAAAAAAAAAAAAAGTTAGAAAAAAACAAATAGGAAACCCAGTGATAATCCTTTTCATTGAGAAATGTTTTGTGAAACATTTGTTTAAAGCTTGGCCACAAAGTAAAATGTTGCTTTTGTAAATACTTTGGTAGGAAAGGGAAAGTGAAATTAATACCCACACACAGTACTCATGTAAAGGAATCAGAGACAGATTCCTGACGTTTAAGATGCTTATGTACTTGCAGAAACTAGGCAGAATGCGTATTTTGGGGGTCAAAATTTCAAAGCAATGTTACATTTCCACTCAAGAGACTCATCTTTAAGTCTTAGTACCTCACAACTCAAGTCATTTATGTTTCCATGTACAGTTGCTGGGAGATTTGTTTTTTCCTGCTTGTTTTTATTATTGGTTAAAAATGGTGGCTCTTCTAGTCTAGATTGTACTAAATTCAATTATTACGGCATAGGTTTAAAAATAGTGTTTTAGGGATATTCCTCAGCATCTCTAAATTTTCTGCAAATTGAAATCTTTTGTTATGTCTTTCACTTTACTACTGCCACTCCCATCTCCCCTGAAGAAACTTTTTTTTATTAGAAGTTTAACAGCACTTTATGTACATTCTTCTTCTGGGGGGGGAGGGGGGAGGAGGTTCACTTTAGTAGTAAGCATAATTTTCTCATTTATTTCAAAGTCCAACCAGGGATGTTAGCAGGAAGTTGTATATCATTTTACAATTTTCAAGTGTTTCTTTTCTTTTTATGTGTTAGGCCTCAAGAAAGGAGAACTGGATATGAACAGTTTCACCCAGGGCCATCCCCCGTGGATCATGATTCCCTGGAATCCAAGCGACCACGTCTGGAGCAGGTTTCTGATCCCCATTTCCCGCGCGTCAGCGCCGCGGTTTTACCTGTCGTGCACACGCTGCCAGAAGGGTTGAGGTCTTCTGCAGACGCTAAGAAGGTAAATATTTGTGCTCTTCCCCTGCGGCGTCGTCGGTCGGTCTGTAATGTTTATTTAGCCATATCCAGGCATGGCGCCTAAAAGAAAGTCCGATTATGCCAGTCTCTACAGGTTAGTGCTATGGGAAAGTAAAAATTTTGTTAAACCTGAAAACCACATGTAGTGCTCCATACTTTTAAAGTCAGTACTTTTGACTTTTTGGTAAATGAAAACAATCTGAGGACTGCTGTAAAGAAAAATTGCTATTGAATAACTCTCAAGCCTTTTGTACTGGCTCGCTGGGCTGTAAAATGTGGTCAGTTGTTCTCAAGACAACCACAGTTTTGTTCAATTTAAATTAAATTTAAAATAATCCCCTTAAATTCAGTTGCAATTACCATGCTTATACTTTTTATAAAGAAAATAAATTTTTTTCTAATTTATGTAAAAAATAGTTTCTTTAGAAAATTTGAAAATACAGAGGAAAAACATTATCTGTAGTTTTTTTAATTTAAATTTTAGTTAACATAAGGTGCAATATTGGTTTCTGCAGTAGAATTTACTGATTCATCACTTACATGCAACACTCAGTGCTCATCACCCAATCCCCATCACCCCTCTAGCCCATCCCCCGCCCACCTTCCTTATCGGCCCTCAGTTTGTTCCCTATCCTTAAGAGTCCCCTACTGCTTGTTTCCCTCTCTCCTTTTTTTCTTTTCCCCCTTCCCATATGTTCATCTGTTTTCTTTCTTAGATTCCACATAGGAGTACAATCATATGGTATTTGTCTTTCTCTGACTGACTTATTTCACTTAGCATAATGCTGTCTAGCTCCATCCACATTGTTGAAAATGGCAAGATTTCATTTTTTTGATGGCTGAGTAATATTCCATTGTATATACATGCCACATTTTTTTTGAGATTTTTTTAAAAAAAATTTATTCATTAGAGAGAGAGCACCAGCCAGAGCAGAGCAGGGGGGAGGGTCAGAGGGAGAGGGAGGAGCAGACCCTCTGCTGAGCAGAGAGTCTGACTCGGGACTCGATCCCAGGACCCCAGGATCATGACCTGAGCCCAAGGCAGACGCTTAACTGACTGAGCCACTGAGGCACCCTGTGCCACATCTTCTTTATCCATTCATCAGTTGATGCACATTTGGTTTCTCTCCATAGTTTGACCTATAATTCTGTTATGTTAGAGAGAACTACTTTTATTATGTAACTGTATTTTGTGACGTTTCAAACAGCGTATATTGTGAATTTATGAGGACGTTCTACTAAGATCAAACCTCTTCTTGTGTTTGTTACTTGCCTTTTGTGAAATGCATGTTTGTGCATTATGCCCTTATTTTGTTACTGAGTTTATCTTTTTTTTTAACTGTGTATTTTGCTTATCATTAAATCTTCAGATTCGGAAGTTCCTGGCACTTAGTAGGTACTAAATAAATATTTGTTTTAGAAATAATAAACTAATTCTTTGATGCTCTTTTAACAGTATAGTGTTAACCCTTTTGCTATCCCTGCCCCCCCCCCTTTTGTTAGCAAATCTTTCTCCCGTAATGTTTATTTACCTTCATGGCTAATGGCCCTTTTCAACCTGAGATCAGATAAACAAGTACCCACACATTTTCTTTGAGTTTTTATGCAGTGAAAAGTGATTTAAAAGATAATGAATATGGGGGCACCTGAGTGGCTCAGTTGGTCGAGCATCCAACTCTTGACTTTGGCTCAGATCATGATCTCACAGTTGTGAGATCAAGCTCCAAATTGGGCTCCACACTGACTGTGGAGCCTGCTGAAGGATTCTCTCTTTCCCTCTCCCTCTGCCCCCCTCCCTCTCTCTAAAAATAAATAAAGATAGTGAACATGGGGGTGCTTGGATGGCTCAGTTTTTTAAGTGTTGGACTCTTGATCTTAGCTCAGGTCTTGATCTCAGGGTTGGGAGTTCACGCTTCACATTGGGCTCTACAACTGGATGTGGAGCCTACCTAAAAAAAAAAAAAAAAAAAAAAAAAAAAGATAGTAAATATGTCTTCAGTTTATTTCCAAATAGTTCTGCCAAAAAAAAAAAAAGGTTGATGTGTGCATATGGAGAGAATGCAAAAATAGCAAAATGTTAACCAGTGAAGGATAAAGGATAAATGCTTTTCCATTATACTGTTCTTTCAACTTTTACATAAATTTGAAAATTTGCAAAATAGTAGGTTAGGTGGAGAAAAGCTCTTTTGTGATCAGCTAGAAATAAGCTCAATTTCTGGGATTTTTGAGGCCTGCCTTACTATGTGAAATGTATGTATTATAGTCTGTGGGTTTATAAGAAATGTTTTGTACCATTAAAAAAAAAAGAAAAGATACAGTGAATAAAAGTCTTCTTCCATGGCTGAATAAATTACTACAGATGTTATTTATAGCTGTAGGATTTTTTTTTTTTAGCAGAAAGAGATCTTAAAGTCTCATTCATTAAAATGTGACATGTTGGATCATAGTATATCCTATTTCCATTTGATAGTAGAGAAAACAGATGTTAAGAAAAATTAAGTGCTGTAGGTGATGCCTGCTGAGTTGGAATGAAAACCCACGATTCCTGCCTCCTGGTCCTACTTTTCTTCCCCACTAAGTTGTAAACCATGACTTTTTTTTTTTTTTTTTTTTAAAGAAATAGGGATTTTGAAATAGGGATTTAGCGTTTGTGGGGTTTTTTTTTTTTAGTGTTGTTAAGCCCAAGTGTATCTTTTATAGAAGTAGATAAGCCTGAAGGAGAAAGTAATTTACAGCCTCACCAGTTAGAGGTAGTTGTTAACTTTCTGATACTTTGTTCTGTCTTCCAGTGGGTATCTTAATGTGCTCACTTTGTACATTGTATGTAACTATTTTTGCTTAAGTATGTCATGAGCTTCTTTTTGTATCAGTTAAGTTTGCAACTGTATTATTTGGGGTTACTTAGTATTCCATATATGGATATAAAGTAATTTGTCATACATGTAGGTTAACTTTGTTCATTAGAGCAATGACATATGTTCTTCAGGCTGATTTTTTTGGTGTTCATTCTTATTTCTTTCCTTAAGGTAATTCTTATTAGTAGAATCAATTTCAGATCAGTCGACATACTTTGCAGACTTTCATGGTTGTTTCCAGATTGCCCTGCCAGAGTAGGACCAATTTGTATTCCTGACAGCAGAGCATAGGGTGCCCAATTCTTGTGGAGCCTTGCTGATGCCGCGTAGTTGTTGCTTAAAAAAATAATTGTTAACTTGATAAATTTTTAACTGTGTTCATTTGATTTACAGTAAAATTTACATTTTTCATTTGTTTATTGGTTATTCATTTTTTGTTTTGTGAATTGTTTTTTCATATCTCTTCATTTTTCTGGTGGTATGTTTTTGATTTTATATTGAGTTGTAGAGTTCACATTTTGGAAATGATTTTTCTCATTTGCCTTTTAAATTTCTTATTACTGTCTTGGTAAATAGAAGATTGTGTTTATTTTAATCCATCAGTCTCTCTCTCTTTTTTTATATATCTTTTGCTGTTGGCTTTTCTGAGCCCAAGATAACATGAATACCCTTTTTTGTTTGAGGCTCCCTGAGATTTGCTAATAATTCTCATGTGAATGTTTGCTCTTATTTGGCTTTTATTGTGATAATAAGATATGAGGTAGGAATCTAACTCTTTTTCCAAAATAGCTATCAGTATGTTCCAACACAAGAGTATAAACTCTGTGAGGGTGAGCATCATGTCTGTTTTGTTCAACCTTCTACTTAGTGCCTGTCACATAGTAGGCACTCAAGGAATTGTTTTTTTGTTAAATATTTCACTAGAACAGAAGTCAGTGGAAAATACTGCTTTGTAATAGGAGTTCTTAGGGCGTGCATCAGATCACCTGAGGAGAATTTCCAAAATCTGCAGAATCGAAATACAATGTTTTGCTATTATACGTGTTCTGTGACAATTGAACTCATATGCATATGGTAGGAGAATGTTTTAATATAACATGGAAGTCTTGGTGGTTCATAAGTGATTTTTTTTCCTGCACGTTAATGTTTCAAAGCTCTCAGGATCAAGCGGTCTCATAATTAAAAGAAGTAGCCTTCATGATGTCCGAAGACCTTAAGAAGATTTGAAAATTAGTGCATTCAAGAACTGCTCTGCTTTTCACTGTTAAGCTAACTAGTGGAGATTCAAGTGTCAAAAAGAAACCGTAAAGATACTACCTCCTGTGTTTTTTGTTTTTAAAGTTGATCAAGATGGTTATACCCTGAATTGGATTTTTTGTTTTGATGAAACATACTGTTTTCTATTGGAAGCAAATGACCTCAAGGATTTACACCTTAACAACAGAAGCAGTGTAAAGCTAGCAAAGGTTGACTGTAGGCTGATTGCAAATGATACTGGAGCTTCAATTACATTATTACCTCTATTAGAATAGTTACTGTTTTTGTTAGTGCTCTGCTGACAAAGTTGTACAGGTTTTAAGTAGTAGCCATAATCCCATTTTCCCCAGAAGTCTTATATTTAGCATATACTATTACAGAGTCTGAGATTTTTCAGGAATACACATATTTTAGCTGAAATCTCTGTTCCAAGGTGTTTTGGAACAGCTATATCCAGGTATAGTTATGTGCATTCTTGGTTAGAATTACTGATTTCTCAGTTGCTTAATCATTATTTAATACATTTGGAGCTCGATAGTCCTATGAACTGTACTCATCCTAGGCTTCTTATAGCCTGAAGAAAATTAGTACCTTAATCTAAAATTCATGTGCTTTACAGTATTGGTTATAGCTTCACCTTAGACTGGAATTTAATAGACTGTGTGTATGTGTGTTGACAGGGTGGTAGATTTTGGGTGGAGGGGTTTTCCTTCTGCTGTAGTTCTCTGCTGATTTGGAGGTGGAATGGGTGACATATTTGGCTTAAGAGATCTTATGTGCACTGTAACGTGGGCAGGCTTAGTTGCCCTTTATAAGGGTAGGCCTAGGTGTTAGTAGCAATAAAATTCCTAGGTCATTTCTGTATCTGATTATTGGCCCTTGGAAAGTCTGAAAAGTTTTTGTTTGAACTCTTGGCCATATCATAGCTGCTAAGTTGGGTGGGCACGCAGATTTTACATGGAGTTTGTAGTTTTCCCAGCCTACAAGTTCAGACCTTTTGAAGAACCATTGTAAGGAAATGGTTAAGAAATTGGTATCTTCCTTTGTCATGATTGCATTATTATTTCCCCAGATACTCTCTACAGTCTCACTGTTGTTACACTAAAGGCTGTTTGGCCTCTTAGCCACCTCCTTCTACATAGCTTTTAGGATATTCAAAATAGTGAATGATACGTCTACACTATGAAAGTCGTATAGATGTCAATAGGGTGTGTTGTATGTGTGCGTGTATGAAAATTGCTACTTTCGGACACCGGATAGAGAAAGAGCATACATGGCTCTGCTGTGTTTTAAAATGGACTTTTTCAGTTAAGAGAATCTTCACACTAATATTGGCTATTAGTCAGGAATAAATTATTGATTTTCTCCTCTAAAGGATCCAGCATTTGGAGGCAAACATGAAGCTCCATCCTCTCCAATCTCTGGGCAGCCATGTGGAGATGATCAAAATGCTTCACCTTCAAAACTTTCAAAGGAAGAGTTAATACAGAGTATGGATCGTGTAGATCGAGAAATTGCAAAAGTAGAACAGCAGATCCTTAAACTGAAAAAGAAACAAGTAAGTGTTTGATTTTACTGGTCTTTTATTGATATTCTAAGAATATATGTTTGTCTTTCTAAAGAAGATAATGTTGAGTTTTCCATATTTTTCAACTTTATGTACATGGAATCATGTCTTGTATATCCTTTGACTTACCTTTTTTTTTTTTTTTTTTGCTATTACTTTCCTTAGTTGCATCTACTCATTTCCCCTGCTACGTTGTCTGATTATAATTAGCAAATCTTGTTTGTCCATTCTGTTTTTGATCTTACTGGATGGGTTGTTCCTGGTTTGTTGCTATTTCATACAGTGGTGCTGTGTTTTTGGTTCACGTGTAAACCGATTTTCTAGGGCACGCGCACAGGAGTGGCATTGCTTGGCTCGAGAGTATGCGCGTCTTTGAGTATATTAAATGATACCAGACTTGCTAAAATGGCAGTTCAGCTCTACATTCCCACCACGGCCTTACAAGTTCGTTTGTACATAAGCTTGTCTTCACCTGATCATTTGTTTCAACTGGATGTGAAATAAATAGCTCTCACTGAAGTTTTACGTGGCATTTCCTTTTTTAGGAGTGAGAGCTTATTTTTGTTTGTTTATGGGTTATTGGTGTTCCTTACGTGGTTTGTTACTTTGTCATGTTCTTATTTTTAGTATTTCCTAAAGTCTCTTGTCAGTTATGTGTATGGCAGCTCTCTCCTCATTTGTGGCTTGTCATTTTGCTTTCTGGGGATGGGAGGAGGGGGGATTTTTTTTTATTTTTTTGATGTTGAAATAAATTCACATACATAATGTTCATCCTTTTAAAGTATATACAATTGTAGTGGCTTTTAACATATTCATAAAGTTGTGCCGCTATCACCACTATATAATTCCAGAACATTTTAATCACTTCAAAAAGAAACCAAAAAATAAAAAAGAGAAACCACATATCTGTTAGCAGTTACTCTCTAGTCCCCCTCTCCCTGGCCCCTGCCAACCACTAATCTATTCTGTGTCTATATAGATTTTTATCTGGATATTTCAGGTAAATAGAATAATATAATATGTGACTTTTTGTGTCTTCTTTCATTTAGCATGTTTTCAAGATTCACCCATGTTATATTTTGTATCAGTATTTCATTACTTTTTGTGGCTGAATAAAATTCCACTTCATGGATATACTGTGTATTGTTCATTCATTCATCAGGTGATAGACATTTGGGTTGTGTTCACTTTTTGGCTGTTTTTGGCTGTTATGAATCATGCTGCTATGACATTCAAGTACTAGTTTTTGTGTGACCATATTTTTTTCGGTTCTCTTGGATATATACCCAGGAGTGAAATTGCTGGGTCGTATGGTAAATCTGTGTTTAAATTTTTGAGGAACCATGAGAATGTTTACCACAGTGACTGCACCATTTTATACTCCCACCAGCAGTGTATGAGGGAGGGTTCCATTTTCTCTACTTCTTTGTCAGCATGTTTGTTTGTTTGTTTTTTGATAGCCATCCTAGTAAATATAAAGTGGAATCTCATTGTGGTTTTGATTTTAATTTCCTTAATGATTAAGGTGAATGGCTTTTCATGTGCTTGTTGTATATTTTCTTGAGCGAAATATCCAGATTCTGGCCCCACATTTTAGTTGGGTTATTTGTCTTTTTATGGTTGAGTTGTAAGAGTTCTTTATATATTCTGGACACTCAGACATATGATTTGCAGATATTTTCGCTTATTCTGTGAGTTGTCTTTTCACTTTCCTGATAGTATCCATTGGTGTACAAAAGAGTTTTCTCCCCCCCTTACTTGATTCATATAAGTATTTATTGAGCAGCTAGGGAGATACAAAGGTGAATAAAACACGGTCCAAGAGGTGAGTCAAATGCAAAGTAACAGAGAGCAAAGTATAAGGTTCCCTGGATCACAGCAGTCAGATGAAAGTGCTTTGGGAAGTCAGGATGGAGATTGCTTCCAGCCTGGAAGGGGGTGTGGGTGGGTGGCAAACCAGGAACAGGGATTGAAATTAAAATAGAAGACTTTCGTCTGGATTGTTGATTTTCAGTATGGACTATATTTGTCTCTCTTTTTCCTCTCCCCATCTTTGGGCTTAATTTACCAGGATCGTTCAGCATGCTTTTTCTAGACTTGCTTGCATTTTTGCTTTAATGTCTTCTACAGAAATAGATCCTTTTGCTGTTTTAGGACGTTTTTCTTCTTAAAGGATTCGTGACCTTTTGATCTTGGAGTTAATGGTTTTGAGTCTTTTCCATTCTGGTTTGATTTTTTTTTTTTTTTTTATGCCTCTTTGACTGGAATATTGAGTATACATTTCTTCCCTGGAGCTTTTTCCTCTGCTTCCTCATCCTCCTCATCATCATCCAGTTTCACTTTTTTTTTTCCTGTGGAAACTTGCTCTCTCTTAGAGGGGCAGGTCACTTTCCAGATACGCTGTGGAGTTTCACACCTTCATCTTCTGACTTCATCTTCCTCCACAGCTGCTAGGTGCTGTCCACACGTACAGGGCCTGAACCACATTTAGATCACAGGTGGTGTTATTTCAAAGACTCCAAGGGAAACCATTGGCTGTACAGATGTTCTCAAAGTTGCCAGTGTTACTTTAATTGGACTGCCTTTATAATTTATTGCCTCTGCTTTAACAATGTACAATTCTTCTTTTGCATCAGCCCCAAAACTGACCATTCATTTAAAGGTAACGTGCTCATTTTCATCATTATCCACTTTAAAGTGATACTCTTTGGCACTTGTTGGCCTCATAACTGAAGAGATATTTCTGGGGCCACACGGGGCTCATGTCATTGTCCACTGAATCTTCTGTGGGGTGGGAATCTTGTATGGGAGAGAGGGCAGCCGGAGATAAAAGACTCCCGTGATAGAGAACAGCCGTGTAGGACTGAATCACACCAGGGCCAAAAGTTTTTACTTGTGATGAAGCCCGTTTTATTTTTTCTTTCATTACTTGAGATTTTGGTGTCATTTACAAGAAACCGTTGCATAATCTAAGGCCACAAGGATTTATTCCTGTGTTTTCTTCTGTAAATTTTATTGTTTTAACTCTTAGACTTAGGTCTTTGAGCCTAATTTTGTTTTTTGGTGAACAGAAGTTGTTTGGATCTTACATGAGACTACCCTGGAATCATTAAAACAGTTGACTATTTTGTCCTTTTAAAAGCTTCATAGTGGGGTGCCTGGGTGGCTCAGTCAGCTGGGCATCCGATTCTTGATTTTGGCTCAGGTCATGATCTCAGGGTCATGGAATTGAGCCCCTCATCAGGCTCCGTGCTAAGCCTGGAGTCTGTTTGAGATTTTCCCTCTCCCTGGGCCCCTCCCCCTGCTTGTGCACATTCTCTCTAAATAAATAAATAAATAAATAAATAAAATCTTAAAAAAAAAAAACTTCATAGTTTTGTTTCTTACATTATTCTTAATCTGCCAGAAATTGGCTTTTTTGTGTCTCTGCCTCAAGGTAGGGGTCACATTCATTTATTTTATCTATGGATAATTAATTGCAAAGTTCATCCTTTTCTAACTGTTCTACAATTTTAGCTCTAATATAATTCAAGTTTGCATCTATGTATCTGTTGATTTCTGGGCTTTGTGTTCTTATTTATCGCCCACCCTCTTTGTGATGTTCATGCAGAAATACAATAATACTCTCCTAATTACTAGAGCTTTATAATACCTTTTTTCCAGTAAGGTAAGCCCCACTTCTGCACGCATGCTTTAGCTATTTAAAATTTTTTTACCATCTCATGTAACTTATAGAATCACATTTTTTGATTCTCTAAAACATCTTTCTGGAATTTTCATTGGAATCATGTAGAATATAGGTATCAGTTTGGAAAGAATGAAGTCCTTATGACATTGAGTCTTCCAGTCTATGAATATTGTATATCTGTCCATTTATTTAGGAGGTCTTTCATGTTTTTTTTCTTTTTGTTCATAAATAATCTATATCCCTTGCGTTTAATTAAACTGTAGCCACTTTATATTTTTGACGCTCTTGTTAATATCTTTTTAAAAATTACATTTTTCTGTTGCATTTGACTTTTTTATAGACCAGTCTCCCTGAATTATCCTTTTAATGCTGATTTCTTATTTGTAGGTTCTTTTGGGCTTTTTGTGTAGGTAATGGTCATATCAATAGTTTTAAAAAAAAAGACAGTTTTGTTTCTTTCTTTACAGTCCTTAAATCTTTTCCTTACTTTTCTGTTGCTTTATTGCTCTTGTTAGGACTGCGATACAATGTTGAAAGTGGTTATTTTTGTTTTTTTTTTTTTAAAGATTATTTATTTATTTGACAGACAGAGAGAGAGAGAGAGACAGTGAGAGAGGGAACATAAGCAGGGGGAGCAGGAGAGGGAGAAGCAGGCTTCCTGTGGAGCAGGGAGCCCGATGTGGGGCTCGATCCCAGGGCCCTGGGATCATGACCTGAGCTGAAGGCAGATGCTTAACGACTGAGTCATCCAGGCACCCCAAAATGTTGGTTTTTTTTTTTTTTTTTTTAAGTAGCCTCCATGCCCAGCATGGAGCCCAGTGAGGGGCTTGAACTCAACCCTGAGATCAAGAGTCAGATGCTTACCTAACTGAGCCACCCGGGCCCCCCCTTTCCCTTTACTTTTTGTGCTTTTATATTTAAGGTATATCTCTTATATAGGTATATAGCTGGATTTTGTTTTTTATCCAGTCTGACAGTCTGTCTTTCCACAGGATAATTTAGTTCTTTTAACCTGATTATGATGATTGGTGATATCCCAATTATTTTTAACTATTTTATACTATTTGTCCTGTCTTTTTTATGCTGAATTTGGTATTCTTGTTTGTTTTTTCCAGTCCTTATCTTGGGTTGATTATTTGTTTTACTACATTTTCTTTTACCCCACTACTTTGGATTTTATCCCCAATTTTTTTTTGTTTATTGTGCCCCCCTCTCCCCGCCAGTTTATCAGCCTATTTAACTTGAAGCCTAAAACTAATTAAAATCTTAACCATCTTGAGAAGTATGAGGGCATGGAACTTCTTGATTTCTTTCTCTTTTCTCCCAACTTTTATGCTACTTTTGTCATACATTTTAGTTTTCCTTGTTTTATTTCAACCACCAAAGACATTATTTTATACAGTCAGTGCTCATTTAGGTGTATGCACATATTTGTCGTTCGCATTTGCTCATCAGTCCTTCTTGCAGCACAGATCTTCCGTTTGGGGGTACATGCTTCTGCTTGAAGAACATCCTTCAGAATTTCCTTTAGTGAGGATCCGTTCATTGGCAGATTAAGTATTTGTTTAATTGTTGTGACTTAAATGTCTTTTATTTATGCCTGTTTATTGAGAGATATTTTTGTTATGTGCTTCTTTTTGTCCCAGCACACTGTCTTCTGGCTTCCACTGTTAAGACATCAGCCCTTTAGTCTAGTTTGTATTGTTTTGTGGATGGTCTGAATTTTCTCTCTGGCTGACTTCAGTATCTTTGTGTGCTGTTGTTTTTAGTATGAGTTATTAGGGATGTGTTTTTGTTTTTAAATCTGTCCAGCTTAAGACTCGTTGGGCTTTTTTTTTTTAATTTAAATTCAGTTAATTAACATATAATGTATTATTTGTTTCAGGGATACAGGTCTGTGATTCATCAGTCTTATATAATACCCAATGCTCATTACAGCACATTGGGCTTCTTGAATGTGTTAGAGTTTTTAATCAGTTCTGGAAAATTCTAAGCCATTATCTTTTTTTTTCCCCCACATCTTTTTCTATAGTTTCTTTGTTATCTCCTGAAATTTCTATTAGATGTAGCATCTTACACTCTTGTCTTCCTGTCTCTTCATCGTTTTTTCTTTCCCAGTTGTTGCTTCTTGGGGCTTTGTTTGGGCAATTTCTTCATTTCTGTTTTTCAGTTTGCATTTCTCTTTTCAGTTATATCTAATCTGTCAAATAGATCTTTAATTTCAATTGTTTTTATTGCTTTAATTTCTATTAGGCTAAATTTTAAATCTCATCATGTAAAAAATATTACCTTGCTTTAAAAAAATGTTCAGCCATCTTTTATTTATTGAGTCATATTAAATTTATAATAATATGCCTGACAATTCTTTTAAGTATCAGTGGGTCTGATTCTGCTGAGTTGGTCAGATCTGGTCTGTCTTCTTTAGATTCTTCACTTGTGAAATAGCAGTACTGCTGCTAATAATACCCACTAAATTATGTGGTGGTTGTATGATATGTGGCGTATAGTAAAGGCTCAGTAATGTGTAATCCATTATAATAATTAAAAATAATGAAATATGTTGTATGACCATTATGAGGTATATAGGAGCTACAAATTTTATTGAGGAATATAAAGGGCAACTTGAGTAAATAAAGAACTATACCACAGATGCATAGAAACACAGTATTAATTTTAGTAATGTGAACATCATTTATATATAATTGTATGTTTTATACAGTTTCAATAAAAACTCTAGGTCTTTTTAAATTTGCAAAATTATTGTAAAGTTCATGTAAAAGAACAAATAAGTGAGGAAAGTTTGTATCTTTTGTTTTTGTTTGTTTTTAGTCTTTCTGTTACCATGATTTTGTCTGGTACTAAGAACAAAACGTGATTTCTGGAAGCTTGTTTATTTCTTTCTCCATACCTACTTAACAGGGATCCTAAAAGAAGGCCCTCTGAGCAGAGGAAAGGAAGGGAATGAAGAACTCAGTTCCATAAAAATGACTTCATAACTCCAAATATCTGTCTTTTGCTTATACAGATAGCAGCCTGCAAAAGTACTTTGAATTCCAAGGTGGACGTGGTCCTGGAAGCTTGTCTCTTGGAGGAATTTTATCCTTAGGTTGGCTGTGATCTGACTTACTTGACTAGGAGTCTTGACTAGCAGTCTTAGAAGTACAGATTATTTTTTCCTAGAGGCTTTAGTAGACATAACATCTTTACCCCGGGTCTCTGCTGTTATCTTAGGCAGTAAAATTCACAAGGCTGTGTGTTGAGCATTTACCGGGTATCAAGCCCTGGCTTACGTGCTGAAAAATAAAAAGCTGTGAACCAAGCAAGGTCCCTTCTTGGTTCAGTAATAATTGTGGGTAATATTTACTGAACTTTTATAGTTGTAATGTGCTTGATACATATTGAGTTATTTAATCTTCTCAGAAATCTATGTGGTAGATAGAATTGATATTCCTCCCTTACATAATGAGTGGTTTATATACTTGTTCAGGATCTTAGCATCCTGCCACTTGTAAAGGGTGACCCTAAGGCTCAAACCCGGGCAGAGTAATGCAGATTGCTTTTTGTTTTGTAATTGTACACAAAGTTGTAGTTTTGCTAGTGCCTCTTGACTGCAAAATATAAAGGTGGGCTGGGGGGCTGAACATGGTGCTGTTCTGAGTTAAGGATTAGTCTGCAAATGCGCTACAAAACTCTTCCTACCAGACATTAGTGCATACTGTATCTGTAACATAAAAAGTGTTTTTCCTGTGCTACAAAAGGTCATTGTGATGGAGGTCTATCGGGAGCTTCCAATGTTTAGCTTCTCTTATGATTTTGCTTTTAAATTGATCAGAATTAAAATATAAAAGGATTCTCTAATGATTATATTATTTAGTTCTTAGTCAAAATAAGTCTGATTGGATTTGTTAGGACCCTTGGATCCATTAGGCCCTAGTAGATTAGAAGATTACCCCATAGAATTGCTCAGTAGCATGTGTTATCTCTGGCGATTAATTACTGGGAGGGGCGACTGCATCAGATGCCTGAATCTTTCTTTCTGGGTCTCTTAGCAACAGCTCGAAGAAGAAGCGGCTAAACCTCCTGAGCCTGAGAAGCCTGTGTCCCCTCCTCCCGTGGAGCAGAAACACCGCAGTATTGTCCAAATTATTTATGATGAGAATCGGGTAAGCTCATGCCATTTCTTACAACACAGGCCTTTAAAAGCACTTGGCTATGCCTTTTTTAATTATCAATATGTTAAGTGGTAATGTTAATTGTATTGAGACCTGAGTTCTGTCATAATTTTTAATGTTCTTAAACTTTGACTAAAGCTTGATTTTTTTTTTCCCCTTGGAGATTGAAGAAAAGTTGATAGGTGTATCTTAAATTAATATTTTATATATTATATTACATAATATTATTTAATGAGAATATAATTTTATGAACTGACTCTCCTGTCATACAAAATTGGCAAGCAGATTTGTAGCACATAATACAAAACAAGCCATTCTGTAGTTTTTCACTTTATAAAGGACATTTGATGCCAAATACTGACACTATCCTATGAGAGATGGGTCATCGGATGTGGAAATGACTTGCATTGTTAGTTTTAGAAAGCTGGGCTGTAGTTTGAATCTTACTTAATAAAGTGTGAGGCCATTGACCTTTAGGTAGACTTTGCTTTTTTGCTTTATTGAAACAATTTCTTCTTTCATACTGGTAATTAAAAGTACTCATCGATTTAGGAAAGCCGGGCCTCAATTCTATGAATAATTTTGTGATGTCAGAGGTTTTTGGTTTTTGGCTGGAATCTAGCCCAGGAACTAGCAGTTAAAGGGAAATGGATTTTACCTTAACATAAAGAAACTTTCCAACAGAGTTGCTTAACATTGGGCTTCTAGAAGTTCCTAGTCTAAAAAAAGAATATGCTTTAAGTACTGTGGGAGAGAACAGGCCTGTTAGCTAAAGATGATCATAAGGTAGAGGTTGAGATTGTTGTTTTAACTGGTTTTCTTTGTAGTGAGTGGAGTCATCAGAATCAGTACATCATACATAGGCAACCTATAACTTTATAATAGCCCAGTTCCTAAAGGAAATTGGCCTTAAGAAAGGCAACTATGAATTAATTATTATATACACATTTATAGGAATGATCTTATACCAGATATACATGTATGTGTGTATATATATATGTAGGTAACTGAAAGTCATCAGATACATAATAGGATAATGGTAAGTGTCACAGGCAGGTAAAAATATGGGCAATTAATGTTATTTTCTTGGCTGGGTTCAAAATTAGTCCAGCTTGTTGAATGGACAGAGCAATCTCCTTGAGGATCTGTTTGAAGATCTATCCAGTGAGAATAAACTGTATATAAAGCAAGTGACAAGGATGGCCTCGTGGCTTTCCTGGAGGGTCAGTGACTCTGGTCAAGCAGGAATGTGGCCCAAGGTTGACAGGTGCTCCCTTGTTTCAGGAAAGCCAGGAGCATGTTGTTTTATGTTGAGTCTCCTGCTTTTAAAAAAATACTCTATAGAATAATAAAATACTTTCGTGGGCTGATGGGCTTCATGGCCAGTTTAGGACCTTGGAGATAAAATAAATAGGGATTAGAGCTAACAATGGAAAAGAATTTTATAAAGTAAAATTTGACTTCTTAGTGTGAGTAAATTTTTAAAGAAATTGAATTCAGCGATATTAATTGATTGAATTTCTTAAGTGTTGTCATTACTTGTGAATTTGTGATTGACTAGGATGTGAGGACTGAAAACTATTGAACAAGATCTGATGGAGAGTTTAATTTGTGTTCAATTTTTGTAGATATATGTTTTCATTACTTAGTGTAGTAAACATTTCTTGGGGCCCAGCAACAAAACTAAACACTCCTCTCAGACCTCTCCTCTCCACTTTAGTATATATATATTCCATTTTGTGATGCATTCTGTGAAGAATAGAAGAACAACCAAACTTATTAGACTTACAATGAAGACTATTTTTAACTCACAGTAACTGTAGAAATCCTCTTTTTACACATCTCCTCTTTTTGGTTGCCCTGCTCGGAGTCACCCGCAGTGCTGTAGGTCTGCAGCGGGGGTTCATGGAGGGGGTGGCGTGAGAGCACCGCTGGGCCCAGGGCCCAGGCCGTCTCACTACTGCCTCACTGCGCTGCCTTCTGTCAGGCCTTCACGGCCTCCCGAGCTTTCTTTAATGAATGACCTTATCTGTTTCGGCACCAGAGGAAAGGAGAGGTGGGTGAGGGCAAGAGGACATTTCTCTCTTGTTCCTTGTTTGGCAGCCGTCTACACGGTTGGGAATTAAGCCAAATGTGGCTTCTGAGATAGGGGCCATTATCTTGTATTAGGCATCTTTCGTTTCTTTAGAGAGTTAGTGGGAGGAAGAAAGCTGCCTAAAAGTGACTGTTAATTTTAAAGTTGGCTTCCTGAGAGAAAAATTGTCTTGCATCATATTTAAACTTTAGACTGAGATTCACTTAGTCTCTAAACAGACTCATCTTCTGGACTATTTTTAACAGTTCAGTTTGCTGTTATCCTTCCCCGTTGTCAGTTCCAAAAATATTTATAAATGCTCTAATTTCAGAATTCCAATACATATAGAAAAGGGTGCGCGTCGAGTGTGGTTTTCAAAGATATCTTGTTTATTTTTTGATTGCATGATTTGAAAGTTAAAGTGACAACAGAAGAAAGAAAGGGATTGACAGTAGAAAGTGTACGAAGTGCCAGCAAGCTCTAGTCACCTAGGCCAGTGTCCTGGGCAATCTGTTTCCCTCTCTGCCACGCTCTAGAGTTAGTTAATCAATGAAGAGCATCAGTCCTGCCTCCTAAATAGTGGTCTCGTCAGTTGCTTCTCTCTTCCTCCTTTGGCAATAGCTTATGTGAGCCGTCATCACTCACACAAATAGTGAGTGTCCTTCCTTCAGTCTTTTTTCTTTCTAACCGGTCCTTCATATTTTTTTTTTTTTTAAAGATTTTATTCATTTATTTGACAGAGAGAGACACAGTGAGAGAGGGATCACAAGCAGGGGGAGTGGGAGAGGGAGAAGCAGGCTTCCCGCCAAGCGGGGAGCCCGATACGGGGCTCCATCCCAGGACCCGGGATCATGACCTGAGCCGAAGGCAGATGCTTAACGACCGAGCCACCCAGACGCCCCTAACCGGTCCTTCATATTTGAGTCCCCTTACGTGATTCTCCAAATAGAACTTTTTGATTATTTCCCACTTTTTGCAGAATAGCTTTAACTTTTTCTCAGTGCTTACAGGCCTGCCTGCCTGGCCATTGGCCCAGTTGTCCTTTCTTAAGGCAATCCTACCAGAATAGGTTTGAATGTTCCCCTGATATCCCTGGATGTCCCCCTGCCTCCAGGCATTTCAGTGTCTCCTCTTTCCTGTTTGTTGAGTGTGCTTATACTTCAGCCCTGCTCACGTGTCATCTTCCCTATGAAGCTTTTCAAGACCCCTTTTCCTCCTACGTATTGTTTTCTTAGTGTCTAGTAAGTGCCTGGCACATAGAACATATCAACATGTTTGAGGAATTAAGTGCTTCTTTCTATAGACTTAGGATAAAAATTATAATATGGAAATATGAGGGTTTTATTTTTTATTATTTTTTAAAGATTTTATTTTATGTATTAGAGAGAGAGACACAGGGAGAGAGGGAACACAAGCAGGGGGAGTGGGAGAGGGAGAAGCAGGCTCCCAGCGGAGCAGGGAGCCCCATGTGGGGCTTGATCCCAGGACCCCGGGATCATGAACCTGAGCCGAAAGCAGATGCTTACCAACTGAGCCACCCAGGTGCCCCGACGTGAGGGTTTTAAATTAAAATTTTTGTTGGCCAAACTTGATAGGTTAATGTGTTCTTAGCAGTTAAGCCAACATGAAGTCAAATGTTTATTACAAGTTTGCACAACTTACATCTTGGGGTCTGCAAACATCTTAAATACTAGCTTTAAAAATTAGCTCTGAAAAGGCAAGTGTCTTTACATATTCGGATACTAGTATTTGTCATGATATAATTCTACTCCCTTGTCTCTCAGGGTTATTTGTAGACAGTTCCACTTAGCCTGCCTGTTCTTGGTATAGACTCTAATACAGAGTGCCTTGAGAAAGCAAATTTAAGGGGTGCCTGGCTGGCTTGGTCTGTGGAGTGTGCAGGTCTTGATCTCAGGGTTGTGTAGAGATTGCTCAAAAAAAAAAAAAAAAAAAAAAAAAGCAAATTAAAAAATTGGTGAGTGTTGGGTCTGGTGGAAGTTAGTTGCAGGTGCTAGATATTTCCAAATTTATTATCTATGATGATGTTGTTTATGTGTTATTCAATATACGTCTGTAGCTAATCTGAATTTTATGATCATTACATTTGGACTTCTTAGGTTGTTTGTTCTCATCTGGAGACTTTTTTTGATTGTTGTAACTTGGAGGACAGATGGAGTGCTGCTGGCATCTAGTGGGGTACTGCTAAATGTCCCACAATGCATAGGACAGTCCCTAGAACACGTATCTGGGCCAAAATGGTAATAGTGCCAAGGTTGACAAATCCTGCCTTTAAACTCTCTATAGAAATAGGATCTGCTCTGCCAATTTAATGGATTTTTATAGTTTTATATTTGACTTTTTTTTGTATATTTATTTCTCATCTTAACAACCTTTTTAGTTTCTTGGAGTTTGGAAAGTGCTTTACAGTATTTTGTGCTTCTTATGCTTCCTAGTTCTTTTCACACAATACATACTAAATAAATATTTGACGGATTAATTTTGATTGATAAATGAGATGAAAAGGAGAATATTTATTTTAAAGGAACATCTTTCTTTACACCCGGGCAATACTGATTAATATCCAGTCCCATTTGTGTGTCACATCAGAAGCCCTGGAGAGTTTCCCAGCAGCAAATGCATTGAGGTGGGCGTCTGCCCAGCAGTCGGGGAACCATTGTTACTAACGGGAATGTGTTGAGAGGAAGAGGGACTTGAGAACCACTGACACATTTGGTAGTCCTATAATTCCAGTTTAAACATCTTTAGCTTCAAATTTGTTATATTTCGTCTATTAAAGGACGATTTCTGTTAGCACATTGGTCTAGATTAATTTACTTTTGAAAATGGACTGTAAAAAATATTTAATTCAGCATTTATTTACTATTGAACACTTGAGAAATTCAAACTAGCTGTTTCCTCAGTTCAGTTATTACCTAGGTTTTCTTGTAACTAGAACATAGGCTCATTATAAGCTTTTCTTCCAAGAGATCAGTTTGGCTTACAACAGTAAAGACTGGCAACGTTATGGTATTTTATGTTTTTAAATTTTTATTAAAGACGTTATGTCTTGGAAGTGTTGAGGGATTCATTTCTAATAGTGAATCTGTGTTCCCGCTCCCTAGAATCTTGATACCTGTTTGCTGTTAAGAACTTCACAGTTCTTTAGTTATTACTTTCTTTTTTTTTTTTTTTAAGATTTTATTTACTTATTTGAGAGAGAGAAGTGAGAGAGAGCACAAGAGTGGGGTGAGGGGCAGAGGGAGAAGCAGACTCCCTGCTGAGCAGGCAGCCTCATGTGGGGCTTGATCCCAGGACTCCAGGATCATGACCTGAGCCAAACACAGCTGCTTAACCAGCTGAACCACCCAGGCACCCCTATTATTACTTTCAGTACAAATGTGAAGCTTTGACTTAATGTGGTGAGGAGGTTATGAAAACAAAAGAGAGTATTTCAACTTATTATATGGCAGGAGTATTTGGAAATAAAGTTCTACTATAGAGTAGTTTTAGGTAAATATTAAATTGGTAGTGATTTTGCACTTAGGTAATATAATTTTTAATTATACAATATAATAATGTCTTTGTAGAAAAAAGCAGAAGAAGCTCATAAAATATTTGAAGGTCTTGGCCCAAAAGTTGAACTGGTAAGTAAGAAATTTCTTTTTTCATGTCTAAGCTGGTTTTTTTGTTTTTGTTTTTGTTTTTTTGGTAGTCATTTTGCTTGGGATAAGATGGAATACAATCTGTCTACTTTGGAATGAGATCTGGTCTGTATGTTTGTGGTAAACTTTAAAATCGTGGTGCACAAACTTGGTTACCTTTGCAGAAGTGTGTTTTTGCCTGAGCAGGCCATTTACTCATACGAGGTAGAAGCAGGACAAGTAAGAACAGAAATAGCTCTTTGGACCATATGTTCTTCCTTTGCCTTTGAAATTAAAAATCCGTGAATAAATGTATTTCTTACGGGATATGGTGGATTTATAAACATTTTTACAGGAGTGGCATTAATAGGAGATGGGGTAAAGAGAATTATTCAGGGAACCTGGAGGTCTGGAGGTTCTGGTAGGGCAGGTATTGTGAAGATCCATGAATACTAGGTTTACATGAAAATATAAACTGTTGCTTTGTATTTTCATAGACATGTGTACAATGTTGTATATGTAAATATTTGATTTATTTTACAGCCACTCTATAACCAGCCATCGGATACCAAGGTGTATCATGAGAACATCAAGACGTAAGTATTTATCATCTTTGGAGTTCTTCAGTTAAAGACCATATATTCTATAAAGAGATCGTTTTTATGTTATCTGCTGACATTATTATAATATAGTGTAGGTGTGTTTTAGATTTGTGTAATTTGCTGTCGTTTTACTATATGTTATCTTCCTCTGGCTTCTTGGGGGTTGGGGTAACAGCTTTGAGTTTCCGAGGCCAAAAAAATGAAATAAATTATTGCATAAAACTAGCTGGTTTTATGATCTGCTAGTAAAAAAGGTGAATACTTAACATTGAAATGGCTTACCTTGAGGCTTGAATTTTTTGCCTCCTGTTTTGTCTTTTTTTCAGTGGAGTACCTGCAAGGCGCATGATGAAGTAAGATAATGAAGCTTTTTCATTTAAGACTAGTGATGACACCGTCCCCCACCAAGCCACATCTGCCATTGCAAAGTAGAAGTGCCACGGATCATTTTATCATTATTCAAAATCCTATTCTAGGGAAATCCCTTCCATGACTCTTGCTAATGACGGTATTTGTAGACCCTTCTGCCATTTAATGTCCTGGTGCCTTGGAAGCGCTCAGTCACCTCACGTGGGTGAGGAGACTGCTCCAGAATGTAGTTTGCTTAGCCTTGCTCATCCTAGATACCAGGCCTTTATGGATGCAGATTTTGGAATAAGAAAATAAGTGAAAAGAAAATCTAATTTCTTGATCTGATTGAAGTAAGAGAGGAGGCTAGATAGGTATCTTTTTTTTTTTTTAATTATCATACTTTAAGAGAATTTAGGTGAATTATTCATAGTTTGTAACAAAAATGTAATATTTCTACTTTATGTTTTATTAAGGATAATCAGAACATTTTAATTATTTAGTATAGTTACTAATGAGCACATTGCTATTTATATATCAGATATATTTTTTTCTTTTAAAAAATTTCTGACTGAGAGTATATGTGCAATAGTTGACTACTTTGCAGAATTGGTGGCAAATATAATTTGCATGGTAGTATGCATGAACAAAACTGAAATTTGAATAATTTTAACTTTTGTTAAATAAGTGGTTTATAATAAAAGTCCTATACTTAGAATTTTTCTGTGAGATGCTACTATGGTCTTGACAACCCTTAGAAGTAGGCTTAGACAAAACTCATAAAATATACCTTGTTCTGGAACTGTTTAGCTGTTTTAGCATTTTTAAAAAGGAGAATAGCAGATAAAATCTAGTTGGCTACTTTTAATGATTTTTTTTTCCCCCACAAAGCTTCAGTTATGTTTGTGTTCTGTCTTTTTCCCCTAATATTAGCGGCAGAGCAGCTCTGTCTGATTTATTTCATGCTGTCTACATTGCCCGACTACAGTGCTTAGGACACTGTTCTGGGATGGCTTACTGACTGGCTGACTTCTTAAATCCTAGGAAACATTTTAAATGATATTTATTGATTATCATTTGCTTTTGAGTAACACGTAATTAAAATTAGAGCAAACTGAATATATGGTACCACTTCCACTGTATGTCACCTTGTGAAGTAACCATTTACTCAGCTGCATGCATCCATATGCATCGTGTAGTAGCTCTTTTCTCATCACCGTCATTTGCTTTGTATGAAATAGCAAATCTACCTTTTGATAATTCTTTTCATGTCTTGGGTACTCTTCCATGTAGCCAGCTCCTGACTGCCCACAGAGCCAGTGTCACTGTTAGTCCTGAGTGGCCGATAATCCAAAAAATTACTTCTACTTGCCTTGGCTTTGTATTTATATTTGCATAATCAGCTTGAAATCCTTTCTGGAAGTAGGTGGGGTATAAATATTTATATTTGAACCTGCATGTCATTGTTTTTGAAGGTCACAATGCTTCAAATTTAAAAAGTGTAACTGTTTCATTAAGATCTAAGAGAAGTCTTCCTGTCTTGTCACATTGCCCTCCGTGACTTCTTAGAGTGGTTTGTGTCATTTCTGTGATGGAAAGAAATCTTCTGTGTAAAAGCAGAAGTCCCCTCTCTCTCTCTTGGTATACGTTCTCATCATAGAAGGGAGGTCAGCACCGTACCTGAGGTAGGGAGGTAACTTTAAAAGCCTTTCCTTCTCTTCTACCTCCCCGCCTCCAAGAATGCACAGAGATGTTTATATCACCAGAGTTCTTGAGAAGAATCAGTGACTGTGTAATTATAACTTGAAACAATTTGCCTTATACTTGGATGTAATAATTGAAAATGAACTATTTGTATAAAATCTTGCTGGAGAGTGGAAGGAATTTTAGTTCTAATTATTGCAAAAGTCTTATTTTGCAGGGTGAAAAAAATTAAGATTAACTTTGATTACATCAGATATTCTTAAGTGATCTTTGCTTGTTTTTCAGTGTCTCTGAAAAAAAAAAGTGAATGCATTATTAAATTGTGCTTTTTCTTAATGTCATACAACCATATTTTTCTCTTCTAGAAACCAGGTGATGAGGAAAAAACTCATTTTATTTTTTAAAAGAAGAAATCATGCAAGAAAACAAAGGGTGAGGTCCTATCCTTTAACTGAAATTTGTACAACTTTCCCATTCATGCTCATTTAGGCATTTACTTTCCCTTTATTAGTGAGAATGGTTTTTGATTATGTTTGAGAAAAGGCTGCCGATTTAGAAAGTAACTATAGAGATGACTTAAATATAAATCCAATTCTAGCAGTGATTGACATTTAATATCATTATCAAAATAATTTCTTTGGTCATCTGTGTATAGCATTTTCATCTAGCCATAATAAAGAAAATGGTGAGTAGTTAAAAAAGAATATGAAAGAGAAATAGGATGATCAACATTTAGTCTCTTAAACCCTCAGACCAGTGTGGGTAAGTTACAGTCATGCTGAGTAGACATTACTGTTCTTTCTTATTAGGAACCGGGTCAGCTAAAGTTCAGCTTTTTGAAATTCAGATTCTTTTTCATATTTATTATATGACTTGCATCCAGAAGTTTTGTGGTTCTAATGTTCATGGAAATGAAGCTACAGAAAATAAAATGCCAGTATACTTCTTTTCACAATATGTTCAGACTAAATTTAGACAGACTGTTGATTCATTTAAAGTCATTTGCTTACCAAATAAATGATGTTCTTTAATTCACATCAAAAATGAGCCGTGTACCTTCTATTTAATGACGTGACAGTTAAATGAATTGTAAAGCTCAAGAGTCAGCGGCTTTTGCTTGATACATAACTTCCAATGTAATTTGCCAGTCTGGTCCTTCAGATACTATCTTTAAATTAATGTTTTTTGTTTTTGTTTTTGCCAAAAACATACAAATATTAAATAAGAAACTACTAAAGCATTTTTTTTTCCTATCCAGTAATTTTGTTACAATTGTGGTCATTTAATGTCTGGTGATGCAAACATAGAAGCGTAGACTTTGTTTTCATGCTTCACAGAGTCTTTAGTTATAACATTTACGTGTTCACTGATTTGTTTAATAAATATTTATTGGCTGTTTACTCTGTCCATGTATTATTCTACAAAGGTGAGCAAGATAGCCATATGGTTTTAACCCTTGAAGCATACAATGTAACTGGGGGCAGATGAGTCACAGGCAGTTAGAGTATCATAATCACACTGTGGGAAGGGACATACAGATGACTGCGGGAGCATACAGGAGGGACAGCTAATGCCCCATGGATGAATCATAAAGGGAAGTTTGCAGGACAACGAGAAGCTCTGGAAATCTGCGCAGGCACAGGGAGCCGCTGAAATGAAGGTCTGGGAGGTGGAGGGAGGGTGGCAGGTTGCTGGGAGCGCAGCAGAAATGAGGCTGCTGAGGCAAGAGGGCCGGGTCGCACCCAGGAGGTCCGCCTACAGGACTTTGGGTTCGGTCCCGAGGGCATCTTACAAGTGTTTGAACTGAGAAGTGAAACGTTCAGGTTTGTATTTTAAGAATGTGCTTCTGGCTCCACCATTAAGAAGGCCTGGGAGACAGTTCGGAGGCTGTTACTTTGATGTAGGTAAGGGATGATGTTGGCCTGGACTGAGGAGCTAGCTAGAGATGGAGAAAGTGAAGGACACAGAAGACACCTGGGGGTTGAAAAGAATGATTGGGAAGTGTCTGGGGGTGGCACAGATCATGAGGAGGATAATATTCTCCTCTCTATTGCCACTTTCTTGAAGGGACCAATGTTAATGGCTTTTCATGAGTCTTTCTACACCTTTTTCTATCTTTGTGTTGTTGACACGTTCACAGTTCAGTGCTCATAATGGAGGCTTCTTGCCTCTCTGTTTAAAAAATGAGATCATACATTACTAATGTCTCTAAAAGGATTAATTCTTGGTTTCGTGTAGTTCACTGCATTTCTTTTTATCATAAAGTACAACCAATTTCTGCCTTTTCCAGACTGTCAAAAATGTTTATTAGATAGCATTGTTTATAATAACAAAAACCTTCAAGTAATCAAAGCCTCCAGGAGTAGAGGAACGGTTAAAGCATGAGTGTTTTCTCTGACAGATTGTTAGGAAAACACCAAAATGTCAGTATATTTGCTGTTGGGTGATTGGGATTTTGAACTATTCACATGTCTCTATTACTAATTTCCATTTTTTTTTAAAGATTTTATTTATTTATTTGACAGAGAGATAGAGTACAAGCAGGCAGAGAGGCAGGCAGAGGGAGAGGGAGAAGCAGGCTCTCCACTGAATGGGGAGCCCAGTGCGGGGCTCGATCCCAGCACCCTGGGATCATGACCTGAGCCGAAGGCAGCTGCTTAACCGACTGAGCCACCCAGGTGCCCCTCCATTTTTTTTTTTTTTTTTTTGACAATGAAGACATATATTTTTATCAGGAAAATAATAAAAGTAGCTGGTCAGCTACTAATAGTAGCTCATTAATTAATTAATCTATGTTAGTCTTAACGTTAACTAAAAAAATCTAGCCAAAATATGCTTTATATGCTGATCTTTGTAGGAAACAGAGCTCTTTTCTCTCTCTCGTCTTTCAGATCAAGAACAGCTTTTCATTCATAGTTGAGTCCTAGGCCAAATGTACTTCTGACTTAGCCTTAAGAAGTAACGTTTACTTTAAAGTGTTAGGTTTGTCAGAATGACAGAGTTTAGTTTAATTATTAATTTGCTGCGGGTATTTAATAGGAACAAAAAATCTGCCAACGTTATGATCAGCTCATGGAGGCATGGGAGAAAAAAGTGGACAGAATAGAAAATAACCCCCGGAGGAAAGCTAAAGAAAGCAAAACAAGGGAATACTATGAAAAGCAGTTTCCTGAAATTCGAAAACAAAGAGAACAACAAGAAAGATTTCAGCGGTAAGTTGTTTGATGGCTAATGGCTGTGTTCTTTCCTCTCGAGTCCCACTCCTGCTCTCTCACGGTGTTAATGGTTACCTGAATCTGATCTTAAGAAAGTTCATAAAGAACCTTTCATTTTGAATATAAAACTTCAATCAGCTAGCAAAGATTATGTCTTGGTGAATTTAATATTAATTTTTTATACTTAATGCTGTTCAATCTAAATTTAAATGAGTATTTTGAAATTAATTCTTCTGTTCTTGAAAATACCTATTCCTTTAGAAATGACAGTTAAAAAGAATAGACTTGAATATTTCTTAGTTCTTCATTACCTGCCAGCACGACTAAACAGTATTAAATAGATGGCTAATTAAGAAGTTCTTTGATATTGGTAGTTTCTGATTTGGTTTTACTTTAGAGAGCAAGTATTTTGTAAAAGTAAAAGTTTTGGATTTCTTCTCCACTATCTCTTGTAAGATTATATGTAAGCTTTAATTCTTTAATCATGATTAAGTCTTTATGAGGGAGATGGTTATTGTTTTTTTCCCCTCTGTAAAAAATATTTAATGTATTTTTCTAAGTCAGCTGTCCTCTACTCTGGAAGGCAAAGACTGCTATTTGAAATGGAAACGTCTCCAACCAATACCTGTGGTTTTCCAGAAGTTTCCCATAAGTTGTTCTACCGTTTGAACTTGGACATGCAACCTTTAAATTTTAATCTTAACATTTTATTTTTATTTTTTTAAAAAGATTTTTTAATTTATTTGACAGAGAGAGAGACAGCGAGAGAGGGAACACAAGCAGGGGGAGTGGGAGAGGAAGAAGCGGGCTTCCCGCGGAGCAGGGAGCCTGATGTGGGGCTCTATCCCAGGACCCTGGGACCATGACCTGAGCCGAAGGCAGATGCTTAACGACTGAGCCACCCAGGAGCCCCTAATCTCAACATTTTAATCATTCTTCTATAGAATTCTAACCTTCAGACATATTACTTAAAAGTAGTGGCTCAATAGCATTTGTTTTCTGACTTCTAGTTGGTTAAAAAAGTCCCATTCAGAGGAGTAATGTATATAAAAGTAACTTAATTGGTGTCTTCTTTATAAATGGCCTTTAAATATATTTGTAATTTCTTTCTTATATTTAGAGTTGGGCAGAGGGGAGCTGGTCTTTCAGCCACCATTGCTAGGAGCGAGCATGAGATTTCTGAAATTATTGATGGGCTCTCTGAGCAGGAGGTAAGGAAATTAATTGACTTAGTTTTTTAATTCATTGATTATTCAGGCATTTTAGCCTCATACCCCAGGAACTAAGGGCTTCTTTGTGCATAAACGAGGGAACATTTATAGAGTTTGTACTGTTCCAAAGACTGGCCAACCACTGAAGGTTTTACACCACGCAGTCCCATGATCAGATTGGCATCTTACACGGATGGCTTTGGCAGGAGGGAGGCCTAAAAGAGATGTGAGGAGGCTGTTAACATGAAAACAAGAGCCTGAATCAGAGATGTGTAGGAGCAGACTGACCGGAGAGATTTCATCTGAGGTGGACCTGAGGTGCTAGTGGGTTCCCCAAAGTGTGCTTTCTAGCCCCAGAAGCCTGGGAGACAGAGATGATATGGCATCAATAAATCCATGCTGAATAAAAATAAATTCCAGTCCCTAACATGAGTCTTCTGAGCTGTGTTCAAACTATTTCTAAAGGTTGATCCAAAAGCCACCTCCTGTTTACTTAGTTCTGGTTTTGATTTTATATACTTGTTTTTTAAAAACCTCATCTCTGAAAAAATAAAAAATAAAAAATAAATAAAAACCTCATCTCTGGTGTCAACTATATACTTCAATTAAAAAACAAAACAAAACACAACACAACACCAGGAAACCTCATCTCTGAATTCTGAAGGTCTTGCTTATTTGAGTGTGGTGGTCTCCTTAAGTAATGATCAAAGAAATTACTAAATGCTATATATTTTAAAACTTCTCAGAAACAACCTGAGGGTTCTAGAGGGGAGGGGGTGGGGGGGATGGGTTAGCCTGGTGATGGGTATTAAAGAGGGCACATTCTGCATGGAGCACTGGGTGTTACACGCAGGCAATGAATCATGAAACGCTACATCAAAAACTAATGATGTAATGTATGGTGATTAACGTAACATAATAAAAAAAAAACTTGTGTTCGTAATCCCTGCAGTGATGACTAAATCTGTGTTAATTTTTTTTGCTTGCTTTTTGACTGATTCCATTAGGGCACATCTGTAAGCATCCAAAACTAGGACCAGTTGAGGTGACTCAAGCTCATGTGTCTGCCTCAAATCATGCTTTGGTGTTCAGATTGACTGAGAGTACCCCATAAAATTTGACACTTTGTAAGGACTTGACTGTAAGGCAGTATCCACTTCTATGAGGAAACGTTTTAGGAGAAAACCTAGCTTTGTGTTGAGGTCAATACCTGTAGTTTTGGTGAGTTTTTTCATAGAAATTTGTGCTCATGAACTTACTAAATTGAACTTTGGGAAAAACCAACTGTATAGATGTAACAAAGTTTTAGTTGAAATTTTAAGGATAATAGTCTTCAATTTTCAGTGGAAAGATTACATAAGATTAGCAAGAAGTATTTCACACGTGAGTTTAACTTAAAATCACTGTCCTTAAGATTTTGGTGCCTGTTTTTTTTCCCCTATTCATTGGTCTCCAAAATGACATTAAGATTTATTCTCTAAAATGATGTTAAGACTTTTAAAAATGAGACTGTGTTAATATAATTAAATGTTTCATAAGATCATTACTTCAATGAACTTGGCATTTCTTCGTGTCCTTTAGGTCTGAAATGTTACTATCTGAAGTATCTATTTCTTTTAAGTAAAGAACTCTTCTCCAATTATAGGAGTGGGATATAAAAACATAATGTGTATACCCTCTGTATGATTCATTTAATGAATATTTATTAGATATATGTGTAGTTACCACATGCTATTGACACATGAAACTACGCATGTGGTTCTTCTGGCATATATTAGGGTAGCTGGTCTATAGCCCTCTTTAAATTTTATTCTTCGTAAATGGTGTTTATTTTCTTTTGCAGAATAATGAGAAACAAATGCGGCAGCTCTCTGTGATCCCGCCTATGATGTTTGATGCAGAACAGAGACGGGTCAAGTTCATCAACATGAATGGGCTCATGGAGGACCCTATGAAGGTTTATAAAGATAGGCAGTTTATGAATGTTTGGACTGACCACGAGAAGGAGATCTTTAAGGACAAGTAATTTAAACTTTAAATTATTTTCTTATAGAAGCTTACATAAATTCATGAAAAGTATTTGGCATTCACTTGTAAATTGAACCATTTCCCCAAAACCTTGGCCCCTTTTTGGCATTTGGATGGATACTGTGGAAGGTAGAGAATATAGATTTGCTATGACCTTCCCATAAGCTTATAGATGGGAGGATCGGTCACAGATGAGAACTGGGGTTACGGAGTCATGTTAAGCATGGTACCCAAACTTGGGTGGTGTCTCATTCACCTGGGGGTGCATTTTAAAAGTAAAGGTTTCTGTGCTCTACCATAGGCCAGTCCCATCGGTTCCTGGTGGATGGTGCCCAGGAATCTGTGCCCTTAAAAGACTCCAGCGATTCTGTGGTTGTTTCTCAGGTTGGCAGTTAGGGGTCACTGGGAAGTAGTCGGTACTAATAGTTCTGTTCCCAAGGTCCCCCCCCTTTTTAAGTCATTAAAATGTTTGTGTGTATGTGTTTGTTTGTGTGTTTGTTTTCCCTTTTTTTACTCAGGTTTATCCAGCATCCAAAAAACTTTGGACTAATTGCATCCTACTTGGAAAGGAAGGTAAGAAATGGTTTGCATTGAGAATGTTTATGGGTTTGTGATGTTTGCTACTTTGAAGTTTTTGTGCTCTAATACACAGGTAGTTAAATAGAACTGATTTTTATAGAGGGCTTGATACAGGAAAGATTCTCAGGTGACTAATATAGTGATATTTATAATTACGTAACAGATCATAAGCACAGAACACAGTCTAATTTTCATGGTTAACAAAAAATGACTTGATACTATAGTTCCCTAAAAACACATAGATTACAATGCTTTTTGAACCTTACTGAATTTCTGATTAAAATATCAGAGTCCTGATTTTCCCTGATTTTTTTTTTCCACAATGGATTGGATGTAGTGTTTTTAAGCAATATATTTAAAGAAGACATTCTGGATATTTACATATATGCAACAAGAAAGAATTTAGTTACTGCTTAGTAAGGAAGTGATTGAATGTTCTGATAGTTCCTGGTATCTTTTACGTAACTTGGATTAAGATCACTGTAATTGTCCATTAAAATAGTCGATATAATGTATATATTTTTACAGCCTAGATGTCCCTTAAAATGCTAGGCATGTGTTGCTCTTTAATTTGTACCTTGAGAATACCAGAGATTTCCCTTGAAAGTGTTGCTTGATTTTTAAAAAATGTTATTTCTTTGGCTCCTCAAAAATAATTTTTTTTCCTTATAGAGTGTTCCTGATTGTGTTTTATATTACTACTTAACCAAGAAAAATGAGAATTATAAAGCCCTAGTAAGAAGGAATTATGGAAAACGCAGAGGAAGAAACCAGGTGTGTTTCATTACTGTGTAGAAGATGTTTCAGGGTGGAGATATGGAGGAAAAAAAATGGTATAACCACGGCCTTGTATTTAATCATGTGTATTTTAGGGATTGACATTTCATTAAATAATGAGGATGTTACGAACATGTTATTATTTCGAAATTAATATATATTTAATGTGTTCATCATCTGTTGTGAATGTACTATAAGTTTATAGTATGATAAAGTCAATGAGAAAAGTTTTGTACTTCCATGTTATCTAAATTGTGCCCGTCAGCGTTAACAGTGATAACGTGAAGAATGGGACCCATGACACCTCATTTCATTCACTGCCTTAACAGTCCTTTTGTCTGAGGAGGGGTCAGGTAGAACACATGAGAAATATAGAGAAATGTAGTGTGGTAATGAGCGTAAAGGCTGATTTACCCAATTACCGGGGCCTGATTTTGTTTCAGAGTAACTTCATTTCTGGAGTTTAGTTTTTACTCTGAAAAAGCCCTTCATCTTAAAAGACAGTTTTTAATACAGTGCAGCGTACGTTTTCACAGTTGCAGTTCAGTACATTAAAAACTGTTTTCCCCCCAATAACCGATCAGCAGCTGTCACAGCTCACGTGTGCTTTACCAGTGTGGCTGCTGGGACGACGTGAGCACCATTGCTGTCCGCGCCCAGATTCACCTTGGGATTTGGAATCGCATGCATGAACTTGCACAGCTGGTCACTGCTGACCAGGCTTCCTAAATCTCTCCTGGTTTCCCCGCACAGCCACCCTTTCTTTCCTTAGCCACCCTGCTCACCAGATACACGCTGACCCAGAGCTTCATTATGGGTAGCCATGACCTGTTTGTGTTTCCGGGGTCATTGTTTCCTACAGAATACTACTGCCTCACAGGATGTGATTCTGTATTCTTTGGAAACGGTGTTTCTTGGTCAAAGTGCAGGCAGTGTTTCATGTGCCAGCCGCGTGAAATGCTGCTAGAGGTGGAGAAAGCTGAGGTGCCCTACGCGTGCATTTTCAGTGGATTGGTTAGGGGGCCAGAAATAAGATCGTAGTGAGTGGAAGGTGGATGTAGAAGGTGCGCTAGTGGCGGTAGTACAGGTGTGCCCTTGTCTGTAAGGTTTGCTTACCAAGGGGAACAGAGAGATGGGCGGAGAGCTGACGAGGATCAGGAGGGAGGAAAAGAGCGCACTTATTCGGTGATGGGGCTGCTACTGTAGACACAGCGAGGGATGCTTATGGAGCTCCGGGAGGAGTTCCTGCCTGACGGGGAGCAAATCAAATGTCAGTGAGGCGGCAAACACTGTTCCATTGAAGGTGCCGGGGCTTCCCACAGAGAAAGTGGAATCAAGCTCTTCTAGCTAGAGATGCTAGAGCACATCTGCGTTTTCAACAAGTTGCAGCTACAGATTTTTAACAATAGCTTTTGTTCCTTATTAAACTAGTATTTATAACTTTAATGGAACTTAATTTTTAGAAATTACATATTTTATATTTATACATTGTTTAAAATTTTCAGTCCCCGGTAATGTAAGGGGGAATAATTTGATATTTGTCATATCTTACATTTGCAGGATTAGCAGTCTGTTGCTTGTGATGATAGAGGAGAAAGCTCTAGCAGGAAATTCTGTGACAGGGAATGTCTCTGTTACTCTGAAACATTGGTTTTCTAGCCTAAAGTTATCTAGTACACCATCTCACTGTTTCGTGTGGCACACTCGTTCTTGTTAAGTTCTAGCCATATTAGAGTTTTCTTCTGCACATTCTTGTTCTACGTGCTCACACCTCTAGCACGTCCCAGAGTGCATTTAACGGAACTGAGATTGTCCCTGTGTGCTATCACCTTGACCTGAACCTTTGTATGTTTGTCCCCAAGTTGGCTCAGGTTGGGGTTGGTCAGCTTTTCCATCAGTCTAGTTCTTCCCGCAGTAGCTTTTAAGTTATTACCTTGAAGATTTTTTTCTCTAGTTGTATATTTCTCTGATTGTTTCACTGGGAATTTGGGAGAGGAGGGGATTGAATGATGGAAATATTGCACTGTCTTAGACCAGAAGAATCTTATCTCTGTTTCTTAATTGCTTGTGTACTTCATTCTGTTTGTGTCAAAATAGGTGGATGGGTTTTCTGAAATTAGGTGGTGTTGGTTTAAGGGCTCATTTATATAGAACTGAATGACATTAGAACTGATACCAAACCAGAGGAGGAGCCACTGGACTTTTGAGCAGAATAGTATCAGATTTTAGTTGTGACAGGATCATGCTGCCTGCTCTGTTGAGACTAGATTGTAAGGGAGACCAGTTAGGAGGTTACGTTAATCCTCCCAGTGGCTTGGACTAGACTCTATCGGGGATGGTGCAGAGAACCCGTCCGTTTCTGGATGTATTTTTGAAGGTAAGGTAAACAGGTTTTGCTGATGGATTGATTGTGGGGGAGTCAAGGACAGTTATCAAAGAGAACTCAAGTTTTGGCTTATGGGATTGCCATTTACTGTGTAGGCATGACTGAGGGGGTGGCAGATTTGGGGGAAAAAGTTGGGACATGCTGAATTTCAGATACATATGTCCAAGTGGAGATGTAAAGGGGGCAGTTAGATGTAGAAGTCTGGAGTTTAGGAAACAGATCTGGGTTGGGAATGTAGAATTTGCTATTTAGAACGATTTTTTTTTTTTTAAAGAACTAGTTACAAGTAAAGAATTTCTAAATTGGTGTGTCTTGATTTTACCCTGGTAGATAATAGAGATCCAACTAATTTGAAAATCACTTTACTGCTCTATTATCCAATCAAGTTTGAATCAGGAGGAATTACCTTAGGTAATCCCAGAGCGATCAGGGCACATTTATTTAAAAACTCTGGAGAGTTCTGCTGAAGTTTATGCCTGATCCTTTCCATTTTTATTTGATTGCTTCACCCATCCTCCCCTCCCGACCTCTTACCCGTAGGAAGTCATTGTTATTTCAGCACATGAACGTATAGTGTGTGCTGTTTGCGGAGAGAGATTCCAAGCTTGAGAGGTTTGATTTTTAACCTGCTATTGCTATAGGGAACTTTGCATATTATTTTCTCTGAAAAGGAGTTTAACCTTAGAATCATAGGGAAGTGAGACAGATAATCATATTTTTGTTAGACTTGTGTTCAGAGATTATTGTTGGCAAAAGTAACTCAAAATTCTGTTAGATAATGTTGAAACCATTTCACAGTTCGACTTACTAGCATCCCATGACGAGAGTGAGTGTGGTTCTTTATAAGTTTTAGTTAAAGCAATGAATATATTTCAAAGATGAGAAGCCAAAAGCCACTCCTCAGTGTTACTGTGTGGGATCTAGAATTATAAGTAACATGCCAAGTAGTAATTTGATTCTATGTGTAACATCTTTGTTAGAGGTAAATTCTTACCTTCCAGCATAAATTCCCATCTAATAAGTCTGTCACTATGCAGCTAGAATAAATGTGGACTGTGGTAGCTGCTAGTGACCTACAATAAAGCAAGTCATTGTTTAGAAGCCACATTCTTCATTTCCAAATACTTGATTACCTTTCACAAGAATTTGTACTCTTCCTTCATTCTGACAACATCTTCCTCTTTAAATATGTCAGCATGTTTTTTATTCCCCAGAGGTATTGAGAAAGCATATACTTAGATAAATGTAGTAATGTTTGAAGTTGGGAAAGTTTCTGACTGAATTGTTAGACAATAGACAGACTGTTTCAGGCAGGTTTAAAAAGTTGGTTATAACAGAGCTTTAGACCCAAAAATGCTCTGCCTCTCTGTATCCATGTAAGCCTAGATGTGTCCCTTCACTTGCTGAGCCTTGGTTTCCACATCTGTGAGCATGGAAGCAGTAATATTACCTTGCAGGGTTAACATGAGAACTGGTTGTGTGTGTGAAGTCCCTGGAGTGTCGTATCTGGGACAAAGGGCGCGCCCAATAAATGGTAGAACTGTTGCCTTTGTCGCCTTCACGATGGTGTGTTGTGATTGACAGTTTTTACTCTTCAGGAAACTAGTCTCAGATTCAGTTCATTTAAAGGCATTAGTTCTTAAATATGTTTTGATAGGATATTTTCTGTTTACTGCCTGAGATATTTAAAAAACTCAATGGCTAGGGGCATGTGGGTGGCTTAGCCACTTAAGGGGTCTGCTTTCAGTTCAGGTCATGATCCCGGGGTCCTGGGATCGAGCCCTGCATTAGGCTCCCTGCTCCATCGGGAGCCTGCTTCTCCCTCTGCCGCCCCCTCCCCCCACTTGTGTTCTCTCTCTCTGTCAAATAAATAAATAAAACCTTTAAAAACAGACAACTCAGTGGCTAAAGTAGGACCTCATTCTTTTTGTCTCGTATGTTTTTAGTTCACTAGATGCTTGCTCTTAAATTTAGTCATTTTATTTCTTGGCAACTTCATCATCTACTGAGTGGGAATTCATTTATCTGTTTTCTAAAGACTCGAGCATGTTAACAAATACATATAGAGTATATATAAGTGTTAGATATTCGGTCAGATATAGTAGAAATAAATCTCAGCATAAACTGTCTTTGGATCTTGCTATAGAGGACTCTTGAAATTTCCTTGTTCTTCATTTATTGTTACAAAATACATAAAACGGGGTGCCTGGGTGGTTCAGTTGGTTGGGCATCTGCCTTCAGCTGGGGTCATGATCCCAGGGTCCTGGGATGGAGTCCCGCATTGGGCTCCCTGCTTAGCCAGAGCCTGCTTCTCCCTCTGCCTGCCGCTCCCCCTGCTTGTGCTCTCTCTGTGTCAAATAAATAAATAAGAATCTTAAAAAAAAAAAGAAAATACATAAAACGTTTCATTTTTTTCATTTGCATTTTTATTTTCTTTTCTAATGTAGTCTCACTTTTATAGTGCATAGTTTGTTGTTCGGCAGACGTGTTTTATAAGATCCTCCCTAACAGAATGAAACTTTTTTTTTTTGAAGATTGTATTTATTTATTTGACAGAGGAGAGACACAGTGAGAGAGGGAACACAAGCAGGGGGAGTGGGGGAGGGAGAAGCAGGCTTCCCGCCGAGCAGGGAGCCCGATGCGGGGCTCGATCCCAGGACCCTGGGACCATGACCTGAGCCGAAGGCAGACACTTAACAACTGAGCCACCCAGGCGCCCCAGAATGAAACTTTTTTTAATTGACTAAGAAGTACTAGGCTTAAGGAGGGAGAAACCTGGACAGGAAGCTGTTGGGGTGCCTCTGTCTATTAGGGGACCTTTGGATGACTTTCCTTTTGAAACTGCGGACTTCTATTCCAGCCAACCTACTGAAGGGTGTGAGGGCTGTAACTTATAACCTCCATCCCAGACCGTGGGGATTGGCACTTCCCTTTACAGATTTGCCTGAAACAAGCAGTTGGTGATCACTTTTTGGGAACATTGGAGGTTATTCCTTATGCTCTTTACTGCCCGTGGCAGGCGTTACAATGGCTCTCCATGCACATCACCCGAAGGTAGATGCTGGTTGCACCCTCTGGCCTGCCTGGCTCTCCCTCCCCACCCACTGCTGCCTGGTCAGTGTGGATACTGCTTTGACGGGGGTGGGGGGGGTGTGCTCTGCAGCTGTCACACACTTCTAGAGACTATCTAGCAACCCTGCCAGTTTCTTGGGATCGTGTCCACACCTTCTGCAGAATTGGGGCTTGTGCTTCCAAAGACATCCTGCCCTCACCTTCCCATTGCCTGGTTGAAGCAGGTGCTACCTCGCTTCTCAGTCCCTGGCACTAGGGAAGGGGGAGTAAAGTCAGCTGTTGGCTGGATTTCAGACAGCCGGAAATGTGTGGGATTGCTTAGTTTCTTCAGAACACTGGTTGGCATTAGAAATAGAAAAGTGTCAGGGAAACAAGTTATATGTGTCATCTAAGTCCAAGAGAACAGTGAAACTCTTAACTTCTCTTCTGCCAAGTTGATACCTCCCTGTCACAAAGATAAACCATTTTCTGGGTTTTACAACCTACTTGCTAGGCAAAGGGCAGAGTTTATTGTTAGTATGCCATCTTGCTTGTGCAGAATGACTAATGGATGCTACATTTGTAGCAAGTGGATGGTTTGAGGATATTAGCATTTGAAACCAGTCTTGGGACCACTGTGGTGTCCTAGGGAGTCAGTCAAAGGTGAGTAAAACACCTCAGTTGTAAAGCAGACCGAGTCATGGTTGGAAAGTGTACATGTAAAAGTCTTCCTGATTTTTTATTTTTTGTCTAGTAATAATAAATACTCAAAAGGAAACTGGCAATTACCAGGGTGAGAAATTGGGGAAGTCAGATAAAGCAAGTGAAGGAACCATGTTATTGACACAATTTAGTGAGGGGTCAAAGTGGAAGAGTAGATACAGCTTTTCCTGATGGACTGTGAAATTTCATAGAATAAAGGGACCAAGAATCATGATGGGGACAAATAGCAGGACCAACAACAATGAAAATGTTGGGTAATTGGGGCATGAGTGGTTGTTGTACAGGAGATTTTCTGATTTCAAGATCTTGGAGGTAGAGCAATGCCTGCCACTGATGGCAATTGTGACTTCACCTTAGGGGAGTTTCATGAGCATGACCTCAAACTGTTCCAATTGTAGGATATTATGTTGATAGAAAAGGCATTGATACACATTTTAAAGTTGGAAGAATAATGGCAAGGCATAATGAGCCATGTGATAAAATCATTTATTTGTTCTTAGGAGTATCTGAGAAGTCAATCCATGACACCAGAAGGGGGGGGGGGAAGGCATCATAGGTAGATTTTGTGAAATTTGAAAAAAGGAAATATTTTTAAAAATACTGCAGTTCAGCAATATTCTGGAAGTGGCAGTTGGGGGCAAGAAGGATACAGATTCTTTTTTATTTCCTTGTGGATTTTAAGAAAGCATAATATAGGACCTCTTGGAGAGGCCAGTAAGGTCTTTGTTATCTTAAGAAAAAAGCCAGATTTAGCAAGTAGGTGAAGACTTTGAGATGGTATTAAGAATTAAGGGAAATTTTATGTCAAATTAATGAGCGCTTCATGTTGTCTGGTGACAGAACACGTAAGAGGACAGGCAGTTATTAGGAGACAAGATTGACATTGGCCTGGATGAGAGATTGAGGCGAGAGGACAAAACTTTTCAGATCAGCAGAATAAAGGAACTTGGTTCTGGCTGTATCCGGCTCATGCGGAGGCTTCTAAGGTCCACATGTCTCCTAGGAACTTGGGATACTTAGATGATTAAGACTGGGTCCTTGTCCTTGAGGAGATTGTAACGCAGGGAGCCAGACAGACCCTGATAACCAGGTACGCGCCACCCCGTGGTAAATGCCACAAGCAGATGTGGCCCGTGCAGGTGACAAGGTAGGGAGACAGAACCTGGAGCTTCTCTGTGGAAATCAAGGAATGCCTCACAGGATGTAGATTTTTGAACTGAATTTCAGAGGATATGTAGGAGTTTACTAGGCAAGGAGCGATAGATAGGGTGTTCCAGGCAAAGATGTGAAATGCTGGGTTTGTTTAGGTGAGTCCAGAGCAGCAACCAGTGTAGGAAGGGTGGGGGCTTGGAAGAGGCACACATGAGACGGGGGGCTGTGTCCTGTAATGCCGAGTGGCAGTTCCATCCTACTTAGGCTAGGTGGTCTTGATTTCTGCATTAAATAAAAATAATACTAACACAAACTTAATTTCACTTTTCTTTTAGAATCACAATTTTAGCAAAGATAAAAGGGTCCATAATCGTATTCTCTTGTCTTTGTTCATATTTTTAATTATAGAGTTGTAATCATAGCTTAGAAATATTTGAGTGTTTTACTTCTTTTTACTCTATTATCTCCTTACTATTTTTCCAGATTACTTTAGTCTTGATGATGACCACAGTTGTCTACTAGTCCATTACATGAATGTTCCTGCAGAAGAGTAAAAGCATAAAAGTGTTTCTTGTAGTATCCGTCCATAGTGATGAAAAAGTTGGAAGCATATTAGGTATCTAAAACTAGGGGTAAATTATACGTTATCAGATTTTGAGGTAGAATTGAAGTGCTTGAGTGACAGATTAGATGTGGGAGTTACAGAAACAGAGAGAACCAACTCAGATTTCAGATTTCTAAGTGGAATCTTAACACTTTGACCTCTCTGATGGGTCCAGACCCTAGGAGCATTCCACGCGCACCTTTAAGCAATACCTATGGAATATGTTAAAGAGTATTAGACTGATTTTTAATACATTACCCCTAATTACATTGCAAGTGATCAATAAGGTAATTGTGTATTGATTTTTTTGCAAAGGTATTTATTGTAATTTGTCATCACAGTTTGAGGAGCTGTTTCTTTTAACGTTGAATTTGACGAATGATGGTTCATTCTAGCAGCAAATTGCCCGACCCTCACAAGAAGAAAAAGTAGAAGAAAAAGAAGAAGATAAAGCAGAAAAAACAGAAAAAAAAGAAGAGGAAAAGAAAGATGAAGAAGAAAAAGATGAAAAGGAGGACTCTAAGTGAGTTGAATGATTAGATATCTTATTTAATCATGAACCTGTTGACTCTCTCGAAGGTATAAAATTTTAGATAAAAGAATGAATGGGGGCGCCTGGGTGGCCCAGTTGGTTAAGCGACTGCCTTCGGCTCAGGTCATGATCCTGGAGTCCCGGGATCGAGTCCCGCATCGGGCTCCCTGCTTGGCGGGGAGTCTGCTTCTCCCTCTGACCCTCTTCCCTCTCGTGCTTTCTATCTCTCATTGTCTCTCTCTCTGAAATAAATAAATAAAATTAAAAAAAAAAATGAATGGGATGTATGCTTTGATCATCTCATGTGCTTTGACATAATTAAAGAACAGAATAGTCTGGTAAATACAACTTTTGGCTTAATGGACTTGTTTGCCAGACATGAGATGTTACTTTTCAGAAGGGATGATCTATAATAATATATACTCATCACTTGAGATATATTGAATATAACTTAATTTTTGACTTGGAAGTTACCTCAGGATCTTTTTTTTTTTTTTAAGATTTTATTTATTTGACAGAGAGACACAGCGAGAGAGGGAACACAAGCAGGGGGAGTGGGAGAGGGCGAAGCAGGCTTCCTGCTGAGCAGGGAGCCCGATGTGGGGCTCGATCCCAGAACCTTGGGATCATGACCTGAGCCAAAGGCGTCTGCCTTTGGTTAACGCTTAACGACTGAGCCACCTAGGCGCCTCAGGATCTCTCTTTTTTTTTTTTCCCACTTTTGATACTTTACACTCATGTAAAAATGCTGATAAGTGGTTTTCTATAATACCTGATATTACAGTTTCATGGGTTTTATTTATCGTATAAAGTGGGGTTCCTGGTTTGTTTGTGGTTCTGTTGTTTGCCTGGTTATAAAAGTAATTCTTGTTCACTATAGAAAATGAGGAAAAGGGAGCAAAATATTAACAAAATCAGCCTGTGATTCTGCCGCTCAGAGACAGCTCTTGTTGATGCCTTAGTGCACATATTGTGGTGGGGTGGTGGGGGGCGCTTAGCAGCTCAGTTGGTGGTTTTTCCACCAAGGATTGGCTCTCTTGAGGCATTATTTACACAATAAAATTCACCAATTTAGGTGTGTATTGAATATATGTTGACATATATATGCCCTGGTGTAACTCTTGCCACAGTTGTGACAGAGTGTTTACATCACTCCAGAAAGTTCCATATGCTCCTTTGCTGTAGGTTTTCCCACACTCCCCTGCCATCCCCAGCCTCTGGCGACTACTCATCTGTTTTGCCTTTTCTAGAATTTCATATACATGGATTTATGTAGTATGTAGTCTTCTGTGCATGGCCTCTTTTACTTTGCATAATGACGTTGAGATCCATGCAGATTGTTGCACGTATCAGTAGTTTGTTCTTTTTAATATTTATTGTGTTATTTCTGTAATCCCCTTGGAAATACTGAAGGTTTATCGGGTTTTGTGGCAACTACAGCCTGCATCACTTGGTATGGTTGTTAAAGAGTTGGATCCTCATGCCATTGCCATTCTAATTTTGTACTTTAGGAAGTAACTATTAAAAACAATTTTTTTTTTTTTTTTTTTTTTTAGTTCAGGTAAAACATTTATACTCCCACGTGGTCAGTGGTTCTGCTCTTATGAAACTGCTATATCTTGTTTTTTTCTTTTTTCCTAAAATCTCTATTAACAAGCATTTATTAGTGATGTGAGCTAGCTCTTATGGAGAATGCAAAAGTACATAAGATATGTACTATTCCAAGGTGGTTTATGATCTAGTAGAGGAAAGCTAGGCAAGATGCAATTTCTATTTATGAAAAAGAAGAAAGCCCAGGAGAAATCAGCAGAACCAGTAAAGGATGTTGAGAAACTGAAAAGAGATTCAGGGTTACTTCTGTCTAGATAGTTTAGAGGACTTTATGCAGGAGCTAGTGGTTAATGTGTAAAGAATAGAGGGAACCACGCGAAGAGATGTGTTGCTATGAGAAATGACAGCATTATAATGGTTTTATTAGACTGGAACAGAGAGGGTGGCTGAGGAAGAAAAGTGGAAGGTGGATTGGGGTTAGATTAAGTACAACCTTAATGAAGCTAAAATAGTCTGTGTTGTGAGTTGTAGGTAGCAGTTTCAGTGGATGGAATGGTTTGTTTCCTTTTATTTTTTTAAGACTTATTTATTTATGTTCTTGGGGAGTGTGCATGCACAAGCATGTGTGAGTAGGGGGAGGGGCGGAAGGAGAGGGAAGGAATCTCAAGCACACCCCGCTGAGCACGGAGCCTAGTGTGGGGCTTGATCTCAGAATCCTGAGATCATGACCTGAGCTGAAATCAAGAGTCAGACGCTTAACTGATGGAGCCACCCAGGTGCCCCTGGATGGAATGGTTTCTTACCAAAGCTATTCTACTAGAATATTGACCCACGAGCAGCAGAGAATGGATGGATTGGAAATGCAAGTCAGGGAGGCTGTTACAAAAGAGTGGTTTAGAGTACTGAAGCCCTGACTAAGGACAGTGGTAGTAGAAATCGAGATGGTAGAATTAGTGGGAGCACTGTTATCGAGACGAAATAACCAAACCTTGGTGTGAGATCGTATATAGGAGGTAAAGGAAAAGGGGAAAAGCTAAAGATGATGCCAGATCTGTAAACGTGAATGAATATGGTAACGGCGGAATTGTTAATGGTGTGTGATATGTACTGTTCCATGGAGGGAAGCAAGAGGCAGAGCACTGACAAGCATGGTTTTAGACATGGTGATTTTGTACTGATGGGGAATCCAGGTATATCGATAGGGATTTCCAGCAGGTATTTGGGAAGACAAGTCTGGGTCTTAGAAGATTTCGGCGATGGGAGGTGTGAGTCTAAAGATACAGACTGGGAGTCATCCCGGTGGAATGGATGTGAATGGGGCAACCTCACAGAGCTTTAAGGCCAGGGTGAGCCTTGGGAAATGTGATGTGAAAGGGTGAGAGGAAGAAGGCAGTCCCCAGAGGGAGAGCCAGAATAGCACTAGGGATATCAGGAAAGCATGAAGTCCTAAAAGTTGAGAAGGATGTAAAAAGAATTGTCCTTAGGATCAGTTGTAGCAGGAGGATCCGTGCAACAAGAATTGAGAAAAGGTCATCTGAACTTGCAGTTTGTGAGTCATTGGTGACTTTTTTTTTCCCCATTGGTGACTTTTGACAAAACATCTTTAAGATGAGACTGTAGTAGTAGCCAGATTGCTAAGGGAATAAGGAAGTGGAGAAAGAGGCCTGCATGGTAACTTCAGGGGCAGTTCAGGACCAAAGGGGGAAAATTCTTGAAGAATTTTTTTATTGGGGTAAGCTTGGTAAGCTACAACAGATCTTTGCTTGAAGTGTTGAAAAAAATCAACACCTCCCATTAAGCAAGAGCAGTTGAGTCTTTGAGTATTGCCACCTCTCCATTCATTTGCAGAAATGTACATTAGGGGCCTTGTTTTTAAATCTAACAATCCTGGGAGATACGTATAGAGAATAGGCCTCTAGTGTTACATGCAGTACTGTTGCTACTAATAGTAATGACCCTTTATTTATTGATGGAGTTTTTCCTAAGTGGCTGAGGTAGGTTTAGTCTTAATAACAGCAAATTACATACATATGATGCTTACTGTGTTCCAGGCACAGTTCTGAGCATTTTATATAGATTAACTCTTTTAATCATTGCGACAGCTCTATGAAACATACTATTATTATTCTCCCTTATAGATGAGAAAAACAGAGGCTGTGGAGGGGAGGTCGCTTGTCCCAGGTCACATGGCTAGTAAATCACACAGCTCTGGTACCAACCTGGGCAGCCTGGCTCTAGACCGTTCTCCATTATAACCTCTGGGCCACACCGGCCTGTTTGCACATAATTAGTATTGGAGATGGTTGAGAATACTGAGCCTGGTTTAATGAAGCAGTATTGTAGATTATTACTATGGAAAGGGTATCTGTTTCAGCCTCTTCATTTCACAGAGGAGAAAACTTACCTTGGAGCCAAGGCAAGAAATCCCAGACTCTTGCCTTTTGGTGTACCCCACTGCCTCTGGATTGCAGGTCTAGGGGCTTTTCTGCTGCCATCCTTTACTTCCTCGTAGGGTGTTCTCATACGTAGTAAGGTGATTTGAAACGTGTTTGAATTTTGAGTCCATTGAGGAATAAAACAGACCTTTGTGAAATATCTTAATTTGAGCCAGCCAAAACCCTTTAAAATTGGGGCATGACAGCATTTTTCATAAATTTCATTTTCAGTAACTTGAGAGACTGGGTAGTCTTATTTAATTTCTATTAAAAAAAAAAATCCAAGCCTCAACTTTCTTAGATGCACGTATACTTCCAAATCACACAAACTTTTCGTCTGTTTCTGTTTCCAGAGAAAATGCCAAGGAAAAGGACAAGACGGAAGGTACAGCAGAAGAAACGGAGGAGAGAGAGCAGGCCACACCCCGGGGACGAAAGACCGCCAACAGTCAGGGCCGCAGAAAGGGCCGCATCACCCGGTCCATGACCAACGAAGCGGCGGCGGCCAGCGCTGCGGCCGCTGCGGCCACTGAGGAGCCCCCGCCGCCTCTGCCACCCCCACCAGAACCCAGTGAGTGCGCAAGATGGGAGCGAACAGGCCGGGATTTTGTGCGGGGTTCTCTTGCAGTGCAGGGTTCTCTTGTAGAGCAGGGGGGTCCTCCAATATCGACGACGTACAAATAGTCTGGAAGGCTGCCTTTACTTTTTTTTTTTTTTTTTGAGGTTTTATTGTAATCACCCGGTGCTCATCTTGAGAAGTACACTCCTTAATCCCCATCACCCTTTTCACTCATATCTACACCTCCCCTCGCCCCCCACCCTGCAGCTCTCTTCTGGTGAGCTTGTTTGTTTTCTATAGTTCAGAGTCTGTTTCTTGGTTTATTTCTCTCTCCCTTCCCCACCCACCCCGTTGCTTATTTGCTTTGTTTCTGAAATTCCATATATGAGTGAGATATGGTATTTATCTTTCTCTGACTTATTGCATTCAGTATTATACTCTCTAGCTCCATCCATGTCATTGCAAATGGCAAGATTTCCTTCTTTTTTAGTGGCTGAATAATATTCCATGGTGTATGTATGTGTATGTGTGTATGTGTGTGTATCTACATGCCACATCTTCTTTATCCATTCATCAGTTAATAAACACTTGGGCCGCTTCTGTATCTTGGCTATTGTAAGTAATGCTCCTATAAACATAGGGATGCATGTATCACTTTGAATTAGTGTTTTTGTATTCTTTGGATAAATACCCAGTAGTGTGATTGCTGGATCATATGGCAATTTTTGTTTTTTGGTTTTTTTTTTAAGATTTTATTTATTCATTTGGGGGAGAGAGAGAGAGAGACCACAAGCAGGGGGAGAGGCAGAGGCAGAGGGAGAGGGAGAGGGAGAGGGAGAAGCAGACTCCCAGCTGAGCTGGGAGACCAACATGGGGCTCAGTCCCAGGACCCGGAGATCATGATCTGAGCTGAAGGCAGATGCCTAACCCTCTGAGCCACCCAGGCGCCCTGGGTGGCAGTTGTATTTTTAATTTTGAGGAACCTCCAGACTGTTTTCCAGAGTGGCTGTACCAGTTTGCATACCCACCAACAGTACAAGAGGGTTCCTTTTTCTCCATATCCTTGCCAACACCTGTTGTTTTTTGTGCTGTTGATTTTAGCCATCTGATAGGTGTGAGGTGGTATCTCATTGTGGTTTTGATTTGCATTTCCCTGATGATGAGTGATGCTGAGCATCTTTTCATGGGTCTTTTGGCCATCTGTATGTCTTTGGAGAAATGTCTGTTTGTGTCTTCTGCCCATTTTTTAATTGGATTATTTGTTCTGTGGGTGTTGAATTTTATAAGTTCTTTATATATTTTGGATACTAACCCTTTATCAGATATGTCATTTGGAAATATCTTCTCCCATTTCGTAGGTTGCCTTTTAGTTTTGTTTCCTTTGCTGTGCAGAAGCTTTTTATTTTATTGATTTATTTATTTTTAAATTTTATTTACTTTTTTTTTTAGAGAGGGACGGGTAGGGGAAGAGACAGAATCCCAAGCAGGCTCCACACCAAGCACAGAACCTGACGCGGGACTCTATCTCACGACCCTGAGATTATGACTGAGCCGAAATCAAGAGCTGGATGCTTAACTGACTGGGAGCCACACAGGCCTCCCAGAAGCTTTTTATTTTGATGTAGTCCCAATAGTTGATTTTTGCTTTTGTTTCCCTTGCCTCAGGGGACCTATCTAGAAAAAAGTTGCTACGGCCAGCGTCAGAGAAATTACTGCCTGTGTTCTATTCTAGGATTTTTATGGTTTCAGATCTCACATTTAGGTCTTTAATCCATTTTGAATTTATTTTTGTGTATGGTGTAAGAAAGTGGCCAAGTTTCATTCTTTTGTATGTTGCTGTCTGGTTTTCCCAGCACCATTTGTTGAAGAGACTTTCTCCCATTGGGTATTCTTCCCTGTCTTATCGAAAGATTAGTTGATGGTATAATTGTGGGTTTGTCTCTGGGTTTTCTCTTCTGTTCCAGTGATCTACGTGTCTGTATTTGTGCCAGAACCATAGTGTTTTGATGACTCCAACTTTGTAATATGACTTGAAGTCCAGAATTGTGATGTCTCCAGCTTTGCTTTTCTTTTTCAAGATTGCTTTGGTGATTCGGGGTCTTTTGTGGTTCCATACAAATTTTAGGATTATTTGTTCTAGTTCTATGAAAACTGCTGTTGGCGTTTTGATAGGGATTGCACTGAATGGGTGGATTGCTTTGGGTAGTGTAGACATTTTAACAATATTTGTTCTCCCAATCCACTAGCATGGAATGTCTCTCCATTTCTTTGTGTTGTCTTGAATTTCTTTTGTCAGTGTTTTATAGTTTTCCGAGTACAGGCATTTCACCTCTTTGGTAGGTTTATTCCTAGGTATCTTATTATTTTGGGTGCAATTGTAAATGGGATTGTATTCTTTTTTTTTAAGATTTTATTTATTTATTTGACAGAGAGAGACACAGCGAGAGAGGGAACACAAGCAGGGGGAGTGGGAGAGGGAGAAGCAGGCTTCCCGCAGAGCAGGGAGCCCAATGCAGGGCTCAATCCCAGGACGCTGGGATCATGACCTGAGCCGAAGGCAGACGCTTAACGACTGAGCCATCCAGGAGCCCCTGGGATTGTATTCTTATTTTCTCTTTCTGCTGCTTCATTATTGGTGTGTAGAAATGCAACAGATTTCCTTACATTGATTTTGTATCCTGTGACTTTACTGAATTTGTTTATCAGTTCTAGCAGTCTTTTATGTTTTCTGTATGTATAACATGTCATCTGCAAGTAGTGCAAGTTTTACTTCTTCAGTGCCTTTACGTTTTTTAAACTTTAATATCAGTGTCTTTTGAAAAAGATCTGCCCCAATCTTGCTATCTTAATATAGCTGTTTTTCTTTTTACTTAGTTGTAATTTTAGTGTGTATGCTTTTTCTGATGTTTTAACTTGACATATATTATAAATATTATGTAGTCTAAGTGATCTTCATTTTTGCTTTTTGATGGCTGTGAAGTGTTGGCATCATGTTCCCTGAGGCCCAATTTCTTGAACCATTCCCTGTTGCTCAATGATTAGGCTGTCCCCTGCTCCCTTATCTTTAAACTAATAGATATAGCTATTTTATTTACTTTTTAAAGTAAAAAAAAAAAAAAAAACAGATCTTGATTCACGGAACATTTTCTTTCTGTTAAATTATTTTTTATAGGAATAAATTCTTGGGTCCAAGCATTTTTCTGTCTTTTACTAAGTACAGTCTCATTAGTTTATAAAGGGATCATGTTAATAATGCTTACCATCATTGGTTCAGTGGTACCAATTTTACTATAACATGAAGCATAAAGAAACCAGGTTCTGGGGATGGCAAGGAAGGATGTAAGGAAAAGAACTAGGTAAACAAATGGGGGCAGATCATGATGGACCTTGTTTGAGTTATATCCTGCTTTGCTTACAAAGTGGGAGCTCACAGGGGTTTTTAAATAGAGGAATGCTGTACATAGATTGATGTTTTAGAAAGCTAACTAGTGACAGTTGTGGAGGTCAGGTTGGAGAGAGTAAGGGGCTGGAGGCAGAGGAACCAGCCAGAGGGGCGTCACTATGTACACAGTGGCTCAGGCAAGGAGAGGATGGTTCGGGAGATTAGAACTGACACACATCATGGGATGTGAGTAGTAAGTGGGAGGAAGGATTAACAAATCGGTCTGAGGGGGTTGTTAATAATTCAAGTGACTGGACGGATGGTGGTACTATTAATTGAGAAGGGGAATATGGCAGGAGCTCATTTCATGTCTGATAGTCTTACTTTCCTTTCTAATGTAGAAGGGAGAATGTGCAGTTTGTGGTCCATCTGTGTTCACTAGGTTTCATAGGGCCTCCAGGAGTGCGGACGAGATGGGGGATTCAGAGAGCAGGAGAGAACGGTGCCTGGGCAGGAAGGGGGACTGTTGTTTCTTCCTCCGACACTTCAGGAGAGGAGGAATGGGGCTGGAATAGTGGGAAGGCGGTGGTGAGGTGGGACTTCATAGGAACTACAACAAACGTGTAGACGTGGTGGAACTTCAAAGACCATTGAGAAAGATCCTAACGGAGAAGCCTTGACTGTTCCCTTTAGTTGGTGGGGAGAGCCTGCCCCCGTCCTGTGTCCATAGTTTCCTTCACCTAATGCTTCAGACAGGCTTTGTGTCAGACAGGCAGGTCAGTGCCATCTCATCTGTGAATGAACTTAAGTTTTCTCTGCCTTACTGAGGTCTCTCTCTCTATTTCAGTTTCCACAGAGCCTGTAGAAACCTCTCGATGGACAGAAGAAGAAATGGAAGTCGCTAAAAAAGGTAAGTTATAGTTCTTTAGGTTCTTCAGGGTTATTAATAAGTCAGATGGAATGAATTTTTTTTAATTGAAAAAAGAAGGAAATTCTTCTGCGATGGTAAATAGAATTTAGAGGTAGACTCGAGTTCTCTATGATGGGGTGGTGCCCTCTCAGGTAACCCTGCTGTGCCTTGCTTAAGAGGCCCAATTTTGAGGGATTTAAGATTCTCTGCATGGTTTTATTTATTTTATTTTTTTTTAAGATTTTATTCATTTCTTTGACAGAGAGAGAGAGAGAGAGAGAGCACATGCACAAGCAGGGGGAGTGGCAGGCAGACGGAGAAGCAGGCTCCCCGCAGAGCAGGGGCAGCCCGATGCAGGACTCGATCCCAGGACCCTGGGATCATGACCTGAGCTGAAGGCAGACGCTTAACCAACTGAGCCACCCAGGCACCCTGCACAGTTTTATTTTGAATGTCATTTTGTTGGAGAGCAAGTGGACTATTCTCACTTTTCCAGAATAGCTGTGATTCAGTGTTTTGGAGGATATTTTAATATGAAGAGTCTATATTTTCTGTTATTTAAAAGTTGGATTTAATAGGGTGGTACATATCTCCTCAGTTTGTATTTGTAAGGCATTTGGTTATAAACTAGTAAGAAAGTGCACCGCGATTCAGAGGACAGGGCATGAACTTTGGAGCCAGACAGAGGTTTGAATTTTGTCTCTCCCACTCATTGCCCTGATCTTATTTTGGAACATTATGAATCTTGTGTTTTTCTGTTGTTGCTTGTTAAGATAGTATAATTTGAAATTGAAGTAGAATTTCTAATAGGATAAATAATTGGTTTATAAATGAACAATAGTTTTTGTTTTAAATAAAATAATTTTGAGAAAGATTAGCCAACCCTTTTTGGAGTTAAGTACTTACCTTACAATTCGAAACAGAAATTATTGTAAATAAGTGGACTTCTTAGTGACACATTTCAGATTTATTTTCTATTTAATAGGTAATGAATGATACATTTAAGAGTCATATAAACCAACTTTACCAAAAATAAAGCAGTTTAATGTGTTCTGTGCTCACAATATTTTTATTTGACGTTTATTTGTCATGATTAGCAAATTCGTGACTTGTCATGATTACATGTATAACTTTTTAAAAGATTCACATTTTTGGGTGCCTGGGTGGCTCAGTCGTTAAGCGTCTGCCTTCAGCTCAGGTCATGACCAGGGTCCTGGGATCGAGCCCCACATCCAGCTCCCTGCTCCGCGGGAAGCCTGCTTCTCCCTCTCCCACTTCCCCTGCTTGTGTTCCCTCTCTCACTGTGTCTCTCTCTGTCAAATAAATAAATAAAATCTTAAAAAAAAAAAAGATTCACATTTTTTAAAAAAAGAAAAAAAAGATTGACTAATTTATTCTCATCTGTTATCAGAATGTCAGTGGAGTAAAGTAGATATTAGCTACATCATAGAGCGATCTTTTTCAGGTAGATACACCTCCATAGGACTCTTCTCAGCTCTGTTCATGTATCAGAAGGATTTGGAAGTGAACTTCTAGTTGTCATTATTAAGGAAGCTACTCGCATTAACCTTGAAAAAGTGATGTTTTTCTATAAATTGTTAAATTTGTACTGGAAATTCATGCTTGGATACACCTGTGTCTAAGTATATCCCTGTCTGTATAGCTCTCTGTGTATACGTGCATTTATATACCCATATTCCTTGTACATAGGTATGTGTATGTACATACATTATTTGGTTAAAAAGTGTCAGGTTGCATAGATTTCTGTAATGCATTGTATTACCACAGGTTTGTTGTTGTTGCTGTTTTTAAAACTGGTTAATTTTTTTGAGGGCATTTCTTGATTGTGAATGGATTGAAGACATGCTGATTATAAATATAGTCATGTATATCTTTATTTTGTGTTAATTATTTATAAGATTACCTTATTAACTTTATATTGATACACTGTTTCCAAAGACTTAGAAGTATCTCATCACTCAGTTTATAAGTTGTTTGAGTTGTTACTGTGTGTCTGACGTCCTAGCTCTCTGGGAGATACATAACAAGGGTGAAGTTGAGCCCTTCCATTAATGACATGTTTTAAATTTGGGTGGCAAGATAGAGCTGTCATTGAATTTCGTGTCAATACATATTTAAGTATGTATTAAAATATATCAATAAATAATTGAAATCACATTTTTAGTGTTAATGATTTTGAAGACTGTAATTAAGTTGATTTTATTATTTCTCTTGTTTGCTTTATCAGGTGATTGTTCAATTAATCTTTGGTCTGTTTTTCAAATATAGGTCTTGTAGAACATGGTCGTAACTGGGCAGCGATTGCCAAAATGGTGGGGACTAAAAGTGAAGCACAGTGCAAAAACTTCTATTTTAACTATAAAAGGCGACATAATCTTGACAACCTTTTGCAACAGCATAAACAGAAAGTGAGTATATCAGAGGTGGTGAATATTTATTTATTTATTTATTTTTAACTGATTTAGTTTTTAACCAATAGTTTTTTGTTTCGTTTTGTTTTTGAGCTTCAAATACTGGCTTTGAGAGAAAGTTTTTTGTATCCTGTATTTTTATTTATTACATTTACCTGTGAGGGATATGCTAGTTTCTCTGCACAAGTTGACTTTTTCTCTGATGACTGCCCAAGGAACAAAATTCCCGTCAGTAGGAATGGCAGTTCAGTACTTTTGAATTACGATAGATGGGATTTGAAAAATGTAAACATTTTAGAGTTTGAATTGAAAAGTTTAGTTGGAGTTCTGTTGACCTTGTTGAATGAATCGATATGGCATATTAAAACCATTTTCTCAGAAAGAAAGAGTCCCTGAGATAAATAGTAAAATCAGAAAGTGTAAATTATTGAAAATTCCTTAACGAGGAAGTTCCAATGCTCTCAAAGTCTGCAGAGCTCTTTGAGGATTCCATGAGGCCAGAACTGTTTTTGTACCAATACTAAGATGTTACTTACTTTTTTCCACTGCGTTAGATTTGCATGGACGGTGTCCAAGGAGCTGTGAGAGAAAATGTTGGTGCCTTAGCATGAATCATGGCAGGGCACCACTGTGCTAAATACTCAGTGTATTCTTCATCTCCAGGCATTTGCAGTTTAACAACAAATATGCCAATTTCACTTGTCCTTGGCGAAGCAATAAAAATTAGCTTTATTAAATCTTGACCCTTGAGTCCATGTGTATGATGAAATGAGAAGTGTGCATAAAGCCCTTCTGCTCCATACCAGAGTATGCTGGTTCTGTCGAGGGAAAGGACTTTTGCTATTGTTTGAGTTCCAAGCTGAACTAGCCTCCCTTTTTTTAATGGAGTTTCAGTTTTAATTGGAAAAATGACAGAAAAACTATGGTTTTTCAGACTTGGATCCTTGGCAGACATTTTCTTGAAAATGAGTGAGACTGTCTTTCAAAGAAAGCAAGCAGAAGTATTTGTTGCCACTTTTAAACTTCGAGCTTTTAAGCAAAAATGGAAACTTTGTCTTCCTCACCATAAGCTTAATATCTTCCTAATACTCAAAGACTTTTCTGATGAGATCAGTGACAGTAATAACTAATATGATATTTTGACATACAGTGAAATGTATGCAGATTTGAAAAATCTGTGTAACTCCATAATTTCCAGATGACCAATTTGTGATGTCACAGTGGATGTCATGTATGGATAAAAGATGTGCAGAATATTTTTTATTTTTAATTTTTTTTTAGACTTTATTTGAGAGAGAGAGAGTTAGTGAGAGCAGGAACACAAGCAGGGGGAGGGGGAGAGGGAGAAGCAGGCTTCCCCTGATATGGGGCTCGATCCCAGGACCCTGGGATCATGACCTGAGTTGCAAACAGACTTAACGACTGAGCCACCCAGGTGCCCCAAAAAACTACTTTTTTACTAAATTATCCATTTGTTTTGGAATGTAGTTACTTTGTATTAAAAGTATTTTTTATGTTGACATGTAATGGGTTTGTTATTTTTAAATGAATTAATAAATATTTTAAATATTTTTGCTTTAATTCAAATATAGTAAGTATCATTATATATATCTCATGAATAGAACCTCCTTAGGGTCTTGAATACTTTAAGAGTACTGTATCCTTAGACCAAAAAATTTTGAGACTCATTGAAGAATGATAGAATGTGTAATAAAAGGGTAGATATTTAAATTTGTTAGGGTTTGGACTTTTAGTAAATATGAGTATATGAAATATAACATTGACTGATTTTAAAAGTTATATACAGAAGACCTTTTAATGTTAAAAATGAAGATATAAAGGTTAAAAATGTGTTGTAGAAACTAAAACAAAGGGAAGAAAGTAATAAAAGCTCTTCTGACAAGAGAGACTTGACTTCATCAAATACCACTTACGATGTTTGGGGAAAAAAAATCAAGTAAAGAATAAATCAGACATGTTTTTAAAAGATAAGTCAGAGTTCTCCAGAGAAACAAAACCAACGGGGGGGTGTGTGTGTGTAGAGAGAGAATATGAGCGAGTGATTTATTTTTGAGAAATTGGCTCCTGTGACTGTGGACACTTGCATCTGACGGTGCAGGATGGCAGGCTGGAGACTTAGGGAAGAGTTGTAGCTGGAGTCCAAAGGCGATCTGCTGGCAGACTCCCTTCTTGCTGGGGGTATGAGGGGTGGAGGGGGAGAGCCAGGAGCCATCAGTCTTGGTTCTATTAAGGCCATCAGTTGGGTGAAGCCCCCCTACCCCCTCCACATTCCGGAGGGTCATCTGCTTTGCTCAGAAGTCCACTGGTTGAATTGTTAATCTCATCTAAAAAACACCTGCAGAGAAACATCCAGGATAATGTTTGACCAAATGTCTGTGTGCTGTGGCCCAGCCAAGATGACACATAAAATTAACCATCACCAGTGTCTTTAAAACTTCTTGTTAGGGACAGCGGACTTCGGGAGGTTTTTTTGTTTTTGTTTTTTCTTTTTGAGTGTTTTATCATTTTCAAAAAGGTTTCAAGAAAATGTGACAAAATGTCTAATATCTATTAAAACGGAGTGCAAGATAAAGAGGTGTTACATTTCCATAGGTTTGAATTATTACATTAAATATTAGTGAGTACTATCATACAGTGAAGAAAATGCTTGGAGAAGTAGTAGATGATTGCATGTGAACAGAGGAATGTCACATGGTGGTGGTGAAACATTGTCTTTTGTATATTCATCAGTGGAAATACCAAACAGCACGGGTGGATATTGGCAAAGGAGGGATACAGCCTCGACACTGGAAAAATCCCTATATGAGCTACTATCTAATTCCAAAAAATATTGCAGCCTTCATGCAGTCTTCCTAAAGCTTTTTAAAGAGTGTGGCCAGAGGATTCTCTCCCCTTGCATTCCTGTGAGGAATGTAGTGATGAATTTTTTCTGGCCTCAGAATTACACCTAGTTCTATGACGGACACTGGGACGTGATTTTTTTTTCCTCTTGACTTAGTTACTGCTTTAGGTTGGATCCTAACACATAATTAACAGTTGGGGTAGCAATAATTTATTTTCCTCTGTGAGGAGTGTCCCCGGGGGAGGCCTGTAACTAAAGGCTGCTGAGTACAGGCTCGGTAAGAGGCGGAGAACAGAGCAGATGCCAGGGCTGGGATCTTCGGGTCTGCAAAGACAGGAGATCTTACGTTTCATAATTAGCAACATGAGATTAAAAATATAATAAATAGCTGATGTCTGACACTTAAATATATGCACATACGCTCTTACAGATGTGTGATCCCAGTAGAAGAATGAGCAGTTTTATGTAAACACATTATTTGTGGAAGGAAAAATCCTGTTAAAGGAAAAGGGAATATGTTCTCATTAATAGTAAAAGAAATTCAGTAAAAGTAGTAGTAAAAGAAAATAGTAGATAGTAATAGTAGTAATAGTAAATAGTAAATAGTAATAGAAAATAGTAAAAGAAATCCAGTGGTGGTTGGTGACACCAGTGATCAGTTGTTGCTTATGAAATCACATAATTCTTAATGTTAGGGAAGGGAGGTTATTGCAGCATTATTAGTGCAGAACATTAAAATTGACTAAATACCTTAAAATAGGAGAATTTTAAATATCTATTGGTACGGAGTGCTTTCATGGAACCATTAATATAGTAATTTTAAAGAATTTATAATGTAAAGGTATGTTCATTTCATGATTAAGGTTAAAAAAAGTAGGATAGGTAACTACATTGGGCAGTCCTAGTTTTATTTACATGTACTAGACATAAACATACGTATACGCGTATAAAAGACTGAAAGGAAATGTATCAGCATAGTTAGAATCTCTAGCTGCTGCAGTTATGAGCCATTACTGTTTTTTCTTAGCAATTTTCTGTGTCTCCACAGTCCAATGAATATCTTATTTTTAATAGAAAACAAAGGCATATGTTATTTTTATTAGAAAAATACATTATTTGGAGAGGAAGACTAGCAGGAGTTTTGTAATTTTTGGCTCTTTGTACATGTATGGTGGCAAGCAGTTTGAAAAATGGTCCAAATGTAACTTTTGATCAGTTTGATGAGAGCACTCCATCCACACAAAAGGCCAGTTAGTGGTTCCCTAGAGGCAACCGAATATTTACCAGAACAGTTGTCAGACAGGCAGCCTTCTTGTTAAATATGTGTGTATCAGTGTTCTGTGTTATTTCAGATCTGAGAATGTTCCTTTGTTTTCTTTGAGCTATTTAAATCATGAGTAATTTAATTCAACACTCTTTTACTCCTTCAGACTTCACGGAAGCCCCGTGAAGAGCGAGACGTGTCCCAGTGTGAAAGTGTAGCTTCCACTGTTTCTGCTCAGGAGGATGAAGATATTGAAGCTTCTAATGAAGAAGAAAATCCAGAAGACAGTGAAGGTATCTTAAAATCTTAAATTTAGTTGTGACTTCGACTAGTTCAAATATGTAATTACTAGCTTAGTCATTTTATTTAAGAATTGCTTCATTAAGGAAACAGTTCTTTCACTGTTTTCATAGAGACCTTAAACTTGAGCACAATGTATTTATTCATTCAGTCAACAAATACGTATGTAGCACCTGTGATGGTCCAGTTGGTACAACCAGAAGATCTTTAAAATGGCAGTTCAGGGGCGCCTGGGTGGCTCAGTCGGTTAAGCGGCGGACTCTTGATTTCGGCTCAGGTCATGATCTCGGTGTCGTGAGATCGAGCCCCACATCGAGCCCTGCACTGAGCATGGAGCCTCCTTAAGATTCTCTCTCTCCTTCTGCCCTTCCCTCCCCCCGCCACCCCCGCCACCCCCACTGCTCGCTCACTCTCAAATAAATAAAATCTTAAAGTCAAATCAGATGTCAGTCCGGCATCAGTAAGCTGTCTGTGCATCAATATCACTGCCACCTTTTATGTGTCCAGTTAGTATCATTGATTATGTTTCTGTCTTTATTGCAATGACTTCGATTTATTTCAGTTTTTACACTGACTCACACATGTCACACTTATGTTTTCATGTAAAAGTTAATGACGCTAGAAGCCCCGTAGAAAAGAATGTCAACCCAAGAAACTTAAGAACAGAAATAAAATCCTTTTTGTCACTTGAACAAATTAATGACCACTTTCCGAAAAAGTAAATTTTTTCTTGAGTTTTTGCTAATTAAAAATTCCTAATTTATTTCAATCACATTACTGTTAAAGTTTCTGAAGATTTCTTTTGTGAATTGACTGCTTATGAAGTGGGAATTTTCAGTGATTTTAGTAGCTCTTTATATATAATATCTTACACATGTTCATGCTTTGTATATACATATTTTCTCCATCCCATTCACTTTTTGTTTTATTTTTAAATTACCAGAGTTTAAGTTTTGTATGTAATTAGAGCTGCTTAAGTACGTTCCTTTGAAGGCGCTCATATTTTAAGCTTAGGAAGTTCTATACCTTCCAGGAGTTTCAGAAATATTAGATTTCGTTTTATTTTTTTCTGCAAGTTGTTGTTGGCTTTGAAAGTTTAATTTTGTTTTGAATGGGTTTTGGCTTTCAACATCAGGTAGCTTTTTTTCTGTGAGGTTTTGTGGAAAATGAGGCCCGTGTGGCAGGAATGAAGAGAATACTGGAGCAGAAGAGTTTTGGTAAGACTTGGCTTTTAAAAAGCTCCCTCTGGTGTTGTTGAGACTGGTCTGAGGTGGAAGATAGGAAGAGTTGTTTCTGGACTACAGGGGCAGTCGAGCAATTGAACACAAGTGGATGTTCAAGGGATATTTTTAGAGAGAAAATCTATGATATTTATCTATGTAGGATATGGGGATAAATGAGAGGAGAATTAAAAGATTACTCCTCAAAAGGTTTCTGGTTTAATTAGACAGTAAACACTAGAAAAGTACCTGATTTGGATGTGTTGAGTCCCCAGACTTCGTCTAGTGCAGGAAATACTGAATTTGTGATTCCTTTGAAATATCTAGGTAAAGATGTCAGAGATTAAAACCATATTTATAAAGTGAAACCAGGGATGTGGGGAAAGACCAGGGTTACAGTGTTAAATTAAAAGTCCATGTAATGTTACTCTAGAATTTTCCTGTCTAGTGTGTGGTACTCACTAGATACATGTGGCTATTGAGCTCCTGAAATGTGACTGGTCCAAATTGAGATGGGCTGAACATGTAAAATGTAATCAGATTTTGAAGACTTAATACCAAAAAAAGGTAAAAATGTTATTACTAGTTTTCTATATCACTATATTTCCACATGATTACATGTTAAAAAGATAGTATTTCAGACCTACTGGGTGAAATATGTTGTTAATTTATCTCTTTTTACTTTTTTAATGTGGCCACCGGAAAAATTAAAATTTTAAGCAGATGTAACTCATATTATGTTCCTATTGGATGATGATGTTCTAGACTGTCAGGCTTCCTGGGTCAAAGGAAAAGTGCAGCCGCAGGCTGGTAGAAATAAACCAAATACCATTTATGGGAATGGTTTCTTGTTTAGTTTTGGTTTTCATCTGTCTTCATTTTTCAAATTTCATATAAATTTTATTTATTTACTTATTTATTTATTTTTATTTATTTAAAAAATATGTTTAAGAGTTCTTAGTTGCTCAGTTACTCTCTACACCCAGTGTGGGGCTCGAACTCACACGACCCCGAGATGAGTCGCACACGCCACTGACCAAGCCAGCTGGGCGCCCCTCATACGAATTATTTTTAGATAGTAAAAGCTTTTACGCTTTCCGTTTCAGAAGGTGAGGATCATTTGACCTCTCCCTTTCATGCTCTGGGAACAAACACTCTAGTTTCCCAGTGGCCATAAGACTTCACTGAGGCCATCCGAGGAGTATCATTCGTCCCAAACAACTACTTTCAAGCATGGCTCTGTCACCACCTGAAACATGTTCATTATCAGATTTTTATGCCGTATCATTATCTTTAAGGTGCTGAAAATAGTTCTGATACAGAAAGTGCTCCTTCTCCTTCACCAGTTGAAGCTGTCAAGCCCAACGAGGATAGCACTGACAATGCGACTTCTCGAGGAAACGCAGCGCCTGGGGCTGAGCTCGAACCCAGCACAGAACCTGTACCCTGTGCATCTCCCTCCTCAGCAGTGCAAAGTGCAAAACCAGTCGAAAGTGAAAGTGTGGAGACACAGGCGAACGACAGCATTGCGGTGGAGGCAGAGCCGATGGATGTCGAACGGCAGGAGCACGGTGCTGAAGTGACTTCTGTTCTTGACCTCCCCACGCCTGCCAAATCAGACTCTGTAGACGTTGAGATGGGGGCGCCGGAAAGCAATCCATCCAGAGTCGAAGGTGATGCCAAAGAAGGAGACCTGGAGAGAGCCAGCACGAAGACAGAGCCTAGAGATGAGGACATGGTGGTGGCCCAGCAGATAGGCGCCCAGAGGCCCGAGCCCCAGTCAGACAATGACTCTAGTGCCACCTGCAGTGCGGATGAAGATGTGGATGGAGAGCCCGAGAGGCAGAGGTGAGACTCGCTCCTCTGATCCTCTCCTGTTCTTTGCTCTGTTGGAGGCTGACTGAGTCACAGGACGGTGCTGGCTGCAGGGATTATTCCTGTACGAATATCGGCATCTTAGAGGTAGTCCGCATGCTTTTAATATTGGGTTATGATGCTGTTCATCTGTTTCAATAACCAAGAACAGTTGTGTGATCATGAGTTTCCAATGAAAAAGATGATGTTTTTCTACACCGGTTGTTACATGCATTCTATGTGTAGCTAAGAAGTGGATTTCATCTAACAAAACTTGTGATATGAGTCACGGATGGCTGCCATTCCTGGTGTTGGAAGCGGTAGGGTGTGGTGGTGAAGGCAGAGGCAAGAGGCATTGGCTTGTTTGCTCCAAGACCATATGGCCTCAAAGCAAGCCCTGCTGTAACTGTGTGTTCAATGATAGAAAAGGTTGACAGGAAAACATGTTAAGTGTTCTGAAAATATTTGAGAAAGCATAATTTAAATACAAGATAGTGGTAATTATCATGATCACTTTGTATATCAGTTAAAAGTTTAGATTATTCATATTTGTAATATAAAATATATATAATACTGATTAATACAGAACTTTTAGTCATTAAATTAATAATATAAAAATCTATCCTGTCTTTATGGTTTTCATAAAAATTATGGTAAAGATTACAGTAAAATTACAGGAATAGATACTGCTTTATTTAATATATGTACTTGCCTTGGGATTTCCTTTTCCTTGAAAGAAAGAGAATCACCTAGAATCACAGTAGAACGTTTGATTGGCACACATTCTAGAAATGAATTTGACTAAAACATCATTTAATCAGAAACCCAGTTCAACTCTTTCTTTTTCTCCAACTGCCCATTTTTTAATAAGAAAGAGGCAAATAAGCCACTCAGCAGAGAGCCAAATTCTGTTCATCTAAGATGAGAATTATCTGTGTTTTCCGCTATTGGTTTTGGTAACTATATTTATAAGTGAAGGAAAAATTAGGATGGTAGTAATCTTAAAGGATGAACATCCTAAGAGCTGAACATGATAGTAGTCTTGAAATTCAGAAACTCCTTGTAAATATATGGTGGCCTTTGAATAACACTCTACATCAGTTCCAAACTGTCAAAAGAACACTTCCAATTTTCTACAACTTTAATACCATCTTTGTGTTTCATGTTAAGTGTTGTTTTCTTTTATACATTCTAATTTTCTTATCACTTTGTACTTTTTAAAATGTTCATCTGACCCCAATAACATTGGGAAGTCTGATACAGCCTGAAAGGTACGGCACTAACGTATGATCTCCCCAGTTCACATACTGGGTGTCGTAAGCTCCAGTGTAGATACTGAAACTGAGTGAAGCGGGCGGAGTGTGGGGTGGCGGGGGCTGTGGAGGACAGAGCAGCACGTGTGTTGGAAAGGGCAGCTGCTACAAGTTCAGCATGTGGTTGCCACGTGGGTCTGCTGCTTCTGTGTGGCTCTTTCTTTCCACTCTTGATGAAAAACCAGGAGTCTGGAATTGGGGGTGAAATTCTCAATTTTAGTATGGTAGTGGGCAGATGTTTGAAAAAATACCCTATGATCCTGGCAAAACATCCTGCAACAGGTAACTAGTTTGTAATCTATGTTAGTGGTAGACTAGGACCTAATATTTTATAATGGAATGTATTCAGACTGGATGGTTAGATGCAGATGATTAAACTCAGAAAAATTTCAACCTATAAATCAGTATTAGGTGTCTTTACTTGGAAAATTAGCATTATAGATTCCCCTTTTCCTTGCTGTTCAAACATCTTCTAAGGTTGATGTGTTGTGTGTGTGTACATACATATTGACTTAGAAGTAATTATGATTAGGGGTACCTGGGTGGCACAGTCGGTTAAGTGATGGACTCTTGGTTTTGGCTCATGAAGTGATCTCAGGGTCGTGTGATCAAGCCCCATGTTGGGTCCTGCACCCAGCACAGAGTCAGCTTGAGATTTTCTTTCCCTGCCCCCCACCGCCTCTCCCCCTGCGCGCACTCGCTCTCTAAAATAAATAAGTCTTAAAAAAAAAAGAGAAGGAATTATGATTGTACATTTAAAGTCTTAAATTAGAATATATTTATCTTTTTTTTTATTGCCAATTGCAGAATGTTTCCTATGGACTCAAAGCCTTCATTGTTGAACCCCCCTGGATCTATACTGGTCTCATCCCCAATAAAACCAAATCCACTGGACTTGCCACAGCTTCAGCACAGAGCTGCTGTTATCCCGCCAATGGTAAGTTTTCAAAGTGAGTAAGAGAAGTAAAGTTGAGAAACAAAGACGTTTAGAGACATTTCTTCTCTTCTTTAATCAGTACTTGAATTTTTAAAAAATTATGGTGAAAAACACACAACATAAAATTTATCATCTTAACTGTTTTTAAGCGTATGGTTCAGTAGCGTTAAATATATTCATGTTGTTGTGAAATAGATCTCCAGAGCTTTTTCATCTTGCAGAAGTGAAATTCTCTTCCCATTAAACCGTAACTCTCTTTCCCCTCCCCCAGCTCCTGACAACCACCATTCTACTTTCTGTCTCTCTGAATTTGGCTGGATACCTCATATAAGTGGAATCATAGGGTATTTGTCTTTTTGTGACTGGCATGTTTCACTCAGCATAAAGTCCTCAAGGTGCATCCAGATTGTAGCACAGTCATAATCTCCTTCCTTTCTAAGACTGAGAATATCCCATTGTATGTATATTCCCACATTTTGTTCAGCTGTTCTGTCGCTCTGTTTGCTTTTTCAAATGGATTCATTGTGATGGTTGATTGAAATGGAGATTTCCATGGGGGGGGGAGGGGGAACAAAACAAAACACCAAAGGAAGTGTAATCCTCTAGCCATAAAATATTCGTAAGCTTTGTTTTTGTTTTGTTTTCCTGGAAGACAGTAGTTGAATATATAACTAGGTTTTGAATATTTAGAATGAATTCTAGAGATTATGGCTAACTTCAATATATCATTCCAAATCTAGTTTTATTTACATTTTACCTTAGTAATCTCTACAGGTTTGACTCTCTTTTGACACTGAATTCCAACCTAGGTTATTGCTCCTTTACTTAGTAATGTTTTAGCTCTTGCTTTCTTCAGGGGATAAAAATTTGTTCTGTCTCACATGATAATTGATAAAAGTTAAGTGTGTGCTTATGATGGACTCACACACACAAAAAATCATTAAACATTTGTTCCTTCATTGATTTACTCAAATGGACTTTTATTAAGTGTCTGCCCAGTTCAAGACAACATTGTTAATGCTGTATGGAATATTTATATATCATAATCTCTGACTTCAAAAAACATAGAGATTGTTCTTGATAAAAAGACTTAGAAAAATATTATAATAAACTTAAAATGAATTATAAAAATGTGACGCTTTGTTAAGTTAAAAAATGTAGTACGGTCATTTCAGAGGAAGGAGAGCTTCCTTCTTAATAAGACAACTAAAGAAGACTCCACATAGGAAATAATATTTTTTGGAACAAAACAGTTCATTTGGCTTTATGGCAACAGGAGGAAGAGCCATGTTTACATAAAAGCCAAAGCACGAGGGCAAGAAAATTATGTGTATGTTTTGGGCTCAGTGAAAAATTCTACTTACAGTAGCGGAAAAAAACTATGGAAGTCTTTATTTAGATAATAGGTTCTAAAAAACTCAGAGCTCTACTCTTTCCCAGAATTTTTTGTATTCATGAAGTAATGGACTGTGTTAGGGGCTGTTTATTTAGTATTGAACCAAATAGGTTGGGTTCTTTCCTTCCTGAGTGAGAGAGACAGAAAATAAACAAACAGAAAAACCAGCCCTATTATTGTGAATTGTGCTATTGTAAGCGTTGTGTACCCTGAAAGAAAGAAGCAGGGCTGCTGTAAGGAGGAAAATGGGAAGGGACGGTTAGGGATGGCCTGTCTGAAGACGGAACATTTTAACACCCATCCTGTTGTGTGAGTTGGTTGTGGGAGGTAAGGCGGATCAGTCAAGGACGTCTGCCAGGTTTCTGGCTTAAGCTGTTAAGGTTCGGTTTCCTAAGAGGGAGGTCACTGAAGGAGAAGCATTGAATGTAGGAAAGGAAGAGTTCCCATTAAATGCAAGTTTTGGGGTGCTTTGAGATGCCCAAGTGGAGCTGTTAAGCAGCCATTCTGTGAGTATGGGACTTGGAGCAAACGTCTTAGAAATAGAAATTGAAGAGCCATTAACATGTAGATGACATTTAAATGCACAGAAGTGGGTGTGATTATCTAGAGAACCTAGAGAGGAGAGCTAGGAGCCAGGGCTGAGCCACCAGGGGTTTGACCATCTGCAAGTTAAAAGCAGACAGCAGTGTTTTAATTTCTGATTTTGATCTCTCTTATGTGATTTGTACTGTGTTCAGTTCTGAAAGTAAATGTTCAGCACTTTAAGCCTTTTGTAATTGAAGATTACTTTAACCAAAAAGTGGCAAAATCACATCAACCAGTACGTTACAGAAATAAGCATTATTTGTAACAGAGGGTCGTTGTTATGTTGGTCATTGGCGTATTTAGATTTTTTCTTCCTGTAGGTTTCCTGTACCCCATGTAATATACCGATTGGAACCCCAGTGAGCGGGTATGCCCTCTACCAGCGACACATTAAAGCAATGCATGAGTCCGCACTCCTTGAAGAACAGCGGCAGAGGCAAGAACAGATAGATCTGGAATGTAGAAGTTCTACAAGTCCCTGTGGCACCGCCAAGAGTCCAAACAGAGAGTGGGAAGGTAGGTAGAGCTGTCACCGCAAAGAACTTCTCTGAAGGGACACACAACTATACTCCAAAGTAGTGTCCTTTGTGCTTTGTAGTTTATCTGCATGTCAGGTGATTAATTCCTCTTGTCCCCAACACAAAATTCCTTTAAACTGACCTCAGTTAAACTTTTGAGGAATGTTACTATCATTGACTACTCACAGGCGGCAGTTACATTTGTAATGGTTTTTGTTAATACGAGTTTTCTGATATTTCTCTCTCTGCTGGAAGACTGTAAAAGCCATGCTTTCTGCTCCATTCATCTGACTTTTCAGAGTGAGAATTGTTACCCTGTCCTGCAAGCAGATCACATGTAACAACAGGGCAATACTCATTCTCTGATGTGATGGGAGACAGCTGGTGTAGAGTGTCAGTCGTACCTTGACGCAGCTCTCACCCCAGCCTTCACCACTTGTGTGGCCAGGGACAAGTCCCATAACTTTTCTGACTTTAGTTCTCTCATCTGTAAATTGCAAGTTATAGATTGATCCATCTATCTATCTGTCTGTCTGTCTGTATTTCTTTCTTACTGAGATTACAACCCATAAAAAAGAATCAGCATTTCAGTATCATTTTGTAACACATGGCTCAGCGTTATTCTTTACATAATATTATATGTAATACAGATACAATTTATAATAATAATTAATGTATCAGCATATACATAGTAGAATAGATACCACAAAGGTACTGTTATCATTGTTATGTCACTGTTGTTATTTCAAGTGACAAATTCGAGTTGTACGTGCTCTTTTTTTTTTAAGATTTTTTTTTTATTTTTAAGTAATCTCTACACCCAACATGGGGCTTGAACCCACAACCCTGAGATCAAGACTCCCACACTCCACCTACTGAGCCAACCAGGCACCTCTATGCATGTTCTTTTTAGTTGTGCATGATACAGTTTCTTTTAAAGGGGGGGGGTGATTTCTAAATTGTAATAAATTCTTCTGGCATGGTTAGGAAATGGCACATGTGTTCTGGTTGATGGTTGGCTGACTTATGCTACAGTATGCTTAGAATATAAGACTATAAGGTCTTTGTTACAATGGTTTAGGTTTCTTGGTAATGATTCAAAAGACTTTGCAGAGCCTTAGATAAGTAAGAACAGTGAGCTGTAGAATGTCATGCATTTCAAGGGCTATTTAATACAAAATAGGAACTGTGGTACTTACGGATCTTGACCACCCTCCCCTCCCCCAGTTACACCCAGTTATACCAGTGATGAGTTATTATATGACACACTGAACCTCTTGTGTTAGAGTTTTAAACATAAAATTGCTGGTGTTTTAAGTATAAATCTTATGCTAGTAAAAAATATGAACCAGAGTAGTAATACCCAGCAAGGCTGGGGGTATAATAGGTGCTAAATGAATAGTTCTTTCTTTCTTTTTTCTTTTTTTTAATTTTTTTTGTTATGTTAATCACCATACATTACATCATTAGTTCTTTTTTTTTTTTTTAAGATTTTATTTATTTGTTTGTCAGAGAGAGAGAGCACAAACAGGGGGGGCGGCAGGTAGAGGAAAAGGGAGAGGGAGAAGCAGGCCTCCCCGAGCGGGGAGCCCAATGTGGGACTCGATCCCAGGAACTCGGGATCCGGACCTGAGCCAAAGGCAGATGCTCAACCGACTGAGCCACCCAGGCATCCCAATGAATATTTCTTGAATGAAGGTAAAAACGTTGATGATTTGGGAGCTTTTAGTAGTTAGTATTTAGAATCCTCAGTCGCTAACTCAGTAATTGACGCAGTTTGTGCTCAGTAATTACATGTTGAAGGAATGAGTTAAATGGAGTATAAATGGACTTAGAAGCACTTGTCTTTTGAGCAGTCCAATTATGAGAAAATCTGTCATGATGAGAATGATAAATTATAGAGTAATTTAAAAGTCTGTTGATGTATTCCCCACATAAATGATTTAGAATAAATGTTGGGAGAATTAAAACCTAGAAAAAAATGACATTCAAATGGTATTTGCCAGAGTCATGCTAAAGCTGAACATTATTTACTTAATAATATCTGGATCATTCTATAATATGCATATCACATTATTATTTTAGGACCTCAATATCTTTTTTTAAGATTTTTATTTTTTATTTTTATTTATTTTATTATTTATATTTTATTTATTTTTATGTATTATATTTTTTATTTATTATTTTTATTAAGATTTTTTAAAGATTTTATTTATTTATTTGACAGAGAGAGTTAGTGAGAGCAGGAACACAAGCAGGGGGATTGGGAGAGGGAGAAGCAGGCTTCCCTCCAAGCACGGAGACCAATGCAGGGCTCAATCCCAGGACCCTAGGATCATGACCTGAGCCAAAGGCAGACACTTAACGACTGAGCCACCCAGGAGCCCCAAGGACCTCAGTATCTTTTCTTGATCTACCTTACGATCTTGATCTAAATTACAATGGAAGCTGTCTGAATCAGACTAGAGCCCAAATTCTGAGCCTCTAAAAAATGAACTACATTTCTCTGTGGTCAGTCACATTAATCCATGTGGTTTAGATGAGAGTGGTATCCTAATTTTAATCATAATGCAGTGGTTTTAAAACCATACTGTAATTATATTTTTTATTAAAGTGATACTGAAGTGTTTATTAATATGACATCAGTTTGGTTCAAGGTGACTCCAGAAACTGGGGTGGTTGATTACATTTTATCTCAAGGGTAAGTTCTGTTTTAGCTCATCTAGTATGTGTAGTTATTTAACGAAGTGCCTGAAGACTCTCCTGAATTTATAGCTAGTTCAGTATAAAGGATAATTTCCCTTATACTTACACATCTCCCTTGTATAATCATATACTTACCATTAAATTGCTTGTATGCAGAATGTTTGATACAAATGTTTTCAATGCATTGCCATAGAATGTTAAATATAGTGAGAATGTGGATTTACCTATAAACTGTCACTAAACTGGTACAGTTTGCTTGAATTAGGACCATGGTTTTGACTTTTCCCTTCATGGTCTCATTTAGAAAGTAATAGGCAGCATGTGTTTGATTGTATTCATCATAATGTTAGTGGCAGAAATAATTATTGTAGGTGTACCCTTTTTAAGTGGTGTAAGCCTTTACATCTGTAGAAACACTTGGGAAAAACCTGAGAGAACAGTTGTTTTCACTTTCCAGGAGCATTTACACAAGGTAACCCCTACTTCAGCGTGAATCCTTTTTTTCTGGAGTGAGGAAACTCAAACGTACACATGTAGAGAGTTAGAATTGAACTTGCAATGCAGGTTTAACAGAATCAGTTCAGTCCATTTAAGAGTTAATGCTTCTCTGCAACTGAATCTAGTCTGTTTATTTTGTTGTTTATTTTTTCAGCTCTGAGTACATGAAGACTTAAATACCTGTATTTAGAACCATCTAAATTTCCGCTTTTTCTTTAACACTACCTTGACAAGATAGTTTCCACGTTATTAGAAACTTACTGGAAATGGTAAAACAGTCACACAGAATTTATAATAATAGCTTTACCATGTTAAATTCTCTAGAAAGGAAGACATGATTTTCTTTTGGTTTATTTTATAAATCTGCACAGTGTTGGGACATTTAATCTAATTCATTATATCAGTGTGTCTAAGGAGGGAAGAGTACCATCATCTTGATGGATACCCCATAGGCATCTGAAATTCAACGCCCAGTGCTTTAGCGAGACATTATTGCCACGTGGTTTCGAGCTCAGAGTCAGGCTTACACTGCTGGTAGCGTGACCTTGGCTGGGCACTATGGTGTGATTCTTTTGAGGTTCAGTTTCCTCATCTATGAAATGGTATTAATCATCCCACGGGGCATGAGGGCTCAGTGAGATAATTCATGTGATTCACAGTGCTCTGCACAGAGTACATCATATTAGCTGGTATTACTAGAATTGTTTCTGGTTTTTAAAAATACCTTAGTAAGCTGGAGAACATTTATTCCTTGTGCTAATGAATCTTTACCCAATTACAAACCTTCCACTTAATAGTGAGATGCTAGAGACCTTCTCTCGGGATGGAAACTGTCAGGTGCCAGCTATTACTTACTGTTGTGCAGTAAAGAAAAAGAGAAACAAAAATAGAAGTAGCTTTTTGAAGGGAGAAGATAAATCATTGTTCACAGGAGAAGATTATCCACCTAGAAAGCCTACAAGAACCAACTGAAAAGTGATTAGAACAAAAAGGAAAGTTCAAGTTTCTCAGAAAAAAAAAAGGGTCTACAGAAATCGCCATCTTTCTTTCCTATAGATCTGCAGTAATCATTTATACAAGTAAACTCATGCATATGAAAAAGATGGCTTTCCTAGCCACAAAATGTAAAATACCTACAAATAATTTTTAACAAGGAATTTATAAATAAGACCTATAGGAAAAGTCTAGGTTCCTCGGTTAGAAAGCTCATTATTATAGAGCATCAGGTGTCTTGTATTCATAAATTTAATGCAAGTCTAATGAAAATTGCAGTGACATCTTGTTTGGAGAATGATTTTAAATTTTGATTTATCTAGAAGAATAAATGGGTAAGACTAGGTAAGCAAAAGAATAAGAAAATGAATGGGAATTTGCTCTGTCAGACATTAAAATAGCCCACATTTAAGTGGTTTGGGTTACAGATGATTTTCCTTTTCCTCTTTGTGCTTCTCTGATTTTCCAAAATTACAATGTCAATTTCATTTTAAAAAGGAAAAAAATTATATAATATACATAATTATATGTATTTTTAAGTCTTAATGTGACTGCATATCTGTTATGCCCTTTAAATAAGTTTTTTTATACTTTATGTGGAGGTAAATTATATGGAGTCATTTTTTTTTTCAAGATTTTATTTATTTTTTTGACAGAGAGATACACAGCGAGAGAGGGAACACAGGCAGGGGGAGTGGTAGAGGGAGAAGCAGGCTTGCCCCTGAGCAGGAAGCCCGATGTGGGGCTCCATCCCAGGACCCTGGGATCTCATGACCTGAGCTGAAGGCAGACGCTTAATGACTGGCCACCCAGGTGCCCCTGGAGTAATTTTTATTAGCATTCTGGTAGTAAAATTCATAGTTTTATAAACTTGTGTAGGTTTTTTTTTTTGGATTAGTTTGATCTGCGTCTTCTAAGAAAGGCTTCTTACATTTCTTAATTATGTTTATTTCTCTGAAAATTAAGTGGTGTGTTTCAACAGGCTAAATATAAGGGTTGAAATTCTCAGAGATATGACTGATTCAAGCAAGACTTGCATTTTCCAAATGGCTGGATAATCTGATGTTTGCCTCTTGTGATCTTTATTGCATGTGAAAACACTTGATTTTCCTAAGAAGAAGGAAGAGATGTTCTTTTTCCTTTAAAGGGAAACATCATAATTGAAGTTTTGAGGGTTTTATTAGGTCATAGTGATGGTGCATACACAGAAGATTTAGATGTATAGGGTTTTTAAACCTCTCTGTGGGTGGACTCCCCTCCCCCTACAGGAATTTTAGATTTTAATATTAGTATATATAGTCGGATCTGCCCCTGGATGGTGTGGGCTTGGTCCTTTCACACTTACTATTTTAATTTGGGGTTCTTCCCTTATTTTGATAACTTTAACTTTCATAGGAAAATCAGTCGCCTATATGCCTTATGCTGAGGTCAAACGTGCTCTAGAACAGGAAGCACAGATGCACAGTCCCGCAGCAAGGTCAGCCTCACCGTGTAGGCTCTCTCCGAGAGAAGTCAGTAAAGCCGCTCCACAGCCTGATATGAGTGCAGCCCGCTATAGTGTCCCGCCAGGTAAATACTGTTCCTCTGTGCGGTGGCTGCTGGCCATCTCCCTACAGATGCTAGGCTCAGGTGGTTTGAGCTCGTGAACAAACTGCCTTTCCCAGACGTGTCCTTCCTGTTTCAGAATTATTTTCTTGTTTCTGTGCATCCCATCGTCTGTTGTATTCAGTTGAGCTTTACTGGGCCACTGGGAAATTTGTGTTCACACATGTATACTGTGACACTGACTGGCTTTTAAGGGTATATGTACTTTGAAAAAATCTTTAGGTCCCCGCCCCGACCACAAGAAATTCAAGTCTGTGAGAGCCAGGATCAGTAAACGTTTCTCCAAGTAGGCCAGATGTAGAGAGGGTGTCCAGCTGGTGGTCGGCCATGTCTGTGCGTTCTACAGAGTTAGAGTATCAGCTGCTCCTAAGAAGCAGGTCCAAAGAGTGATGGAGAGAGAGAAAAGATTGTGAAAGATTGTCCTTTGCCTATGCTAAGCAGAGATAGTTTGAAATGAACATCAGCTTAAAAGCTCTGGCTTCACAGGGAGTTGAATATTTCAGCCTCACAAATACCACGTGTGACCTGAATATGTATATGGATTTAATTCAAGTGAAAGAGAAATTCAAAATAGAAATATTCCTCCTCAGCCTCATCTTGCACTTAAAATTCAGTGTGTGATATGAAAATTTGGGAATGACTGAGATAGGTAGAGTGTTGCAAGCTATGAAATTGCCGATTTTAAATCATTTTTCCCCTCCCCTTCAAAGTCCTGCAGCCTGCTCCGCATCAAGTGATAACTAATCTCCCTGAAGCGGTTCGGCTTCCGACAACTCGACCCACCAGGCCACCTCCTCCTCTCATCCCATCATCCAAAACCACAGTGGCTTCAGAAAAACCATCTTTCATCCTGGGAGGCTCCATCTCACAGGTAAAATGTCTTCCCTGCCCAGGAAATTTCTGTTGAGTATTGCTTTGGTAAAAGTTCTCCCTTTTCTGTCCCTAATTTGTCAGCATCTTAATAAATACAAGTTTGTCTGTATGTGAAGAGACGGTGACCAGAAAATATGGCAGTCATTTTACTCTGTGCCACACACACGAAGTTTGTGTGAGTTGGGTACCCAAAGTGAGTGGCCGTGGCACACCGTCTGGTTTGACTTAGGAAAGGCACTTTTGTGCCCTGAGGTTTAGGGTAGCGAAGATGGAAGAGGAATCTTTTCAAGTACCAAAATACGTGTGGACTATTATGAAGGCTCTAAATATTAAATTGTACATGATTGATAAGCCCCAGTTCATTCTGACTTTGGCCACTATATCTCCCCCCCCCCCCCGGTGCATTATTATATACATACATCTATCTATATATATTTTAATATGGCCTTATCTTAATGGTTGAAAAGTTTTGACCAATGTGCACGATCAGCAGCGACCATTCTCCTGTCAGGTTATAGAACCATTTCATCAGCTCCGAAGATTTTCTTAGCCCCTTCTGCCTGAAGCAACCACTGGTTTGCTTCCTATTAGCACAGATTTGTTTTGCCTTTTCTAGAACTTCATGTAAATGAACTCATACAGTGTGTACTCTTCTGTGTCTGTCTTCTTTAACTTAACATAATGGTTTTAGGGATTCATCCAGGGTTTTGTGTAACCGTATTTCCTTCTTTTTTATTGATGAATAATACTATGCTATACGAACACATACCAGTTTGTTTATCTGTTTTCTCTTTAATGGAAGCCTGAGCTATTTCTAGTTTTTGGCTGTGGTGAATAAAGCTGATATGAACATTCTTGTACTGGCTCTTTATAGACATTTGTTTTCATTTCTCTTGTGTAATCAATCCCCTGAGGGAGGAATTGCTAGATATATGTGTGTTTTACTTTATAATTTCCCAGAGTGGGTCTACTGCTACCCGTGATGTGTAAGCCTTCATGTTGCTTCATCTGCTCTTGGCCATCTTTTTTATTTTAGTCATATTTCACTGTGGCATTTAGTTTGCATTTCCCTGGCAGCAAATGATGCTGAGCACTTTTTTGTATGCTTAGTGGTCATTTATACCACCGATTGCGAAGTAATTGTCTTATTATCTGTTTTTATTGGGGTTTTTTTGGTTAGTAGATTGTAGAAGTTCTTTATTATGGATGAAAGGTCTCTGTTATATATTAGAATATTTTCTCTTTTTTGTGGCTTGTGTGTTTTGTTACTGCTGTGTTTTGATGAGCAGAAATTTTAAATTTTGATGAAGTCCTTAAATAAATTTTTTTTTCTCCTATGGTTAATTCTTTTTCTCTAAGAAATCTTTGTTTCATGCTTGTGGAAATATTCTTGCTTTTTCTTCTGAAAGCTTTATAGTTTGGGCTTTTACATTTAGGTCTGTGATCCACATGAAATTAATTTTTATGTGCAACATGAGGTCAGGATCAGCATTCATTTTTCCTTTTGGATTTGCAGTTCCAGGAACACTGGTTAAAAAGTCTTTTCTTTCTCTGATTTGATCACTTTAGTGCCTTTGTCAGAAATGATTTGGCTCTATGTTTGGTCTATTTCTGGACTTTCTCTTCTGTTCAGTTGATCTACTTGCCCATACTTTTATCACCACCACAGTTGTGATTATTGTAGCTTTATGGTAAGTCTTGAAATCATGTGGTAGGGGTCCTGTAAGGGCTTTTATTTTTCAAGATTGCTTTGGCTCTTCTATGACTTTGGCATTTCCATATAAATTATCAATGTCAGTTTCTAACAAAAATTCTCCTGGGATTATGGTAAAGGATTGCATTAAATTTATAGATTATTTTGGGTTAGAAATGAAGATCTTAAGAATGTTGAATCTTCCGGGCGCCTGGGTGGCTCAGTGGTTAAACATCTACCTTCGGCTTAGGTCGTGGTCCAGGAGTCCTGGGATTGAGTCCCGCATCGGGCTCCCTCCTCATTGGGGAGCCTACTTCTCCCTCCTCCACTCCCCCTGCTTGTACTCCCTGTCAAATAAATAAATAAAATCTTAAAAAAAAAGAATGTTGAGTCTTCTAATCCATGAACATGTTTATATTTCCATTAATTTAGGTCTTTAATTTCTCAACAGTATTTCATAGTTTTCACTGTAGAGGTTTTATTAGATTTATTTTCAGTTAATTTGATGATTTGTAATGTATTTTATGTTTTTGTAAATATTTTTTCATTTTCCAGCTCTACAGGTATATAGAAAAAGTTGATTTTTTTTTTAATCTTTATCTCCTGCAACATTACTTATTTGCTTCTTATTTGTTTTGTTGGGTTTTTTTTGGAGGGAGAGTAAATTTCTTAGGATTTTCTGTGTGAGCGTGTCATATGCAAATCAAGATAGTTTTACTTCTTCCTTTCCAGTCCTAGTGCCTTTCTTTTCTTTTCTTTTTTTTTTTGAAGATTTTATTTATTTGACAGAGAGAGACACAGCGAGAGAGGGAACACAAGCAGGGGGAGTAGGAGAGGGAGAAGCAGGCTTCCCGCGGAGCAGGGAGCCCGATGCAGGGCTGATCCCAGGACCCTGGGATCATGACCTGAGCCAAAGGCAGACGCTTAACGACTGAGCCACCCAGGAGCCCCCCTAGTGCCTTTTCTTTTTCTTGTTTTATTGAACTGACTAGGGTAGAACTTTTAGTACAATTTTTTTTTTAAAGATTTATTTATTTATTTGAGAGAGAGAGCAGGGAGGGAGTGGGGAGAGGGAGAGAGCAAATCTTAAGTAGGCTCCCTGCTGACCGAGGAGCTAGGAGCCTGATTTGGGGCTCAATCAGCCTGATGTGGGGCTTGATCCCACAACCCTGAGATCATGACCTGAGCCGAAATCAAGAGCCGGATGTTTAATCGACTGAGTCACTCGGGCGCCCCATAGTACAATGTTTAAAAGAAGTGGTGAAGAGGATATGCTTTCCTTGGTGCCCATTTTAGGAGGGAGGCATTCAGTATTTAACTGGTAGGTATGTTAACTATAGACTTTTTTTTTTTTTTAAAGATTTTATTTTTATTTATTTGACAGAGAGAGAGACAGCCAGAGAGGGAACACAAGCAAGGGGAGTAGGAGAGGGAGAAGCAGGCTCCCCACTGAGCAGGGAGCCCAATGTGGGGCTCGATCCCAGGACCCTGGGATCATGACCTGAGCTGAAGGCAGATGCTTAACGACTGAGGCAGCCAGGCGCCCCAACTAGACTACTTTTCATAGGTGTCTTTTCTTCAGATTGAAGAGGCTTCCTTATATTCTTTTTTGCTGAGAGTTTGTTTTTTTGTTTTCCTCTAATTTTTGTAGTTTTCAACTTCAGAATTTCTTCATGGTTTTTTTGTTGTTGTTGTTGTTGATATTCTTTGTATGGGGAAACATCATTTTCATACTTTCCTTTGTTGATTTTCAAGGCTTCCAGTGAGCTTGGTGGGGAGCATATGGGAGAGGAAATAGAGCAAGTTCAAATGACACAAAGCTCAGTCTTCTTAACCTAGATTTTGCCAGTCTTCTTGAATAAATGCATCCAGATTTCCACAAGCCTTTGGTTAATTTCCGAATTGAAAGGTTGATCATTAGGTGGTTTTCTGGTTGCCTTTATGGAAAAGAGTTTTCAGAAGTCCTTACTCTGCTGTTTTCACTGATATCCCTATCCTATAGCAATTTTAAGAGGAATAAATATTGTTAATAATAGTAGCTTACATTTTGAGTGTACTGTTAAGTGCTTTATTTATGTAATTTGTTAACCATAAATATTAGTTATATGAAATTTATGGTGATTTCAGAAGACATATCTTGCTCCCTTTAAAAATATTTTTAATGTGGGGCGCCTGGGTGGCTCAGTAGTCGTTCAGTGTCTACCTTAGGCTCAGGTCATGATCCCAGGGTCCTGGGATTGAGCCCTACATTGGGCTCCCTGCTCCGCGGGGAAGCCTGCTTCTGCCTCTGCCGCTCCCCCTGCTTGTGTTCCCTATCTTGCTGTGTCTCTCTCTGTCAAATAAATAAATAAAATCTTTAAAAAAAATTTAAAAGTAGTTTTAATATAAGCAATCTATATAAAGATTTTCTTGTTTTGCAAATACTTGTTCTTAATTTTGGGCAGTGGGGGTGTAAATTCTTATAAACAGAAACATGAACATTAAATTTATTGTTGACCTTGTGAGAAGACAGTGTTATTTTAGTCCTTTAAAATTATTTTTAGGGAACACCTGGCACTTACTTGACTTCTCATAATCAGACTTCCTACACTCAAGAAGCAGCTAAGCCCTCAGTCGGCTCTATATCTCTCGGACTGCCGCGGCAACAGGAATCTGCCAAATCAGGTCAGTGAGTAAATACTCAAAACATTCCTGCGCTTGCAGCATCACGGGCAGTAATTCAGCACTTGATCTCTACTTATTTTTCTCGCTTTGGTCCATAGCTACTGTGCCCTACATCAAGCAGGAAGAATTTTCTCCCCGAAGCCAAAACTCACAGCCTGAAGGTTTATTGGTCAGGGCACAACATGAAGGAGTGGTCAGAGGTAAAATACACTGTTTGGCAGAAATATTAAACTTTTGTTCCCAATAAATGTATTAAAGTAAGTCACTAATACATTTTAATGTTGGGTTTTTAAGTTAGAGCCTTTACATTCTAGATTTTCCCTTCTGTATAAAAATAATTAAAAACTTTGAAATTCCATATTTCGGCAATCCTTTTTAATAATTGGAATATTATTTTAAAAGTAGATTTCGGTAAAACACCACTGTTCTTTTTGTACTGCTGTTTCCTTCTCTTAACCCCCCTTCTAAGTAGGGGCTGAGTTTTGTTTGTTTGCAGTGGTAGAAGGTGTAATTTGCTAATCATTTTGGTTTCATTCAGGGACCACAGGAGCCATTCAAGAAGGAAGTATAACTCGGGGAACGCCAGCTAGCAAAATTTCCGTGGAAGGCATCCCATCCCTGCGGGGCTCGATCACTCAGGTGAGTTGTGATCGTTCCTGATACACTGGACAGTAGCTAATGAGAAGACTGGAAGTCAGGTCTCAAGAGCTCCATCTGTTCCAGCAGTATAGTTCGGGGGTTAAGTTGCTCATTGTTCTGGATTATGGGACTGGGTCTCAATGGTAATAAACCCAGATCTGTAAACTGTCTGCAGAAAGACATTAATGTGATCATTTTTTTTTTTTAAAGATTTATTTATTTATTTTGAGAGAGTGAGAATGAGAGAGAGAGAAAGAGCACATGAGAGGGGGGAGGGTCAGAGGGAGAAGCAGGCTCCTCGCCGAGCAGGGAGCCCGATGCGGGACTCGATCCCGGGACTCCAGGATCATGACCTGAGCCGAAGGCAGTCGCTTAACCAACTGAGCCACCCAGGCGCCCCTAATGTGATCATTTTGACCACCAGCTATAATCTAGTCTGTGGGTCATTTGAAAAGGTTAATGATTTACAAATTGACAGAAGAAACAAGTTCTGATTGATGCAGTTCTTACTGTCTTCCTGGCAAAGCTTTTACCATGTGTTCAGCTCAAATAGAAACGGAGAAGAAAATCAATATAAATTATTTGCTCACTTTTGCCCCTTGTGAAAAAGGTCTGCCGTCCCGACATGTAAGGCACCTGCCTAGGGTCTCATGCTAAACTGGGAGATACAGGTGACGTTGATAGAAGCGCTGCAAGTCAAGTATCTTCTAACAATTTCAGGCTCAATAAATTGCCAGTTTTGATTAAGACAAGGTCTTTCTTTTCCTCAGTTGGTTAGATGTTAATTTCACTTGGAAGTGTAACAGTCTGTAGCCTCTTTATTATTGTCGATCTGGGAAAGGAAAATTCTCTTGGGAAATCATTGTAAACAGAATCCTGTGCTTTTGCACCTTGAACCACAAGTTTCCTGTTTTATTCTTCTTCCTTGTCTTTTGTCCTTGTCCCCTAGGCCAGTGGCTAAAGTGTGGCTCCCAGGCCAGCAGCGTTAGGCATGTAAATGGTCAGGCCCCACCCCAGATTTCCTGAAGTCGCATCTGTGGGGGCGGGGCCCAGCAGTCTGTGTTTTCCCGCCCTCCGGTGATTCTGCTGCATGCCCATTTGAGAACCCTGCCCTGGGACCTCGCTGATCAAGTGTAGTCTATGTCCCAGAGCATCAGCATCACTTGGGAGCTTGTTAGATTAATGCAGAAATTTTAGTTCCCACTTCAGACCTATGAATCAAGGTCTCCATTTTAACAAGACCTGGTTTATGGAGTTTTATGGCTTAGAGACCTAGAAGATTACATGTGAACTCTTCACATCTCTCCATCTACATTTGACCAAAGTATACATCCTGAAACTAGTTTTCAAAATAAGCAAACACTTTAATAGTAGAGGCAAAAGAGAAATAAATGCCTTATGCATATTATCTTTTCTTGTTCATTTTCACTCTAGTAACCAGGTTGTGGGTAGGAAGACAGAATGAACTGGATATGAGGCTACGCTTTTTCTTTGTTTATTTTCAAACCAGTCTGTCTATGTGAAGTGAGTACTTCCAAAATGGGTGTTAAGGATTCCCAGATGTTTACTGCCGAGCCCATTTGAATGGCCGAAAAATGAATGTTTTTTGTCATTCTTTCTACTCTAAGTGTGTGGTTTCAGATTGTCCTCATGAGAATTTTGGGGACGCCAAATGTGTGAGTGGGCTAAATCTGGGCCTGCCATGCCCATTTCAACCCAAGCAGCTCACTTTTACAAAGTGTTCGACCCAGTAGGTTCCATGAATGATTTCTCTGGAAGGGAGGGTTTACTGCTTAAAGGAAAGGTCAAAAAGAACCGTGCCCATAGGTAAACCAGAAGAGGACTAATTAATGATGGTGAAGATTCAGAGGATGTGACCTAAACTGAATCCATAGCACAAGATGGAGGCATCTGAGTTTTCTCGGTCCTGTCTCCCCTTCCCCCACTGGTGACCAGAGGTTGAATCCAGCAGACACTTTGGGAACTGCAAGTTCTTTTTTCCTCTTATCACAGTGTGAGAGAAGGTTGCAGTATTCTTTAAATTTTTTATTGTTATGTTAATCACCATACATCATTAGTTTTTGATGTAGTGGTCCATGATTCATTGTTTGTGCATAACACCCAGTGCTCCGTGCAGAACGTGCCCTCTTTAATACCCATCACCAGGCTAACCCATCCCCCCACCCGCCTCCCCTCTAGAACCCTCAGTTTGTTTTTCAGAGTCCATAGTCTCTCATGGTTCGTCTCCCCCTCCGATTTCCCCCCCTTCATTCTTCCAGAAGGTTGCAGTATTCTAAATTTAAAACTTAATTTATCGTCTTATTTTTATTAGACATTTTGAAAAAACATATTACACTTAGCATGATTTTTGGCCTTTAAGACCAGATTTTTTTTTTTTTCCCTGAGAGTTAAGAGGTTTGACTTCAAGGTGGGAAAGAAAGTTGATTTGACTCCTACACCTGTCCAGATTTTAAGTTTTGTGGGGCAGGGTTCAAGGATTAAGGTACAGTATTTCTTTATAAAAACTTAATATCTGGGTTTCCTCTCATGTCTTTGTCCTTTCTTCTTTGAAGATATGGAAGGATCTGACTCTCCGTTTGGTAGGGTAAGTTTTCTGAGCATCTCGTGTCTCCTCTAAACCTGAGTGTTTGTGTTTGATTTGATGGCAGGGTACCCCAGCCCTGTCACAGGCTGGCATACCAACTGAGGCGTTGGTGAAGGGATCCATTTCTAGAATGCCCATTGAGGAGAGCAGTCCTGAGAAAGGCAGAGAGGAAGCTGCATCCAAAGGTCATGTTATTTATGAAGGCAAGAGTGGACACATCTTATCCTACGATAGTAAGTATGATGTCTGTACTTTGAAGCCAGCACTGTGATGGGGACTAGAAACATGGGCTCTGGCTCCCCACGTATGTATTTGGGGAAGGTCGTTCTCCCTTCTTGTGGACGTTTTGTGAAAATTTAACCGAGACCGTCAATGAAAAATGATAAACAGTGCAGAGCCCATAGTACGTGGTTCTGTAATTGGTAGCTAATCTCAACTATGGCCAGTCGATTTAGCCTAAGAAAAGAATCTTCAACTTTAGTAGAATCACTTTTATTTTATTCTGTTTTATTTTATTTTTAAGATTTTATTTGAGAGAGAGAGCAAGCAAGAGAGTGGCCACGAGTGGGGGAGGGGCAGAGGCAGAGGGAGAAGCAGACTCCCCGCTGAGCAGGGAGCCCGATGCGGGGCTGGATCCCAGGACCCTGGGATCATCACCTGAGCCAAAGGCAGATGCTTAACCTACTGAGCCACCCAGGTGCCCCAGGTGAATTAGGGAGTAGATAATAATCTGATAATCCTGGAAAGACTATTGAATTTAAATTCTTAATTTAAATTATTTTAATGTCTATGTGTGTAAGCATTTTTTTTAGATGTATTCTTAGGTTATATTTTCTCACTAATGTTACAAGAATGACTCAGTTATGGTTAAAAAAAAAAAAAAGCCAAGTGAGGGACTGGATTTGAGTTCCTGTTTGCAACTGTTTTGTGATCTAAGTAGTCATTAGTCATGTTTTATCTTTGTTTGATACAAAGATAAAAGGTATGTGAGCACACAGTGTCTGATGCAAAACACATGGTAACTTTCTTATTTCCTTCCTCCTTTCTTGTTTTAACATTTCTGGCATATGCTGATTTACATTTTGCTTCTGGAGGAAGAAATTAATGTACGTTGCCTAAGCCAGAAATGTAGATGTCGTCTTTAACACTTGTTCTCTTTCCACATCCAGTCCGTCACTGAGTTGTTTCTGTTCTCTTTTCTGAATTCTCTGGAATCCATCCATTTCTCTGTTCCCCACTTGCCACCATCGTCTTTCGTCCGGATAACCAGGCAGCTGCCCCTGATCCCCCCAACCTTTAGTCATAACCCGTATTCAGCACTGTAACACATCACCTCCTGCTTGACTGTTCATTGCTTTAAGATCAGTGGAAGCCCCTTCCCTTGGCTTGCTCCGCCCTCCGCGATCTGCTCCTGTCCCGCTGTTCACTTCCTGCACTTCCCTCGGCCCCCTTGGCACTGTCTTCCCGCGCACTCCGCCTCCAGCTCCGCCCTGCGCACTGGCCACGCACGGAGCTCAAGTTCTTTGTCCCACGCTCTGTCTCGCCTTGGCGTCTGTGCGCCTGTACCACCTCCTCCTCCCTTACCTGTGGCTGAAGCATCTCCGCCTTATCCTTCAGTTCTCCGTCTACATTACTTCTGTAGGCAGCCTTTTCGGGGCCCTTTAATAAAAGTGTTAGGTTCTCCGTCTGGCATTCTCGTAGTACGTGTACCTCTACAGCAATTCCCCAGCACTTTATCGGTGTTTGCCACGATTGGGTAGGTTTCATGAAGGAAGGCACTTAATTTGTTAACCTTATCTGCAAGCCTAACTTACTTATGCCTGGCATTCAAATAATTTGAATTAATGAAAAAAATTTCATAAGTATCAATTACACAGTAGTATGTTGTAGGTTGACTGGCTTTTATTATTTTTTGTAAGATTGTGAAACTTAAGATAACTGATTGACTGTAGAGTAGGCTTTGGGCTCTGTCTGAGCAATTCTTATTTCTGTGTTCTGCAGATATTAAAAATGCCCGAGAAGGGACGAGGAGTCCAAGAACAGCTCATGAAATCAGTTTAAAAAGAAGCTATGAATCAGTGGAAGGAAATATAAAGCAAGGGTTGTCGATGAGGGAGTCTCCTGTTTCAGCACCGTTGGAGGGTAAAATGTTTCCAGAACTTTATTTAGATACATTTAATTTTGTACAGTAAATTTCCATGGTTGGGTTAGGTTGTATTCAGTCTCTGTCATTTCTACGTGAAATTTCTATTCATATTACTATATAAATGAAACATATTAATATATCATTATATTAATAATATATAATATAGTAAAATATATAATTAACACTATATTAATATGAGCTTATTGATATGTTTAAATTTATATTCATATCTACATATAAATCAAGTACATGACAGTGGTAGGAAGTAAAAACCATAATCAGTCATATCATAGGTAACTAGTAGAATGCTCATAAAATTTGTAGACTATTCCTGTTAGGGTTCAGTGAGGTGAAAAATGTAAAATTCATTTTGAGAACTTTGTTTTTGTTTTGAGGCAGTTAAAGCAGGGCTGCACTGTTTCCTGATGAATTTTGCTGTGCGAGTTTCATCCTCTGTAAATGAAGGGATTGTAGTTACAGTGTGAGGACTCGAGACAGGTGTCCAAGCTTGTGCTGACCACGATAAGCATTCACTACCTCATACCTGTAGTTTTATTTTGTTAATGACTCACTTTCTTTAAGCCTTAACCTGGCTCAACTGTTTAATGTTAATCTAGGTGAAATACTAAAAACAGGGTAAGGATTCCTCAATCTTAGAGAAGTCCTGCATAATTTTCTAAGAGCTGGAGTTTCTCTGTATTTAAAAAAAAAAATCTCACTTCCCTTTACTTTAGGGTAATTGCGTGTGGTTATTTCCAATCCTTGATTCAAATTTATTGTGATGTGACGCGAAACATTTTAAGAGGTTATTTACAGCTCTTTCATTTTGACTTGCATGTTTTCGTTTACGTATTTTACCTGTTTTTGAGGTACCGCACTCATCCTTCGTGTTTTCCCTCTCTCAGAGGTGTGTTTCAGAGCTAAACAGTGATTCTCAACCCCTCTGTGTGTCTCCTCACCTTGAGAAAGAAGCATTGAATTTTAGATGTAGTTTCGAAAGTGTCTTTCCTTTTTGACTTATAATAGATGTGTTCTGTCGCTATTTTCTCTTTAGAAGACTTTAAAAAGGAACAGTGATGTCATGTTGGGTACTTCAAACTGAGTTTTTCCATGATATTCTTCTGAATAGTTCACAAATTTAAGATGATATCTCTTTCTCCATAGGGCTTTTATCAAAAAGTGCATACTCTAAGGTCAGTATAAAGTATATGTGAACTGGCATACACATTATGTTTAATATTTGAATTGCTTTCTTGTTTTGAAAGGGCTGATATGCCGAGCATTACCCAGGGGGAGCCCTCATTCTGACCTCAAAGAAAGGACTGTGCTGTCTGGTTCCATAATGCAGGGTAAACTTTGTTTTGGCTTTTATTCATGACTGCCTCATTGGCAGAGTAGTTAAACATTAATTTGCAGTGCATGAAGCCTGCTTTTCAAGCACTTTCCCTTTTGAAATATTAGATATTTAAGTCTTGATTTTAACTCTTCTGTTTCTGAGCTACATAGTTTATATGAAGATGATAGTTGCCTAATCTTTGAATATAGAGACATCTTCATTATGTAAGAACCATTCTGATTGTGATGCACAGACTTAATTGTGTTAAGTCTTGAACCACCTGAAAAAAAATGCCGAGTTATGAATATTTAAAGATGTGTTGTAAACAGAATTGATTAAAAACTGCAAGATGACAAGGTATTAATTTTTCTAAATTGCAGAAAAATATATGTATCAGGATTTACTATTTTAACAATTTTTAAATGTACAGCTCAATCACATTGTTCTGCAACCATTGGCATTACTTTAGTAAGCACGTTTTCTTGAATTCTTTCTTGAAGGCACACCAAGAGCAACAACGGACAGTTTCGAAGACGGTCTTAAGTACCCCAAACAGATTAAAAGGGAGAGTCCTCCCATGCGAGCATTTGAAGGCGCCATCACCAAAGGAAAACCATATGACGGCATTACCACCATCAAAGAAATGGGGCGTTCCATTCATGAGATTCCACGGCAAGATATTTTAACTCAGGAAAGCCGAAAAACTCCAGAGGTGGTCCAGAGCACAAGGCCAATAATCGAAGGTTCCATCTCCCAGGTAACTACATCAGGGTGCTTTTTGTCAACCGTTCCACTCCAGACTGTGATATTCATGGAGCATTTTGAGAAGCATGACTTAATAATTATAAGTAGTTCTTACGATGTCAGATCTTTTGGAAGTAAAGGTAAAAGTTTTAGGTATGCTTTAGTATTCGTTTTTCACATGTCTGTATTGTGGAATGTATATTTCGAGAAAGTTCGCAGCTCTGGGTTTGTGAGTGTGTGATTGACACACCCACACAGATAGTAAAGATTACCGAAGCAAATTACCGTTGCCATGAGCCGAGCTGACCTGAGATGGAAAAATCTTCGGATGCCTCGGGCTACCTATAATGTTTGTTTCTTTTCTTTTAGGGCACACCAATAAAGTTTGACAGCAACTCAGGTCAATCTGCCATCAAACACAACGTCAAATCCTTAATCACGGGGCCTAACAAACTACCCCGTGGAATGCCTCCACTGGAAATCGTACCAGAGAACATAAAAGTGGTAGAACGGGGAAAATATGAGGATGTGAAAGCAGGCGAGCCAGTGCGTTCCCGACACACATCGGTGGTAAGCTCTGGCCCCTCCGTCCTCAGGTCAACACTTCATGAAGCTCCCAAAGCGCAGCTGAGCCCGGGGATTTATGACGACAGTAGTGCACGGCGGACCCCTGTGAGTTATCAAAACACCATGTCCAGAGGCTCGCCTATGATGAACAGAACTTCTGATGGTATGTTACTCTTCTGTCCTTGTTTGCTCGTTGTGATTGCGCTTTCCCACCTCCGGTAAAAAGTCGGTGTCAAATGGTTAGCTTTGGATTGCCACAGGATCTGCAGGTTGTGCTTGATATGGGGCCTGTATGGAAGGCTACCAAATGAAAAGTAGGGATAATCGTAGGTAAAAGATCTATTTTAATCAAGTGCCAAGGATGCTGGAGTCCAGAAGTGCTCTAGAATAAGTACATTCTGAGAGTGGCCTTTCAGCTACTCCTTCCAGGTGTTCTGGAAGTCGGCGTTGACCGTTGTTCGTTTAGCGGCCGTCTGGTGTGGCAGTTCAAAGATCAGGTTGTGGAGCAAGACGGCCTGAACTTGAATTAAGGTTCTTCTCACTGCGTGACCTTGGACGAGTTACTTCACTTTGCTAGGCCTTAGTTTCCTCATCAGTAAAAGTATTAAGGTTCCCTCACTGGACTGTTGGGAAGGTTACATGAGGTCATGTGTTTGAAGGACTTGGGAAGGAGAGAATCCGAACTATTGTTATTGCCGTTGCTGTTGTTGTTGGTATCACGCCCCGCCTCCCCGGGCTTTCTGCTGCTCGCTGGTGCGTGAGTAAGGTACGAGGTGTTGAGTTTTATCAGGTGGTCCCTGAAACCGCCTGCAGCCCATACGAACGTCCCCACTCGTCCTCTCCAGCATTATTGCAGTACGTGTTTATTGCGGGCTCACGTGCAAGGTCCCGGCTGACGCTGCGAGAGCTGGGAAGGTGAAGAGTGTTTTGTGTGGCGGGAGAGGAGCAGCCTGGAAGGAAGAGGAAAGGGAAGTGTCGGTCGGGGAGGTGGAGTGGCGAATGCAGAGCCCCGGGCTCGGGTTCTGAAGGCGAATTGCCTGCCGAGGGAAAAGGCACTCTGTGTTTGAGCATACTGGCGCTCGGGAGGTGATGCAGCAGACCCGCATGGTTGCTTGGTTTTGTCTGGCAGATTTGTGTAATCACGGCCAAGTTGATGTTATCAAACTATTAATAATGAGGAGGTGGTGCACACCACTGAGTGTATTAATGCCCCTGAATCGTACCCTTTAAAATGGTACCTTTTATGTTTTGTGTGTTGTACTACAATTGTTAAAACAGTGGAGGGTGATGGCTAGTAAGTGTCGGGATATGCTGTTCATTGGGGGGATGATCTAATAACTTCTGAATCACATCGTTTAAAAAAGAGAGCCTGGGGTAGGGAGGTGGTTAATATGGGTGAGCTCATGAGAAAGGCTTTGTGGAAGTCCAGGGCAAGGAAAAATAGCGCCAGGTAGAGACCGGCGGGTAGCAGAGGGGGCGGCACAGGCAGAGAGAGGGAGTTGTGACTTGGGTACCTGGGGGATCGAGAAGAATTTGGAATGTTCAAGTCGTACAGAAAACAAAATCATTTATAATGGGATTTAAAGAGGGGTGTTGAACTTCATGTTTAATCTTAACGTCAGGTGCTAAAATGCTGGTGCTATGATCCACAAGGTGGTACTCTCTCAATCTCAGAAGCTTCTGCTAGTTCTGCACAGTTGCATATTTTACAAGATTGAATATTAAATGTTTGGTGGAAGCAGATAAAAATATAAATACAGTCTGTATTTGGTTGGGTGAGAAATGGATAAATACAGTTGACCCTTGAACAACACTGGTTTGAACTGTGCAGGTCCAGTTAATGTGGATTTTTTTTTTTAATAAATACAGTACAGTGCTATAAATGTATTTTTCTCTTACATTTTTTTTTTTAAGTTTTATTGTTTTTAGAGAGAGGGAGGGAGCATGTGCACATGAGTGGGGGAAGGGACAGAGGGAGAGAAAGAGATAAGCCGACTCCTCACTGAGTGCAGAGCCCAGCGCAGGGCTCGATCTCACAACCCTGAGATCATGACCTGAGCTAAAATCAAGAGTCGGATGCTCAACCAGCTGAGCCACCCAGGTGTCCCCCTCTTAAAATTTTCTTAACATTTTGTCTCTAGCTTACTTTATTGTAAGAATATAGGATATAATACATATAACATACAAAATATGTGCTAATTGGCTGTTTATGTTCTCAGTAAGCCTTCCTGGTCAATAGTAGGCTATTAGCTTTGGGCGAGTCAAAAGTTAAGCATGGAGTTTTGACTGTGTGGAGGGTCGACGCCCCTAAACCCTGTGTTGTTCAAGGGTCAGCTGTATAATCTTACTGCCCAAGTTTTCTTAAGAAGTTGTGGTGTTGGCTTTTTTTTTTTTTCTCCAGTTACGATTTCCTCTAGCAAGTCTACTAATCATGAAAGAAAATCGACCCTGACCCCTACCCAGAGGGAAAGTATACCAGCGAAGTCTCCAGTACCTGGGGTGGACCCTGTAGTAAGCCACAGCCCTTTTGATCCCCACCATAGGGGCAGCACCACAGGAGAGGTTTATCGGAGCCATCTTCCCACACATTTGGATCCAGCCATGCCGTTTCACAGGGCTCTGGATCCTGGTAAGCACAGGGGGTAGTGATGATTTATGGCAAAGAAATAATATACCTGTATGACCTTCCAAACTCTCTTTATTTATTAAAGTATAATATGCAGACTGTTACATATATCATTAGCGTGCCGCTCATTGAATTCTCACACACTGCACACCCCCATGTTACCAATTCTGAATCAAGAAACAAAATATTACCAGCACCCTTACAGAACTGAGGAAAAAAAAATAGGTTAAACATTCAAACTTACAGTGTCAGTATTCATTTTATCAGTGTTGTGATGTGAAGTCAGGGTCTGCTGATGAAATCTCTCCCTTGTCTTTGTTACATAAGTGAAACTCACGTTTCATTCCAGGTTTCCTTTTTTAAGTGAAGCTAGAATTTAAAGCCACTTCAAAGCAATTTAAATACAGAATCCTTCCAGATTTCTTTTCTCAGTCTTTCAAAATTGTCTCGTCCATACCTGATTCAACTTCTATATTGAGTCTTTCCAAAGCAGTCAACTTAGTTTCCAGAGAAATCATTCTTTTCGTTCTTTTCTCAACAGCCTCCAGATTACTTTGTTAAGTTACATAATTACAGTAGCAGGTACAACTGGAGGGAACTTTCGAACAGACAGACCCCTCTGACTGTGGGTAGACATACTTGTTGGAGGTGCAGGAGTCTGTAGGTTTTCTGGAGAGCAGTCTGCAGTGGGCACGGGGCAGTGGGCTCTGCAAGGGGAAAGGAGTCCTGTCAGCACATCGGTGGTGACTTGACCCATCCATGCGCCAGCTTCCCCCTATCCCCCCCATCTTCGTCCCTGTTCCTCTTGCCCACTGAGCCCTACTCAGATGGGTGTTTTCTGCTCATACCTCTTCTCCGGCCTAACTGGCTTGTTTGTTACATCCTTCAAGTTGAAATTCGGACACAGGACACCCGTGTTTTACCATGGTCCTTAGGGAGGAGATATGCCAAGATTTCTAAGGGTTGTTTACATTATGGGAGCAAGGTACCTGTGGAAAATATTTTATCTTTTGGAGGTCATATCAATGGCATCAAATTGTTGGTCACTGGAGAACGTTAGGTTTCAGAGGAGTCTACACATAGTTCTTCAGGGACTGTCTCCCAAAACTGAGGCAGAAGTTCCCACAGAGTCCACTGACAGACTCACCCTGCTGGGAGTTCTGGATGAAGAAAGGTGAAGAAAACATTCCAGAAAACTTGTCATTTATTTTTCTAGGGAAAACATATATATTTAAAATAGTTCACTCAAGTTTTCAGGCAAAATTGAATGTGTATATTTTAATGTAGTGCTTCTCATAGTCCTTCATTTTATAGCAGTTTTATATGCTTGTTATTTTTGAGCTTGAGCTGAATTTAAATGTTTTGAGCAGAGAGACGTTACCTTCTCCTTTTTACCATACATACCTACCCCTTCCTAGCAACTCATGTCATGCTGTAACCCAGGTTGTCAAACTATGGCCAGGGGGCCAAATCCTGCTGCTGCCTATTTGTGTAAATAAAGTTTTAGTAGAACACAGGCACATGTTTGTGGGTGTTGTGTCTGCGGCAGCTTTCATGGTACAATGGCAGAGTTGAGTAGGTGAAGCAGACCATATGGTCCACAAAGCGGAAGATATTTACCATCTGGCCTTTTACAGAATAAGTTTGCTCATCTCTGCTCTGAACACATGCATTAATTAAATGCTTATAGACTAATCATTTTCAGCCCCAGGAAAGCGGTTATTTGTCACAAAGTGTGTTCACGTGTATTTCCGTTTGGTTGTGTTGAATGGTCAGTACTACAAAAATAATTTGATTTTCAAACGCAGCCCTTGGAGACTTAGGTGAAATTATAATTAAGTTACGTGGCAAAGATCGGAAGTGCAACTGCTTGAGAAGTTTCTTAGCTCCTGTTCTACCAGTGAAAACGTTCATACTCCCACTGTGTCTAGTTTCTCCCCCTTTTTCCGTTACATCTGACATTAGAGTGTGTATATTCATATCACCGATGTGTCAGGGTCTGACATGCATCTCCTTCACTCCCTGTAACCTCCCACCCACACTAAAGCCGCATGCGCATAGTAGCTCAACAGCAGGAGCCTCACCTCTTTCTGTGGGTGGCGTTTAGTGAATGAATTTCCCCTGGACTGAACTAAATGCCTTTCTCTCGTTCTCGCCACCAGCAGCTGCTGCTTACCTGTTTCAGAGACAGCTCTCCCCAACCCCAGCGTACCCCAGTCAGTACCAGCTTTATGCAATGGAGAACACCAGACAGACAATCCTCAATGATTACATTACCTCACAGCAGATGCAAGTGAATCTGCGCCCGGATGTGGCCAGAGGCCTCTCCCCACGGGAGCAGCAGCTGGGCCTCCCGTACCCAGCCACAAGGGGTGCGTGTCTTGGCGTTCGGGTTTCCTAGGATGGGTTAGGTGTACCGAGTGTCAGTGAGTATTTGCTGAGTGAACGATGGAATGGAAGAAAAGGCAGCCCTGTCCTTGCCTCTGTAGCTTTTAGCCCTCGGAGGTAAAGTGATGCATCAAGCTGGGGTGTTTTGGTGAACACTGACATAGCTGAACTATCTGAAGTCACTGTCTTACCGGTTTGCTCTCTCTTGGTAACCTGTCCACGCTTTCAGGTGACTCGTGTGGGGCGCAGGATTTCATAGCCTTGTGTAGATTTAAAGAAGATCTTACAAAGTCATGATGATCTTAACCATATTTATTTATACTGTATACAAAGTATCATTGAGTTACAGAGAGAAAGGATTTTAAAAAGCCACGTACAGTTCTGTATCTTTAGAGAAACTGACATTTAACATCATTTTATTGTCTTTGCCTTGCAAGCAGGAATCATTGACCTGACCAACATGCCTCCAGCGATTTTAGTGCCTCATCCCGGGGGCACGAGTACGCCTCCCATGGACAGAATCACTTATATTCCTGGCACACAGATTACTTTCCCGCCCAGGCCGTACAACTCTGCGTCTGTGTCTCCAGGTGAGAGACCAGTCATGCCCCGCTCTGCTATGACCAGCGTGCCTGAGTGTTGACAGCATAGCCTTTGAAGGCGTTTTGGGCTTTCCCCCCATCTGTCTGTTGGTTTTTTTTTTTTTTTTTTAAAGATTTATTTGAGAGAGAGAGAGTGAGCAGGGGGAGGAGCAGAGGGAGAGGGAGAGAACCTGCTGAGTGTGGAGCCTGACACAGGGCTCGAGCCCACCGCCCTGAGCTAAAATCAAGAGTAGGATACTCAGCCGAACTGAGCCCCCCAGCCGCCCCTGCTCTGCTGTTTTTCACTTAATATTTAGTAACAGTTCTTCTATGCCATCTGTCACCAGATACGCCAGAAATATCCCAAAAGCTTGTGTTAGGTGTCACTTGTCATCCAAGACTCTACATCTCAAGTTGGGAGCGTTTTGAAAAATTTTCAGTCACTTAAAAATTTAAAAGTTGTTTGTACCCGGCGGGTTGATGTTCTTGTCTTTAAGTTGCAGATTTCCGTGTCTTACAGGACACTCGACGCACCTTGCAGCGGCTGCGAGTGCTGAGCGGGAGCGGGAGCGGGAGAAGGAGCGGGAGCGGATCGCCGCGGCCGCGTCCTCAGACCTCTACCTTCGGCCAGGTGAGCAGCGTGCTGTTGTTCGTGCTGTGGACTCTCCTTGGTAATCGGTACAACAGGGCATCGGGCTTCCTGTTGAGGGGGCTGCTGAGCTGATCTTAAACGCGGGAATCAGGAGACAGAAAGTAATCTCAGGCCTTAAGTGAAGCGCAGGTGAAAGTGCAGTATGCGAACTCTGAACAGGAAGCTGAGGTTTTCACCAGGAAGGCATCATTTTGATTTGGCCCCAGCAGTTGGCTACCATTGGGCCTGAAGATCCTGGGCGCAGAGCTCAGTGAGGCCAAAAGCCCGAGCAAAGGCTCCCGGTCACGAAGATGCGATGTGCTGTGGGGCTGGCGTTTGAGGAAGACGGCCGTACAAGGAGAAGGCCGGTGACACTGGGAATGACAGGTGCTGCCCTGCGGCAGGAGGAGGGCCTGGAGGCGGGTTAGAACCCTGGAGGGGGCGTGGGCTGGTGCCAGGAGCCACAGCGAGGCCATGTGGCCGGGCAGGGCCGGGAAGAACGCTGTCACCGTGCACAGAGGACTGGGCAGTAGCTCAGTGGTGGGGGGCGTGGGGGGAGGGGCGCGAGAAACAAGCCAGCTCTGCACGGAAGACAGAGCAGGATTAGGGAAAGGAGAGAGGGAGGAAGGGAGTTTCACCGTCGGACGTACTTTGAAGCATCTCTGGAACATTTGTTCTGACCCGTGGTAGATTTGTCATTTTGCGTTCTGTTCTGTCAGTAAGAGAAAAGTGCTTCCCGTGTCCATGTTGACGGACAGACAGATCTGGCCCTTAGGAGAAAAGACAGGCTGCACACAGGGACCTAGGAGTCCCCTGCAAGGGTCGTGACTCTGGATGGGGTGAAATTTCCCAGCGGCCGGTGTATGGGGAGGGATGGGGCGGTCCGTAGGCGGTCCTGGCAGGGGTGTTAGAGGTGCAGGCAGAGGGGACCAGAGACTCGGTCAGAAAGGTGGGTACAGAACCGAAGGGTGCGAGGCAGGCAGGCTGTCACACTCGTGCTCATGGGGGACAGACCTCGACATCAGAGTGGTGGCAGTAATAGAGCAGGGGCCCAAGGCTGGTCTTCGTATTCGACCCAGGATTTATGTTGAATGAATCAGTGGTTGCAAAGCCCAAAGATATTGAGCTGTAACCTACTGTCTGTATATAGTAAAAAATCACTAAGTGACCACAGGAAATGCTTTAGTGAGTTGTGAGGTAGCAGCCTAATACTGATTATATGTTGACTGCATAATAACATGGCCATTGATTTAATTAAAGCATAACTTGGGTAGGAACTATATATTTTTTTGAGTTTTTTTTAAATTTTATTTTATGATGTTATATTAATCACCATACATTATATCCTTAGGGTAGGAACTATATTTTTTTTAAATGCTCATGATCACATTAATGAATAACATGCAAATTCGAGATGATATAATACCATTTTCCTCCATCAAACATTTAAAAAGTTGATAAATATTCTGTGTTGCCGTGTCCAAAGAAACATGGACTCTCGCACATGGTCAGCGGCAGTGTAAACAGGGATAGTCTTTGCGGGGGTACAAAAACTTAAATAGCAGTGCCTCTTCTAGGAGTCTAGAAATGCTTATATCAGCTGTTGTGTGGTGGGAAGGGGGAAAATGGCTGAGAAGCTTGTGCTAGGTGGTCCGTGCTGTGGGAGCAGGGGCGTATGCGGAAGCGGCCCGCTCTTCTGAGGCCAAAGGACAGAGGCGGCAGAGAAGAGAGGGATTAGAGAGGGAGTTTGAGATCTTCGCAGTGAGTGGTGCTGACCAAGTCCAAGCCGTGGCTGTGTTACGGGAGAGCTGAGGTCAGTGAACAAAACCATCTCAGCTGTTGGGGAGGCTGTTCGTGGCACTGAGTCTTGGGGGAGGGCAGCGTGAGTGACGTGTCCAAAGAGAGCTCGCTGAGAGGAGCCCTTCGCTGGGCAGGGCAGAGGCGGAGCAGAGCAGGGAGAGCTGTGGCAGGACGAAGCTGCTCAGACCGCAGGCTGGTGGCGGTGTGCCGTGTCCATCACGGTACTTAGACGGCTGCACCGAATGGAAATGATCAGCACACCAGGGTCTGAGGAAAAATCTGAGAGATGAACTTGTCTGATTTGTGTGAGGACAGCTGACTCTTGCACAACTTGGGGGTTAGGGGTGCTGACCTCCCCCCCGCCACGCACTAGAAAATCCAGCCGTAACTTTGACTCTCCAGAACTTAGCTGCTGACAGCTTCCTATTGACCAGAAGCCTTACAGGTAACAGAAACAGCTGACACATATTTTGTATCTTCTGTGTATCCCGTACTGTATTCTTATAGTAAAGTCAGCTAGAAAAAAAAATGAGAAAATCGTAAGGAAAATCTATCTACATCTGCTGTAGTTTTCACACCGAAAATCCATGTGTAGGTGGAGCCATGCTCTTCAAACCCCTGTTGTTAAAGGGTCAACCCTACGTCAGTGTTGGTGTTACTTTTGTTTCTCTCTGAATCAAGGTAGAAACTTGTCACATAAACGGAAGTGACAGTAACTGATAGTTGATGTTTTTGTTGCGAGTTACTGGTATGGTTTTATTACATCTTTATTGAGAAGCTCTTAGAGAACATACTTCTAGAAAGGCCAAAAAGCAGGGTATCCGGTTTCTTACCTTTTTTCTGTTTAGGAATATTAGGAAATGAACAAGCCCTGAATGTTGCTGTCTCTGGCTTCTTCCTTATGGCTTGTCTTTTCTTCTTCTTTTTTGTTTTTGGCCTTCACAGGCTCGGAACAGCCGGGCCGACCGGGCAGTCATGGATACGTCCGCTCCCCGTCCCCTTCAGTAAGAGCCCAGGAGACCATGTTGCAGCAGAGACCCAGCGTGTTCCAAGGAACCAATGGAACCAGTGTAATCACACCTTTGGATCCAAGTGCTCAGCTCCGAATCATGTGAGTCCCTTGTGCGCATTTTGACCGAAAGCGGCAGTCTCTGGCACATACCGCACACTTGCAAATGTGTGACCGCGATGGTTTGGGGATGTACGCTTCGTTGTTGCCGCTTGTCCTCCCGCCACCCTGGCACGTCCCCGGTGGAGCCCGCCCTTCACGGACTCGTGTGTGGTTTGCTTTCGTTTGCAGGCCGCTGCCCGCTGGGGGCCCGTCGATAAGCCAGGGCCTGCCGGCCTCCCGCTACAGCACCGCTGCAGACGCCCTGGCTGCCCTTGTGGACGCCGCAGCCTCTGCCCCCCAGATGGAGGTTTCCAAAACCAAAGAGAGTAAGCATGAAGCTTCCAGGTTAGAAGAAAATTTGAGAAGCAGGTCAGCAGCAGTTAGTGAACAGCAGCAGCTAGAGCAGAAACCCCTGGAGGTGGAGAAGAGATCTGTTCAGTGTCTGTACACTTCTGCAGCCTTTCCAAGTGGCAAGCCCCAGCCTCATTCTTCAGTAGTTTATTCTGAGGCTGGGAAAGATAAAGGGCCTCCTCCAAAATCCAGATATGAGGAAGAGCTAAGGACCCGAGGGAAGACTACCATTACTGCAGCTAACTTCATAGACGTGATCATCACCCGGCAAATTGCCTCGGACAAGGATGCAAGGGAACGTGGCTCTCAAAGTTCAGACTCTTCTAGTAGCTGTATGTATCTCAATCTGAGTTTTGCAATGTGATATCTGAGTAAAGAATTACTTTATTCTTTAGGTAAAGCAGAACAATATGATATAAAGAAAATCCTGACCTGAGAGTAAATGTAATGGAAAGGTTCTGTGGGTTAGTAGTGCAAAAATGTCTCTTCTGTTTGTCATGATTATTTAAATTTCAGAGTTTCTTAAGTATGCCTGTCAAAGTATTTTCCATGGAAACCACCGTGTCCCTTATAGAGGTAAAATTGGAAAGTAGACAGGGCAGAGCTCGTGATCATTTTTGGGCATCTGGAAGGTCAGAGAGGCTACCAAGGCCTCTTAAGAAGCATTTTCTAGGATGAAGTTCAGTATTGAGGTTGATACCCCAAAGGCTCTTACATCCTTTTTCTAACACAAATTTTTAAAAAGCAAGACCACTGAATTACTGGTCATTGGTATCTACATTACCCTTTTTTTACAAGCTGGATCTTTAAAATTTTTTTTTCATATATGTATTGGTCACTTTTATTCCTTCTTTATGCATATGCTCCTATTCTGTGCTCATTTTCTAAAATTGTTTTCATACGTTAATTTTTTTTTAAACTGTTTTTAAATTCTATTTTAATTCCAGTATAGTTAACGTAGAGTGTTAGGGGCTTCAGGTGTGTAACATGGTGATTCAGTACTTCTGTACATGACTCGGTGCACGTCATGATAAGTGTACCCTTCATCCCCGTCACCGATTTCCCCCAGCTCCCCTCTGGTGACCACAGGTTTGCCCTCTCTCGTTGCAAGCTGGATTTTGATCAAGTCTGGGTAGTCATTTTGACATGTACCCTGTTGAATCCATAAGAGTTCACAAATCTACAGTAAAATGCTGGAAGAGTTACTTCAAATTTATTTTTAACGACTGCCTAAATTCTGTATGGAATTCTGGAAGGAAGAATCGGGTATTTAAGCAACCATCTGCTAATCCTTGAAGTAATTTAACCATACGTGGGCATCTCTCTGTTGTTTTTGTTAATGAAATTGAGGAGAGTTGAAAAGTTCTTATGCTTCAGCATGCAATGTGTAATTCTTTTTACCCCCCGTGCCTACTTATAATTTGTTTCGGTAAATATCTACCCCATGGCTGAGCTTTCTGGAAAGAAGGGGGCAGATTGGTAGTCTGCTGTGTAGACAGAAAACTTCTGTTCGCCTGGGAGTATGAACATCTGCAAAATAGATATAATGCATGCAGAAAACTTGCTAGCTGAGGAGGATCTGTCGTTGCAGGAGCAGGCCTGGAGGGAGGTCACCAGCACACCTGGTGACCCCTCCAGCCTGTGGCTTATTGGCCGCTGGGGTGCACGGCTCTAGTCGCTGGCTAGCACTCCCTTTCAATTGGCATCACAAACCAGACTGTGCTCTAGGAGTCTGACCTTCAGAAGGTCTGAAAATAGGTTTCTCGTCTTTTCTGAGTGGGGTTATTTTTTTTTATCACTGGGTAAATGACTTGCGTGGAGTCCACAGGCTATTTACCGTTACTCAGTGTGGTTTTCAGTTTTTCCCTTCAGAGCCCCTCTCCCCCTGAAGGTGAACACAGTTTAGCCTCAGACTTTCCAGTGACTGTATACTGGATGTGGTGACCAGATTTAGGGTGCTGGGAACATAAACAGTGATGAATTCCTGTGGATACCAAAGTCACCAAGTAGTCTAAATTACTTCGAAAATAGTTAATTTTAGTTCCCGAAAGATCATTTCCATCCCAATCACCAGGTTTCTGTCCTGAGTGTACCAGAACCCAGCTAATTGCAACTTGCATGGCCTGGTGAAGGGGTAGGAAGAAAGGGCTGTTCGTTGGGTACTGGAGGATCTCGGTGGGAGCCTGTAATAGAGCTTATTCCGAGCTTCTATACCTGTGTCCAGGGCCCACTGACCGATCACATTTGTTGATCCAGCCAGTCGTACATGGACCCTTTGGGCCTCGGACAGTTTTCTCAGATTCTGCAGCCTGTAGATGCAGAGTGCACTCTAGAGTCAGAAGGTTCCAGACCAGGAGGTTCCATGTGTCTGTCGCCTTGCTCTGAGGCCACGGCAGGACTGTGAACAGCGGCTGCCCACCCCCCCACCCCACCCACCCCCGTTGCATCAACCCTCTGTCAGTTTTCCTGGGAACTTGCGCTTAGAGGGGCCTTCTCTGATGTGGGCATCCTTTCCCAGGGGGGTGAATTTTCTTCTTTTCAGACATTCCCTACCATTTCTGTGTATTTTCAGTGTAACAGTGCTGAGAAATCATTTGGAGTAATACTTTTTGTCTGCAATAATCCAGTGATTTGTGAAAATTATTATATAATGTTACTTCATCAGTAGCTTTAAAATCATGATAATGAAGCAGCCATGTAGCCTGAAAGTTTTTCTAAGAGTCCCTCAGAATTTTAATCATTGGAAACGGTGAACTGTGGAGATCTACTCTCTGATTTGCTCAGCCTCCTCTGAGAAGTGTCCTTCCTGGTGGTGGTGTTCGCCGCAGATCTGTTCCCTAGCCTGCCTCACCTCAAGGTCCTAGAAGCCACACAATTTCATAAAACCCTGTTCCCTACAGAGACTAGGAGCCTGAGGAAGCCTTTGCGGACCACTGATACCAGTGCATTGAGCTGGTTCGTTTTTATCATCGAACGTTTCTGAGAATAAAAAACAAAAATATGTGAATAGGTTTGAAGAATTTGGACTTTTGAAACTTCTCACAGGATTAGTTTTAAAATCAGATTCTTTACTTTTCTTAAAGTATCTTCTCATCGGTATGAAGCACCCGGCGATGCTATTGAGGTGATCAGCCCTGCTAGTTCACCTGCGCCGCCCCAGGAGAAACTGCAGGCCTATCAGCCAGAGGTGGTGAAGGCAAATCAAGCAGAAAGTATGTATTTTTTAGCCACCAGGTTGACCTGTTTTCATATCTGCACCTGGCATTTGCTTCTGACCATCTGTCTGGACCGTGTTAAGAACGAACTGGTTTGGTTTGGTTTTAGAGTAATCTTATAGGAGTCTGCTTTAGAGACATTTAAAGCTGCACTGATGGAAAGTTGGTTTTAAGCTTTTATTGATCACTCCTTTGTTTACATTTAATGATACAGGAAATCATTCATATTTCGTTTGCCCGCTTGTGCTTTCACAGTTCATTCTATACTAGTCCTGATTTCTGTCAGCCAGCCAGTGTTTTTCCTTTCGAAATTAAGATAATAAATCCTGCTTAGAGACAGGTATCACGTCCCTCGCATGTGCCCCTGAGTTGTGTTCAATCTTTGATGATGAGTGAAAGGCCGGGGCATCCCTGAGTAAGACATCCGTCTGTCCTCCGTTAGGTGAAGCCAGCAGACAGTACGAAGGGCCATTACATCACTACCGACCCCAGCAGGAACCACTGTCTCCACAACAGCAACTGCCCGCCTCCTCACAGGCCGACGGCGTGGGGCAGGTGCCTAGGACCCACCGCCTGATCACACTTGCTGATCACATCTGTGTAAGTTATTCTGTTAATTTTTCTTCTTTTGATCAACGCAGAAGGCACATTTCACAGAGAGAGAATCACAAAAAAGATGTCCAGGTTTTTTATGCTACATTTTTTGGCAAGTACTCAACGGGTTTAACCAAGTCCTTCTTTTTTCATTCACAGCAAATTATCACACAAGATTTTGCTAGAAATCAAGTTTCCTCACAGCCTCCCCAGCAGCCTCCCACTTCTACATTCCAAAACTCACCATCTGCTTTGGTGTCCACACCTGTGAGGACTAAAACATCAAATCGTTATAGCCCAGAATCCCAGTCTCAGTCTGTCCACCATCAAAGACCAGGGTCAAGGGTCTCTCCAGAAAATCTTGTGGACAAATCCAGGGGAAGGTATGGTTTTTATTTCAAACTCTATGTACATTTCCCAACAGTAAAACAATGTTGTTTTACTGTTATTCTCCACAGATTCCGCCCCCCCCCCCCCCCCCCGATAGGGGATTCATTACTTAACACCTAAAATTTATTTACCTTCATTCCTTGGGAGATACAAATGAGGGTTTTCCCTCTATGTTCTTGGAATGTTCACTGTCTGGGCAGTTGGTATGATCTCTTTTTAATGTCTATTCAAAAGTCAAGTCTTTCCATTGAAGGGAGGTGATAGATACTGTTTCAAGTTTGATAAATCAAGAAAAGTATAAGATTTTTTAGAGTTTTAGAGGTAACCACCAAAGAACTCAAAGAAAAATGGTCAAAAATGGCCACCTGTAAAAATTGGATGGGGTTGATTGGGAAAGTAGGTGACAGGGCATACATCCATTTATACTCAAAGGTCACAGGTGGCTCTTAAATGTGTAATCACTAAGCCAAAAACTTGTTTTGGTCTAAACACTATGTTTCTCTCACACTGTACTTACCAACATGGTAACCAGAGGAAGACCATTAAATTGCAGAGCCCTACAAGGGTGTAACTTGAGCCTGTCTGGCAGGCTCAGGGTTCAGTTTGGTACTCCAGTCCTTTCTTAACTTCATGGGGAAAGACCTGGTAAGCAATGAAAGCCTGGAGGGCTCGCCGGAGTAGCCGGCCAAGGGCAGGATGGCGGGGTGTGGTGCTGAAACACACAGTGGCCTTGACCTCCCGGCGGAGCACTGCCTGTCCTGGGTGCTTGGCATGCGTGCGCAAATAAAGCAGTGGCAACAGACTTTTTGGTAACCAGGCATATAGTGAAAACCTGAGGCGATTTTTTTCTGATTATAAACTAGCAACTTTTATTCCTTCTCTTGAGTAAGTAATGAGTGAACCAGTTTCTGTTTCAGGTAATTTGTACTGGGCCCTAGGAGCACACTCTAATGCTTTCTGTGTTACAATATTAGGCCTGGAAAATCCCCAGAGAGGAGTCACGTCCCTTCCGAGTCCTACGAGCCCATCTCCCCGCCCCAGGTCCCAGTTGTGCATGAGAAACAGGACAGCATGCTGCTACTGTCTCAGAGAGGAGCGGAGCCCGCAGAACAGAGGTGAGCAGCCAGCTGTGCGTCCCGGACGGCAGCTCCCGAGAGAGAGAGTGTGAGCGAGTGTGTAAGTGTGTATGTATGAGTGAGTGTGTGAGCATGAGTGTGTGATGTGCTTCCGGTTTTCCTTAAGTCAGTGCCTCTTCTCCCTCTGCTTGTATGTTACCATAGGAGTCTGGAAGGATCCTGTAGCCTCTGTTTTCCTTGTGATCTAATGCTAGTGGATTTTATTTTATTTTATTTTTAAAGATTTTATTTATTTGACAGACACAGCGAGAGAGGGAACACAAGCAGGGGGAGGGGGAGAGGGAGAAGCAGGCTTCCCGCTGAGCAGGGAGCCTGATGTGGGGCTCGATCCCAGGACCCTGGGATCATGACCTGAGCAGAAGGCAGATGCTTAACGACCGAGCCACCCAGGTGCCCCTAATGCTAGTGGATTTTAATGAAACAGTGATACTTTAATGATTTCTTCTTGAAATTAAGCCTTTCTAGATCTGTTTAAAAAAAACTTTTTTGTCCATGTGGTCACCCATTGATCCAGCCACTCTGTGGGCTGTACATGGAAGTAACTGCCTCACATGTTTTCTTATCTGTTTCTTACCCGACCCCTGTGAATTCTTAGATTTTTATTCCTCTCTGCATTAGCTGCCTTTGATTTGGCTCCGACCCAGTCCACTTCCCCTAGAGTGCTTTGTCCAAAACTCATGGACTCAAGCTCCAAGTCATTTAGGTTGGCATTTGAGTTCCTCTGTGAGCAGGTTCTTGCCACGTCTCATTTCTGCCACACCACCCTTCCTCTCTTCTCTTTGTCCACTACCAGCTGCTTCCTGTCCCCAGAACGCCTTTCAGTCCCCGCGCATGTGGTTTCCTTAGTGTACGGCACCCGCGATGTTCTGTGCGGAGAATCCAGGATTTGCCCGTGGTCAGATAAATGGGGTCCAGCTCTAAACCAAGGCCTCACTGCACAGCTAGTGCATTTCTTACAATGTATTCTGGGTTATTTATGTATCGTACATATTCACGGCCGGGCAAATAGATGTTGGTACCTTTCAGTGAAATGAAGAAAAATCCATTTTTGGAAAGGGGATTATGTTAAATTTAATTACGTGTTTACATGTTTTCCCTTAAGTTTGAGTTTTTTGAGGACAGGGCCACATCTTATTTTTCTTTCACGTTTTTGTCTCTCTTGACATATAGTAGGGATTCTTAAGTTTGAATGAATCCACATGACCAGATTAGGTTATCACCAGCCTTCCACGGTTCTTGGCTATCATCTGTGGCTCTAGCTAGACCACTGGTGGTCTTGAGCTGTTAAAGGAAACTTGCTTGTTTAAAATGTGTTAGTACAGGAAGCTGTGAATGGATTGTGCAATTTTTTACATGAAGCTCAGCTCATCTGGTGGGAGGCTTGAAATGATTCTGATGGAGGCAGTTTTATTTCTGCACTGTAGCTCTTCTGTTGAAGTCCACAAGGTTTGATTGCTTAGATATGAGCTCTTGCTATTTTATAGGCAAGTAGTGCCATTAGTTTTAATTTATTGTACTTCAGAGTAGTTCGGCTAATAGGACAGTCCTCGGCCTGTGTGGCGGCTGTAAATATACCCGTGTCTGTGGTTAGGCAGATGGCAGCGGGGTGGGCTGTTTCTAAGTTTTCCTGTTAACATCATTTGCTGCTTATTCGGTCTTTGTTAAGAATCTCTGTCCTCGATTATCTCCATTCCTGTCCTGATTTTTTGCGAGAGCTAGTATTTGTTTGTGTTCTGAAATACGATGTAGGGTTGTCACCACAAACACGAGATGGGGAAGTGGTAGTTTTCCCAAATACTCTATGGGAGTCCCCAGGGTTAGGGGCACATGACGAAACAGAATAATAGACATGACTGTGTCCCCACAGGAATGATTCCCGCTCACCGGGGAGTATAAGCTACTTGCCTTCGTTCTTCACCAAGCTTGAAAACACGTCACCCATGGTTAAATCAAAGAAGCAGGAGATTTTTCGTAAGTTGAACTCCTCTGGTGGAGGTGACTCTGATATGGGTAAGTGGGATTTCTTTCATGAATCCCAAAATAAAACCTGCATTGATAATGATCTCTCCGGTGTTGCCTCTCATGCAGTCCTTGAGTTTGCAGGCTCTTATAGGCGTCTGTCCAACCACATTTGAGCTTAAAGTTTCTTCTCAGATGTCTGCCCGTGCATGAAGATTGCCTGCTAGAGAGCAAGAACTTGCTGCTTTCTGAAGCTGCCCATTTTCTCTCTGAACAAGTGTGGGGCCTGGGAAACTTTTCTTCTGTGGGGCTGGATCAGCTCTTTGCAGTTTACCCACTGGTCTTAAGTTTTATCCATTCGGGCCTTCTCTACATGACCGGTCCTCCACCATTTGAAGACAAGTCATGTCCTTCAACTCTTATCTCTGGAAACATCCCGTTTCATCTGCTGTTCATCCCATGCTGGCTCCCATCTCAAATGCCCTCCACAAAAAACCACTTTATTTAGCTCTGCCTTTCAGTAGGTTGTGAGTAGTGTGGTATGATCTCCCCCCAATGCATCACTTAATATTAAGGGAGTCTTAAGACTGTATTAGCGTTTTTGGCAACCAGTACATAGTGAGGTTATTGTGCACTTAATACCAGTGTAAATACAAGGTCTCTTTCAGTGTGTTGCTCTTGACCCAGACCTTTCCCTTGCTGTACCTTTGTGACGTTACTAGCTCCAAGTACAGGCCAAGGCAGTCTGTGCTCGTGCTGCGTGGCTACTTTTTCTACCCTAGCACGGTCTTTCTGGATCTCAGTTCAGTCATTCAGCATTCATCCGCAAACATGATCAATCTGCCATGAATCATAATGGTAGCAAACAGCTGTAGATTCAGAGAGAGAGAGACAACTCTTGGCACTTGTAAGCACGTATAAACTCATTCCATCCTCACAACAGCCCTGCGCGCTACTGTGCGTGCCGGCTCCACGCTTCCGGTGTGCTCGCCGGCTTCTAGGGGTTCTATACCTACAGCGTCGCCACCCGCATCGCTGGTAGAGCCTCCGTAGGATCGAGCTCTGTGCCATGCAGACCTTCCCTCTGGGGCGATACGTGCGCATTCACTGGAAGCTTCCTCGTGCTCTCTTCCTCAGCACTCACTCGCTCGGTCCCACTTCGCCCTTTGTTCGTCAAGTATATCCCGTGATGCAGCGAGAGCTGGTGGATCCGGGTAGTCCACAGTCTGCCTTGTTTCTGTCCTCTGCGACCGCTTGTCTCCTGACCCTGTCACAAGCAGCTGCGGGCTGTGAACCCCAAACTGCCAGGTGGATGCGCGTCTCGATCTGACCCTTTGTGATCAATAAAGGTTGAACGTCAGAGAGAAAAAGGGATGAGCCCAGTGTCAGTTATTGTTTATAAACTTTCTCTTTTGAAGGGGCAACAAATCATGTAAAAAAGAACCATTTTTGGATACTGGCCGGCACTGCTCTCAGTCTTACGGATGATCCTGTTTAAAAAAATTATGACATTTTTCTGTCTCGTCACTGGTTTCATCTGTTATTTACAGCGCCTCAAATGTCACCAACAATCTGGTGCGCTCACCCTTAGGTTCTCTCAGACCCCGGAGAGGAGTCTGGCTGAGCACGGAGACGTACAGAGTCTAGAATCGTGCCACCTTCGTGTCGTTTGCCCTCATTCTCTCCAGTCTTGGTCTTGCCATTTTGGTGGGGAAAAACATTCTTGACAGGAAAATGCCCCGTGACTTGAAGCAGCCTACGTTCTAGTTTTGTCTTGTTTTCCATTGTCCTCAGGCAGTAGCTCTCTTGTTCATTCATTCATTCGGTGGTTATTTATTGAGCCCGGGTCCCGTGCTGCATGCTTGTAGAATGACAGATGGTCTCTACTCTGAAAATGTGTAATGAAACAAGTACCTCACTTTAACACAAGATAAAATTGGTGAACGTCTTAAGGCAAGTACTAACAAAATTGCTGGAGGGTTGTTTTGATTGCCAGAACTGTTTTCCATTGTGGAAAGGGACAGTTAAGGCCCCAGGGCACTCAGTCGTCCTCAGGAAATAGGACTGAGAAATCCAAGCCATCAGCAGCCAAGACCACTTTGTTTCAAGTCTGTCTCTCAATTCAGCGTGCCCGCTGAGAACATCAGTGACTTTATTCTTCAAAAACCGTTAATGCTTTAAAACTTACTTTAGTTGACCTCCCATGAGCCATTTCCCTCTTTCAGAAATATTCTCTTCTCTTGCTGTTCTCCCGTGTTTTTCCTCTACTTCTCTGGCCATGTGTTATGTTTCTTCAGCAGCTCAGTCTTGCTTTGCCTGGCCCTTGGGTGCTGGTTTGCCCAGTGTTGTGCCCATGCGATAAAATCCCTGATTCATGTCATCCACTCTGGGAGTTTAAACTGTGTGCTGAGAGCTCCCAAACTCCTAGCTGGACGTCAACTTTTTCTACTAAGTTTTACTTAACATACCTTTACAGGCTTCACGTCTTCTCGAATATCTGGCTTCTGAAATGTGTAACACTGAGTTAACATTCTCCCTCTCCATACAGAGAAGCCTGTTGCCCCTCCTCCCTTGCCACACTCACCTCCACCGTGGCTCCGCTGTCACTCTCTGGGCCTCGTCCCCCTTCCTCTTCCTGTCAAGCCTGCCCCCCAAACAGCTCGCACATGCCACTCTTCCTTGCTCATTTCTGAACAGTTACCATGTTCTCTCACAAGCTGGCCCATCTCTTTAAACCAGGGGTGCTCACACTCTGGTATCTGCCACAGTCCCTGGAATGCAGGCCTCAGGACTCTAGCACTGTTACTGAGGCTCCCCCAGAGATTCTGTCCTGATGGCCTCAGGAAGAACCACACTGAACTGTGAGCTCCAGAGGTCAAGGACGGAGTGCATTTTAAGCGCAGGACCTTTGTATTCTCGTTGGCTGAAAAATGCGAAATTGTCTTTATCTGACCATTCTGATCAGTAGGAAGGTGATTTTTATTATGATTCAACTACATAACTGTTCAATAAATATTTGTCGAATGAATGAATGAGCCCTATTCCACAAACCTCTATGAGGACAGCGAGGCTGTATCTGTCACTTTGTAAGTGTCAGCTGACCCATAAATAGGGAGACAGTCCTTATTTTGTAAGTTCTTCCTGGAGATTTCTCTCCTCCTCCTGTTGCCAGTGTAAAGCTTCCCTGATCAAGAAAGTTAGTTACGGGGCGCATGTACCAAGCCCTTCTCCAGAGCCTGGTCTCCTCTCCAGGGAAGGGTCCCTCCTGCTGCAGATGCGTCCCCAACGCCACATCCTTCCCTGGGACCTCCTGTTTCGCTGCCCACTTGCTCCCCACACTCTTCTCTCGGCTTCTCAGGATCAAGTCGGAGGTTGGGATGAAAACACCGTTTGTGTTCTGAGATTCCTCCCGTTTCTGTGCTTTATACGTAATTCCCAGGCTGTCTGCCTGGCGTAAGACTGTGCCAGTGACAGACAGATGGCAGGCTTAGCGGGAGTCTCTGCGTCATCCCGGGAGCATGAGAGTAGTCCGCAGTGACCCATAGTCGGGAAACCCATGGTCATTGCCGTGCTCTTCCCTCCGGGGTCTGAGGCCGGCTGCCGTTGGCCAGGGTCAGCGTAGGCCCAGGTCTGTTCCCCAGCAAACTGGCCGCCACCTCTTGTTGTTTCTCCAGCAGCACAGCGTCTCTTTCCCGCTCCTGGGGAGTTCGCTCCTGTTCTCATCTTCCTACCTCATCCAGATTTTTATTGCCAGAGTTCCTTTTTTAAAAAAATAATTATTTCTTTCACTTTATTTTCACTTAACTGGTGAAAAACCAGGTTGAGATCATGGAAAATAAAAAGGTGAATTTCACTGGAGGGTTTTGAGACTGTCTCTCTTTCAGCGTGTATGGTTATCCTGCCTCCGCTAACTTGAACGTTTGTTTAAATACAGCAGCCGCTCAGCCGGGAACTGAGATCTTTAATCTGCCAGCGGTGACTGCCTCAGGTAAGCGTCCCAGCGCAGCGTGTGTGCGCTGCCAGCAAATTCAGACTGGGTCCCCGCGGCACACTGGGCTGCTGCTCCCGGATGCAAAAGGGGAGAAAATTGTGTCAGTCAGCCAGGGAGGACATAGCAGCAATAAAAAGGGAGTTGAGATTCAATAAATACTTGCTGGAAAGAGAAATGAACAGAGACTCAAAACCATTAAAGAACAGTGTAGAAACTAGGGAGCTGAAAAGAGGAAGAAAACTGTTGAATCGTAACTTTAATAAAAGTGAGGGACTGATTCATTCAGCACAGAGAAAAAAATACCCTCGAGTCCTTATCGGTGGACAGAAGTGGCCCTTGCGTGGGCCCTCAGTGGTGCTTTAGGCCACATGCTGTGTGTTCCATGGGCCGACAGCCTCTGTGGGGGCTGTTCCTTTCTGTTTCTTGGTCTGCCTTTCAGAAGTAAGCAGAAAATGTGGTGCTTGTCTCTTTCAGGCTCGGTTAGCTCTAGAGGTCATTCTTTCGCTGATCCCGCCAGTAATCTTGGTCTGGAAGACATTATCAGGAAGGCTCTCATGGGAAGCTTTGATGACAAAGCGGAGGAGCACGGAGTTGTCATGTCCCAGCCTGTGGGCGTGGTGCCTGGCGGCGCTAACACCTCCGTTGTGACCGGTGGTGAGACACGGAGAGAGGAAGGGGACCCGTCGCCTCATTCAGGTAAAGTTTTCACTTTTGTGCTCTTCTGCTGCCCTTCCCAAGAAAAAGCCAAGTTATAATGCTTCACTAAAAGATGTCACCTCTCAGGGTCTTAGTTACTTACAAAAAGTTTGTTTGTTTGTTTTTAAATCCTGCTCAGACCTTTTAGTAACATGAACAGAAACTTTCAAAAGACGGAAATTTTTACACAGAACGTCACTATTCAGTGCTGGGTATTATTTTTGTTTGTATCTAATCCTTATCTGGGTCGGACACATTTTAATTGTAACACAAATGCAGTTTCATATTCTGCTTTTCAATAAAAAAATAATAGTGATAGGCTCAGCATAAAAGAATTTTAAGCCATAGAATAAAGAGTAAGGAAAAAAAAAACCTTCAGATCACATCATCCAGAAAAAGCTAGTATTCTTTTCTGAGAAGCATCATTCTAGAAGTGTCTCTGTATAGACACATAAAAGGACAGATAGACATTAGAATGAGATCATTCACACATCCTGGTAGAAGCAAGCACACAGAAAACAGCAACTGTAAACTTCCTTTAAACACTTTTTTCTTAATCTTCTGAGAACTAATATCTCTTGTGCTTAAAAATTTCCCTGCAGGTCCGAAGTATTTTCTAGTTTAGGGTTTTTTTTCCCCCCTGTTATCATCAAGCAAAGTATCTCACTAAGGTTAAGAAGATCAAAGAGATCAGAGGTGTTGGTTTTTGGGTTTTTTTTTTTTAACCTACATACATGAATTTTAGGACAGTATGGATTCACGTCCTGCTCTGAAAGAGGAGCGTGGTCTTCCCCCCACCTCCTGCTCTTAGGTCCTGACTCGTACGGATTCAAGTGTGCGTGCACTTGGAGGCCGTGACATTGTGGTTCTGGTTGTGTCATCCTCCTGCTGGGGCCTCTGCTCTGGTTCTCACGGCCCTTTTCCTCGCGGAGGGTGTTGTACTCGCAGGCTGTTCACACTCAGAAATGTCTTCTTGCTGCCTTTATATCTGAAATGACAGCATGGCACTTTCCTCGGAACATCCCGCAGGCACGATTGCATTTCTTCCTGGGCGTCAGTTGTGTGGCAGTCAGGTCGGATGGCCTCCTGTTTAGCAGGCGACAGTTTATCTGCCTGAAGAGTCCTCTTCTCCTCAGCGTTGATCAGTAACTCACCCGGTAGTGTTCGTCCTGTGCCAGGTCTTCCTGATCTAGCGAGGCGCTCTGCATCTGCCGGTTGGTGTCTATGCTCATGGAACTGTTTTCTTTCACTGGGCTTTCCGTCTCAGAGACACAATGACATTTTTGCTGGCTAGTCCCCGTCCTCTGTAGTCCTCTCGGTCTCTTCCTGTTGCTGTTACCGTATCCCATCTTCCCTTGGGGCTCTGACCCCTGCCGTATTTTGTTCCCCGAGCTCTTCACCTCATCCTTTTTGGTTACCGTCTGTACTTTGAGCTCCTTTTGTAAACTGGCTTCATACGGTTTGAAGTTTCTATTCGTCCACGAAGCACCTTTCCCCCTCATCCTAGGGTATTCTCTTCCTTACCATCAAGGACTCGTGCTGTTCTCTTTGCAGATAGTTCAGGGGTTCTGTAGAAGGCGTTCTCCCCACCTTCTTCTGTCCGCCGCCGGACTCGGGGTAAAGCTGTTCTGCTGGGGCTGAGGAAACCGCTGCTCACCTGGGCTCTGATCTCTCGGGAGATCTTTTTAATGTTTTGTTCTAGAGAGGGGCATCCCACTCCTGTGAACTTCTAGAAACAGAGCCTGACACAGAAAGGGCCAGCAGCGCTTGCCAAGCTTCTGCTGGGCTGCAGCAGTGCCACGAAGGGGCTTCTGTTCCATTTTTTTTTTTTTTTCTTTTGACATAAGATTTCCTTGGGGTTGTATGAACTCCTGGCTTCTCTCTAAACTGGTGGGCGAGGAGGTAGTGAGGATTTACGACTTTTGTCAACTTGCTTTAATTTCCTTAGCTGCTTCTGTGCTCTGAGGCCAGGAAAGAAATGACATTCCAGAAATTTTGTTTCCTGGATTACATGTTTTTAAGTTTATGGCACGAGGACATACCCTTTTGGCTTTAGTTGCTACAAGAAAATTCTGGCTTTTCAATATTACTTTTTTAACTTCATGGGGTACTAGGATCTGGATTCTTCATGCTACCTACCATTCTGCTTCTTTCTCTTAGCATTATGTAATCATCAGCATTTTGGTAGGTTTTTAAGTTGAGAACATAATTACTCTGTGTCAATAGTTAATTTATTTCACTTTTAGGAGGAGTTTGCAAACCAAAGCTGATCAGCAAGTCAAACAGCAGGAAATCTAAATCTCCTATCCCTGGGCAAGGCTACTTAGGAACTGAGAGGCCCTCTTCCGTCTCCTCTGTACATTCAGAAGGGGATTACCACAGGCAGACGCCAGGGTGGGCCTGGGAAGACAGGCCCTCTTCAACAGGTGAGGAACTTACTGCTAGAAAAGGAGTCTTCAGGTGATCCTTATCCGAGCCTTGGTCAGTACTTCTTGTAAAATCGGAAACTTTGGTAACCTCACCACTCTGTCAGTAGGCTCCACTTTTCAGAACAGAAACTGAATGCACAGAATCTTAAAAATTTAAAGAATGCAAGGTGTGATTACCAGGAACCAGAGGAAGAGCGCAGGGCTAGGGAGTCCGGCCTTTCAGTTCCTCCCTGAACCACACCTGGGTGCAGGGGGCCACTGCCACGCGCCGCCTGGAGCCTCTCATATAGACATTCTTAGAGAAGGTTCTTAGGGAAGTACTGAGAAATCAAAGTAAGAAAGGGGAATAGTGTGAGAAGCCATCCTCTCTCTCTCGTAGGCTATGTTTACACAGACTGATGAAAACAGTATCCTAGGATATTAATGTTTCCCATTTTGTGCTTGCTGGTAAGCTTTTTTTTCAAACCTAATAACCACAATAATGGTAGTCCTGAAAGGGAACAGACTTTACTTTTTTTTGTTGTTTAAAAAATAAAACTGGGGTATATGGTGTAGATTTGAGGGTTTCACAGAATCACAAGCCATCTTTTTTTAGAAGTGAAATACACGTCAGTGGAAAAAGTCTGAACTGTGCTCTCCCCCTTAATTTATGAGTATATAAATTTCATGTGGATATTTTATCAGCATAACTGAAGGCCTCTGCTTGACGAAATTCTCACATCACATGCAAAGTGTGTACTAGTTTGAGAACTTCTCACCTACACCAATGATTGTTCTCCTATCACTCTTAGGGAAGCAATTAATTCGTGAAACTAATGACTTGATAAAATGGTACGTTTTCGATTTTTAGAGTTTCTTAAGCTGTAAAAGGCTTTCCAGGGACAATGGAACAGTCAGGGTAGTGGCCGAAGGTAGAAGTGCCCTTGTTAGAGTCACATACCCCTCTTCCAGATCTGGTACCTGGTGAGCTCCAGCGTATGGCCCGCGTCCCGCCGCCCCCAGACCTTCGTCCTCAGAGCACTGTTCTCCTGCCTTTAGCTCTAAGAGTCCAGTAGTTCTTGGGGCAGACTCTTAGGGCTTAAAATGCAGTAGTTCTACTTGGGATTCTCCACAGAAACACCCGTTCTAGACTTCACACACAACTCAACCCCGAGCTTTCTTTCATGTCCGGGCTCAGCAACACTAAGCTGGTGCTTGTACTCGGGTCACGCATCCTTTCTAGATTCTCACTGCTGGGGGCCTCATCATAGGCTACACTGTGTCGTGAAACCTCGGCCCTTGCACATGGTTTCATCCCGCTCTTGGTGCCACAAGACCATTCCAGTAGAACAGTCGCGTCTTCCTCCGTCCTGTGAAGTTGTGTGGGACAGCAGCTGTGCTCATGACAGTGAAAACACTTTTTCTTTCGTCAGGCTCAACTCAGTTTCCATATAACCCTCTGACTATGCGGATGCTCAGCAGTACGCCACCAACACCGATCGCATGCGCCCCCTCTTCCGTGAACCAAGCGGCCCCGCACCAACAGAACAGGATGTGGGAGCGGGAGCCAGCCCCGCTGCTCTCCGCACAGTACGAGACGCTGTCCGATAGTGACGACTGAACCGCCCAGGGAGGGGCTCTCGGTGGGGCCGGGGCGTGGGGCGGGCAGCTCTCGTTTCGGTGGGGTTTATTTTTAACGGCGGGTCAAAAATCTGACCTCCTCTGACTTGTGCCCAGAGACTTTGAGAGCCTGGACCACGGGTGATGAAGAAATGATGAAAAATTTATTTGGAGAATCAAATGGGGGGAGGGGTGGGGGGCTGCATTTGCTCCAGGCAGTTCGGTGGAGTCTAATAGTGGAGGGTTGAAATGTAGAGTTTTTAAAAAGTGGACAATTCCTGTTCTTACATCTGTTTGTAAAGAAAACCATAATGTCTTTAAATCACTCTTCTGTAAATAGATGAACTTTTTTGCAGTGTTTCCCCTTGCTGTAGTATCTGAGTGTACTTATGTTCAAATCAGCGCATCAACTTTGGGGGTAATTTTAAGAAAACAAACTCCGCACCTATCTTTTTAACGCTTGCCTTCTAAACGACCTCATACAGCCCAGTTACATAATGTTGGCTGTCACGGGCATTGTACTTTTATCCAGTTTTGTTTCCTCTAAATTCAGATTTCCGGTGATGTTTCAAATCTTGTGGAAATGTTTAGATTTTTAACACAGACCCTCGCATAAAATCTGTACATTACGTTATTAGGGTCAAAGGTAAGAGAAACTAAATTCTGCCATACTGTAAATTTCCAGTGCAGGCTTTAATTTTTTTCAATTAGTAGCACTGAAAAAATATTACTGCATGGGTATGTTATAGTTCAGGTTTTAAAGTTGAAAAAAAAAAAGGCTTCTTTGAGGCATCCCTCACTGTTATGCACACTGGTGACTTAGCCACGCCCCTAAGTATTCTTTTCCTTCTGCATCTGATGCAGAACAACAGAGCTTTTGTTTTGAAATAAATTTGACTACCCTGTCCATAGCCACATAGATCATGTGTGATTTAAGGCTCTTGATGTCTCAGGTTTCAAAGGAAAAACTAGTATCTTGTCTTTAGGTGGCTCGGTATTGGCTGAGTTAGCAGGTAACTGATCTGTGTAGAATGTTCGTCTGTTCGGTTCGCTGTGTTCTGTATCCTAAGGCCTCACGGCGAACGTGCAGTTTGGTTCCTGCCCGTCTGCCACGTGCCAGGGCTCCATTTGATTCCTTGGGGGCGAGAGTTTATTGCTGACTCTTCATTTCACTGAATCTCAAGGAGCAAATACTTCAAAAGAGTGAATTTTAAACTAAGTATGGTACTGGAGGGTCCGCTTCATCCTTCATAACTGCTTGTTGAATTGTGAGATTTTCCTCCCATACAACTTAAGCATAGCATTGAAGCATCCTTCTGTAGCAGGAGGATAGGGACCGTTTCGGAAGGATGCCACTGAAGATGAGAAAGGGGAGAGACGGAGGGCTCTCCCGATGATACAACTCAGCACTTTATGGACTCAGTAGATCTAAACTTTTTAACAAAAGTCCTCAAGCCTCTAGAGAAAGCAGGGGCCCCATAACCACTGACTGAGCGCCTCCTTTGTAACGCGCGGGTCACAGGTGTGCCTGAGACCCTCACGTGGCCCTTCGCCCTGGGGGTCGGATCCCTATTTTGGTAATGAGGCCACTGGCTCAGGACCTTGCCCACACAGTCCAGTAAGCGACAAAGGCCACGAGTCCATGTGTGTCTGAAGTTCAAGCCTTCACTCCTGTTGCTATTCCACTCCCGGAGACTTCAGGTCCTCACGATAAACCTTAGAGCAGGGTGAGTGATCCGATTCCTTCTACTTGGAAAGTTGGTACTGCTTTTATTATACATACACAGTAAATGTTCTACATGACAGTTAACTATCTTAGATATCGTTAATAACTTAAAGTGTCAACAGACCAAAACGAGATGATGATAATGCTATTTTTCTAGGACCTGAAGGTCTGAATCAGAATGGTTTTTGCGAACATGTCGGCTGAGAGCCTAACTTTTTACTTTCGCAGTTCCACTTGAGGACCCCTCACGCCCTGCTCCTCACAGTCCATGTGCGTTACCACTCCGCCTGCCACGGCGTGGACAAGACCTAACGCAGGACCATTTCTTAGTGCAGAACATGGAAAGGACAGAACTCACACATGGCTTACCTACGGAGCAAACCGTCTGGGAGGGTGGCCGTCCACCGAGGCAGGACCGGAACGGCACCGAGAGGGACCGAGGACTGGCGGCTGGCGGCTGTCAACCCAGGCATGATGCTCTACGGGCTGAGATTTCAGTGTTCCGAAGCTGCCTCCTTATGCATGAGTGTTTAGCACCCCACAACTAGATGAAGGTCTTCCCGATGCTGTGCGGAGCAGTATTCTGACAGACAGGTTTCCAGTGCATGTTCATGATTGGAAGTTTCCTAATGCTTTAATTTTGGTATGCTGGTTCCATTTTTAAGATATTTATGCCCTGAAAACTCTGGTGACATAGTTCAAACAAACTACACTATTTTTAACAACTCACTTTTGAATTCACACCAGTCGGGCCAAGGGGCCGGTCCTCCTGCTTTGCTACCTTGTTTTTACAACTGTGCAAATGAACTTTCTTGGAAATACCCACATGAAGAGACTGTCTTTCTGAGAACACCTACAGTTTTTCCAGCACCGGGATGGGACCATGAGCTGAATCATTGTGGAGGATCGAAAATTCTTAAATAAAACCTGGAGTGACAAACCTAACTTTCAGTAACCCCTGCAATTGTGAAAAGGTACAAACATTCTCAGTGCACATGGTGAGTAGTTGACAATAATTTTTCAAAAATCAACCAACCAATAAATTAAGACTGGGTTGCACTGAAAACCTGATTTATATGCTATTTCTCATTAGACCTGATTAAAGGAGCTAGCTGGCTGGTAAGAGATGAGCTTAGCAGGAAGAAATTTACATCTGCAAAATACTAAATTCTAGTTTTAGTCTAATCCCCGAGGATTTGGACCTCAAGGTTTCTAGTATTTTGTTTTCTTCTTGACTCTAGTAAGTTACTTCTTGTGAGAAATTCAAAGATTACGGAATACATACAGTGTTGTTGTAGAGTCTCTAGTTTATTATGAAAGGATTCTTCCAGTATGTACACAGGAAACAAAAATATCTGTTTATCATTCCCACTCACACCCCCACCCCCAAAGGCTTACCAACAGTAGTGTTCCTTCATGGCACCTACAAAAATTGCCTTTCCCCAGGCAAATGGCTCTTTGCAAGACTTCGGAGGTAAAAACATCCTTCTACCTAGCTCGTACGTTTATACTTTATGCACTCTGAGGCAGTGTGGTAAGGCGCTCTCAACACAGTAGTCTAGTCGTTAAGGTGACCTGACCACGTACGTTCTCCCACAGCTAAAGGAGAATCTCATCGGTCCCCTACTTACAGATGAGGATCCTGAGACCCAAACACAAAAAGCCAGAACTAGGATCAGTGACCCTTCTACTGTACCAGCAAGTACATGTCAGAACCACTGGGGAGACTTCACATATTGTACTTGTAAGGCCCTACCCTGACACCGAAGCTTTGGGGGTGCAGCCTGGGCAGGTGCAGATGACTCTGGTCAGGGACCAAGGCTGCAAAGGAAGTGGAGTGCTCCAACAGCATCGACAAGACTTCGTAGCATTCCTTTTTTCCCCCTTTTCATAGTCGTATGTAACCGGATATAAAAACATACACTTCACTTTTACTTATAATTAAATAGGTATATTTTTCAAGGGCCTAATTCCTACTTTAAAACTTCATGCTGGACGCTGGTGCAAACCAAGACAATACTTTTGCTCCACTACGCATTACATCCCACACTGGGCTTCATGAAAGAGAGAAGAAAAATAACTCACCATAATCCCCCTTTGCCATGAGACATGTAGCTCTGATCTGCCAGATAGCGATAAAATGAAAAAGAGGGTAGCAAATCAATGGATCAAAATCTTAGGCTAGAGATGCCTGGCTGACTCACCACGCACCCACCCAAGGGAAACCTGGCCCGTCTCCATCCACACGTCCACCGACACCAGCACGGACGGCACCTCACCAGTAGGTTACGACTGAAAGCATCACTTGACATCTGTCCTTAAGAGTCAAAATCGGCCAGGGGTGAAAGCTGTTTTTCCTTTAAAAACACAAAGTGGCAGTGTATACAACTTGTCCTTCACCATAGCTATGCTGACAAAACTTGAGTATCAAGGAGAAAGGATCTAAGCCATTGATTTGGGCGTCACTGAGACCGGACTAATCGCTGCTGCTGAAAACGCCCTACAACAAAAAGGGATTTAGCGCTTCATCAAATTAAGTTAAAGGTCTACTTTTTCTTGACAGCTCGGCCAACTCTTCCCTGATGTGCTGTATAGAAACCTCATCTCTTTTCAGCTCTGCTTGCTTCAGCGCTTCCTGGTAGATCTCTTTTGCTTGTGCATATCGCTCTAAAATAACCCAGAGAGAAGGGAGAATAAAGAGAAATGCAGGTTTTCCGAGTGATTCTGCCAGACTCCGCAGGGTGAGCACTCGTGCCCGCACGCAGCTAACCCGCTGTGTGCTCCCAGAGCCCTGGGGGCGGGGGGGGGGGGCCCGGCACGGCCACTTCTCCCGGTCCCGCCAGCTGGCCCTCTGGACGCTGGGCCCACCTCCCTCAGCCTGGGCTCGCCAGGCAAGTCCCGGCCACCGAACACAGTGATGCTTCAACCAAACACACGTCCTTGCTGGGGACCTTCAGCCAGCCTCTTCGTTCCGGAGCTTCCTGCCTGCCCCTTGCCCTCCCCAAAACCTTCTCACAGATCCCTACCTGCAGGGACCCCCTTCCCTCAAGCCGGGGCAGTCCGGCTTCCGGGGCGCCCTACCTCGGTGCATCAGGATGGCGGCGAGGTTACTGAGCAGCATGTGCAGCTCGGGGTGCTCGATCTGCCGGGCCAGGTCGGACGCCCTCTGTACGTAAATGCAGGCCTCGTCGAAGCGGCCCTGTGCGTCCAGGGTGGTCGCCAGGTCACTCATCAGCACGATGGTCTGTACGCAATAGAAACCAGGGCCAGTTTAAAAAAAAAACAAAACACAACAGCTATACAGACTGAACAATCTGGAGTTTGGTAGAGTGAATATACGCTTCAGATTTCATGGTTCCTAGCATTCCACAGGTGAAGGGCATCAGCCTTTAACAAGCCCCAGGACGTTTATCATTCACATTGTACAGCACAGAGCATCTGTTCGACTCGGGAAAATGATACAAATCTAGAAACTTGGGAACAGGATGAATATCACGTATTAATCGAATGACCAAATTAGAAGCACACACACAAATAAAACAGCAAGAAGCAGTTGTTAACGATCTCATTTAAGGTTCAGCAGTCCTGAGAAGCCAGCCTCCAGCGCCTTCTTAGGATGTCATTCCTACGGGTAACTCTAAGATTCATCGGGAAGAAGAAATATGTAGATTACTGGTATTAGGGGGATTCCCTTTATTAAGGGTTTGGAATCTTAAAACTCTTAAATCAGCATTTTAAAATTTTGACACTAAGAACGGCAGACCTACCTCATCCCCTGAAGTCACGGCTTTAAGCCTCAGTTCTAGCTCTTGTGATGTGAATTCCAGATTTGTCTTCTTACTCCTCAGTGACTAAATACCTTTCCTGAGGATAATTCATAGCCCAGTGCCTTGCCCTGCCCTTCGACCCCAGCCTTGGGACATGTTCAGTCTGGTTAAAATTTCTGTGTCCTACACTGGGGGTACCAGGCATCTCAGAGAAAAGCAATCCAGTTCCCACCCCTAGAATTTAATCTGATAGAGGAGAAACACAAAGATTTCAGTTCGACACGTTCTCTGTTCTAACAGAGCGTTCTGCACAGTGTGCTTAAATTCTGTCAGTGGTTTTCACTCTTCGGTGCAGTCCCTCTCTCCCCCCCCTCCCCACTTCCCCCGGCACTTTACCTGTGGGGCAAGGGAGGCAAGAACCTTCCCGTATTAACCTGTTCCTCCTAAGATTCTTACTGAGATTCAGGATTCCAAAACGCTGTGGCCGTGCACCCGGAGGGCCGAGAAGCACCCGGTGCCTGGTGAGACCTACTGTTTGGAAAGGCTGCTCTGCTGTGTAAACCAGTATGCACGCAGAATGCTCTGGATGGACCCAGTAATTGATTGATGCGAGGTCTCCAACCCTTTCTTTTCTTTTTTTTTTTTTTGAAAGTCATCTCCACCTACGCCCAATGTGGGACTCAAACTCTCGACCTCAAGATCAAGAGCCGCACACTGTCCTGAGCCGGCAGGCGGCCCTCAGAGCCTCCCTGAAGCACGTAGCTGGGGGTGGGAGAGCGGCGGGAGGAAGAGGAAGGGCCCGGGGCGCGTGGGCGGGAAGCAGCTAGGACCAACCGCTGAGCGAGCATCTGTCCCCAGTGAGTGTGGCATCTCACACCCGGAAATTCTGAAAAGCTTTGCTTTACAGCTCCTCTCTCTGCTCTCCTCCCTTACCTGTGGGTGTCTTTCTCCTAGCATTTCTTCAGAAATCTGCAAAGCTTTTTCGTACATCCTCTGTGCCTGTGATGGCTGCTTGGAGAACAGAAGGTAGCGAGCATAGGTGTCTAAGCACATGCCAAGGAGGAGGTGGGTGTTGGCTTTCTCTTCCACTAAGAAGGAAATAAGAGCAGTGCTGGCATATGATATAAGCACAACAGAGAAAGTGAGGCAGAGAACCGGCCAAGCTTCTGCAACCTCTTGCTTGTTACCAAGGCCCACGCGTATTTTCACAGTCCAGGACCCTCGGAATGTGTCCTGTCATTGAAGAAGTACCTCTGACCTTCCACTTTGTTACACAAAGGCGACAATGCAGGTGGATTAACATCTGAACTGTTCCCGGACCCAATTTCAGTGTGTGCGGTGGGGGGAGGGGGCGTGCCCACACCAGAAGCCATTCTCAGACACCAGCAGGGTGTGTGCGAATTCACAGATCCGCATCAGATGCCACAGGCTGAGGGTTAGTCCTACCAGACACCCCCGCCCCCCCACCATCAGACACCAGTCACAAACCCCGGGCTTCTGACAGCAGCCGGCGACACTGCAGCTTCCAGTACGACCCCCTCCGACTGAGGATGCCAACTGCAAGTCCAGGTTCTGACAACGGGCTATACACCTGAGCTTCCCGGGCCTCCCTCCTTCCGTTACATTAATTTGCTAGATCAGCTCACAGAACTCAGAACATTTTACTTCCTGGGTTACTGTTTATTACAAAAGGATGTAAGTCAGGAACAGCCAGATGGAAGAGACGCACAGCACAAGGTATGTGGGAAGGGGCGCGAAGCTTCTCTGCCCTCTCCGAGAGCACCACTGTCCCAGCACCTCCACGTGTTCATCAACCAGAATCTGTGAGCTCTGTCCGGGTTTTTATGGAGGCGCCATTACATAGTGGCAGTTGGCGACAGATTAAACCTACGGCCCCTCGGCCTCTCCCCGCCTCCCCCAAGGTTGGGGTGGGACTGAATGGTCAACCCTCTAATTACAGGGCCAGATCTCTTGACAACCCTCCTTAGGAGATGGCCCAGAGTCTCCTAATTAACATAACAAAAGACACCTTAGTCACTCCCAGCACAAGAAATTCCACGGGTTTGGGGAGCTCTGAGCCAGGAACTGGACAAAGACCAAGTTTAGATGAGAACAAGATTTTGGTCATCTGAATGACCGTATCTTAAAATCACAATATTGCAATATCCAATTAAATGACAAACTTTTCCTCACATTTTTCTTTTAAAGATTTTATTTTTTTAAAGTAACCTCTACACCCAACGTGGGGCCTGAACTCCCCGGCCCGAGATCAGGAGTTGCACGCTCTTAGCGACTGAGCCAGCCAGGCGCCCCACTTTAACCCACATTTTAAGTAAGACCTTGAGCATCAAGGTCTGGAGCATTCTTTTTAGGTCAAAACTGTTATTTAGTACAAACAGGTAAAGATAAATTCCAAGAATGAGTTAACAACAAAGAAAATATAGGGCAAATGAAAGAGTTTTCAGGTACAAAAAAGGCAATGCTTGGTAAGAAACCAGAAAACACTCAGAATCCTGAACTAGAAAGTCACAAGCCAACTGAAAGAACAGTTAATCCGTTTTTTGAAGAAGAAGAAAGGCTGCAATGATACAGCAGCTCTGGACAAATTACAGTATAGACGACACAGTGTCCGAAAAGGAACAAACTTCGAACACCTCAGGCCACACGAACGAGCACACAGACCCCGGGCACAGACACGAGTAGCCAGGCACACAGAGACCCAGGAGGGTGGGTACAAGCGACGCAGACAAACTCAGCAAGCAAACTATGACCCACCCGACCCACGATGTTCAGTTGGGTTTCCCAGCAAATTCACATGAGACACCGTTCCTTCCCTATCCTCAAAGTTTCAGAAAACGTACAAAAGGCAGACAGAATTGAAAGATGACTATGGAACCAAATAACAGGGTGACCAATGATTGAAGAGAGTTTAAATAGGCCAGTGCACTTGGGGTGGATGAAGGCAGCTGTTGACATGTTATCAGAGGCTGAAAAAAAAATTTTTTTTAAGATTTTTATTTATTTATTTGACAGAGAGAGACACGGCGAGAGAGGGAACACAAGCAGGGGGAGTGGGAGAGGGAGAAGCAGGCTTCCCGCTGAGCAGGGAGCCCGATGTGGGGCTCGATCCCAGGACCCCGGGATCATGACCTGAGCCGAAGGCAGATGCCTAACGACTGAGCCACCCAGGCGCCCCAGAGGCTAAAAGTTAAGAACGCAAAGCAGAAATCTGAAGTTACTTGCTTTGACTTAAATATATACAAAAAGTATATACTCATCTTAAAATCAAACTAGGGATAGTTTGAAATAGATCGCCTTACAAATATACTTTCAAAAAACATCAAAAAAGTTATTTGCATAAATATTAAAAGTATAGACGAATGTATGGATAAATATAGAAAAGCAAAGACAGTATGGCACCAGCTACCATGTAAAGATCCCATATTTCTCCGCCAGGAAGAAACACTGAAACCAAATATCTAACCACGAGCAAAAATGCTGAGCAAAAGCTTATATAATCGAGGGGCAGTTTAAAATTAACTGTACTGCAAGATAATCTAACAAAAAACGGCAGTTGAAAATGAGAGGAATGAGACAAATCTCTATGTTCTCTTCAAGTACAAACAAAAGTCCAAGAAGATAAGTAATTTGTAACAATCAGAAGACTTTGAACTAAAACACACGTTCTTCGATGACATTTAAAGACAAAACCTGTTTGCCATACCCCCAAAATATCACAAAACAATGTATAATTATTCCAATTCTGGAAATTCTATGCTTCAAAAATGACTGCCAACTCCTATTTCTGGGATTTCTATTAATTCTTTTTAAATATTTCTATGTTTGTAAAAAGTCCTTTTTATATTTTACAATTAGAAAGTATGATAAAGTGATAGGTAATTCCAGTAGAAAATCATCACTACTGTTATCAGCAATGGAACTTAACCACAATGGAAAAAAAGATAGTAAAGATTTTTAGAAATAATTAATAAGGTATGATTTTAGCTGTAATATTTTTTCACTGTTAAGAAAAATGCATTTCAAATTCATATCGCACTCTATAATATGAAAAATGAAAATAATTTTGGAGAATCAACTTCTCTAAAAACAAGACCTTAAGGGAGAAATAAAAAGGCTCCATGATAAAACCTTTAGCATACTGCCAAATCAAGAGAAAACTTCACAGCTTTAATAAAGTACCAAAAGAGTTCCAGTAACATTTAAAATATAGTTTTTTGAAATATTACTATAAAAACTGCTAGAAATTAGACAAGAACAAATCAGATAGCCCATAACAGCTGAGAAATACACTGGGATTGCTCAGACAGAGCCTCCCCCAAAGATTGTCTGAATCTGAGAAGGAGATCATATTTATTTCTTCAAATTTATATAATTCTTTTTCACATATTATTTCTAACCAGAGAAAAAGAGAAGCTACCTCAAATCTGTCCATGAAACAAGATACAGCACAGAAATTTTTACACAAAATACTAGCAAATGGCACTGTCAAATGCACTAGGGAAATGACCAAGAGAAATGACCATACGAGAACGGAGCAGTGTATTTAATGTATCAATATATCAAATGCAGACTTACATAAACGCAGACTAAAAAGGAATGTGATAAGATACTGGTTCTGAACGGGGTGGTTCCGGTAATGATGACGGATCAGTTCTATTCTTTTGCACGCACAGCTGAGCTCCGAAGAGAAGGAAATCCCAAGGGCCAAACAATAGGAGTAAGCTAAAAACCCAGAGCAGAAAGCGTGGGACTTGACACCACAAAAGCCCAGTTTTGTGAGGACGGCCTGAGTGTCTCTGTAACCCAGAACTGAGTTCTTCCAACTTCTGTCAATCAGAGAATCAGATCCGAAGCCCCTTGCATAAAACCAGAATGACCATCGTAGGCATCGTGTACCCCCTCCCGAGACCCTGTCCTCACCGGGGGGGGGGATCATGAGGAACGTGCATGGGCCAGCCTGGGATCCAGATGGGAGAAAGACAACCATGGAAATCTCTCTCACAGGCCTGAGCCACATGGAGCTTGAGGTCTGCATTTAAGCATTCATTTCAGCTTGGACCTGAGTGCTTGGAATAAAACATTCCGGGAATGTCTCATCTTCCAGCTAAAACCCTGCTGATGAATTTATCATCCAAATGTAGTAAGCATGGAAATTCACAATAAATGAGAATCAGGAGACAATAAAAAAGGAGCCTCACCCCCAAGAATTTTAGATAATTGACGAATCCAAGACTATAAACGAAGCAGGTTTTGCATAATTACTTATATGGCCAGTATGATCCACCTCAGAGCCTTGCATGTGTTCTTCCTTTGCCTAGAATTTTCTTTAGAGACTGCCGCTTGGCTTATCCCCTCCCATTCTTCAGGTTTCTTACCAACGAGGCCTTCCCTGACCCCTCTATACGATAGCGTACAGCCCCACACATTCCCTGCACACGAAGTCCCTCAGATACATGTCTCCATAGCGCTTAATCATCTTTGGGTATACTATCATTTGCTGGATAGTGTTTATGATGAGTTTTTCCTCCACTAGAAACTGAGCTCCATGAAGCAGCAACTTCCTCATATTTACAGCTGTCTCTCCATGCCTATAGTAACATGTACGGTACATGACAGGCATTCAAAAAATATTTCTTGGAGGACCGGTTGAATGGATGAACAAATAAAAAGAAAATTAAGAACATAAAGGTACTGCACTAAAGATGGAAAAGAAAGAATTAAACCAAAAATTAATTTTAATTATAGAATTCAACAACACTGGCGTTCCCTGAATCTATGAAAACTCAACACACAGATGTTATCACAGATCAGTAAGAAACGGATGACTAATAAAATAGCCCTGAGCTATAACCCTGTCCGCAAAGTAGGAAAAATTCTACCACTACTTCACATCATATTAAAAATTCTAGGTAAACATCAAAAACTAATGATGTAATTAATGTATGGTGATTAACATAATAATAAGAAAAAAATTCTAGGTAAAGACTAAATGTAAAAAAGCCTAATAGTTAGAAGAGACCTTTCTGACCTTAGAAGAAAGAAGTATTTTATTCAACAAGACACAAAAGGCACAAACTATAGAGGAAAATATCATAATATTACAAATTTTAATCTCTGTATGTGAAACGCCCTCAAGTGAAAAGACAAGGACACAAAGAGATATGTAACCTACAAAATATTTTGATCAAATACATAAAGAACTCTTAGAAATCATTAAGAAAAAGACAACCCTTCAGAAGAAAATAAGCAAAGGATATAGAGACAATTTTCAGAGCAGGAAATCCGCATGGTCAATAAATGTATGAAAAGTCTGTATCTCACTAGCAATCAGAAAAAACACTGAAACCCCATTTCACACCCACCAGATCATCAAAAAATAAAGTCCAACAACAACAAAGATACAGAGCAACAACACACACACATTGCTAGTGAAAATGTTAACTGGTAAAACCACACTGATAAGCAACTTGGTAATATCTAGTGCACGCACCCCGGCAATTCCACACTTAGGTACATTCCCTAGGGAGTAACTTACGTGTGTGTGTGTGTGTGTGTGTGTGTGTGTTTTACAGAGACACGGGTCCAAGAGGGTTCAAGGAGCTATTATTTTCCATGGTAAAACAGCAGGAACCTTCATGTCCATCTACAGGAGACCCAGAGGCCATTCATCCAGTGGGATCCTAGACCGCAGTTGCGGGGAATGGAGCAATCAGGGCCACCCCAAGCCTGTATCACTCTTTACCCCGCACGCCCTACCATAGTGGACCAGTTAGAGGGAGTCTAGACTCTAGCAGATGCAGACAAATGCAACCAGCAGACATGTGGTTTGGCAAGGAGACAGGCCTTTGTGACAGGAAAACTGATGCTTTAAGTATCAACACGGATAAATCTCAATAAGATAATGTTGCATGAAAAACTGCAAAAACAAATGTATAATATGATACCATTCATATAGAGTTTTAAAACATACTAGGGTGCCTGGTGGCTCAGTTGGTGAGGCATCTGCCTTCAGCTCGGATCATGATCCCAGGGTTCTGGCACTGAGCCCCGCATTGGGCTCCCTGCTCAGCGGGGAGTCTGCTTCTCCCTCTCCCTCTGCCCGCACCACGCTTCTGTGTGCTCTCTCTCTCAAATAAATAAAATCTTTAAAAAAAAAAAAGTTTAAAAACGTACTAGCCCCACTGTATATTGTTTACTGATATATACAAGTGTAATAAACAGGCCTAAGAATTATAAAGATCAAAAACAAATTAAAAAACAAAAAACCACCAAATTCAGAATAGTATTTATACCGAGTGGGAGTACAGAGGGTTTAAACTTAGAAAAAAGAACTCTGAAGCACAGATGGTAAATAGTTAGATCTGACAAAGCTGAGGCGAAGGTACACAGGTATCTGTTAAAGTGGCTACACTTTCTCTCTCTCAAATAAAATAAATAAAAAAAAAATCTTTAAAGTGGCTACACTTCATTTTTGCTTGAAATCTTTAAAAAAAAAACTCAGAAGGCACAGAACTAACTTTTCTGAATGGTAAGACAGCAATATGGATTATACCCCAGAGAAATTTCCAAAATATAGACAAGGAAACTGAGAGGATAAATATACAGGACAGGGGAGAGAGGTGGATATTCAGGTAACGGACACGCCTGAGTAGAAGACCACGCCTAGTTCATGAAGATGTATTCGGAAGCTCACGAGAACTGCGTCTTAGAAAAGAGACTAAGCCCCCTAACCTCATGCTGACAAGACTTCCAACTCCTACAAAGCAACCCAGCACGAGAAAACATGCAATCTCCAACAGAAGGCAAATAAGCTAGCTGCAAAATTCTCTGCAATAAATCCCAGTAAGTCTAAAATTCCAGATCGTAGAGAAAAAACAAGTAGGGAAAAGCAGAAGAACGTTTCATTGTACTCATTTTACAGAAGCAACTGAAAACCCTATGGATGCCTTCCCTCCAAACTCTAAGTGGAATTTTAGTGAGGAAAAAGTCCCTGTAAGACGGAACTGAGAGGGACGCCTGGGTGGCTCAGTCAGTTAAGCATCTGCCTTCAGCTCAGGTCATGATCCCAGAGTCCTGGGATCGAGCCCCGCGTTGGGCTCCCTGCTCCGCGGGGAGTCTGCTTCTCCCTCTGCCACTCCTCCTGCTTGTGCTCTCGCTGTCTCTCTCTGACTAATAAATAAATAAAATTAAAAAAAAAAAGGGGGGGAACTCAGAACAAAAAAAGTAACAAAAATGGGAAGCATTTTTAAAAAATATTTGAGAGAGCAAGGGCACTTAAAAATCAACAAGAAGAGTGCATGAGCAGCGGGGAAGGGCAGAGGGAGAGGGAGAAGCTGACTCCCCACTGAGCAGGGAGCCCAGCGCAGGGCTCAATCCCAGGACCCTGAGACCCTGACCTGAGCTGAAGGCAGACGCTTAACCAACTGAGCCACCCAGGTGCCCTAGAAAGCAAAGTTTTTTAAATGCAAAAAATTAGACCAAATATCATTCTCAATACTAATTTTAAATAGGCTTTGAGATTTGGTATAACAAGACAATGATATTCAGATTAGGTTTAAAAAGAATCCAAACATAGACTTCTACAAAAGACACGCTGAAAACAAAATGACTTAAAAAAAGTTGAACAGTATGATACAGTAGATGTAAAACTAAAATTTGTGACCAATACCTTAAGTAGGACCAAAAAAAAAAATCATTTTTCTAATGAAGGGATAACTCACAATGAGGATATATATCTAGGACTGTTTAAACAGCATAAAAACATGTATGAAGAAAAAAAAATCACAAAGCCAAATTATCTTGTCTAGAATTAGACAAAATCAGCCAGGATATAGGACTTAAACAATACTTTAAACCAACCAGAGCTATCCAACATATATAGAACATTCTACCCAACAACAAAGGAATACACATTCTTCTCAAATGTACATGCAACAGTCTCCAGGACAAACCATATACTATATCATAAAACAAGTCTCAATAAATTTAAAAGGACTGAAATCAGGGCACCTGGGTGGTTTAGTCAGTTGGGCATCTGCCTACGGCTCAGGTAATGATCCTGGGACCCTGGGATCCACCCTGCATCAGGCTCCCTGATCATTGGGAAGCCTGCTTCTCCCTCTCCCTCTGCCCACCCCCTCTCCTGGGCTCAGGCTCTCTTTCAAATAAATAATCTTAAAAAATAAATAAAAAATAAAAGGCCTAAAATCATATAAAGCATGTTTTCTGATCCCAGGGGGATGAACTTAAAAATCAACAACAGAAGGAAAAATTGGTAATTCATAATTATATGAAAATTCATGAATGCACTCCAATATATCCCAAGGATCAAAGAAATCACAAGAAAAATTAGAAAATACTCTGAGATACATGAAAATGAAAATGCAACATACCAAAACTTATAGGATGCAGCTAAAGCAGTGGAGGGAAATTTATAGTTGTAAATGCCCATATCTGAAAAGAAAGATTTGAACCATCAACCTGATCTTCCACCTAAGAAACTAGAAAAAGAGCAAAACAAACCCAAACCAAGCAGGAGAAAAAACCAAGGAGAAACAACAGTCAGGAAGGTCCTACATAAACGGAGAGTGGTAAACACAACTTGAAAAAGCCAAGGCATTTAATAAATTAACGAAGGCATCACATTCCAGCAAAGTCTTACAGAGTACTTAGTGCTAGCCACTGTCGTGGAGCGTTTAAATCCCCGGACAACTCTACAAGGTAGACACAGGTTCTACTCTTATTCCTGTTTTATTGATGAGGAAACCAAGGAGAGAGAAGTGATATAACTTGTCTGCAGTCACACTGTGAAGAAATGGAAGACCCAGAACTCAAACTCAGGCTCCGGACTTCAAACATTCATGACACCAGATATGCGACCAAAAATAGTTCCACCTTCCGTAAGTGTTCTGATTATTTAAAATATGAAAATGAATGAAACTTTCAGCGCAAGGAAAGGGGGAGAAAGGAGTCAATGGGAAAAAAAGAATCTCTTGAAACGAGGAAATAAATCCATGAACTTAGGAAAGAAATATGATCTCATAACAGAATATTGTCAGTTATGCTTTAAAAACATAATTCCATAAAGTTTCTTCTAGGAAAATATAGATCTCCAAACATCTGTCACCCAAGCATTCACTTATTCAAGATATTTTTATTTTTTGTTTTTTTAAAAGTAGGCTCCACACCTAACGTGGGACTTGAACCCTCAACCCCAAGATCAAGAATCACAGGCCCTGCCGACCAAGCCAGGCACCCCATTCAAGATACTTACTAACGCCGTGTTCTTGGTACTGTCCTACATACTGCAATCAAATCAAGAAAGTGGAAGAAATTTAAATATATGAGTACTGATCAAGGAAAGAAGAAAAAAAGTTGCCAGAGAATCACCTCTAAAAGAGATCTGGCCCATATGGTTTTCCATCTCTCCCTCTCCTTGGGCCTCCCTCTTCCCTGAGACACAACAATATTGAAATCAGGCCAATTAATAATCCTATCACGGCTCCTAAGTGCTCAAATGAAAGGAAGAGTCACATGTCTCTCATTTTAAATCAAAAGCTATAAATAATTGAGCATCTCAGAAGCTGAGACAAGCTGAGGGTGAGGTCTCTTGCACCAAAGAGTCAGCCAAGTGGTGAATGCAAAGCAAAAGTTCTAGAAGGAAAGGGAAAGTGCTATTCCACTGAACACACGAATGGTAAGAAAGCAAAACAGCCTTATTGCTGATGTGGAGAAAGGTTTAGTCGTCTGGACGGAAGGTCAAATCAAACCAGCCCCAACATTCCCTTAAGCCAAAGCCTAACCCAGAGCAAGGCCCTGACTCCCTTCAATTCTGCGAAGGCTGAGAGGTGAGGAAGCTGCAGGAGAAGAGTCTGAAGCTAGCGGAGGTGGTTCAGGAGGTTTAAGGAAAGAAGCCGTCTCCGTAACACAAATGTGCAGGGTGAAGCAGAAAGTGCTGATGTAGAAGCTGCAGCAAGTTCTCCAGAAGATTCTAGATCTTCATTAAGATAATGAATACGCTACACTAAACAACTACACTACACCATATAACAGATTTTCAGTGTAGATGAAACAGCTTTCTATTGGACGAAGATGCCATCCAGGACTTTCACAGCTGCAGAGGAGCAGTCAATGCCTGGTTTCAAAGCTTCAAAGGACAGGCTGACTCTCTTGCTAGGGGGCTAATGAAGCTGGTGATTTTATGTTGAAGCCAATGCTCATTGACCACTCCCAAAATCCTAGGGCCCTTAAGAATTATGTTAAATCTACTCTGCCTATGCTCATTCTATCAATGGAGTATCAAAGCCGGGATGACAGCACATCTGTTTACAACATAATTTGTTGGATATTTTATGTCTACCGTTGAGACCTACTGCTCAGAAAAAAAGATTCCTTTCAAAATATTACTGCTCATTGACAATGCACCTGGTCACCCAAGAGCTCCGATGGAGATGGACAGTGAGATTTATGTTGTGTTCAGGCCTAACACAACATCTACTCTGCAGCCTGTAGATCAAGGAGTCATTTAAACTTCTGAGTCTTTTTATTTAAGAAGTACATTTCACAAGGCTCTAGCTGCCTGACAGTGATTGCTCTGATGGGTCTGGGCAAAGTAAACTGAAAACCTTCTAGAAAGGATTCACCATTCTGGATGCCATTAAGAACATTCATCATTCATGGGGAGAAGTCAGAAGAGGTCAGAGGAAGAAGTTGATTCCAACCCTATGGATGACTTTGAGGGGTTCAAGACTTTCAAGTGGAGGAAGTCACTGAAGATGTGGTGGAAACGGCAAGAGAACTAGAAGCAGAAGTGGACCCTGAGGGGCACATGGGTGGTGTAGTCAGTTAAGGCCTCTGACTCTTGATTTCCGCTCAGGTGGTGATCTCAGGGTCATGAGATCCTGACTCAGTCAGGAGTCTGCTTGAGATGCTCTTCCTTTGTCCCTCCCCCCATGTGCATGCTCTGTCTCGAATAAATAAATAGATGTTCAAAAAAAAATCTTATAGGGGCGCTTGGGTGGTTCAGTCAGTTAAGTGTCAGCCTTCTGCTCAGGTCATGATCCCAGGGTCCTGGGATTAAGCTCCACGTCGGGCTCCCTGCTCAGTGGGGAGTCTGCTTCTCCCTCTCCCACTGCCCCCTGCTTGTGCTCTCTCTCAAATAAATAAAAAAAATCTTTTAAATAAATAAAATCTTATTTAAAAGAAAAAAGTAGAGCCTGAACATGGGACTGAATGGCTGCAATCTCATGATACAACCTGAATGGACGAGGAGCTGCTGCTCATGGATGAGCAAAGGAAGTGGTTTCTGAAGATGGAGTCTATTCCTGGTAAAGATGTTGTGAGGATTGTTGAAATGACAAAGGATTTAGAATATCACATGAACCTAGTTGATAAAGCAGTGGCAGGGTTTGAGGATGGACTCCAATTTCGAAAGAAGTTCCACTGGGGCCAAAATGCTATCACACAGCAACTTGTGCTACAGAGAAATCATTTGTGGAAGGAAGAGTCAATCAATGCAGCAAACTTCACTGCTGTCTTATCTTAAGAAATTGCCACCGTCACCCCAGCCTTCACCCCAGACCACCACCCTGATCAGTTGGTCAGCAGCCGTCAACGCTGAGGCAACACCCTCCACCAACAAAAAGATGTTGACTTCCTGAAAATTCAGACGACGGTTAACAGTTTCTAGCAATAAAGTATTTTTCAATTAGGGTCCGTGCATTTTTTTAACCATAACGCTACTACACACCGTAAACACCAGTTTTATCTGCACTAGGAAACAACCTCATCTGATCCACCGTCTGACGACATGCCCTTCACTGCAGCGGTCTGGAACTGAACCCGTGATAGCTCTGGGTATGTCTGTGTTGCAAAGACAGCGTAGCAAGTGACTTTTGCTAGCAGAGCTGCTGTCTGTTCCAGCATCCACTCTTCTGTCACAGGATTCAAGCAGAGTGGAATCCCGTCCTCTGTTAGGAATGGATCCTGGTCGATTTTAGAGAATCGGGCTACTCCCACTTCTCCTGTCAAGGACTGCGTCAGAAATGCCACGTAACCAAATTCCAGCCAATGAGAAGGAGGGAAGAATCCACTTGGGAACTTGTAGCAAGGATTACTTTGATTCTAAGAGAAATACCAAAGAAGTTTCCTTTTCCTCCACACATTGCCATTTCTGGATGAGATTCCTGGGACCTAATACCGTCACTTTTCAACCACCAGGGGAGCATGTAGAGAAAGCCAGAGCACACTGAGAACGACAGGGGATGGAAAGAATCCCCCCTTCAGGATTTCAATGAGCTGTGGGTCAAGTAACTCAGCAGTCTGCCCCTTTCCACCGAAGCGCCAGTTACATGAGATAGTATGTGCCCTTACTGCTTAGCGTAATTTGAGATTTTTTGCTATTTGCAGTGAAATGCTAACTTATCAGATGGCAATCTCCCCAAATTCATTTAATAACATAATGCAAATCTAGAAATTCAAAGTACTTTAGGGATTTGACAAAATGATGGAATATTCAGGTAAAAACCGAGTGAAAATAAAATGGGAGAAAATTTTACACAAGAAGCATGTGTGAAATCTGTTTACTGTGTAACTCAAATGTATGCTACCATATAATTCAAACAACGTATACTGTTATACAAGCCATCAGATGAATGAATCAAATGGAAAGCCCCAAAAGAAATGCAAGCATATATAATTTAAATAAGCACGTTAACGTGGACAGATTATCATCTTTAAGAAGTTACAAACATCACACCAAGATTAACCGCAGATGTGTTACAAAGTTACGTTAGCACAGTTTAGAAATAAAGAAAAAGAAAATTTAAAGGAAAGATGGCTGAATATTTATCTGATTTCAAAGTTGAAAAATACCTTTCTAAGCATTAAGCTCCAGAAGAGCAGGGACTTCTGCCTCACTTCCCTCTATTTGAATCCTAGAATACCTGGCATAGAATCGCTGTTCTAAATAATTCTAGATAGTTATTTAAAATTAATAAAAGCAAGGAAAATACACATAAATGAATTCAGATCTAACTCCAAAAAGATTAAAGGCAAGTGCAAGTCATACTGTGTGATTCATTTATATAAATTTTTTTTTAAGACTGATTTACTTATTTTAGGGAGTGCATGTGTGTGTGCGGCAGGGAAGGGGCACAGGGAGAGGGAGACAGAATCTCCAGCAGACTCCCTGCTGAGCGTAGAGCCTGATGTGGAGCTTGATCCCAGGACTCTGAGATCATGACCTGAGCTGAAACCAAGAGTCAGATGCTTAAATGACTGAGCCACCCAGGCTCCCCATTTATATAAATTTTAAAAAAGAAACCTGTACAAACTACCTAAGCTTCAGCAGACCAGTATCTCTGGGGTGGGAAGGGGAATGGGACTGAGACCAGACACACAGACGCTGCAAAGGTATTGTTAGTGTTGGGTCACTGCCTGTTCTCATTGTTCCTTAGACTATACAAATGTCAGTTTCACATTTATTTTTAATTAAAACAACCAAAAAAAACCCAAAACCCCAAACTTTACAGGCATGAGTAAGGGAAAAGAAAAAAACCTGACAGGACAGAGTTAATATTCTTACAGAACAGCACCAATAAATGATCATCCTCTTTGCTTATCAAAGAAATGCTAGTTAATGCATCACTGCTATATCACCAATCTGGCAAAAGTTATAAAAATCAGTGAGTTTTAGGGAGAAGGGGCACACCGCCTTATCACAATAATGAAAACTAACAATGGTTAACTCTCAAGTGGCTATTCTGTACTAGGCATTGTTCTAAGTGCTTTATCGATATTAACTCATTTGAACTTTCTACCACTCCTATAAGAGAGTATTACTTTTAGTCACATTCTGAGAATCAAAAGCACAGAGGGATTACTTAATTTGACCAAAGTCACAAAACAAATGATGGAAAATTCAAAGAACCAGAAAATGTAAATTAATACAGTCCTTTCGAGGGCAATTTTGTGATATTCATCAACAACCTTAAAATGTGCTGCTTTTGACCTGGAATTTCAGTGCTGAGACACTATTCTAAAGAAACAGATCTGGACACCACCTGTTGTCACAGAAGACTTCACTTCCATGCAGATACACTGTTCTGGACTGAACACGTGCATTTATCTTTACTCTCTCTGAGTTAAAGGATAAACAACATTTAAAGTTACAAGAAAAAAAAAACAGAAGAATCAAGGGAGAAGACAAAGATCAAAAAAACCGTGGGAGATGACAAGCAGAGGACAAAAGGCAGTAAGTGACTAAGCCCATGACAGGAAGGTGACTGGACGCTGCAGAAAGCCGACAGGCTCCGCAGAGCCCCAGAGAAGCTTAGGAACTCAGAAGAGCAAGTACTACGGTTAACAGAAGAATCGGTCATACACACAAAAAAACAAGCAACAAAAACACCTCTGACTTTAGAGGAAACAAAAAGTTATACACAAAAGCAAATGTAGTCACGTGATCTTGTTACTTGGCTCGACAACTAACACTACTGATATATTTGCAATAATGCAGACCGGACCAAAGCTGCACTGAATCTTCACTTCTCTGTCAGTTAATAGATTCTAAAAATAAGTCAGGAAATAATTTTGTTATTAGAAATATGAAGGAAAATACCAGAAGAAATTGGTTAAGAGTTGAAAATGACTCCAGGAAGACATGTTGCAAGGAAATGCTATTTTTAAATTAATTCTTATAACAGTCCTTGACTTCTTATACTATATAGGTAATACAAGAAACTAGTTTAAAAAATAATTTGTTCCAAGAAATTATAGAATATTCAGAAAAACACAAATAAGACATAAATCCCCTATAAACCTACCAACCTGAGATAATCCCTGTCTATATTTTGGTATCATGCAGCCCTGCTCTATACCTATATTTAGAAAATTAGTCTCCTCTTAACTATACTGTTTAGTAATCTGCTGTTTTCACTCAAATTTTTATGGGCATTTCCTCAGTAAATATATATTTACAACATGAGGAACAAAATGAGTACCCTAGACCAAGTTTTTACGTGAGCTGAAGTAAACACTTTGGAGACAGAGTTAGTCATGTCAATTAAAAGCATATGAATTCAATAATGGATTTACTTTGTTTAAAATGGAATGGGGGGGTTGCCTGGATGGCACAGTTGGTTAAGTGACTGACTCGTGGTTTCAGCTCAGGTCGTGATCTCAGGGTCATGGGATCAGGCCCCATGTCCGGCTCCACGCTCCTCCTGGAGTCTGCTTGAGAGTCTCTCTCTTCATCTGCCCCTTGCCCCTGCTCACGTGTGTGTACACTCTCTCTCTCTCTCTCAAATAAATAAGTCTTAAAAAATACAAATAAAACTGAGTGGGAATATATTTCTTTAGAAAAAATAAGGTTAAGGATAACATAACACATTTTCTATATAGAGTAACTAGTAAAACGTAAAAACAATGTTTATAATAGAAATTAATTTGCTTTCTCCAACAAGAGTTCCTTTGCCTGGAAAAAATATTTTCACAATATATTACTAAATTAAAAAAAAAAAGCATATACAGTATGATCCTTAATTTATTTCTTAAAATGTAAACAGCATAGGGGGAAAACAAACCTGCAAAGACATACACCAAAATATCAACAGTAGTTCTTTCTTAGTACTATTATGGATGATCTTTATTATTTTCTTCCTGATGCTTTTCTAAATCTCCTTAATTGCACTGGTATTGCTTTTGGAGTCAGAAACTTTTAAGAAACGATGCTATAAATGAAAGGTAGCAAGGGTGTGAATAGTTCAAACGTAACTAATTTGATAGCTAGACTTGTTTTTACATCTTTTGTCAATTCCCTCAAAGCACTTCCATACCACACTGAAACTCTCCTTGGTGCCTGCCTGCTCTTCTGTTCTTACAGTCACCAGTTACTGAGCCTCCACTGTGTGCCAGGCACTGCTCTAGCACCAATGATTCAGCAGTGAACAAAACAGATGAAATCTCTATCCTTCTTTGACAGGGAAGACAAATACTAAGACACTTGGAACCAAAATATACTTTTAGTGGCCATACAAACATGAAGACACAACACACACACGCATGCTCCTACTTTCAAGTGTGAGGAAGAAAAAGTAAAGGACAGATGGGACGAGATCACTGTTTGAGTCAGGGCAGGCCCCCGAGGAGGGAGCCCAGAACTGAACGAAGAGAGCTGGCCATGCAAAGATACGGGAGAACAGCTCGGTAGAGGGAGCAAGTGAAAAGGCCTTGAGATGGCATCGAGCTTGCACAGAACAGCAGGGAAAAGACCAGTGTGGTCAAAGTGGGATGAGCAAGGGCGAGGGCAGTGGATGATGTAGAAGTAGGTAGGGGTCAAATCACGTAGGGCCTTACAGGTCCAAAGGGGTCCTGAAATTTATTCTAAAGGTGATGCAAAGGCACTGAGTTTTAGAAGACCACTCTGCCTGCTACATGGACAACAGATTGTGTGAAGGAATGCAAGGAAGCAGGAAAACCTTTGAGGAGACTTTACAGGTGTTCAGGCAAGAAATAACGGCCTGGACCAAAGTAGCAGGGTGAGAGGATGAGACGGGGTCTGACATGGATGTACCTTGATGGGCGATCCAATATAACTTGGTGACTTACCATCAGGAAAGAGGAAGGAATCACAGGTGATTCGTAAGTTCTTGGCTAAAGCAACCGAGTGAATGGTGGTGCCATTTACTGAGTGGGCCGACTGGTGGAGAAGCAAGTATGTAAGTGGGAGAAATCAAGAGACCCGGGGCACCTTGGGTGGCTCAGTCAGTTAAGTGTCTGACTCTTGGTTTCGATTCAGGTCATGATCTCAGTCAGGGTCGTGAGATCGAGCCCCATGTTGGGCTCTGTGCCCAGCTTGAAGTCTGCTTGGGATTCTCCTTCTCCCTCTGCCCCTCCCCCCACACTCTCGCTCGCTCTCTCTCCAAAATAAATAAATAAAATATTAAAAAAAAAAATCAAGAGACCCATTTCAGACATGTCAAGTGTGAAATGACCACTAGACATTCAGGTCAAGATGCTGAGGAGACAATTTTACCCAGTTCATGTCTGTAATCCATGTGTCAGTTGGGGATGAAGAGGTTAACTGATATTTAAAGGTACGGGGGGACTAAATGCTATCTCCTAGGGTGTGAGCCCCAAAGTCTGCTAACTTTAGAGGTGGCAAAGGGGAAGGTGAGTGACCAGTGAGGTGTCCCAGAAGCCAAGTGAATAAAGTGTTTCCAGTACCAGGGTCAGAGCTGCTAATAAGTAGAGCAGGTAAGATAAAGATTGAGAACTTGTGACCTTGATAAAGGGGGCTTCAGCAGAGTGCTGGAAGAGAAAAACCGGTTTAGGTTCAAGAGAGAACTGGAAGAGGGGCGCCTGGGTGGCACATTTGGTTAAGCGTCTGACTCTTGGTTTCAGCTCAGGGCATGATGTCAGGGTTGTGAGATCAAGCCCCGTGGCAGGCTCTGCACTCAGCACGGAGTCTACTTGAGACTCTCTCTCCCTCTCCCTCTGCCCTGCGTCCTGGCTCTCTCTCTCTAAAATAAATAAAGATAAGTCCTAAACAAAAAGAGAGAGACCTGGAAGACAACAGAGTACAGATAACTCAAGTCATAAAGTCATATGTATTGCTTTAGGGACAAGAGGTGACCACTGTTTCTCTAGCATCTTGCTAGCTCTTGGCACAGAGTACATGTGAAGCAAGCATTACCAGATGAATGTTGAATCTAAAAATTCCCAATATTTCAAACCATATTAAGAAACCTGAATGGCTGAGAGCTAGAGAGCATCCTGACCATCCCATTCTGTTCCTAACATCATTCTTTATGTTCTTCCCTCCATAATGAGGATGAACTACAAAAACCTGAGTTTCCCTGGGGCACCTGAGTGGATCAGTCGGTTAGGCATCTGCCTTCGGTCATGATCCCAGGGTCCTGGGATCGAGCCCCACATCGAGCTCCCTGCTCAGCGGGGACTCTGCTTCTCCCTCTTCCTCTGCCCCTCCTTCCCGCTTGTGCTCTCTCTCTCTCACTCTCAAATGAATAAATAAAAAAAATTTTAAAACAACCCTGAGGTTCTCTTCACCTTTTATAACTTGGTACATATCCAGGACCGAAAGGTAATTAAGTAGCATTGTGACTGGTAGCTGAACCAAGAGAAAAGAAAAAGACCTTCCCTTTCTGCTCCCCAATTTTCCAGAGATTATATATAATAAAGTCAACAAATTACGAACATGTCAGCAAAGGGTTAAAAAAGCAAACAGTGGTCAAGTTATTTAAACAAAACATCTTATTCCAAACCTTCTGCTGAGATCTTAACAGCCACTTAATTCCCCAAATGGGTAGCTGGCCCTCCCCCAATTCAGGTACCTCGCCCTCTACTGCAGTGTTAAGAGTAAAGCTCTGAGGCAAAAAGGCAATGTCCAGAAAACAGTCAGGTTTCCCTACCTGACAAAATGTCTTCTGCTAATTCCTTTTCTCTTTCAATTTTTTCCTCTAGAGTTGAAATGCAGAATTCATAGCCAGCAAGAGCAAATTCCTGTCTGTAAAGCAAAGATCAGCAATCGGCTGTTCACCTTTTTACAAACTCCTTGTTTATATGCATTTTCCGGGCTTGGGTGTGAGCATTAGCAATACGGGGAGTGTAAGACGGGAAGAGGGAATGCTGCCTAAAGTTTCTAAGGGGTCTCAATCTGCCATTTTGCAGAAGTTCTTAGTCACCCATGTAACCTAGCTTAAGACATAAAAAGCTAAGAATGCTGCTATAATCTTAGTAAAGGACAGAACCAGTGGCTTCCACCATCTCCCAGTAACGATTTCCAGTGAGTCAGTTTCTCCATTTGGGAAAGCCTTACACCCACTCAAAGCAATACTGATTATGAACGGAGGCTCAGGCCACCTGCACTAAGGATGCTGACTACGGATCTCATGCAATTTCTGGAGACGTTTACTAGCTTTGTTTATTAGCTTTCCGACCTGTTAGGTCTTTAGTGGAAGCTTCTTTTACATACATGGAATTCCTGGCTATGGCACTAGAAGGCACTGAGCCTGAATCTAGCCCGGGACCCTCGACCCACTGGAGAGGACACGCAAACATCAGGCAGACGGACTCTGGACAGAACAAGTGTCAACCGCTGGTTTCTAGAAAGACATGCACAGACACAGCAGAAATTCTTTCTCCATCCAGAAGCTCAGCCCTGGTTCTTGTCTTCCGTGGTGGCTCTGGTTTCTTAGCAGAAGTGGCACTACCAAGCTCGCCCCTTCTCCTCTAGCGCTTTGCTGGGGAGAAGAGATAACCCCACTGCCGTACTCTGTTCCCAGAATAGAAGCCTCTCCAGACCAAACTTTGGCAGGAGGGACTCTATCCAGCTGGGACTTGGAGCAGGGGGAGGCTGCCCACTCGATGTTTCTAGTCAGAGCAAAATGTCTAGAAACAAGTCCCTTACTAATATCAGCCTTCCTAAGCCCCAAGTCTGGTTATATATCTTCTGGTCTCATGTTTCTCTTAATAAAACTACATGAAAAAACTACTTTTGACAAGCGTACAGAGTAACTAACAGGCTAATTATCAGGGTCTACTACTTTCATTTGTATGAGACCATGAACTCATCTTACTCTCCACTGTGATTAGCTTCGGGCTTCTTTTTATCCCACTTCACAGCCCATCGGCCTCCAGTTCTGTTTGTGACTCCTCCAAGAGAGACTGATCCCAGCTGCGATGCTCCCCAGCACAGGCCAACCTCAAAGTGCCTCAAAAGACTTGAAATCAAAGTCCCGCAGAAGTTCTAGCCCATCTAGTGTCCAAGCAAATGCAGGGAGCGAGCAGGTTCTGTTGAAAATGAAGGAGCTGGGACCAGTGCCAGGGACCCCGGGCTCAATAAGTACTCGTTATAGCATGAGATCTGATGTCATTCCAAACCTCTGGTACCCAGCTACTGCAGCAACTAAAAACCTAAGGAGAAGCTAGTCTTAGGTCCTCCCTTAAATGCACTCCAACAGATATAACTCTCTAGGAGTTCTTTGCTTACACCCTAGGTGTTCCTTCTTTGAACTCCACCTAGAGAGAATAGAAGGCATGAGGCCTCACTCATCGGTGTTCCTGGGACCATTTGTACATGTCCGAATCATCTCCTAAAGCCTTTCCTATGTAGCAGGAAGATTCTTCCTTATAAGATTTCAGACTCATCTAATACTTTTAAATTAACACCAATTTCCTATCTTACTTATCCAGAGCTCACTCCTCTACTCTGAGGTATTTCCCCTGCTTAAAACTCGCTACCTGATCACCTTTACATGCTTTAAAAACACTGCCTACTGGACTAGCCACCGAGACACTCCCATACCAACTCCTTCCTCACTCAACTATTTATCTACCTTCCTGGTTTGTTGACACTTATATCCAAAAATGGTTCCTTTAAAGTATATTACCCCAACAGCTTTTACATTGCTCCCTCCTCTTCTAGGCAGAGCTAAACTAGTTCTAACTATAACTTCCCTTCCCAGTTCAAACAGGAACAGAAAAGCTGATTAGCCTTAGGGCAGCCAGAGGGGTGAGGGCTGTCTGCCCCACTCAGCAGGCTATTGGAAACAGCGGGGCAAAACTAGAAGACTCAAGACTTCAAAGGTGGGGTGCGGGGAACACTTTGAGTGAGACACCCAATTCTTTTGAGACGCAGATGATTGGAAGCCAAATGAAAATTACATAACATCCTACGGTTAAAGTTCTCTGTCCATAGCCCAACTCCCTGGCTGCCGCCACACCTAGATTCTGACTCTACTTACCTATTTTGAGCAGCATAGATACTGGCCAGCTTTAGAGAGATTTCAATTATTGCATTGTCTTCCTGTTGGAAGAAAGGAAATGAAGATAATTCACACACGTTAAATTTCCTCATGGATTATTTCTGATCAACATCTAGAGAGACTTTGGTCTAAAAGCCATAGTCTTTATCCTTCTGGAGAGATTAGGCAATTGGATCCCTCAGCAACCATGTTTTTGCCCCAGTGGAAGACTGGTAGTTGTTATACAGGTCCAAGGGGGGAAAAAAAATCCACCTTTTTTTGCCAAAGCACATGGTGGGGGCTGAGCGGAGTTTTCAGGAAGCAAAACTATTTTGAAAACTGCTTCAGCTAGGGCCCAATCCCAGGCAATGTCCTTACCTGTTGCATGCCCCCTCCAAGCAGGTAACTCATTGTTGCTTTAAAAAGTTTTTCTGCCTAAAAGCATAAGGAAAAGATTTTTCTTTTACTTGGGACCCTGGATTCTAAGTACTAGTCTGATGCATCATCCCCTTGTAAAACACAACACACACACACATATACACAGAGCAAAACATCCTTGTGATGGGAAAACAGGCAAAAATACCAGGACCCCACCTCTTCTGGGCACCTTAAAAACCACTCTGTAATGAGTAGAAACCAACTTCATCTAAACCTACTGCAGCAGAAACTGCAAACTATTCCCTAATCATTCACTCTCCTATCCTTTCGGTTACAACATCTCCTCAGTTTTTAACATATCAGCCTCCTGTGCACTTAGGTACGGTCAGATGATGAGGTTTCGGCCAAGGGATGCAGGTAGAAGGAACGCGAACAATTTTTAAATTCTATTTTATAAGGAAGCTGCCTGCCTGCCCTTTCCCTCCTCTGCATCCTTCCTGGCGGCTGGGGGTGAGCTAACTCACCAATGCAGACGAGAACACTCTTAGAACGAACTCAAGCCTGCGGCCCACTTCATGGAACAGAGGTATCTACCATTCTTCAGTGCACAGCTAACTCTGGAATAATGCATTAAAAGAAATACACCCTCTTGTTTGAGTCACTCTATTTTAGGGTCTCTGTTACAGCAGCCGAGTTTGTACCCTTACTAATAAAAGTTCCCTGGAAGCTAGTCCTTCACAAATTCAAAATACCACAAACTGATTTTACTTACTTACATTTTCAAGTTGACCCCGTATAAATGCTAGGTTGGCCATCTGAAAGCAAATTACAAATTGTTTTTCAGTTTAGAGCACTGCATTTTACTTACTTCAAAACCTTTAAGCTAATGACTTCCTTTTATTTTTACCCTCTAAATAAAAAAAAAAAAAATAGTTCAAAGAGAAAGGTATTTAATTTGCTAAAATCAAAGCACAGCAATAGTGTGTGTAAATAGTTGCACAATCTTTGCCGATGACAAACCAAATCTAGATCCAATCATCACTGAAAAAACAAATACTAATGACATTTATTTTTGGTGTGAGATTTAGACTTCATATAAGCAAAGAGTGATAAAATGTTAGTACCCAAGGGTAATAAAAATTGGAACCAAAAGAAAACGTTGTAAAAACAAAAATGAAAGAGCTTTACAACACCCTGAAGGTCAGGAGCGTAAATCAGGAGAGCGAACAACCCTTCTGTTGCATCCACCCTTCATCATCAGTGGCTCAGACTGTTAGAAGAGTTACCAAATCATAAGTGTAAGTGATGGCCTTCCTGTTATCACTCTGGTAGGCAAGACGAAGAGCGTCATGTAAAATCAGCTCAGCCTCTTCTGGCTCATCTTTCATGATGCTCAACTGAAAAGAGAAAACAAAGAAAGGAACAGAAAATGAAATGTAAAGAAAGCACGTGTTATGTGCTACCAGACTGAAGGGATATGGCCACACACCCCAATACACAGAAGACAGCTATCCATTCATTCGTCAAATATTTACTGAATTCCAACTATGCACCAGGCTTTACGTTTACAATGGTAACAGGGAAGTAAGCTTCCCTTGCAGCTATGTGCAGCCACACGGCAAAGTTCTGGCCAACAGAGCCAGACACCAGGAATGTGAGCAATTTCTGCATCCTATTTTATAAGGAAGCTGCTTGCCCTACATCCTCTTCTTCCCTTCCTACAGGCTGGAAATAACCCTGTAGGACATAAAAGCTTAACAACAACTGATATAAACTATGAAGAAAAGTAATGGGAAGGAACAATAAGGAGTCCCCTCTAAATGGGAATCCGAGAAGCCTTCCGAGGAAGTGACAGTTAAACTGAGGTAGGATGGATGAGAAAGAGTCAACCAGGAATTATGGGGAATAATGACCCAGAGAGTAGGGGATGAACAGAGGCCCTATATGTCGAAGAGAAGAGTCTTCAAGAATCATTCAAGAAATGAAAGGAAACACATGTGAAAGGGAGATGGTGAGCCAGAGGATTACTGCTAAATGGGTGGGCAAGGCAGGGTGGTGTAGGTTATGTAGGGTCTTGCAGGCCATGGTAAGGAGTTTGGATTTTATAATAAATACAGTGGGAAGTCACTCAAAAATTTTTAGGCAAAGAGAATACGATCTAATTTACATTTTTTAACTTAAATATTCTTTTAAGATTTATTTATTTTTAGAGAGAAAGAGTGTGCGGGGCAGGGGGGTCCTCAAGCCGACTGCCCATCGAGCAGGGAGCCGGCAGTGGGGCTCGAACTCACAATCCTGAGATCATGACCTGAGCTGAAATCAAGTCGGAGGCTTAACCGACTGAGCCACCCAGGCGCCCCCCAATTTACATTAAAAAAAAAAAATGAATTCAGGCTACTGCATGAAGAGTGGGGCAACAGGGCAGGCAAGACTACCAGACAGCAGGCTGTGGCAATGTGGCCGGGAGGACAGCAGAGGGCAAAGAAAACGGCAGATTTCAGAAATACTTCGAATTTGCTGGCAACAGTAACTGTTGCTGGGCTGGAAGTGTACTGAGAGGCAGTGGTAAGGTAACCTCAGGTTTTAAGAACGACTAGGTTGCCAGGCTGGAAAACTGGGTAGATGGCAGCAAAGAGAAGATGGTGAAGGAACGTGCTGGGGAGGCCTCTGCGATCAACAGTCAGGTCTGAGGGGCAGGTGAGGCCCCAAAGTGGAGAGGGCATGTCAGGAGCACACTGCAGCACAAGAATATAAATTTGGATGTCGTTAGCACCGAGGCGGTAGCGAGCCCAGTGGCGGAGAATGAGATAACCTGAGGACAAAACAGAAAAGATTGTGGAGAAAAGGAAGACTTTAGAAAGAACAGAACCAACACTCAAGTGCGTTTTCTGGACGCTCCGTACGTTCCCAATTCTCGATGCCAGTCTCTTCGGCTTGGCTGGCTCCCTGATAAAAACAACTACATTTCCGCTAATTTTGCTTGGATAAAAGCGCGATGCCCGGGGTGCCACCTCCATCTGCACTGGGGACTGCAGCGGTCTGACTGCAGGCTCTGGAGTCTGACAAGCCTGGATGGATGCCAACACCGCCCGCCCCCCCCCCCCCCAACCATGACCCATCGAATTCCGGGCAATTCTACCCCCGGAGCCCTCATTCCAGTCTTCGGGAAACTGTGGAGCGGGCACTGCGCACCCACAGGGCCAACGAAGAGGGCTCGCTCACAAAGGCCGCCTCACCTTGGCTCGCTTCAGCAGCTGGATGATCTCGGCCTCGGCCTCGTCCGCCGCGCCCTCGGCGGCGGCCCCGCCCGCTCCCTGCCGCTCCTCCTCCTGCTCCTCTGCCGCAGCGGGCCTCGAGAACCAGGCGAGCGCTGCGGGAAGGGGCTCTGAGGTCACCGGGCCCGGCCTGCGCCCCGGTCCCCGCCCGGCCGGCCCCGCCCGGCCCGCGCTCCTCACCTGCCAGCAGCGGCAGCAGGCCCGGGCCTCCGCCGCGCGGCGCGACTCGGGATGCCGGCACCCCCACCTCAGGCGCCCGGCCTCCTGCCGGCCCCGGGAGCAGGCGCGCCGAGCAGGCCCGGCACCGCCGCCCCGCGGCCCGCAGAAGGCCTCGGCCCAGGCTCGGGCTCAAGAGCCGGTACATGCTCGCGCGGCGTCCTCGGCGCACTGCAGGCCCGGCCGGATCCCAGGACGTCCCGCCCCCAGCGCCGAGCGCCCACCGGATTGGTCGGGCCGCGAGGTGGGAGGAGGCGTCGTCGTGGCCGCCCGCATGCGCGTGACGCGCGCCGACGCCACTTCGCCTCGCCCCGCCCCCGACCGACGGCGGGAATTCTCGCTAGTCGCCGTCGGAGCGTCGCGCCTGCTGGGCTTTTGGGGGAGGGTAAAGGCCTGGGACGCCATGGCCTCCGCCTTGCCGGGAGTCACTTTGCCCGCTGTCGTCGAGGAGCTCCTGAGCGAGATGGCTGCGGCGGTGCAGGAGAACGCGCGAAGTACGGGCCGGAGGGCGTGCGTAGCTGCGCTGTGGGCGGTGGACCTGGCCTGGCCGGGCGGGGAGGCGAGAGGCGGAGTTCTCTGGGCCTGAGGGGCGCGGGGTTGGGGGCGCCGCCCCCGCGCTCTTCGTCCTGGCTTCTCCGGGCTTTTTTCCCCTGCGGTTCTATTCCCAAACCCCAGTTCGTAAAAAAAAAAAAAAAAAAAAAAGGAAAGAAAAGAAGGAAAAGGGAAGCCCGATTTGTTTAGGGAGCAGCGCGGTGGTTCCCTGCCGTACGGCGGGGCAGCCGGGACAGAAGCGCTGGGCGCTGCCACGAAACCCCTGAGAAGGGACCTGGGGCCAGGAGGGCAGAAGACACGGGAGCTTGCGGGCAGGTACGGGGAGGTGAAGTTCTTAACTGATTATTAAGCTTGCCTGTGGTCTTTTTCTCCCCCCTCAAAATCTTAATTCTAAAATTAATCGTCGCGCACACTGTGTGCACCAGATAAATATTTTAGAACCTGAAAACCCAAATGCATACGCAGTGACTGGAGTAAATAGGGATGTTGTGAAAGTAACTGTTACTTCTCTGACCAGCAGAGGATGCTCTGTGACTGTGCTTACCAAAAATCACCCAGGCGCTCTCAAGATGTGTTCAGGGCATGCTCGTATTAAAGATGGTAATTCTAATCAGAATGCACAGACCAACTGGAACTACTCAACCAGTGTAAAAAACGGCCACTTAATAGCAGTGCACACCTCAAAATTGCCGCTGCTTTTTCACTTGGACGGCTTTTGTTTTAAAAGGAGTGTACTTTGAAAGGGTTTATCTTAAGCAGCTGAGCCACCCAGGCGCCCCTGAAAGGGTTTATCTTGAGTTACTGTATTTATCCATACTGACGTAAGCATGGTATGTATGTTTAAAAGATTAGGCCAGGCAGGTATTCCGATATGTCGGGATCCCCAAAAGGATGGGGGAAAAAACAATCTGTTAGCTCAAACACTGGTTGCCAAAAGTGGGCTCTGTCTGAATGGGTTAATCCACACACTGTGACTCTCTTGGCTCACGGCTCAGGCAGAGGGACCACTGGCATTGATTCGTGTTTATTTCCAGCAGAACCGTTTCCTGCTATTTTAAAATATTTGTTCTACGTAGTAATGCACTGTTACTGTTCTCTATGCTTCAATGATAATATTTTTAGATCGAGATTCTGAGTTTACACTTGTATGATGATGTGATATCTAATCACAGCTGGGCCACGTAGGAAGCTGTGGTTGTTTCTCCTTTCCTGCATAACTTTTTGTTTTGCCTGGAATTACAACTGTTGTGGTTGTGTTTTTTTAGTTTCCTATGTATGTATCCCTAATTCAACCTCAAACTCTTCGCCAGTGTTCTAAATCTCTACTCCATATGTTCAGATGAGTGAGATGTTGTATCCGTTTCATTCTTCTGTGGAAATCTCTCCTAGAGCCTAGACTTGCTCTCCTAGCTGTTGGACTGACTGCCCTCCTAGCTATTTCCTGAGATCTTCCTTTACCACTATTTTCCTAGGAATTCCCTTTGCCTGTGTTGAGCGGTATGTTTATCGACAATTTTCTTTTTTTTTTTAATGTTTTATTTATTTATTCATGAGAGTCAGAGAGAGAGGCAGAGGCAGAGGGAGAAGCAGCCTCCCTGCCTAGCAGGGAGCCCGATGCGGGGCTCGATCCCAGGACCCCGGGATCATGACCTGAGCTGAAGGCAGACGCTTAACCATCTGAGCCACCCAGGTGCCCCTCTACAATTTTCTTTTTCTGGGTTTACTATCTTATTTTATAGAGCACATTCTCCAGTAGCTTCCTGAAGAAGCGTATATGAGGTATACTTTTGGAAGCTTTATGTGTCTAAAGAGTTTTTTCTAACCTCACCCTTAAATGATAGCCTGGCTAGGTATTGAATTATATGTTGGAAATAGTATTTCTTCAGACATCTGAAAGCGTTATTCCACTACCATCTGTCTCCTTGAACTTACTTTAAAAGAGTCTATTATTTTAACCCTCCCTGCTTCATCCCCATCTCCAAAGCGATCTGGTGCCACCAGTTTCTGAGGGTTGTAGGGGTAAGAGAATACTGGATTTTGGAGTATAAATGAGGTTATTGCTTGGCTCTCTCCATTGCTAGCTTAGGATTCAGTTTCCTCAGGTCTTGTAAATTATTTTCCAGTGTATCTTAGCTGTTGTTTCTCCCTGTCCTTTCATTCTGGGGAATTTATGCTTTTAAAAAATAATCCTTTTATTATTGTTTAGTGGAGTATTTGGAAGGAGTAAAATTAGATGCATAGACTTAATTTACCGTCTTACACAAAAATCTTCTTGGTTATAGTCTTTTAAAGATTTTGTCTATGGCCACCGGTTTAACATGATTAACTTTCTTCCCATTTGTGTTTTACAGTTCCTGATGAGCATCTGTCAGCGTAAGTATATATCCTGTTGTAATTTTTTTAACCATTAATGTGTCTTTTTTAAAGATTTTATTTAGAGAGCTGGGGGAGGGGCAGAGAGAGAGGGAAAGAGAGAATCCCAAGTAGACTCCACACTGGGTGTAGAGCCTGACACAGCACTGGATCCCACCACCCTGAGATCATGACCTGAGCCAAGATCAGGAGTTGGATGCTTAACCGACTGAGCCACCCAGGCACCTCAACCATTAATGTGTTTTAAAAGCCAGATCCTTTCAACAACTCTTGGTTTTTAAAAAATACTCTTACTATGATTTAACAGTCTTGCACACAGGAAGACGAACCATGAGAGACGATGGACTCTGAAAACCAAACTGAAGGTTCTAGAGGGGAGGGGGGTGGGGGGATGGGTTAGCCTGGTGATGGGTATTAAAGAGGGCACGTTCTGCGTGGAGCACTGGGTGTTATGCACAAACAATGAATCGTGGAACACTACATCAAAAACTAATGATGTAATGTATGGTGATTAACATAACAACGAAAAATACTCTTACTAAACTAAGAACAATGTTTCCTTGACATGATTGTTAAAAATCTGTCCAAAGCCAATACCAATCTTGGCCGTACAAGGTATTCTTGTGTTGTACTATTTGTCACTTTTGTTTAACATTGTTCTAGTAGGGGTGCCTGGGTGGTTCAGTCAGTTGAGCATCTGAGTCTTGATTTCAGCTTGGGTCATGATCCTGGAGTCCTGGGATTAAGCCCCACATCAGGCTCGCCACTTGGTGGGGAGTCTGCTTGTCTCCCTCTCCCTCTGCCCCTTTCCTGCTCACATGTGCACGCTCTCATAAATAAATCTTTTAAAAACAAAATTGTTCTAGTGGTTGTAGTTGTTACACTGACACATGAAAAAGAAATTAGAAGCATGACTGTCTGCAAGGAAAGACAGTCATCATTATTTGTAGATGACATAAATGTTTAAAAACCAAGAGAATAAAGGGTTTTTTTATTACAGAGATTAAAAATTGTTTTCCCTCATACCAAAGTTAAAAAATACAGCTGCAATCTCAGTAGAAACAAAGAAGTGAAAGCTACCCAGGAATAAGTGACATTTAATTGTATATGTGTACTTAATATTTAATAATCTAGAAAGATATATACCAACCTATACCAGTGATGATTTCAGAGGAAAGAAAAGAGATGGAATTTAGGTTTGCAAAAAGGTTTTAAGTTTTTCTCTACTAAGTGTTTTATAGAGATTATATATTAGAAAAAAATTACTATTAAAACAAAGAAAATAGGCAAATAATAAAAATGTAAATTAGCAGGGGCACCTGGGTGGCTCAGTTGGTTAAGCGACTGCCTTCGGCTCAGGTCATGATCCTGGAGTCCCGGGATCGAGTCCCACATCGGGCTCCCTGCTCAGCAGGGAGTCTGCTTCTCCCTCTGACCCTCCTCCCTCTCGTGCTCTCTATCTCTCATTCTCTCTCTCTCAAATAAATAAATAAAATCTTTAAAAAAAATGTAAATTAGCAAAAACTTTGGGGAAAAGGGTAGATCTTCCTAGTGATCATAAATAAATTAAAATAATGATGCAACTTCCCATCTGTAAAACTGGCAACCACAGAAACGATGTTGGTAAGAATGTCCCAGATGTTGGCAAGAACATGGAGAAAAGGGTAATTGATACCCTGCTGGTACAAGTGTAAATTGGAAAGTAACCTGGCAACAGGTGATAGGAGCTTTAAAACATATACATATTCTTCAGTTCACAAATTCCACTTATAAGAGTGTATCCCAAGGAAGTAATCATGCATGTTCATAAAAGATTTTATAGTGAGCATATTCATCCAGTATTGCTTATAGTAGCAAAAACAAAACCAAAACCCCACCTGCAGACAATCTAGTTATTCACATTAGATTTAAGAAACCCTAATTATCTAAAAATAGAGTTTGGGGAAAAGCAAGGTAATTCATCTCTACAGTGGAATTCCTTGTAACCGTTAAGAATGTAAAAAAAAAAATAGGAGGTGTTCACAGTAAGTTATAAAGTTACAAAGGCAGGTTTAAAAGTTCTTACTAGATTCATTTTTAAAGTTAACTGTGATTAATTGATAAAGTTATGACCAGATTTTATTCATTTTTCTTTGTCCATAGATAATCTTCGTATGTTTAATGTAAAAAATTTAAAACTTCCCATTCTAATAGTTTGTTGTATCAAGAGACAAAGTTTGTTGGAAAACGAAGAAGTTGAACATTTTAATTTTGAATATAGTAGCTCTGTCTTCATGTTTTGTGTCAGATCACATGAGTTCTTTAAAACATTAACTTTTCCATCTTAGGTCAACCCATCCATTTTGTTTTTCAGTTTATAAAAATAACTCCTACTTGTAAAAAAAAAAAAAAAAGTTCTTGGTTGGGGTTCCTGGGTGGCTCAGTCAGCTAAGCGTCTGCCTTCAGCTTGGGGCCTTGATATCAGGGTCTGGGCTCCCTGCTCATCGGGGAGTCTGCTTCTCCCTTTGCCTCTCATTCATGCTCTCTCAAATAAATAAAATCTTTAAAAAAAAATGTTCTTGGAAAATTGAGAAAACATGAAAAGCATCAACAATCATACCACCCAGTGATAATCACTGTTACAGTTTGGTTTATTGCTTTTTTTTTTTATTAAATATTTTATCTTGAGATATTGTGGGTTTTCTTAAAAATTTTTTAACGTGATTGAGAGTTTCTAAATACCTAATTTTGTGCCCAACCTTTCTCATCATAAGAATTTTCCCACATACCAAATTTTTTCTGATCTATCGTTTAAAGGTGGATAGCCTTTATTACTAATATAGAAAGTACGAATTAATACCCATCAGGTGGTAAACATGAAAATCTCTGATAATACTGGTCTTGGTTAGGATATGGGGAAAACAGAGCTCTTATACAGTGCTGGTGGGACTCTGGTTTCCACTGTGGAAAGCTATTGACAATGCCAATTAAAGTTGAAAAATGTACACATCTTAGGTCTCAGCAATTCTACTTATGTAACCAGGAAGAATTCTCATGTGCATTAAGGGACACGTATGGGGATAAGTGAGTATTCTTTATAATGTAAAACAGAGACAATCAGAATGCTTATCAGGGTATCTAAAAAATAAAATGTATGTACATTTTATGTACGTATTTATGTAATAAAATGTTAGTCAAAAAATAAAAAATACATATATCAACATGCATCATTTTCAAAAGCACGTTAAATAGAAAAAACCAAGTTGCCAAAAAAGCCTACAGTGTATCTTTTTAGGTTCTAAAACTTAGGAAACGAGCACACATATGTCTGATATGTGTGTGTATGCGTGTGTGTGCTATGTATACATATTCAGCTTACTTTGTCTAATAAAACACAAAAACATTAACAGTAAGGAAGCCAACAAATGCATGCAGTTGCCTCAGGGATGAAAGGAAGTTGGGAAGAACAGGAAGCACTATGATATGTAAAGAGGGCTTTTTCTGGAAACATGTTAACATTCGGGGGAGGTTGATTACGTGGGGTTTTGCTATATTGTCTGTTTTTCCAAATTAAAATGAGTTTTTTAAAAAAGTGCCAGTGGTGATCCTCTGGGTTAAGTTCCTGAGGTGACTGAAAGTAGGCAGTCTAATCTGAAGCCTCTCTGTTTCCCAGGCTGAAGTTCATCTTCGGCTCATCAGCCATCCAGGCCTTGGACCTCGTGGACCGACAGTCTGTCACCTTAATCTCATCGCCCAGTGGGAGGCGCGTTTACCAGGTAGAAATCTAGAGGTGGGGATGATCTCAACAAGGAAGCCCCTTAGGACAAAACGTTTTCGTGAGTCCCAATATTTCCTGGGCTACTGAAAAGCAAATGACCCAACTTCATAAAATCAGTGTGTTAGTAATTGAAATAAGCTAAATAAGACCTCTTAACCCTACCTAGTAGCAGTGTATAGAACCAGCAATGATGTGGAGAGGCTGTTTTCTCAAATCTTACTGCGTATAGTTGATTTTTGCTTCCCCGTGTTTATAACAAGCACTTTCCCCCAAAAAACTGTGTTGACACTTTCACCTTGTTCATTATCTCTTGCCTACAGGCAAAAGCCAAAATGCATTTTGAGGTCCTTTTGCACGCTCAGATTTATCTATCAGAAGTGATCTTTCAAAACTGTTGTCAGGAAGTACTTATTTTTTTTTTTTTTTTGGATCAAGATTATTTTTTTATTGCACATTTGCTTACAAATTTAGGTAGAGCTAAACCTCTAGTATTAAGTTAGTTTCAGCCATATTTCAATCACCTGAATTACAGCAGTGAATAGCCTATATGTTCCCCTAGGATTATGTTTCAGAAACTAGAACATTATCCTTCCCAATTTGTCTAGTTAACTGGAAGGAAGTACTTATTAATAAGGGTCAGACTATGCTGAAGGCAGGTTGTCTACTTGGACTTTAGTTTTGCCTTCTAGAATTTAAGATACGTAGATCTGTAAAGTAATAGCCTCTTATCAGACTCTGAAAGATTCAGATTTCCATGTGTTGATAATTCCTGCAAAAGCCCAACCAGGTATTTATCTTGCAGGAAACTGAGATGCAGAAAAGTAACCTCACATCTGGCAGTTGGGATTTGTAACTGCTGTCCCACACTGCAGCCCATTCCCACTCCCCCGCACCCCAGTGTAGCTATATGAGACAAGGGTAAGTGCCATGGGATTGAGGGAGGGGAATCTTGTGAATGAAATAAAAATATTGGCAGTGTTCTCCCCCAAGTTTTGAGTCTGGGGGTACCTGGGTGGCTCACTCGGTAGAGGGCATGACTCCTGATCTCGAGGCCCAAGTTGGATGTAGAGATTACTTGAAAATAAAATCTTAAAAAATAATAATATTTCCTTAAAAATTTTGTGTATGTGTGTATCTGGCTTGGAAGGAGTAAAGAAGCCATCAGCTCTAGTATGTAATCTAGGTCTTGCTGAAGACCAGGAAGGGGGAAGTTTTTCAGCATTTGGATTCTGGTTTATTTATATGAACATCTCAGAGTTGAGACCATGTCAGTTAATTTCTAGTGAGGGAGCAAAGCCTACTATTGTATTTACTTAAAAGAAGCCACCTATTAGAATTTTGTCAGGGCAAACTTAACAGATTAATAATCAAAGCTATTAAATGATGTTGTACCTGACTAGGTGTTTCCATTTTACTTCTTAGTGTTTTTATTTGGCGTTTCTATGTAGCTAAAATACCCAGAACAAAAAGGGCCTTTGAGTTTTGTCCACATCTTTTAGTTTCAGATTTTTTGTCTCCATTCCAGTATTAGCATAACACTTGACCTGTACAAACAGACTTCTAACTGCCCTCCAACTCTAAGATCTAGTCATTAGTTAAAATCTTAAAAGATTTTGTTTGAAATATTTCAGTTCTTGTTGACTTTTTGTTTCTCCCAAGATTGCCAGTTGTTTAACTTTCCTCATTCCCATCCTGTATTATATTACATTGCTTTATTCGTCATAAAAATGCAAACTTCCTAGTACTGTGACTTTCAGCTTGAACTTTGAATTAAATGAGGCTGTGGAAATCTTACACAGACCCTCAGTTTAACCTTAATGGTCTCATTGTATACTACTATAGTCCAAATTTGGCTTAAGTCAGAGGTTCTCTGAGATGATAAAAGTTGAGTCAGACCCTGTCTGATACTCCTCTGGTCATCTTTCCATAGGTCAGCCTTCTGATACTGTTACTGTCGTCCAGGTACAATGGTGATTATTCCAAAGTCGTCACTGGGCTGTTGTCACCCGAGTTGCTTTTCTGTAAACTTTTTGGGTTCACCTAGAACGAGGGATGCATCAGTCAGGAGAGGCTAAGCCATGCTGTGGCAGCAATGACCCCCCAAATGTCAAAGACTTAGAAAAACAAAGTTTTAGGTCTCATTCATGCTTCACATCCATCCAGAGTCGATTACCACTCCACTCCAGGACATCTTCATCCAGGGATCCCAGTTGGTGTAGCAGCCTTTCTCTGGAATATTGTGGATCTCAGAGCAGAGAGAAAAGAGGATGTGGTCTGTACCGATTTGTAATGTTTCCGCTCGGCTACTCACATTTTCCTGGCTAAAGCAGGTCACATAGCCAGCCAGTAGTTAATAGGGCAGGAATGTATAATCTTCTTTCAGAGGCAATGAGCACAGGGAACAGTAAATAATACAGTTGAGCACTGTGACGGCTCCTGGGAGGCTGGCAGCAACCATAAAATAAAACTGCACTTGCGAGTGGATGACCGTCCAGGTGGGTCACACTCCTTAGTACCCAACTGGAACCACAGCAGACTTCCTCCAAGGGAGGCTCATACGAGTCTACTCATGGGGCGCCGTTTCCTCTTTCACAGATGTTTCTTTTTTAAAAGCTCTCTCCTGGGGATAAACATTGCAGACTGTGGGTGGGAGAAGTGGGGGCGGTTCCTGGGTGGGGGAGTCATTTTTCCATTGAAGGCTGAAGCCACTGACTTAGAGGATCCCTGAGGTCAATTTCCAGTGGTAGTCATTTCTAACTCAGATTTTTGCCTGATTATTGGGTTCATTAGTCATCCGATGGCTAGATAAGGAAGAAACAAATTCACGATTTACTATCTCTTGACAGTATTTTACTGCCTCAGGCGGTTGAACGGTGTACTTTTAGTCTTGGCCAGCCCCTGACAGGATCAGGCAAGGGAGCCTCTGTAGAAATTCTTCCCCCTCCCTAAGTCGCCTGGCATTGATTCAGCATAGTCCAGAGTCTTCTCATGGATTGGGGACCCACAAAAAGAAGGAACCAGAGAACGATTCAAGTCAGTGTAGAATTCCAGAGGCTTATGCCTGCTTAAATTTAAATCTAGAGAGAAGAGGTAGAGGAAGGGAAGAAATCTTAACGTTTTATTCATTGGTAATGGTCCGGAGACCCAAGAATCGTTCACGTCACTGCTGGATGTTGGGTTTTTCCCAGGATTCAGTGGAAGACAGTCTGCTTTCAGACTGTTGTCAGTTTGACAAACAAGCACAACACTCGAACACTGCTCTTTTGTTGCGGCCTTCCCTGTTGCTTCATTCTTTTTTTTTTTTTTTTTTTTTAAGATTTTATTTATTTGACAGAGAGAGACAGCGAGAGAGGGAACACAAGCAGGGGGAGCGGGAGAGGGAGAAGCAGGCTTCCCGCCGAGCAGGGAGCGCGATGCGGGGCTCGATCCCAGGACCCTGGGACCATGACCTGGGCCGAAGGCAGACACTTAACTGACTGAGCCACCCAGGCGCCCCTAAGCTTTATTTTTTGTTGGGGAGAAAGAAGAATCTCAGGAGTGCTTTTTTTTTTTTTAAGTCCTGGCCTTTTCATTTCAATTGCCATCTCAGAGCCTAAAACTAATTTGAAAGCCCTGTGGCAAATTCGTAAGTGGCAGGTCATGGTAAAATGCCCCTCAGGATGTTTCTACTTCGTTGGATACTGATTTTACACTTCTGGTTTGGAAATTAAAGCCAGGAATGAAGGCCTAGACATTTTTGGTTTGGGGTGCTTGGCGGTAGAGAGACGTCAACAAGTGATTTCTCCGATAAGTTTGTCCCTTCATGCCACAGACACGTCATAATTTCCCTGTACGCCCGTCTCCTTTTTGTCCCCCAACTACGACCAAGGCGATTTGTTCCTGGACTGGGCCTCTTAACCAGCCCCTCAAGTATCTATATCCTCCTTCCATCCTGCTAGATGAATAGGCAGCTCCAGGCTTGCCTCATTCGGAGGCCTCCACCCCGTGCAGCTGAGTCATCCCTTTAGCAAGATTCTTTGCTTTATTCTCCCTGCCCTCAAATGTTTTTTAAGAGCCCTTTCCTTCTTCTGAAGACCCGTCTTCCTGTCTCACTGCTTGACTCTACCTATGTTCACACTTTGTTTAGGTGTGTGGTGGAAGCTTTAGAAATGTACACACCCACTGTGAAATACCAAAGGTTAAGAAACCCCACGCTAAAGTGTGTCCGAGGAGACCTTTCCCCTCCACCTCTCTCTAGGCAGCCCATAGGGTGGGCTCTCTAAATCGCTAGGGGGAGGATGGTTTAGCTAGTCTGAAACCCCAGTTTCCTTGTATGAAGCCCTCGAGGGCAGAGCCCCGAGCAGGAGGGGAGAGTCTGCACTTTTGGGTCACATGTTACTGCAGTTCTTCCCCGTGCGATTCGCAGGGCAACCCTGAATCCTCGGATGCATAAAGTCAAGGGAAGGAGGCTGTTTTCCAGCGTGCCTTTCGAAGTCTGATCTCATCTGTCCTTTTCTTTCTAGGTACTGGGAAGTTCTGGTAAAACATACACATGCCTGGCTTCTTGTCATTACTGTTCCTGTCCTGCCTTTGCCTTCTCGGTGCTGCGGAAGAGTGACAGCCTCCTGGTGAGGACGAGGAAGGCTCTTCCCACTCTAGTCAGATTAGCACATTCTTGGCCCTGACCAGCATGGCGTAAGCGCTATACAAAACGGGAATTTTTACTATATGTCAAAACAAATAGTTTATTGTCCTTGATTGCAGTTAGTCTTCTCTTTTGGGTTTACCCTCTCAAAATGCAGTGTCATTTTTAGATCTATATCCATTACCCGATTTTTTATTTATTTTTTATTTTCTTTAAAAGGTCACAGATGAAGCCTTGCGGAGGGCAACAAAATAATGTCAAAATTACTTTTTGAGTTGGCTCTGGGGAATTAGAGGGCCCGGTAAAAATATGAGCTAAACTGATTGTTGGCAACTTTGTGGATCCCCTACTCCAGCTATGAGGTGTTTCTTCCCACTGCCCGTAAGACAACCTGGCAGTTAGCCCCTAGAATATGGGGAAGGAGAGCACATGGAGACTTTTGCCCATTTCCCAGGCGCCCAGAGCCATCAAGCAGGAGCAAGACATACTCACATAACTCCTTATTTCAGACAAGAAAGCACTACCCACCTGAGAGCAGGTAGCTATTTTATAAGACTTGCCAAGGAAAATTATAGAACCCGCTCCATTCTTCCCCTTTCTCTCACACGGTTACCTTGGTAAACATCCTTGGAACGGGGGTGGCTGGTTGGGTATCCCATTGTTAAAAGACCACCTTCACAGCCGACATGTCATAAGTGTGTTTCACCTGTCAAGCGACAGGATTAAACTTCGGGCCCCTTCAGTGTCTAAAGCTGAAGGTGTTGGGACAGAGGGTCCAGCATGTCCCCAGAGGTGTGTACAGGCCTATATGGGAGGGTTCTGCGACCCACCCGTGGGACAGCACGACGGTTAAGGGAGCAGCCCGCAGACTCAGCACGTGGGTAAAATGGGGACAAGACTTGTCCTCATGGGGTAGCCGACAGATTTCAGTGTGATCGTCTGTGAGAAGCACTGAGCAACACGGTAGGTCAAGGAATGTCTGCCATCGCTGTGAAGAGTGTTCTGAAGGCTGGAGGAAAGCAAGACAGCTGAAGACGAAAATGAGGGGCCTGTCTTGGTTTGCACGGTGGGTCATAAACCCTGTGTCGGCTGGGTCTAAACGGCTTCCCAAAACAACAGGCAAAGTAAAACTTCCTTCATCCCCTCAGATTTCTAGAAAGAATATATCGTGTCATCTTCAACTGCGGTTTTTAGGCAGTGAGTCCGTAACATGTGTGCCCCACTCCTTTCCTAGTAAATGTAGCAAGAGGTCTTGGTCAGCTTCGGCCCTGCCCATCTCTAACGGGTTTGTGTTTTGTGTTCCAGTGCAAGCATCTCTTGGCGGTTTATCTTAGTCAGGTAATGAGAACCTGTCGGCAGCTAAAGGTCTCTGACAAGCAACTGACTGACATATTATTTGTGAAGAAGCAACAAGCAGCACAAAAGGTATAGACTGAGCATCGTTATCTTTCAAAGTAGAAGTCCTACCCAGAAAAACACTTCACCTACTAAGATTCACCTGCAGGAGAGGTGAAATAGATCTTCTGGAGACTTCTCGTCAACTATCCCTTTTCCCTCCAGGACAAGAGACTGTGAGTTGCAAGCCAGGATGTGCATATAGTTTGAAGGTCTACAATTTCTCCTGAAAAATCTGAGCCAGCCTCTGAGCCCCGTGGGTCAGTTTCCTGGATGAATCAAGCATTTGACCCAAACAAAGCCTAGTACTGTGTTCTGTCCACAGTTAGATTTTTTTTTTTTTTTAAGATTTTATTTATTTGAAAGAGAGAGCATGAGCAGGGTGGAGGGGCAGAAGGAGAAGCAGACTCCCCGCCGAGCAGGGAGCCCGACGTGGGACTTGACCCCAGGACCCCGGGATCACGACCTGAGCTGAAGGCAGACGCTTAACCCACTGAGCCACCCAGGTACCCAGTTAGTCAGATTCTTAAGTTACTGAAGTACTAGTAATTTTATTTAAGAGGTTGGAATGGTAGACGAAACTGGTCAGATGAAGTTTAGATGAGTAAGTGTGACTTCTCTCCTGGGATCCAGGAGTTTCCCCTGCAGCAACAGGAGCTCAGCGAGCGCAGAGAGGTGGCCGAAGAGCAGCCAGCATAGAAAGACTTCGGGGTTCTTGCCTCAGTGAGCTGCAGCCGATCTGTGGAGCTGGTGCCAGGAAAGCTCACATAGGCTGCAGCGTTAGAAAGGTGGTGTCGAAAACCAGGAAAGAGCAGTGGTCTTGCCCTGCATGCGCTGCAGGGCTTTATAACAAGCCAAAGGAAGGAAAACCAGACAGCGTGCAGCCCCGGAGAACTTCTTAGTAAGTAAAGCTGTTCCCAGCCGGAGTAGGAGCCTGGAGGGCCGGGAATGCTCTGGTGCCATGGGGGCTCATAAATCTGCGGTGTCCTCGCGGGGATACTGCAGAAGGCAATGCAGCAGCGAACAAACAGATGAAACAGATTTTACAGCCGGGCAACGCCCAGCCCCGGGCCCCTGGAAACCTGCGGCACAGTGCGTGGACACGGTTCAGGGCACAGGTGGCACCGTGGTCCCTGCTAGGCAGAGCCTTTTGTTGCCACAGATAAAACCTGTCAAGACCCGACTCCTTGGGCGCCTGGGTGGCTCAGTTGGTTAAGCGACTGCCTTCGGCTCAGGTCATTGATCCTGGAGTCCCGGGATCGAGTCCCGCATCGGGCTCCCTCCTCGGCGGGGAGTCTGCTTCTCCCTCTGACCCTCTTCCCTCTCGTGCTCTCTATCTCTCATTCTCTCTCTCTCAAATAAATAAAATCTTAAAAAAAAAAAAAAAACGACTCCTTGGGAAACTTGAGCTGGTTATAAACTTCTCTTTTTAGGCAATCTTCAGAATAAAGAACAGAATGTGAATGCAGCACCCTAAGCTTGTGAAGTTTTATTTTTATTTCACCTAATAGATGCACATGGTTGTTTGATTTTTACTTATTCAGATTTTCACACTTGGGCTCCAGCAGCATGGCCAGACTTCAGCTTGGTAGAGAACTACACTTGACTGCCTGACTGTCGGAGGGGCAGATGCAGTCTGGGAGAGAGGGATTCCATCTCTCCACTTTGTTCCACTAGTACATGGAAAAGAATGTTACCAAAGAATGATATTCTACTTACAGACTTAACAAGAGTAGCATTTCCCCAAATAAATACAGCAGTTTGTGACTGAAGAATTACACCTAATTTTCCTGGTCACCTTCCTAGGAACAAGTATCTATTTTTAGTACGCTCAACTTTTATTCTTTCACTGCCTCTAAGTTAAAAAACAAAACAAAACAAAACATTTGTATTATAATAGTTCACAGTGTTTCACAGTAAAATAGTTTCATTCTCTACCATGAAAGAGGCAGACTCTTAAAAAAACAAAACAGTCTTTTACAATCCATTCAGGCCATCGGCATCATCCACACAGAGCAGCCAGAGAGAACCAGAAAGACATTTGTGAGCCTTTGGAGCCGACTGATGACGTGCACATTAGCTGGGTATGGGGTCACTCGAGAGGCAGCCCGGGCGCTGACACGGTGTAGCTGTCTTCAACAACGGCAGTCAGCCAGTCCCGTCCCGTCCCTGTGCTGATTGTGAACGTGCGTCTTGAAGAGGCCGGGCCCTCGGTCATAGGTCCACATCAAGGGCAGGCTGTGCCCCTGCCTGCCCATTCCCGCTCTTGAGGACATCTGTCTGGCAGAGGACATACCTGGAGATGATTTTGTGAAAAGTATAGCGGAAGTCTCGGTTCCGATAGGCATAGACAACAGGATTGACCACCGAGTTGGCATGTGACAGGAGAATGGCCGTGTTCATTGCCCACTTGGGCTTATTCTTTGCCCGGGCTGGCTGAAAGAGACTGACACAGTTGATGGCATGTACTGGCAACCAGCAGAGAGCAAAAATGCCAACGATCATGGCCAGGGACTTGGCGGCATGGATCTCCCGCTGGATGATGGTCCTGGAGTGGTCCATCAGCTCCATGTGCTGAAGCTGCCTGCAGGCCACCATGAAGATCTTGATGTAGATCACCAGCATGATGATCAGCGGGGGCAGGACGCACCCAAAGAAGTTGAAATATACCATGTAGCTCATGGGGACCACGTTCTCAAACAGACACTTCACAAGGCAACAGCTTTTGTTGGTGGCTCCATCCCAGGGTTCCGTGCAGTTGGTGGCACTGTCCTTACTGTTCCACCCCAGGAACGGGGTCAGTCCGATGCCAAAGGCGAGGACCCAGAGGGCAGCAATGACTCCTCTCGCTCGAGTCCCAGTGACCAAACTCTTATACCTGTCCAAAAGAACAGCATCTGTTATTGTCAGCGCGCAGAACTCTGTCACCGGAGTGCGAGACCCCGCCTCTGCTTTGGTTCCGTGGCCTTTACCCCAACAATCTTTAGGGTTCACCCTCAGGGGGCACCGTGGCCTTTTACCCTCAACGTGAAGACACGCAAATAGGTGGGAACACCTTTGCTCCAACAAGCTCACTAAGAGTTTCATTCTTGACTTACTAGCTCAGCTCTGTTGAGTGACAAATCATGGTCAGTGAGAACAAGGGGAGGAGTGCTTTCTAATTATCCACATTCCGGTCTGTGAGTCTAGGTCTTCTGTAAGGCACTGTTCTAGGTGGTGCGCCGCACCAATGAACAGAACACCCAAGACCCCTGCTTTGAAAGAACTTACGCTGTAGTAGGGGGAGACTGATGATCCTAAACAACAAACATGTTACTAAATTCTGTGGTGTGTTAACAGGAGAGGTGTAGTATGAAAAAAGAAAATGCAGAGTAAGGAAGATCAGGACTGGCAGGGACTGGAGTTTTCAAGAGGTCAAAGGCGGTTTCACTGATTCGGTGAGACTTGAACAAAAGCCTGAGGAAGTGCGGCTCGGAGCCCCCAGGGCCCCAGCGGCACTCCCTGGCGGCCCTGGGCAAGACTCCTCCTAGCCTCCCACAAATAGACGAGAGGTCTGTCTCAGACCGTAAGAACAGCCCCCTCTGGAAACTGCTGGAGAACAAGACTTCTGGCAACCTCCCTCTCTCTGCTAGCAGCGAAGCTGATAAAAACGGGGAAATACTGTAGCAAATATTAAATAACTCGAGTAGTTCTAAAACTTGAAATCTTGTTTAAAACTGCTAGAAATCATAACGCACAATTTAGACATTTTGCCATAAACGAGCCCATATGTGGTTTACGTAGCAAAGCTATCAGGCTTGCTATTCAGTCGGTCCATAATATGTATTCAATGTCAGGGATTGAGTCAGTGAGAAAAAAAATCTTTCCTTAACCTCTGGGAAGACAATTGGGAAATAACTGGATACACGTTACCTTAAGACCTGTCTCTGGAAAGTGTCCAGTTTCCCCGGCCGGCAGTAGAAAGCCTGTACTCAGCGCGGCCCACAGCACCCTGCAGGCCGCCCCCCGCCCCCCGCCCGCCGCCTCATGCTGCTTTCGACCTGCGATAATAAAACACCTGTTCCTGTTTCAAGGGTCACCTCCGTTCCCGATCACCTCTCAGGCTGAGGTGGCCACTCCCACTCTCTGGCCCCAGACACACCTGGCATAGAGCTGATTTATCTATTACGTGTGTTTTCCCCTCAGCTAGAATGTCAACCTCTTAAGGACTGGCACCTTGTCCCTTTTGTACTGGTGTCCCAGGGCCCGGCACATATATAGTAGGTTCTTAATGATGTGGCCATTATGAATGCATTCCTTATTTGTTACCTGATTTGTTATCAAACGGCTTTAAAAGAACATTCTACTTAGGAATACCTAATGCTACGGGCCTGGACAGGCAGGGGAGCCGGTACAGTTTGCTGAGAAAGTTAACAGAGATCTCGCCTCATAAGTGACAGTGATCCCTCATCTTTTCTCCTCCGTCTGAGGGCCACTCTCTGCAATGGGCAGCGCGATCGTGGGGCCTTTACTACAAATGACCTGCTGGGCTCTGTTGCTCACTGAATTTTCCTTGGCCAATAAATCCATCTATTTCTTGGGGCGCCTGGGTGGCTCGGTTGGTTAAGCGACTGCCTTCAGTCATGATCCTGGAGTCCCGGGATCAAGTCCCGCATCAGGCTCTCTGCACAGCAGGGAGTCTGCTTCTCCCTCTGACCCTCCCCCCTTTCATGGGCTCTCTCTCTCTCTCTCTCTCTCTCTCAAATGAATAAAATCTTAAAAAAAAATCCATCTATTTCTAAATCCTTTCTGCTTCCCTCCTCATTCAGGAATCTACAGCCATTCCTTAAAAAAAAAAAAAAAAAAATGTTATTCCTGTCCATTACCCCACCAGAGAATGCAGTCAGTCCCTGCAGAATAACCAGCAGCCTCCCTAAAAGCCAGGCACTTAGAATCACAGGAATTTAGATCTATGAGGCCACTTCCTCAGAAGCCTGCGCTTTCTCTCTTGTTGTTCACAGGATTCAACTGTATTTGAGTACAGCTGAATACAGGCCAGTCCAGGGCCGGGATGAACTGTATTTGGGGTAAGCAAACTCTCTGGTACGGAGCGGCCTGGAGTGGATACATGAGGTGGTTTCGGCCAATGAGACAGAAGGAAGTCTGCTAGGGTACTTCCAGGAAAGATTTTACTTCTTGATAAAAGGAGAGAGACCCATGAGGAGGGCTCTTCCCCCTTTGCTTTTGATGCTCCTATGGGAGGCTGTGATGCCTAAAGCTGTAGCAACCATCTTGTGACCATGAGGGGCTAGCCTGGAGACAAAGCAATGGCAAAGCAAAAGGAAGGAAAGAGCCCGGGTCTTTGATGACCTTTCTGAACCACTGCACCAACCCTAGAACCATCATGGCTCCACATTCGGGTTCAAGAAATCATTAAATGTCTTGATTGCTTAAGCCACTGTTAACCAGCAGCCAAAAGCATACAAACTGGAAGGGACTTTTCTCTCTTCTAATCGACACTCTCTTATTTTACAAACGAGGGAACAGAGATACAAAGTCTTTGAGTAACAAAAGCAATAAACGAACCAGAGACCAAAGCTAGGTCAGGACTCTCAACCTGTGTTCCTTGTACCACATTATGCTGAGGCTTATTTTACTTGACTGTTTTTTTTTGTTTTTTTTAAGCAACATTAGACACCGTACATGGAGGGATCACAGGGGGTGGCTTCCCACCAGAGTTCAGAACAACAACCGGAATCCACCTACATCTGAACTCAGAACTGCTGGATCCTGCATGTGTGAAAAGCTACTTTTATGCTCAACTGACTTAGATAAAGCAGATGATTCCATCGGGGAGCAGCTGGTCACCACTTTGTGAAACCCCCCCAAACACAGCTTTTTTCCCCGTTGGTTCATTATTTCATTCAGAGCTCTTCCTTCGGACCAGGCACTCTGTTAATCACTGGAAACATAATCACAGCCCTTCTGGGTTGTAAAGCTAATGAAAGAGAAAGTAAACAAGTAAACAAACAAACGTGTCATTACAAATCAGAGTTGAGTTCGGCCACACCAAAATGAATAGGATGCCGGTAAGAGAAAAACAGGAAGACTTTGGACAGAGGATGTTGGAAAAGGCCTCTTAAGCAAAGCTAGGTTCAGAAGGAGTAAAAAATTACAAGAGTGACGGCGCCTGGGTGGCTCAGTCCTTAAGCGTCTGCCTTCGGCTCGGGTCATGATCCCAGCGTCCTGGGATCGAGCCCCGCGACGGGCTCCCTGCTCTGCAGGAAGCCTGCTTCTCCCTCTCCCCCACTGCCCCTGCTTGTGTTCCCTCTCTCGCTGTGTCTGCGTCAAATAAATAAAATCTTTAAAAAAAAAATTAGAAGAGTGGAGAGGAGAGCATTCTAGTCAGAACAGCATGGTAAGGCTTTCAGACAGGAAAGGATTTTACTTTCCTAAAGAAGCAAAAGGAACTGAGTGACCTAAGACGAGGCAGGGCCAGCTCATAGGCCATGGGAAGGAATCTAAATTTTGATATTCCAAGTGCAGTGGGAAACTGTTGAAGGCTTATTTTAAGCAAGGGAATGGTGCTGATTTATGTTCTGTAAAGCTCACAGTGTGGAGACTGAATTTTAGGGAAGAAGAAAAGCAGGTCAATTAGGAAACTCTTTTGGTGGTGCACTCAAGAGAAACTGTTGACGTGGACCAGGGTGACCGCAAAGATGGTGCGGACCGATCTGCCCTTTGGAGGGAGAACCAACAGGTCTTGAAAACGGGTTGGATGTAGGAAGATGAAAAATCGCGGATGAGTCCTAGGATTTTTCCCTTCCCGTGCACTAATGTTTTTTAATTCGTTATACGGAAACAGTATCAAGGGGATTAAGAGCAAGAGAATGGTGGATGTTAGTATCCGGATGAAAACGATCCCGAGAGAGGGAGAAGACGTACCAAAAAGGCCAGACTGTTAAAGCGGCTGAGAATCTGCGGAGGCTGGAGGATGTGGGTCCAGGGCTCGTGTGGAGGGACACGCCGCCGTGGCAGAAGGAAGGAGGGGGGGCAAGGCCAGGGCAGGAGGCGGGGGCCCGGTGGCTAGAAGACCTTCGAGAGCCGTGGTCACCTCAGCCACGGAAGAAAAGCCGTCCCCCGAGAGAGCGGGAAGGCCGAGGTGTCTCAGCGAGGGCAAGAGGGAGCTTGCTAGAACTATGGGGTGGGATGCCTGCCTCTGTGGTTTTGACGGTGCGGCAGCCTCTGTTGAGGATGAGGTGCAGGCTGACCCGTGCAAGTGCGAGGCCGAGGAGCAGTGAGAAAGACGGACAGGAGCTCAGAGCAGGGTGCGGACGCTCGGGCTGGGCGCCAGGGGCGGCGGGTGCGCACAAGGGCGCTAGGGGGCAGGGGGCGTGCCCGGGAGCATCAAAGGCGCGGGTCTTCTGCGGGAGGGACCGGGACGCTACTCTGGAAAGGAGTGGAGAGAACCAAGAGGAAGCGCTCGAGCCCGAGTCCCCACCCGAGGTCCCGGGTGTAGGCAGACATAAGGGAAACCGTGTCCTTGGGGGTCAAGGCCAGGTGGCCGAGGGGGCGTCCGGAGAAGAGTCCGAGAAGACCCAGGGATCCGGTGGTGGCCGGGGGAGCACAGAGCTTGGGAAGGCGAGGCGGGGCTTTGGGTCCAGCCAGCCAGGGAATGTACAGAGCACGGCGGGGATGAAAATCTGCTGAATTCTTCCGAGGCCCTAAAATACTCGGCTGAAGAGGAGACTAAATCCGCGTCTCCATTTTCATCTTTAATGTGCCAAGAGTACTTGAAACTTTAAAGGAGAAAAAAAAAAAAGTTCATCATTCCTTCCTTCATCTAAAACAAGGCTTCCTCCCTCATCTCCTAACTGGTAGATCGTTTCCCACGCTGGCGGCCTTTGAACCACATGAGCAAAGTCCTGGGGCCCCGCGCCTGCAGACGCGCTCCCCCAAGCCGGGACACTGAGCCCGCGCCGCCGACGCACCTCCTCCAGGCGGCCTTCCCATCGCGCTCAGACCGTGCCTTTCAGGGCACAGCTGGGCTCACTCCAGTTTACGGACGAGGCAACCAAGGCTCAGAGGGCTTACGTTATTGGCCTGCTGCCCTGAACTGCAGTCAGGACACAGACTCCATCTAACCTGACTCCAGTTTTGCCACAAGTAGTCCTTTCCCTGCTCGGGACCAGACGGCTCCTCTCCCCAGTCCCGGCTCCCGCCTCTGCCGGTCCCTCAGCCACAGGCCCACCTCGGGGGCAGCCAGCCACGGGTCTGCCGCTTCGCTTTCTTCCCCGCACACGTCTGCCCTTGCCGGAGCTGCTCGCTGGCTCCAGGGACCTCCCCTCCGGAGCCGGCCACGTGGGAATGGAGGGCTTAAGGCAAGAGGCCCCCGCTACTTTCTTGGTAAGCAGTCCTTAAAAGGCAGCGCAGAGTCTTCCTTTACTCTGCTGGAGGAACAGCCAGACCCACAGGAGAAGCACGGGCTCCAAAGACAAAAACACGTTTAGCGCGGGCGCTCCAGCTCCATAATGGCACACGGTGTCCACGAGACCCATGCCCGGGCCCAGGCCCCGGTGGGAGGTAGTCGGGGATGCTGGAGAAAGCAGGCAGGTGTCCCCGCACCGAGCAGGATGCTACCAGGGATGACCCCTGGGCTCCCTGGCGTCTCACGAAGGCTCTAGTAACCTCCTGCCCTGTCCTCTCATCTCCTCCTCGCAGCCGTTGGGGCCCCGTCCCTTTCCAGAATGCCCGTCTCCTTCCCTGGCCCCACCTCTGGCCTGCGCATTCCGCGCTTTCCTCCCTCTACACCAGCGGCTCCCACAACGTCCTCCTGTGCGCGCACGCACGTGTGTCCCCAAAACATTCCCGAAAGGCAGGGGTCAAGTTTTTCCCTCCATCTGCCCCTACGCCAGTCTCTGCCCGGCTGTGGGGGGCACCGAGCACAACAGGAAGGCCGAGGAAGCCGGACATAGGTCCCCAACGTAGGAGGTCTCAATAAAATGTAGAGATGACTAAAGGAAGCATAAGCAGCTTTATTATCCCAAACGAGCACGAGCACTTCTCTCCCACACAAAAGGGGTGTTCTGGGAAAATCCTGGCTCTGCTGCTCTCTGCTGGGCACGGGGCTGGGCTGTGACCCGCCCATTCTCCCTCGAAGGGGCTCATTAGCTAAGGAGATTGACAGAAAAACGGTCACAAGGAGGGACTCAACAAAGGGAACAGTGTGGACACAGGTTACATAAGGCAAAGCGGAATCGCCAAGTTCCACATAACAAGGGCTGGCCTATTTCTGGGGCAGGGTCTCCTCCCTCCCGGGCTCTGCCGCCCTCCGCTCAGACCAGGCTGCCTTCTTGGCCTTAGAAATCAGGATTCCCAGCTCCCGGGTGCTCTGAGATCAACATATGCCCTTGGGTGGCTGCCCTGGCAGGGTGCCGGGGCGGGGGGGGGGGGGGGGGGGAGGGGGAAGGGAGGGCTGCACTCTGGTGTCAGAGAAATGGGGACAAAACGGCTGCAGAACCCACCCCCATGGCTGCTGGGGCTTCTAACATAGAGAAGGTATTCAAAGCACTTTATGGACGCACAGCTCTAGGGAGATGTGCGTGGAGTCCTGTCGCATTGTATTCCTAACACAAACATTTCTGCTTTAAAGCATGTGAATATACATTTTGGGAAAACTTCATGTTCCCTAAAAGTGCCCACGAATGATAACAGGATGTATATTGAAATCGGGTTAGGACAGACCCCCTCAAAACTTATAAAATGTCATAACTAGAACACTAACGACTCGGAGCACCCGAGCAGGCAGCTCGGCAGGGCCGGAGGCTGCCACAGCGAATATTAAAAATGCACCCAAAAAAATCTAGTGGAAATTCTGGCAAAACCTGAATTAGAGCAAGGCTGGTAAGTGCCAGGACAAGGCGGATGAAAGAGCTGTCCGGAGCCAGGGGACTGTAATTAAGTAGGGCACGGGGGGCCAGGCTGGGAGACGGCTTTCGGAGGAAGCCGGCCCAGATGCAGGCACTGTTGGGTGTTTTTCTTCCTCCCTGTTCCCCTTTGGGCTCCTGCGCCACAGCCGTCAAACAGAGGGCTTTTTCCTTTCCTGCTGATAGCTACTCCCGCGATCCCAAGCCCTTTCACCGGGGCCAAACCATGGATGAACCAAAGCAGCCTGCAGGGGACCAGCATTCTCCCCCTCCTCACCCATAACATGTGCATGAGCTCACATTACAGAAGTTCACAGGGAAGCAGACCAGTTCGTCCTGAAGTGCAGCGCCGTGCTCCCCGGGGACCCCCACACCGATCCCCATGGCGGCCCTTCCCCAAACCTCCCACATAACCATAGTTTGTGTCTCCTGCCACCGAAGCATGCGCTCCTTAATGGCAAGACTCTATCTCGTTCACTGCTGAATCCGAAGCACCAACCGTGGGCTGGGCACACAAGTGCTCAACAGGAGCCTGAATTTACAAGAGAACAGGACTCTGGTCTTAATCACACAGACATGTGTAACAGCCACTTGGTAGCTCTAAGCGAAACAAGGCAGGGGGCATGGGGACGTGTCTGGCTTGCACTTCAGCGTATAGTTCACAAGAAGCTATCTGCAGAAAAGGGACGTCTTTGTGCTCAGTAGCTGCTTCAGATTTCTCATGGAACCAAACGAAAAGGGTTTGTGAATGGGTGTCATGGGGGCGCCCGGGTGGCTCAGTCGTTAAGCGTCTACCTTCGGCTCAGGTCACGATCCCGGAATCCTGGGATCGAGCCCCGCATCGGGCTCCCTGCTCCGCAGGAAGCCCGCTTCTCCCTCTCCCACTCCCCCTGCTTGTGTTCCCTCTCTCGCTGTGTCTCTCTCTGTCAAATACATAAAATCTTTAAAAAAAAATTTTTTTTTAATAATTCTGGCAAATAGCTCTTTTTTTTTTTTTTTTAAAGGCCTTCAGGCCTAGTGCTTCCAAGGAGGCCAGGACCCTCAGCTACTCTGGCTCTTGGTGGTGGTGGTGGTGGGGGGAGGGGTTCTCATCTACTCTAACAGGTTCGGACTTGCCTGAATCCCAGTGGCTGACCCGGCAGGGGCTTGAGCTGGGCCCACTGCTGCATGTACAGGTAGCCGGACAGGATGCCACTTGTCCTTCGCAGTCACCCAAGAACAATGGAGGAAGAATGCAGGTGACTGAAAAGAGAGCCGTCAGCACTCCCCACCAGCTTCCTGCGGCGAGGACACAGTCCACTGTGGTCTGACGGTGAGTCAACCCACTGAGGTCGAAGATGGGGACCAGGACCGGGTCTCCCAGAGTTCACCTTGGAGGCCGTTTTTTTTGGTGAGTCTCACATTTTGGTTTTCATGTATCGGGGGGACTCAGGGACAGCCTGCAGTTGCTGGGCTCCAGACTCTGATTTTCAAATGAAATAAGAGCCTGTAAGAGAAAGGGCCGCTGCCTGAAACCAAACCAGAGAATAAAAAGATACCTTGTCTTCTCCCCCATAAAGTACTCTCCCACACTGCTGCCATCAGGAGGCACATAATATCGGTATGTCCCATTACTGATGATGTTAGCTTGGATCACCTGGTTACCACGGTTTCTGCCAGATTTCTCCACTGTAACGATTTTTCCCTTTGGATTTAGCAGATATCTTGGAATAGGTACTTTGAGACTACATATTTTGCTCTTCATCAGACTTTCACCAATGAGTTTTAGCACCTATTGATGATTCTTGCCTGAACGAGTTATTACTATGATAGTTGCCAAATGATGATTCGCTTAACTCAAGCATTCCTACTCATTAATGAGATGGCATTCTCCTGTAAGCAAGAGTTCTTCCCACTCATTATTTAAAAAAGGGAAAATCTCCTAGTTCTTTCACTGTGAGGGCCTAGCAGAAAGGATACTCCGGGGGCAATGAGCACACTGACCCAAATCTTGGTTTCTAAATACCATTCTCCACGGCTCCTTGGAGAAATGGCTGATTCCAAAGCCGGAAAACACAATGTGAGCTGGCAACACCCTCCTGTGACAGAAAGTAAGGAAGTGCTCAAAAAATTGATGGGAACACTTCTCGAAGTGAACTTGAGTGGGCTCCCACTGGCTCATTTTGAGCATCAAAATGAGAAACACACACGGTTTAGAACACATTGAATGAAAATAAAACCCCATAAGTCCATTCTGATATTTAAAAAAATAATTTTTAAGGAGGAGCAGGGAGAAGGTAAAACTCTTTTTTTATGAAGAATGCCAACTGATCAAGATGGAAGGAATGAAAAGAAAGAAAATTGCCCTTTTACATGGTAATAACTGACTCAGGCAAGAGTCATCGCCAGGGAGAACATACCCTTACAGTGTTACAGTGACTGAGCGCTGGCAGAGACAGCTGTAAGCAAGTGATCAGAGTTAAGACCCCAACAATGGGACACATGGAGATGGCACGCCTTCTCGCATGATGGATCCAAACAGACATAACATCAGGTAGACAGTATTTGTCCAGTGAGAGAGCTGGGACCTTATCCTAAGGCACTGGGAGTATTAGGTAAAGGAAAGAGGGGCAATCAGGTTTTTGTTTTAGAAAGACCGCTGTCTTGTAAGGAATGGGCTAGGAGGGCAAGCTCGGACGCAGAGAGACCAGATGTGAGCCTAGATGGGACCAAAGAGAAGTGACTGGGGAAGGATATAAGAAACCCAAATGGAGGGCGCCTGGGTGGCTCAGTCGTTATGCGTCTGCCTTCGGCTCGGGTCATGATCCCCGAGTCCTGGGATCGAGCCCCACATTGGGCTCCCTGCTCCGCAAAAAGCCCGCTTCTCCCTCTCCCACTCCCCCTGCTTGTGTTCCCTCTCTCGCTGTCTCTCTCTGTCAAATAAATAAATAAAATCTTAAAAAAAAAAAAAACCCAAATGGAAAAAAAAAAAATGCAACTGAGAGGACCTGTTCTGTAACATCTTTCAATAAAGCTTTAAAGTTCTCTATGTTAAATAAATAAATAAACAAACAAATAAATAAAGCAGCTGAGCTTTATCCTGATGGGGTCTTTTCTGTAGACCTACATCGTTGGGAACGCCTCATACAGAACACGTGTGGTTTCCTTTATTCACAGAACTATGTGTTAGATCCGTGGGAAAGAACTACAGGACATGATCGTCTAAAACTATGAAAGACCTAAGAGTCACATTTTTTAAACCGCAGGCATTGGCCAATCCCTACAATCGGCACTTCTAGGGTGTGAGAGTCTAGGTGGGTGTCTGGGGTTGAGAACCAGGCAGATCCATCTACTCTGACCCTAAACGTGGCCCTAAAGTCAAGAAAGTGGATCCCAAAGATTACAGGTGGGGAATTTCTGAAATATGTCCATATTCAAGTAGAGATCAAAGAAACCCAAGTGAAAGAATTGTGGACTGACAGTGACAACCGTGGATTAAACAAAAATTTTATTTATTTAGAGAGCAAGCGTGCATGTGGCAAGCAGGGGGAGGGGCAGAGGGAGAGGAGGGAGAGGAGGGAGAGGAGGGAGAGGGGGGAGAGGGGGGAGAGGGAGAGAGGGAGAGAGGGAGGGGGAGAGAGAGAGAGAGAACCTCAAGAAGGCTCCACGCTTGGGGCAGAGCCTGACCTGAGCCAAAATCAAGAGTCGGACACTTAACCCACTGAGCCACCCAGGTGCCCCAAAAGTTCTTTTTTAAAGGACTATTTTAAAGATTATGATTCTGACTTTGGAGGAACTTAGGTGATTGGCAGTGGAAAGAATCACATATAAAATTACTTAAATAAAAATTTATTGACTTAAAAATATTTTTATAGGAAACCTTTTCCTTTAGTTTTTTTTTTTTTAATATTTTATTTATTTATCTGAGAGAGGGAGAACACGCAGGAGCAGGGGGAGGGGCAGAGGGAGAAGCAGACTCTTTACTGAGCAGGGAGCCCAAGACTCTGGGATCATGACCTGAGCCGAAGGCAGATGCTTAACTGACTGAGCCACCGAGGTGCCCCCCACCAAAACTTTTTTAATTAAAAAAAAAAAAGCAGATTTGACAGTGGTATTGAAATCAGCATTGGAAATCGAGAGGTCATCTACAGAAAGGGAGTCTGCTTCTCCCTCTGACCCTCTTCCCTCTCGTGCTCTCTATCTCTCATTCTCTCTCTCTAATAAATAAATTCTTAAAAAAAATAAAGAAAAAGCAAGCAAGCAAGCAAGCAAGCAAGCAAGCTGCTCTAGGACGTCGGTGGGTGGTAGGATTGCAGCAAAACAGTCAGTAAACCAAGAAGGTGAGGCTCAGAGAGGGGCGAAGAGCCTGCATACGTTTGGTGAGGGGAAAAGCCTGCAGAGGAAAGAGGCTGCCATGCAAGAGGCTGGGGAAATGAACAATGCTGGAACCCCACAAAGCTGGAGGAGGTGGCTCCAGAGCCAGGTGGAAGGACCACCCGGCCCAAACTCCCCAAGCTGCAAGCTCAACCACCTACTGTATCACTTGGCCATAACCTGTGCGCTCCCCCGAGGCCCCCATGTGTGGGGGGACGGGGTCACTCTGGACTCCTCCCGTCCCCATCATGCCCAACATCAACCAAGTCAGCAAGTCCTCTGGAACCTGTTCCCAAAGATCCCATCTTCTAGCCCCAAGAGCCTCAGTGTGTGGGGTCCGTAGAGACCCACGCGCAACCACGCAGGCCGACCGCATAGTTCACACCCTGAGTCCACCCTGCCCGGCCCGACCCGCCACGTCTCTGGTCCTTGTTCACAGACTATGGTCGCAGGGCCCATATTTGGTCCTTAGGATTCTTTCCTGTCCTGGTCTCTTGGCGATGAGGCTTCACCTGTGACCCCTCTCTGCCTCAAACTCTGGCAGACCTCTTGGTTGGCTTCAGACATCAACCGTCCCGGGTGCAGAAGTCCCGAGTTCACACATCTCGACTCTCTCTAGGCTCCGCCTCCATCTCCACGGCCCCTGCCCTGGTCACGCTCTCTTCCTTCACACCTACAGGACAGCTGGGCAACCCTACCCAATCTTGTCGCCTCCCACCCACCCCCTTGCTGTCTGCCGGAGTGCCCGTTCTATAATGCAACCCTGACCACATCAAACTCCTGATGAAATTCCTACACTGGCCTTCCAGGTCCCACTTAGTTACCACTTCTCAGAAAAATCCCATTTAAATGACAGAAGAGAAACAGAGAAGGAAAATAATTCATAACCATCCTAAAAGTAGAAGTGGAGGGTGATAGCAGCAAACTAGAGATTTTAAGGAGTTTCCAGAAACCAGAGGGCAGGCAGGATCATCAGGATGGGGCAGGGCCCTACATCAGAAACAGGGAGGGCCAGGAAGAGAGGCTCCAGTCCAGTAGCCAGCAGGTGCCAGAATGGGATTTAGAGAAGAAACGGAAATCAAGGGAAAGACTGCCTGCGCACCAGCTTTGTGGGCTGTCTCACTCTTCCGTTCCCTGTGCCCCCATCTCCCATGGAGCATGGACCCCCTTCACCCTCCACCCTCTCCCCAAGCTGCAGCGTGAGACCTCGTGATGGAAGAGGGGATGGGAGGAAGTTGTGATTACATACACTTTGTGCCACGTGAAGGAGTCTGAACCATGCGAATCCAAAAAAGGTTTTATTCAAAACTGACTCAAAAATTGTTAACCCCAAATCAAAAGTAAAAATATGAATTTTGAATGTTACATTCAAAAAAACAATAGAGAAACTAGGGAGGGAAAGTCAAGGAATTCTTCCAGAGGAGAATAAAAAGCTAAAGTGTTGGAAACTCATATATAAGAGAACTTTTAAGAGACAAAGATCGGGGCACCCAGGTGGCCCAGTCGGTTAAGTGTCTGCCTTCGGCTCAGGTCATGATCCCAGGGTTCTGGGATCGAGCCCCACACCGGGCTCCCTGCCTCAGCATGGAGTCTGCTTCTCCCTCTCCCTCTGCCGCTCCCCCTGCTTGTGCTCTCTCTCTCTCTCTTTCTGTCAAATAAATAAATATATAAATCTTAAAAAAAAAAAGAGGGGCGCCTGGGTGGCTCAGTCATTAAGCGTCTCCCTTCGGCTCAGGTCATGATCCCAGGGTCCTGGGAATGAGCCCCGCATCGGGCTCCCTGCTCAGCATGGAGTCTGCTTCTCCTTCTCCCTCTGCCGGTCCCCCTGCTTGTGCTCTCTCTCTCTGTCAAATAAATACACAAATAAATAAATCTTAAAAAAAAGAGAGACAAAGATCAGTCAAAGAGGGGAAGTCTCCACCCATCGCTTACAACTCCCAGAAGGAAAGAACAGAGAAAGGGGAGACAAAAATATGATCAAGAGTGTTCTATAGTTTTCTGAGTACAGATCCTTTGCCTCTTTGGTTAGGTTTGTTGAGGAAGACACAAAGAAATGGAAAAACGGGGGCACCTGGGTGGCTCAGTCATTGGGCGTCTGCCTTCAGCTCAGGTCATGATCCCAGCGTCCTGGGGTCGAGCCCCGCATCGGGCTCCCGGCTTGGCGGGAAGCCTACTTCTCCCTCTCCCACTCCCCCTGCTTGTGTTCCCTCTCTCGCTGTGTCTCTTTGTCAAATAAATAAAATCTTAAGAAAAAAAAAAAAAGGAAAAACGTTCCACGCTTATGGATTGGAAGAACAAATACTGTTAAAATGTCTATGGTACCTAGAGCAATCTACACATTCAATGCAATCCCTACCAAACTACCATCCACTTTTTTCACAGAGCTGGAACAAATAATCCTAAAATTTGTATGGAACCAGAAGAGACCCTGAATAGCCAGAGGAATGTTGAAAAAGAAAACCAAAGCTGGTGGCATCACAATGCCTGACTTCAAGCTCTATGACAAAGCTGTCATCATCAAGACAGTATGGTACTGGCACAAAAACAGACACATAGATCAATGGAACAGAACAGAGAGCCCAGAAATGGACCCTCAACTCTATGGTCAACTAATCTTCAACAAAGCAGGAAAGAATGTCCAATGGAAAAAAGACAGTCTCTTCAACAAATGGTGTTGGGAAAATTGGACGGCCACATGCAGAAGAATGAAACTGGACCATTTCCTTACACCACACAAAAAAATAGACTCAAAATGGATGAAAGACCTAAATGGGAGACAGGAAATCCATCAAAATCCTAGAGGAGAACACAGGCAGCAACCTCTTTGACCTCAGCCGCAGCAACTTCTTCCTAGAAACATCGCCAAAGGCAAGGGAAGCCAGGGCAAAAATGAACTATTGGGACTTCATCAAGATAAAAAGCTTTTGCACAGCAAAGGAAACAGTCAACAAAACCAAAAGACAACCGACAGAATGGGAGAAGATATATTGCAAATGACATATCAGATAAAGGGCTAGTATCCAAACTCTATTAAAGAACTTACCAAACTCAACACCCAAGGAACAAATAATCCAATCAAGAAATGGGCAGAAGACAGGGGTGCCTGGGTGGCTCAGTCGTTAAGCATCTGCCTTTGGCTCAGGTCATGATCCCAGGGTCCTGGGATCGAGCCCCACATCGGGCTCCCTGCTTGGCGGGAAGCCTGCGTCTCCCTCTCCCACTCCCCCTGCTTGTGTTCCCTCTCTCTCGCTGTGTCTCTCTCTGTCAAATAAATAAAGAAAATCTTTAAAAAAAAAAAAAAAACGGGCAGAAGACATGAACAGACATTTCTGCAAAGAAGACATTTAATGCCCAACAGACACATGAAAAAGTGCTCAACATCGCTCGGCATCAGGGAAATCCAAATCAAAACCTCAATGAGATAGCACCTCACACCCGTCAGAATGGCTAAAATGAACAAGTCAGGAAACGACAGATGTTGGCGGGGATGCGGAGAAAGGGAAACCCTCCTACACTGTTGGTGGGAATGCAAGCTGGTGCAACCCCTCTGGAAAACAGTATGGAGGTTCCTCAAACAGTTGAAATTAGAGCTACCCTACGACCCAGCAACTGCACTACTGGGTATTTACCGCAAAGATACAAATGTAGTGACCCGAAGGGGCACCTGCACCCCAATGTTTATAGCAGCAATGTCCATAATAGCCAAACTGGGGACATGGGCTCAGACTTGGGCAAATGCTGCACCTGCTGCTGGTTTAAGTCACCGCTCGGGGCTCAGGAGTGCACACGCACAGTGGAGGGTTCGTAACGAGAGAGGAGCACCCAAGTCCCTCCGCCCCAGTCCCAGGTGACTTTTCCTCCAGTCCTGAGGGCCATGTTCCCTTCCGTAGGTAACAGGCTGGCCCCAGGACTACGCGTGGCCCTTGCCCATAGCACCTGCCGGCTTTCTGAGCACCTCTTCTCCCCCATTCTTCCTCAGGCCCGTGAGAGCCCTTCAGAAGATGGTTCCCCCTCCCCCCCTTTTCTCCATTAAAACTTATCAGACCATCTTTTTTCTGACATTATTTCACCAGACGGCTCTGCCCATTACCGGCACCTGCCGTCTGGGACCCTCCCCCGACACACACTCTTCACCCAGTCACTCACATATGCACCCAAAATACGGGTGCCTGCCCCGTGCCAGGCAACATGCCCAGTACTGGGGCCCGGAATTTAAGAACAAGCCCCTCCTGGGAGTCAAAGAGCTCATGCCCGGGGCAGAAGGAGACCATAACCCGCGACCAGGTAAAGACCTACTTTAGGGCCAAGTCAGTGATAAGTGAAGGCAGGGGCCGGGAGAAGCCTCTTCAGACTGGCCCGGGAAAAGAGCCTGGGCCCCCGTGGGGCTGTGGTGGGCGAGGCGGGGAGGGGACAAGGGGGGTGGGCAGAGGCCAGATCGTGGTGCCACATTGGCATTTTACTCCTAGGCACCACGGCCCGGCGTTAAGCAGGGGAACCAGGCGATCTGATTTAAGACTCAAATCCTCCTCTCTGGCAGCATTCTGGAGAATGGCTACAGGGGAGCCAGGGTAGGTGAGACGGGGGTCCCAGGAGCTGGCCCGGGGGGCTGCTGGGAGGACGTGTGTGATGAGCTCCAAGAAGGAACCGTCAGATTCGACCCACAGGAGGTGCACTGAGCGGAAGACGCGCCGGAGAGGCTCAGGGCGGAGGGCCACAAAGAAATCCACCGGCGGTGGGGCGGGGGCGGGGGAGTGGATTTCAGTGCATCCACCAGTTACTGGTGGCTTCCTGGGGCTACTGCAACCAAGTGCCCCAAGCCTGGTGGCTCGAAACTATCTATCCCTCACAGTGCTCGAGGCCAGAAGCCTGCAAGCCAGGCGGCAGGGCCACGCTCCCTGCCAGAGGCTCTAGGGCACGAGCCAAGCCGTCCCAGGCTTCTCGCCGCTTCGGCTGGGGGCCCCGCCTCCATGTTCACGTGGCCTCGCCCTCCCTCTCTGCAGGTCTGTTTCCTAAGGATGTGATGGCATTTAGGGGCCACGGGATAGATAATCCAGGACAAAGTCCTCCTCTCAAGATACAGAGAAAGTACTATTCATTCCTTTCCCACATAAGGGGAACATCCACAGGTTCTGGGGGGTTAGAACATGGACACCTTTCAGGGAGGCCACCGTTCGACCCACGAACGGGAATGGTCTGGAAGAGAAAGAGAACAGGGATGTGGAAGAAGGGAGGACTCACGGAGGAGTGTCCCTGGGAAGGTTGGAGGGGTAGGACCCAGAGCTGAAATTCTTTCTTAGCTTTATTTTGAAACAACACCAAAGGTGAATCTTGAACTAGAGGAAGCGGCCTTTCTTCTGCGTGTGGGCGCCCCTCACTCTGAAGGCCCGGGACAGTGCCTGGCGTGAGCAGACACTCCTCTTTTTTAAGTCCAGCCAAAATTGTCATGTTTGTGCCCAGCATGACCTTGGGGCTCCCCTTTCCCTCTGCACTGTGATCTCCCTGATGTCACTAAAACTTTACCCTTGGCAACTGGGTGGCAGGTGGGGCCTGTGGTCTCTGCGGCCGTGGGCTGTGCTCACGGCTGCCTGACCACTCGGGCCTCGAACCCAGAGCCTTGGGGCACGGATGCTGTTGGAGCCCGCCACACGTGTGACGGGGCGGGGGGGGGGGGTCCCAAGGCCAAGTCCAAGGATCTGCCAATCCCCCAGTTAAAGATACTAACACTGGAATCTCCTGCCCATACGCCACCCCAGAGATTCTGACCCAGCAGGGCCCTGTAATCCTGCATCTTAGCCTGCTCACAGGGGGCCATACTCCCCAGAAGCAGGAAGTGCTAGCAGATGAGGGATCTTCCCCCGGGAGGGCTCAGGAGCCCTGAGAACCTGCACCCTCTCCAACCCGCGGGTGGGGGCTGGTGCCAGGGCAGGTCAGAGGCCAGAACCTTCCCGGGGCGGGGAGAAGAGGCTGCCCGCACACCCTTCCTCCACACCTCTGAACTCTCAGGGGCAGACCAAGAGGCCTGGAAGGGGATGAGCTCCGAGGCGCCTCCCCACTGACCATTCCTCCCACCCTACTCCTGCATCTCACCGCCCTGCCCTTGGCAAATGCAAAGGAGATGTTCAGGGCCTGTGATTCACATTGCTTTCCCCTTAACACACCCACACCCATTTTTTTTTTCAAGACCCCGCCCAACACAAACCAGGACAAGAACCAACAGATTTCAACCTTTATGGAACTTCCTGCTCCGCGGGGCACAAGGGATTCTTCCAGTAACTCCTGGTGGGCGGGGGTCTCTCTGGGCTTTTGCCTGGAGCAAAGCCAAGGGGCTTCTGTTAAATGGGCAACTCGGGCTGGGAGCTCCGGACTGACTGCCTGCTGGATGCAAACAGTCCCAAAGGCCATCAAGTCACCAGCATGAAGACCAAGAGGCAGGAAGAGGGCCCTTAAGAGGCCATACCATGCTGCCCCAAGTCTTGGAAATCTCGGGGCTTGGTCACCTAATGGAATGCACAAGGCCACCTGGTCCGATGCCAAGGGCAGCAGCAGGTGGAAAGGCCTGGACACAGAGACCAGGCCTACAGCCCGGCAGGAGGTTCCTGTTCCCACGGGGAGCAAGGACACAACCCACAACTCCCAGGTTCAGCGTGTCTGCCTGCTCTAAAGGCTTCTAGGCGCCTTCTCCTGGCCAATTCCCTCAAACACATTTCCCTTACAACCACCAATTGACTGCAGACAGATTCTGCTTCCAGAAACAGCAGTATGCTTTCTACCCACATCCCAAACACTGATCCCACACACAGCCCTGTAAGACAGCCTGATAATGGCACAGTGGGAATACGGTGCCAACTCTGAGTTCAAGTCCTGGCGCCGACACTCATTCCGGATGCATCATCCTAGATGCATCATCCTGAGCAAGACTCTAATCTCCCTGAGCCACCAACCCCCTTAGTACCTACCCTCTGAATTACAGCAAGAATGAAAGGATAAACGGACAGTACAAACTGCCTCTCAGACTTGGCACGCAGTCGGCACTCAATAAATTCCTTCCCTTCCTTCCTGCTCCCGTGACTCAGTTTCCTTTCCCAGCTCCAAACCCAAAGAGATCCATCCAAAGCTCACCCAACTCAGAAATGCCAAAAGGGCCCCGGCAGGGAAGGCAGTAAATAATATCAATCGGCCCTGAGGTTCCCTGATACTCCTGCTTTCGGAGTGCTCAACTTTGATTGAATTCCATCATCAGCTACCACTGGGGCCGCACTCCCACGGCTGGCTGGCTCCATCCCCTGAAACCTACATTTTTCTCACTAGGCAGAAGAGACCACCCATAAATTCTCCAGTTTTCTGAAATCCTGTTGGCTCCGTCCCCAGCCTGCTGGGACAGGGCAGTGGAGGGTAAACAAGGTTACACAACGGGGCATGGGGCTCGGAGGCTGTGCTTATTGGCCCACGCAGCAGCACTTTGACTCTTAAAAGTATACGGAGGTGATTTGGGTCACCATTCAGCAGACAGGCACAGATGTTCCTAACGTTCCCTAGCGTTAACTGGGTCCTCCCCCCACCCCCTACCCCTGGGCCGGCCTGGCCCTAATTTTGTGGCAGGTACATTCTGAAGTTGGGTCTTGAGTAGGCCCAGTGTCCAAGGCTGCCCTGGGACCTCCCCAGCCTCCTGGACCCCCAGGACTCAGGGGGCGCGTCGGGCCGCTGCTCTGGACCCGGGCCTCGGCTGTGGGTGGGAGGAAACAGTTTGGGGACCTCGCTCTGGGTCGGCCGCGGGTGACGGGTGGAAGGAAACAGTTTTCGCCACAGAGGAGGCGATGGCATGACCAAACCTCCCGCGCCCTGGCCTCCACCCGCCCGTCGGGGGTGACGCTTTCCCCGAAGTTTCCACCGCGGGCCGGCGACCAGGGACCGCACTCCCCAGAACTCCTAGAGCTGTCCCTACGCAGATCCCCTTAAAAACACGTGCGCATCCGGGGGAGCAGAGGCCTCCAGGAGCCGGCCCCGGGCACCGGGAGGGTCTGGGCAGCCCGGGCGCACGTGTCTCCAGGCTGGGAACCGGAGCCCAGAGCGCCCCGCGCGCGCGCGCCTGCCAGCAACCCTGGGCCTGGAGCGGGCGCTCCTTTGCGGGACTTCGAAGGGGCCCCGCGGCCGGGGGCGCCGCGCGCCTCACCTGAGCGGGACGCCGATGGCCAGGTACCTGTCGACGGCCACGGCCAAGAGGCTGAAGATGGAACTCTGCGTGAGCACCAGCACGAAGCAGGCGAGGAAGAGGCAGCTGTGGAAGTCGGTGCAGAAGCCCAGGCTGATGGTGATGGCAAACGGGATGGCAAACAGCCCCACGGCCACGTCGGCCGCCGCCAGGGACACCAGGAAGTAGTTGGTGGGCGTCTGCAGCGCGCTCGACGTGCCCACCGCGGCGCACACCAGCACGTTGCCCGCCACCGACAGCGCGGCGATGGCCAGCTCCAGTGCCACGTACAGCGCGTCCTCCGCCTCCAGCGGCATGGCCGGGCCGACCCAGCCCCTGCGTCGCCTACCCGGGCCGCGCTGGGCGCGCGGTTGCCGCGTGGGCCCCGCGGGGCACGGCCGGAGCGCCCGCACCGCGCGTTCGCCGCTCGCGTCTGACCCGCCAGGCTCTCACGCTCCGGCCCGGGATTCCGGGGGCGGGACCCCGGGGAGGCGGCGACGCCCATTGGCCGGCGCGCCCGCCCGTCTCGGACCCCACACCCCCCCCCCGGCGGAGCACCGCCCCTTCTCCCGAGCCGTGGACCCCTTATCCGCCCGCGCGGGGCCACACGGGGCTCAGCAGCGCACGCCGGGGCGCGGGCTGCAGACCCCAGGGCGTCGTATGGTGGCGCTGTCCGGCGAAGTCAAGTTCCCCAACTTTCCCTTAGGCTCCAACTCGGTGGGTGTGTCCCGAGCGGTCGCACTGCCAACCAAGGCGGCGGCGCGGCGCACGCAGAGCCCGGGCCGCCCGGGGGTTTGGGACCCGACTCTCCCCCGGGCGCCCGCCAGTCCCCCCCAACCACGCCCCCCAGCCGCTCCACCGCCGGGCGCGGCGCGCTGAGGACCTTGAAGCCTTTGGGCCTCCCCTACCCGAACCCTGGGCACCCCACTGGTCAGGCAGGGCTCGCCTTGCAAAGCGGACGACGTGCCGCAGGGAGGGGACGAGGGGCCTGAACTCGAACGTTCCCACCTGATGTGTCCCTGCGGGTCGCGACACCCCGACGGCAAGGATGGCTCTGGAACGGTGCGGCTCTGCACCTCCCCAAACCTGTGCCTGCCCTCCCCTGCTTCTGGGACTCAGTTATTGACCTTACCACCCACCTTCACCCACTCTAGGAAGTGTGCCGACACCCTCCTCCATCCTTCCCGACATCCAGATCGGTAGTGTTACCAATTCTGCTTCCAGAGCTCTGCTTCTCTTCTCCCCAAAGCCCTGTCTCAAGCGGGTTCCTCCTCACAGGCGTCTCCCATCATCCCTCCCTCACCTCGGCCCTGGGTCCCACCAACACCATCATTCTAGACCACAGCTGGCCATGCCATTCTCTGACCCCAAATCCTTTGCTAGCAGTCACCAGACAAGGTAGTTTAAAAGACTGTCAGGAAATGGAAAAGATGCTTGCAAAATAATCATAAGCAAGTCACCTCCATAAGTCACTTCCTGGAGTTGACTGCTAAAGGGAGGAGGAATTCTTTTGGGAGTGATGAAAATATTCTAAATGTGGTGATGGTTGCACAGCTCTGTGAATATCCTGAAAAACCACTGAACCGTACACTTCAAGTGGGTGGATTGGATGGTATATGAATTACATCTCAATGTAGCTGTAGGAACAACAAACCCCCTCAGCCTCCAACAGTCATGACCAGTACTCTCTGCCTCTGTATAACAAAGTCAACACATTTTCCAAAAATATTCACCACAGATGTCCTGGATGGGCGAGGTTATTATTATTATTTTTTTAAGATTTTACTTATTTATTTGACACAGAGAGAGAGAGAGAGAGACCGAGAGAGCACAAGCGGGGGGGGGGAGGGCGGCAGGCAGAGGGAGAGGGAGAAGCAGCAGGCTCCCCACTGAGCAGGGAGCCCGATGTGGGACTCAATCCCAGGACCCCGGGACCATGACCTGAGCTGAAGGCAGCCGCTTAACAGGCTGAGCCACCCAGGCGCCCCAGTGGGCGAGGTTATTATAAGGGATTTTTTTTCCCTCTGTTTTCCAGGTGGTTTTGTTACTTCTATAATGGAAAAAAAACCAAAAAAACCTTGATTTTATGTTAAAATATTACCTGACGCACAAATGCCATGCCCTGGCTGAGATCCGATACCACCTTCTCCACCACCCCCATTTCCATAGACACAAACTACTGTTATCACATAGATGGTAAACTGGAACCTTGCAGAGATCAAGGGACTTACTTATCCAAGTAGGGGCAGGGGAGGGTGAAGGAGTCAGGGGAGGCTTCTGGCACAGGTGGCTTTTGCAGAGTGGGCACAACTTGGCAGTGGGGAGGCATCCAGGTGGGGAGCCGTGCCGGGCAGACGTTGGGGCAAGAGGCTCGCTCAGGGACAGCCATGCTCAGGAGAGTAGAGAAAGGAAGACGGCCTGAGCAGGGAAGGCTTCAGCGGTGAGGAAGGAGGGTTGGGTTGTTCTCCCGGAGGTATTGGGCACCAGCCCCGGGAGGCCTCGGAGCAGGGCAATGATGGAGCAGAGCAATGATGGAGGAGAGAATTATCTGGCAGCAGTAGCTGGAGAGTTGGCAAAGGAAGAGGAGACAGCAGGACAGAGGCCAGCTGGTTGCTGTGAGTGCTTCCCGTACACTCTGCAGCCTCCAGACCCTGGGCTCAGCTCCAGCATTTTCTGGGCCTGGAATCCCCATTTCCCCTTTTTAGAGCCCAACCTCCTTCAGGCAACTTCCCCCAAATCACCGGAGCAGGAAGGGTGCCCCCCGCGCAAGGCTGTGTCCTCGGCGAGCCTGCTGTGTTCCACGTGACTGGTGTCCACCTGTGGACACCCACCAGCAGAGCCTCCCTCCTCTCTGTCCTCTCCCCACCGGGCCCCCACCCGGCACAGTGCCCTTCACTCTACAACCACTCTCTCCTCTTCACCAAGTTTACGGGAAATGTACCGAATGATCCTGACTCCCTTGACCCCCAGTCTGGAACTCACATGGGTTATGAACTGGACTCATGGGGTCCCCTTGAGGGTGACAGTAATGGCAAAGTCAACTGTTGAGAAAACAGAAGAAAAGGTGGAGGCTGAGGGAGTCATGAGGTTTAGTCTCTAAAGTAACCGGGGTGAACAGAGCCCATGTCTCAGCCGCAGAGAACCCAGGTTTGATTCCCAACTCTGAGGTTGACATTGGGCAAGCTAATTAATCTAAGCTACAGTTTCTTAAGCATAAGATGGAATATTAATACTTACCTCACAGGGGTTGGGCTATAAAGGGGGCAGGAGGAACCATCTGCCATGTGACCACCCGTAGCATCTAGACTCCTTGAAAACTATTGCTGTGATGGGAGCATTTGGATAAACTAGGAGTAGAGTCCTAGCTACCCAAGTGGGTCTTTAATTGGTCAAAGTGGAAGCGTACCTTTTGTGAACCAAATGACCCTCTTTGAACTTCCAGATGGCTGACACCCATTCTCCTATCTCCCACTCCTGATCCATCTTGCCCGAGCTGCCAGAAGAGAATCAGGTGGCATCCAGATGGCCCCAGAGTAGGTGCAGTACCTAGAGATGTTGTCAAAGACCCAGACTCTCTCTGCCTTTTTGTTTCATCTTAGGTTTATTGCCTCATGGTCACAAAAAGGCTGCCACTGCTGCAAGCATCGTTTGCTCACACAGCCCCACTGAAAGCCATGAGGGAGCTAAATTCCCTGTTGTTTATCATGGGGCAAAGTCTTGGATCACACACTACTCTAAAACTCTCATGAGCACAGGAAATCCATGGGGGGCGGGGAGTGTGGAGAGATAAATTTGCTGATGTTAGGAGTGAAAAAGAGACATTACTACCAACTACACAAAAATAAAGAGGAGAGTATATAGTAATACCGTAAACAATCGTATACCAACAAATAAGATAACCTACATGAAATAGACAAATCCCTAGAAAAATGCAAACTACCAAAACTGACTCAACTGACTTTAATTTAGAAATTAAAAATATGAATAAATCTATAACAAGTAAAGAGACTGAATTGGTAATGGAAAAACATTCCACAAAGTCCAGGCACAGATGGCTTCACTGGCAAATGTTATGAAACATTTAAAGAAAAATGATACAAATCCTGCAAACTGTTATAAAGGAATTTCACAAAAAGGGGGAGGAACACGTCCCATCTCCTTCTATGTGGCCAGTGTTATCCTGATACTACCCCAGAGAAAGGCATAACAAGAAAATTACAAACCAGTTGTCCTTATGAATATAGATACAAACATTCTCAAGCCACAACTAAATCTAGCAACATAGCAAGGATTATATACCACGAACAAGTGAGATGTATCCAAGGAATGCAAGGTTGATTTAACATACTAAATCAATCTGTGTAATACACCCTATTAATAAAATAAAGGACAAAAATCATATGATCATATTGATAGATACAGAAAAAGCAAATCTAACACCTTTCATGATCAAAAACAATCATCAAAAATAAAAAAATAAAAATAAAAATAAAAAAATAAAAATAGAAGGAAACTTCTTCAATCTACTAAAAGCCATCTAGGGGCACCTGGGTGGCTCAGTCAGCTGAGTGGCCAACTCTTGGTATTGGCTCAGGTTATGATCTCAGCGTTGTGAGATTGAGCCCTGTGTTGGCTCTGCACTCAGCTGGGAGTTGCTTGAGAGTCTCTCTCTCCCTCTCCTCTGCCCCCACCCCCACTCTCTCTCCCATGCCTTTCTTTCAATAAATAAACAAATAAATAAGCAAGCAAACAAAAGAGTAAAAGCCATCTATGGAAAACTCATAGCCAATAGCATATTTAATGGTAAAAGACTGAAAGATTTCCCTCTAAGATCAGGCGTAAGACCAGGATGTTCATTCCTGCCACTTCTATTCAACACTGCATTGGCAATTCTAGCCAGGACAGTGAAGCAAAAAGAAAAATAAAAAAAAGGAATAAGGGAGGGGGGAGCACCTGGCTGGCTCAGTCGGGAGATCATGTGACTCTTGATCGCAGGTGGTTGGCTATAGAGCTTACTTAAAAAATAAATAAGTAAATAGGAATAAGAGGCACCCAGATTGGAAAGGAAGAAGTAAAACTATCTCAATTCACAAATCCCATTATCTTGAAGATAGAAACTCTAAGGGAGGGCGCCTGGGTGGCTCAGTTGGTTAAGCAACTGCCTTCAGCTCAGGTCATGATCCTGGAGTCCTAGGATCGAGTCCCACATCGGGCTCCCTGCTCAGTGGGGAGTCTGCTTCTCCCTCTGACTCTCTCCCCTCTCATGTTCTCTCTCACTCTCTCTCTCTCTCTCAAATAAATAAATAAAATCTTAAAAAAAAAAAAGAAAGAAACTCTAAGGGACCCACAAAAAAAAAACAAACAACCCTATTAGAACAAATAAATGAGTTTAGCAACATTGTAGTATACAAGGCTGCTATCTTGTTCACAATATAAAATCAACTATATTTTTATTTGATAGCAATGAACAACCCCAAAAATGAAATTAAGAATACAATTCCACTGGGGCGCCTGCGTGGCTCAGTCAGTTAAGTGTCTGACTCTTGGCTTCGGCTCAGGTCATGATCCCGTGGGTTGTGGGATCAAGCCCTGCATCAGGCTCCTAGCTCAGCAGAGTGTCTGCTTGAAAGATTCTCTCCCTCTGTCTCCTGCCCTCTGCTTCTGCTCGTTCTCTCTCTAAAAATAAATAAATAAATCTTAAAAAAAAAAAGAACACAATTCCATTTACAATAGCATAAAAATGAATAAAATTCTTAGGAATAAACTGAAGAAGTGTAAGACTTGGGATGCCTGGATGGCTCAGTCGTTAAGCGTCTGCCTTCGGCTCAGGTCATGATCCCAGGGTCCTGGGATCGAGTCCCACATTGGGCTCCTTGCTCAGTGAGGAGCCTGCTTCTCCCTCTCCCTCTGCTGCTCCCCCTGCTTGTGCTCTCTCTCTCTCTCTGACAAATAAATAAAAATCTTAAAAAAAAAAAGAAGTGTAAGACTTGTACAATGAAAACTGTAAAACATCACTGAAAGAAATTAAAGAACACCTAAAATAAATGGAAAGACATCCCATGTTCATGGATTGGAAGACTTAAAATCTGGGTAAGATGGCACTACTACTCAAATTGATCTGTATGTTCCAATACAATCTCTTTCAAAATACTTGCTGATTTCCTTGCAAAAACTGACAGGCTAATCCTAAAATTTATATGGAAATGCAAGGGACCTGAAATAACCAAAACAATCTTGAAAAAAAAAAAAGGCAAAGTTGGAGAACTGACACTTTCTGATTTCCAAACTTACTGCCAATCGACAGTAATCAAGACCACGTGGTTCTGGCATGAAGGCAGACATATAGATTGCTGGAAGAGAATTGAGAGTCCAGAAATAAACCCTTACACTTACGGTCAGTTTATATTCAGCAAAGGTCCCATGGCAATTCAACGGGGGAAAGAAAGGCCTTTTCAACAAATGGTGCTGGGACAACTGGATAGCCACACGCAAAAGAATGAAGTTGGACCCTTACTTCATACCTTACGCAAAAATTAACTCAGATTGTGTCAAAAGGCTAAATAAACATAAGAGCAAAACCTATAAAATTCTTAGAAGAAAACACAGATGTACATCTTGTGACCGTGAATTAGGCAACAATTTCTTAGACAGGACACCAAAAGCCCAAGCAACCAAATAAAAAAATAGATAAACAGGACTTCATCAAAATTTAAAACTTTTGTACATCAAGGGGCATTATGAAGACAGTGGAAAGACAGACCACAAATTGGGAGAAAATATTTGCAAATCATATATCTGATATCCAAGAATCTAGGACTTTTACAACTCAATGACAGAAAGACAAATAATCCCTTTTTTTAAGCAGGCAAAGATTTTGAATGGACATTTCTCCAAAGAAGATACCCAAAGTCAAGTCCCGTAGCTTATAACTTGATGCTATGCAAAGAGGTGAAGCGGCTGAGGCTGAGTGAGTGGATGCCTTGCCCAGGGCCACCGCACACAGCTGGTGAGTGACAGAGCTGTCTCTTTAACCAGGTCTGTGTGCATCCTAGCTGCCCTCCTGGCAATGCCCACATCTGCCCCACGCAGAGCCAGAGCTCCCTGCAGATCCTTAGTAAGGAAAAGGGCACTGAGGTTTTTCTTAGACATGTGGTTTCTTTCCGATACCAGTGGACTTTAAGGATATCAGATCTCCAGTTACACAGAAAGGGTGCCGGGGAGGACTTCTGGAATACGACGAAGAGGTGCTCCCAGGATGACTTCCGGCTCAGGCACTTAGGAAAGGTAGGCGGTTGAAGCACTAGGCTCCAGGGGGGAAGATGTCTGGTGAGATAACATGGAAATTGAATCTGGACACCCGACTTCCCTCCTCTTTTCTTTCCTGACGGTGTGGCTCCAAGATTGTGCAGAATTCTGCTCATTCTCCTCTGGGTCCAGCACCAGGGTACTGGGTACACCACCAGCCTATAGCCGCCTTTCCTTCAAAGGATGGAGGACAAGGAATGAGGCTGACAGTCACCATCCTGGCCCCACCCAGGCCGACTGTGTCTCTCTCCTGTCACTTGTGAGCCTCCTGCCTCTTCAATCTCTTTTCTGGGAAGCTTGTTCTATTTTTCCACCAAATGCTTAAGCTGCAAGCCTGTATCCTGTCTCTGGGGACTTCTGCATTTCCTTTATCTGAAATGAGGCACTTGTCTCTGTAGCTGACTTCAGAGACCTCAGGTGGAAAATGGCATTTTTTTCACCAGTGTGGTTTGCAAAACACATCATGTGAGGAGGCTGAAAGAGTCCTCAGGAAATTTTAGAATCCATTAATCGGCACTTCACTGCATATTTGAGCTATTCATTCTCCATTTATAACCGTTAGCTACTTCACTGCTCCCAGGAGAAGGGTGGGCATTACCTCAAGCCAAGTGCTCAGCACAGTCACTACCAAGAATTAAGAGCTTGTTGCAGCATTGCTCTTTAGCTCCGCAGCAATAATCCCCCTTTCTGGGTTGCCGGCAGAACCCCAGTGTGGCAGTATCAGCCACACCTCAGAGGATGCGCCGCGACTGGTCCAAGCCAATCAGACGATCCCTTTCCCCTCTGCCAGCGATTGGTCTAAGGAATGGTCACACGACTAATTCTGGCCAATAGGATGCAAGGGGAATTAGGCAGTGCGGTTTGGACCGCCTCATTCCCTTCCTGCTTCGGACGCTTCTGTGTGTTTCTAGAGCTGTGGCAGCCATCTTGCAAACATGAGGGGTAGCAAGTCGGATGTGAAAACCAACACACTGAATGAAGATGATGGGAGAAAGGTGGAAGAAAGAGCGTGGGTCCCCGATCACCTCTTTGAACATCTCAGCTGACCCCAAGAACAGGTCTCTCAGGTCTTCTTGTTCTTATAACACTATAAAATGCCCCTAAGGAATGAGCCACCGTTGGCCCATGTTTTTTGGGGACTTGCAGCAAAGCATCCTATGGAATTCAGAGCCTCACAGATGTTTTGGGTGAAGGGAATCTTAGTTTTGGGTTCAGCCATTCAGACAGAACCTCTTGGAAGAGAAGGAAGGCTGGGACAGCAGAGCCTCGACTCCGGGGCACTGCCAGCTCCGCAGGCGGGTCGGGGATCATCGCTTCATCTCTTTGCACCTTCCTTTCCTCAATCATGAGATAACAAGGTGACATCCAATGACGTCTAAGGTTTCTTGCCTCTCCCACCTCCTGGTAATCAGAGTCCAGCACGGAAAGCTGCAGGGAGCACCACAGAATACCCTGGCGGGGGCTGGGGACGTAGAGGGCGGGGAGTAGGGGGGGAGTAGATGCTCCAAGCCTCCCCTGGGCTCCTGCTCTGTTCTTCCTGACAGCTCGGATTTTGGGGGAAGAAGAGAAGATAATGGGAGGAGAATTGTCACCCCTTCAGAATAAAGGTTGTGCAGGGTGGGAAAGTAAAACTGGCCTTCCAGAGGCTCAGGATAAAAATCTGGTGGTGCTGGCCACGGCCAAGTCGGCTCAGTCTGTTGTTAATGCTTTGGTTTTACGTATGACAAAAATGACATGAGCTCCCAGTACGGAGGTAAACTTACGGAAATGTTTCAGATGGTAAAAGTGCCCTTCCCATCCTCCCTAATCCTACCCTTCCACGGTTGGGTCTTGAGTATTGTTCCAGGTATTTTTGTGCGCTGATACATAGTGCCGTGTATTATAGAATCAGAGATACCACGGATGACAGAGCCTGCTACAAACGTGAAAAGGACATGCAATCTGGAATTAGTGAAATGGAGCATATGCGCTCACACACACGGAGGTTTTTGAAAAGCAAAAGTAGACTTACACTTTGAAAAGCCTGTTTTCAACAAGTGTATCTTGTGGACATCCTTCTGAGAACAATGTGCCCTTGATCTTCTGGTACCTGTTATTCCATATTGATTGCCTGATTGATTTGAGAGAGAGAGTGTGAGCATGAGCAGGGAGAAGGGCAGAGGGAGAGGGAGAAGCAAGTTCCCCGCCGAGCAAGGAGCCGGGTGCAGGGCTCCATCCCAAGACCCCGGAATCATGACTTGAGCTGAAGGTAGATGCTTAACCGACTGAGCCACCCAGGCGCCCCACACAATGTTATTTTTTTAACCACTCTTCTGTTCATGGAAATTCCTTAGTTTGTTCACATAATTTTTGCTGTTACCCTTGTCTGTAGCTCTTCTTGAACAGAAGCGGGGTAAATTTCCAGAATTGGGAACTCTGTATAAAAAGGGTCATATAGGGCATCTGGGTGGCTCAGTCAGTAAAGCATTGGACTCTTGGTATAGGCTCACGTCCTGATCTCAGGGTCGTGAGATCGAGTCCAGCGTTGGGCTCTGTGCTCAGTGCAGAGTCTGCCTCAGATTCTCTGCCTCTCACTCACTCACTCTCTCTCTCAAATAAATTAATAAAATCTTTTTTTAAAAAGGTTCATATGGTTAACATTTTTATGTAAACACTTAACGTATTAACACTGCCACATCACTCTCCAGAAAGATACTACTCATTTATCCTTTGCCAATGGTGTATGAGAGTATCCATTTCTGCATAATTTTGCCCAAATCAAACATTATCAATATTTTTTATTTCTTCCAGTCTGATAAGTAAATGGATATATCATTACTGCTTTATTTCACATTTCTTCGCTTTCTAGTGATGTCAAGTTTCCTTTCATTTTTTACTAATACTTAGCACTTTTTTCTAAGAACTGCCTGCAGATCCGTTTTTTCAGCTGGATAGTTTCTTACCCATTTTTAAGGGTTCTCTGTATATCAGATAATACGTGGTGAATATTATGTATTGCCTGCTATGTATTGTGAAAATTTTTTTTCCAGTCTCTTTTTACTTTTAATTTTGATAATGGCCTCTTTTGTCATACAGAAGTTTTTAATTTTGTGTGGTTAAACGGGTCAGTCTGTTTCTCCGTTTATGGCTTCTTGGTTTTGTGTCTTACTCAGAGAGTAAGACTCTAATTTGCTTTTTTTTTTTTCTCTCTCTCTCTCTCTCCCCTACACCACCTGCAAGGTGTCCACCCCCCACCCCACTGTGGTGACAGGTCCTCTTCTGTCTTCTCCCTATGGGTGGAAACACCTCCTTGCTCAGATCCCATGTCCCCAGTCCTAAGTACTTAGGCCTTTCTGGACTCTTCGGACTTATGAATCTATCTTTCCCCCCTCCTGCCTTCGTGGTGCTAACGTCTTTAAAAGTACTGCATCTTTAGGGCATGTTTTGATATCTGGCAGGGCGTGTCCTCCATTCTTCTTTTTTTTTTTTAAAGATTTTATTTATTTATTTGACAGAGAGAGACAGCGAGAGCGGGAACACAAGCAGGGGGAGTGGGAGAGGGAGAAGCAGGCTTCCCGCGGAGCAGGGAGCCCGATGTGGGACTCGATCCCAGGACCCTGGGATCATGACCTGAGCCGAAGGCAGACGCTTAACGACTGAGCCACCCAGGCGCCCCTCCATTATTCTTAATCAGAATGTTCTCGACCTTATCCTCTGTGAACTCAGACTCCTTTGTCAGGTTCCCAACAGGCGCTGTCAGGCCGGCCCGTGCTGAACACTCCAGGTGAGTATTATGGAGTTCAGCAGACTCTATTCTCCCTAAATGAAAAAATCTGGACATTTTAATGATAGTTTTGAGATTTGGCACTTGAGATTGAGGTCAGGAAAATAACCATAGTGCTGGAGCCTGCTGTTTGTGAGCATTTGGGCTTGTTGCTGAGCCCCAAGCTAAGCTCACTGCCCATGGGGCCCTGCTCCACCCGAAGCAAATCACCACCCTTGGGAATTCAGATGCCTCTGTGTGAGATCCGAGTGTGGCAACTGAGTAAGCATAAGTCCTTCCTGAGAGGCACCGATGAGCAGCCCCCCACCCAGGGTCGCCCAGGGGGGCGTTCATCCCCTGCCCTCATTCCTCCTGCCAGGCCAGAGCCCCTCACAGAGCCCTGGGGGCGGGAGACCGAGTCTGATCTCGTGTGTGGCCTAGTGCTATGGAGTAGCCTTGGTTTCCCCAAACTGACTTTTTAAATAAAGCATTTTTACCATTTCTTTCTTTCTTTCTTTAAAAATATTTTTTATTTATTCATCGGGGAGAGAGAGAAAGCACAAGCAGGGGGGAGGAGCAGAGGCAGAGGGAGAAGCAGGCTCCCCGCTGAGCAGGGAGCCCGATGCGGGGCTCGATCCCAGGACCCTGGGATCATGACCTGAGCCGAAGGCAGCTGCCTAACTGACTGAGCCACCCAGGCGCCCCCCATTTGAACCATTTCTAAGCGTACAGCTCAGTGGCATTAAATTCGTTTGCAATGTTGTGCAACCATCACCATCATCCATTTCCGGAACTTCTTCATCTTTCACAACTGATACTGTCCCCATCGAATTCCCCATCTGCCTCCCTCCAGCCCTGGCAACCGCCCTTCGACTTTCTGTCTCAAGGAGTCTGACGACTCCCGGTGTCTCATATAAGTGGAATCAAACAGCACTTGTCCTCTTGTGACTGCCTTATTTCACTTTGCTTAATGTCCTCCGGGTTCATCCATGTTGGAACATGTGTTGGGATTTCCTTCCTTTTTAGGGCTGAGTAATATTCCACGGTGTGGCTAGACCTCCCTTCTGCCTTCTGGCTGCAGTGAATAATGCTGCTGGAGGGGGGCAGACACCACGGTGGCTTTGAAGCAGGATGGAAGGAGAGGGGCGCAATGTTTCTTGGTCACCCCCACAAGAGAAGCAGCCCCTCAACCAGACCGGGCCCCCAGGTGTTGGGCAGCACGTTGAGTATCTTCTTTGATGATGGATGTTACAGCCCCGGCTCCTCTTGGGACCCACCCCAGGGCTCCTGGGCTTGCCTGGGGGTTCCACTCCACTGACTCCTCTAGAAAGTGCTCCTGATGCTCCAGATTTGGGGTAGATTTCCATCTCATGTTCCACACTGTTGTGATCTCCACATGGCTCAAAACAATCTGTCAATGGACCCAAACGTCCACCACTTTCTGACCCTCGAATTTTTCCCAGGGAACTCATGGTGTCACCAGAAATGCCCCAAATCCCTGACCTCTTCTCTGAACGTCCCTGTCCCCCTCTCATTCTGAGGCACCGGCTCCCCCGTCCACCTGCTGTCCTGCGGCTCTCGGGGGTGGGGGGGCGAATTTCCTCCCCCTTCTCCTGCATCCCAGAGCGCCCGAGCTGACCCAGTGCCCTTGCTCACTCCCCAGGAATATTCCTCCCCTCTTCCGTAAGAAGGAAGCATTTCTCTTGGAAAAGCCGGTTTCAGACCTCGGCATCCTCTACCCTTTCCTACTGCAGCCATTTGCTTACCTTCCGGCCACTGTGTCCACTTCCCAGATGGGCTTTGGCCCCCCACGTGCCCCCACCCCCACTGTCTTTCTCTGACCGGATGCTCCCCTCATCGCTCTTTGTGGCTTCAACAGTGTCTTTGCATGGATCCTCTTGCTTCTGCTTCCCAGCTTCCTGAGCCACCTCCATCGTGGGAGTCACTGCCGGGAGCTCACTCCAGAATCTTTGTTCCCACCACCGCGTGCGCGCTTCCAGGCCTTTCCTCTGCCAGCCCCGCCCCCGCCCCGCCCCCGCCCCGCCCCATCCACCTGCAGTCCTGGCACCGGCTGTGGAATAACCACGTGTGTCCCCCCAGCCTGGCTCCAGCCCACTGCCCGGGCCTCCTGCGGGACCTCCCCGCCTGCCCTGCGCCCATGCACGGCCTTGCCCCGCCCTGGGGCCCCCCGGCTGCGCCAGAAGCCGCCGCTCCCGCGGCTCCCCGTTCCCCCTGCGCCCCCGCCTTCTCCCTAGCAACCAGATGTACTGTCTCCTTCTGTCCTTGAAGAAAAAAAGGAAAAGGGAAAACCCTCCCTGACCCCACCGCCCTTCCAGCCTTCTCTCTATTCCCCTCCAAAGCGGGGTCTCCGCTGGTCCCCGCGTCCTTCCCTCTCCCCCTCCCTCTGGCACGGCCACCAGCAGCGTCGGTCACATGGCCACTTCCTCCTAGAAGCTCTGCCTTCGGAGATGCCAGTTCCCTCCCCTCCTCCCCCCCCCCCCCCCCCCCCCCCCGCCCCCAGACCCTCTGGGCCTCTCCCCGCTCCCGCCCCAGCAGCTCCCCAGCGAATCCTCCAGGCCCTCCGGCTGTTGTGCGTCCGAGGACCCCAGAAACCACCTAACCACGGTTTTCCTTTTTCCCCCGGGCTCCGGACCCCCGATAGTTCCCGGTCGACCCCATTTTTCCATCCAACTGCCTCCCGATTTCTCCCGAGCCTCCTCCAGGTCAGCAAGGGGCGCCAGGGGTGGTCAAGTGCTGAGTTCCCGCCTCCGTGGGTCATCCCGGATTCCTCTCTTCGCTCTCACTCCCTGCGTCCCAGTCAAGTACATTTGCTCTGCTTGAAACCTATTCCGAGCCTCCCGAGCCTCCCTGCTTCTGCTAACATCGTGCCTGAGCTCCCTCCCCTCTCACCTGAACTGCTACAGGGACCTCCTGGCCAGGTTTATTTTATTCTTTTATTTTTTTTTACACTTTTGTTCAGAGCCCTCCAATTACTTCTGATAAGGCCTGGGAGGTGCTTACATATCTCTTCCAGCCAGTCATCTCACACATTTTGCTGCTCACACGGGCCTTCCTGCTATGTCCCCAACACAAACACACACACACACACACACACACACACACACACACACACACACACGCACAGCTCTGCCCTGCCCCCCAGCCCAACACAGCTAGCACGTTCCTGCCACAGGACCTTTGCACATGCTCTTCCCGCAGCCCATCAAGCTCTTCCCACCATTTTCATATGGCTCCTTCTCCTCTCTTTCAGGTATCTGTTCAAATGTTGTCACCTACTCAAAGAGGCTTTCTCCGCCCATCCTTCCTAGAAGAGCACCCGCCCCCAGCGGCATGCTAGATTTTGCTCCCTCTGCCCTGCTTTCCTTCCTGGCTTATCAATATCCGTCATCTTGTATATTCCTCTGTTTCTTATCTGCCTCCCCTACCAAAGGGTGACTCCAAAAGGACCCCAGCTGAGTCTGCCTTATTCACTATTGTATCCCCAGCACCTGGCATTCTGCCTGGCACAGAGGAACCCTGGGGAACATTTGCAGATGAATCCAGGGTTGCTCAGAAATGGGAGGCTGAAAAGCACCGAAGTAAAGAAAACGAACACCGGGCTCTTGCTTATTCAGAGACAAATGCAACTGGCTATCTCAAACGACAAGATAGTGAGTTCTCACCTCCCACACTTTAGCTGGAAATCTATCTGGTTTTTATACTTTTGCAAAAGAGGTTATAAGTGATGTGGTTTGAAGTGTTGTTGAGGTTGGGAGCTGACGACCAAGAAAGAATCCTTGAGACATCTTTGGTGCAAAAAGGTGGTTTTATTAAAGCAGGGGGATAGGACCCTGGGAGCAGAAAGACCTGCGCTGGGGGTGTGAGGAGTGACTGACTATATACTTTGGAGCTGGGGGAGGTAAGGACAAAGGGAGGTTCCCAAAAGGACTTTCAGATGCTGAAGAAGACTCACAGGATCCTGGAGGCCTGGCTATCATCAAGCTAAGGTTGTTCTTCCCTCTAGCAAGGCATTAAACATGAAGACAGTTGGGGTGGGGGCTGGGGGGGCTCAGTCAATTAAGCATCTGACTCTTGGTTTCCGCTCAGGTCAGGATCTCAGTGTCGGGAGATCGAGCCCCGTGTCAGGCTCAGGGCTCAGCGGGGAGTCTGCTTGGGATTCCCTCTCCCTCTGCCCCTCTCCCCGCCCCCTCCTTTCTCTCTCTCACTCAAATAAATAAATAAATCTTGAAGAAAAAAAGATAGTTGGGAGTTTCCGGGAGGAATGTTATACTCTGCCTATCTCAAGTATTTGTCGAGGGGGCTGCAGGTTACAAGGAAATGTAATTTTATCCACATTTCCTTCTGCCTTTGTTCCCCACATCACTGTGGAGGGGAGGGTGATGTTAGGGCTCCAGGAACCTGAGTCTATGGGTTTCTAGAAGTTAGGCTATTGATAAGATTGCTTTTTTTCTTGTAAATCACTAGGACATTTGTAAACTGAGGGAGACTCCTGTCCTGTGGGACGGTGATCTCTATCTGTTAACCATTTGCCTTTTTTCCCCTTCCCTTAGTTCTAGGGCGGCCTGCAGTGCTTGGGGAATGTCACACGTATCCCACGGAGCAGGGGATGTTGGGGTCTTAGCTTGTGCTTTGCCCTCAGCCTGCCTTCTGCTCCCTCATCACAATGACTAAATCAGGTCATTGATTGAAAAAATGAAAAGGTAAAGCATTTTTAAAAAACAGAGAGGGGTGCCTGGGTGGCTGAGTCGGTTAGGCGTCTGCCTTCGGCTCAGGTCATGATCCCGGGGTCCGGGGATCGAGCCCCGCATCGGGCTCCCTGCTCGGCGGGGAGCCTACTTCTCCCTCTGCACCTCCACCCTGCTCGTACTCACTCTCTCTCAAAAGTAAAAAATAAGATAAAAATCTTAAAAAAAACAACAACAGTGAAATAGAACATGGTCAAATGCCAACACCAGCGGCCTGGTGAGTGTCATATCAACACCCACGGGGACATGGGGGTGGAGGCATAGGATTTAAATTGTCACATAACATGAAAGAGCTTGCTCAAAAGTGATACAGTGAATACAGAGCCGTGTACGGTACTGTTGATAAATATGAAGGTAAATATCAAAAGAACCTTTGAAAAGACTAGAAAATAGCTAATGATAGTCCAGGGGGCAACTCTGAGGCAGGATTGCTTAAATAAATACTATGACTTTTTAACTACGAGCTTGTATTATTGTTGAAAAAAGTAAATATACCCGCTAAAACATAATTTCAGGCCCAACATGTACACCTTGATAAATCCCAAATGCACCCAAAATTTAAAATACAGCAGTGAAGGGGCGCCTGGGTGGCTCAGTCGGTTAAGCATTTGACTCTTGACTTCAGCTCAGGTCACGATGTCAGGGTTGTGGGATTGAGCCCCGCGTGGGGCTCTGCACTGACTGTAGAGTCCGCTTGAGGTTCTCTCTCTCCTCCTTCTGCTCCTCCCCCTGCTCACGCGTGCTCTCTCTCTCTCTAAATAGAGAGAGAGACAGAGCGAGAGAGGGAGAGCACAAGGGGGGAGGGTAAGAGAGAGAAGCAGACTCTGGTGAGCAGGGAGCCCGATGTGAGGCTTGATCCCGGGACTTTGGGATCATGAAGGCAGACGCCCAACTGACTGAGACACCCAGGCACCCCTCAATAAATAAATAAAATCTTTAAAAAAAAAAGTACAGCAATGAAAATTCTGGAGAAAAACCTGGGAGCACTCCTTTATACCCCTGGGCCAGGGAAGAACTTCCAAGCTTTGCCTTAAAACCCAAAGGCACAAAAGAAGAGATAAAAAAAAAAAAAAAAAAAAAAAAAACCAAAAAAAACTCAGCATGGCAAAAACAAACTACCAAAAGCAAAGACAACTAGCCAGTTGGGGGAAACTATTTGCCTCTCAAATCACAAACATCATCTCTTTAATGCACGAAAATCCCCAAGATAAGATTTCTAAGCACTCAGGGAGATGTGGGGCAAAGGATAAGAGAAGACAGTTCACAGAGAAAGAAACACAAATAGGATTTTCCAAGCACAGCCAGCCTCATTCATAATAAAATGCAAATTCAAATTAAATTCTGATATCACTTCTCATCTATCAATCAGATGGGCAAAAATCCAAAGATCTCATAATATATTCTGTGGGCCAAGCTGTGTTAAAGAGACACCTCCTCCGTTCCTGATGGGCGAAGCCAGCCCAGTCCCTACAGGGCCAATTTGGCAGTTTCTATCCAAAGCACAACTGCATGTACTTTTTGACCCAGCAATTACAGGTTTGAAATTTATGCAGATGAACCTCTCTGTACATGTGTCTATGAGTAATCACAGCATTGTTGTAATCAATTGCAAGAGACTGGAGACAACCCTGATGTTCCTCACCTGTGCGGGGGGTGGGGGGGGCCCTACGTCCCAGTTTGCTCAGGAGAGTTTACACCTTTGCTTCTATATAATTAATAATAGAGACCTCCACTTCCATTCTCAAAAGTGTCTCGGTTTGGAGGGTAGATCATAGGGCCACTCCTTTGGGGACTAGGTAAATAGTTTATGCTGCCCCAGTACAATGGAGAACCCCCAGCAGAAACAGAGTGAGAAATTCTCTCTGTGTATTGATAGGGAAATGTCTCCGGATACAATGGTAAGGGAAAAGAAAAAGCGAGATACAGAACAATGTACACAGCAGGCACTTTTCGGGTTAAAAGCAGGGGTGGGGCGTGGGGTGGGGAGATATAATAATATTCCCATTTGCTTGTACATGCATGACATTCTGGAGAGGAACACGAAATAACTGATAACATGGTTATCGGTACGCATTCGTGTGGAAAGGGGAGGAGAGACTGAGTAGTTGGGGATTTTTCACTGTTCGCCTTTTCATAATTTTTAATTTTTGAGCCCAGTAAAACTAAGTTTTTGAACCAGTTCAAAGACTTAAGCTTTAAGATGCAAAAGAATATACTTGGTCACAGAGGCTTCTAGGGGCCCACACAAGGTTGATTCTTCCCTTCCTTTTAGTAACAGAGCCCCAATTTTTAGCCAGCCTTGTTACTGTTTGCCTAAAAGACTACATTTCCCAGCCTCCCTTGCAACGAGGTAGAGCCGTGGGACTAAACTCTGCCCGATGAAACAACTATAAGTGTTACACAGGTTTTCTAGAAAGACTTCAAAGGGACAGGGCAAGTCTTCCTTAATCCTGTCACCTGGAACACAGTTGCGATGGCTGGCACTCTGGCGGCCATCTTAGGTTCCTGAGGACAAATGCCATCCACTCCGGGATGTCAGACTGGAAAGGAGCCTGGGTCCCTGATCATTTTATGACTCTAACATACCATCTTTGGCTTTTTATCTTGTCTGCCACAGTATTTTTCAGGTCTCTATCCCTGCAGCTTAACTTAATCCTAACCGATACATCAGTGCGCCGGCGCACTGACAAAATACCGAAAGGATGTTAATTTGGGTAACACATTTTTCCCATGATGCCAAGAGATTTTTATTTTCTTTGTGCTTTTTGATGTTTTCTGTACCGAACACCTATTTTCATAACAACTGTCACGTGAAGCTACTGACATCTGCACAACTCTAGGAAATGGATCTTCCAGCTTCTGGTTTTGCGGCAGGAGGACTTTCCATTTCAACGGAGACGGTGATGATGAGGGGTAACGTGTGTCAAAGCCACTCACAAGGGGCCCCTTTTTAGCAGCAGAGACCCCACTGCCTCTCTGCTATTGCAGGAACGCTCAGGGCCTGCAAGGTGAGGGCGAACCACCTGTTGTTTCAACTCTTGAACAGAGCCTAGAAGACACTCGATGCCAGGTCTGATTCAGATTTGCCAAATCCCCTGGCTCTACTTGCCTGCTCTCTGCTGGGAAACAAGTTTCCATTGTCTCGAAGACTGTAGGAAGCAGGGGGAGAATCCCCTGTGGCCCCGTGGACATGGACGATGACATTCTTGTGGATTCCTGACTGACTCCGTCTGGGAGTAGAAGGCCAGCCCACGTTCTGGGAGTCCAGCGTTGGCTTCCCATATTGCCGTGAACGAACGGTTCCAGAGAGAGAACCTTTCCAGAAACGTGTTGAGAGGGGTTCTGAGGCCAGTTATGACCGCACCGCCTGATTTTCTGTTCCCAGATGCCTGCCGTTAGGCAATCTGTGATTCACCCTTTGGGCCTGGCGCTTCTCCAGCTGGGCCCCCGTGCTCGGAGGGGTCAGGCCTGTTGTGGGTTCTCAGCACCACGGGGCATACCTCCACGATGAGATGATGAACCTTCCCGGCGAGTTAAATTCACTCAAAGATCTTTATGGGGCAAGGCACCATTTTTATATTCGGCTATCGTGGATGAGGTTATGAAGGGAATGTGGAATTCTGAACATTTTTAAGTCTTCGAACAAGGGCGCCTGGGTGGCTCAGCTGGTTAAGCGACTGCCTTCAGCTCAGGTCATGATCCTGGAGTCCCGGGATCGAGTCCCGCATCGGGCTCCCTGCTCAGCGGGGAGTCTGCTTCTCCTTCCGACCCTCTTCCCTCTCGTGCTCTCTGTCTCTCATTCTCTCTCTCTCAAATAAATAAATAAAATATTAAAAAAAAAGACTTCGAATAAAACGTGTAAGCCTTCAAAATAGAAGACCCCAAAAAGAGTCTTGCAGGGCGCAGCCTCGAACTCGGCTCTGAGACCCCCGAGGGGCTGTTTGGGTGTGCCTGGGTCTATGGGAAGAGACCTAAAACCCTGGCTTAAAGGATTTCAAGCTCAGACTCATTGAAAATATCCTGGCACCGGAAGACAGCCGATCTTGTCCAAACAAATTTACCCAATCCCTCCATGAAGAAAGGGTTTTACAAAAGGTGGCTGGAGAAACTGGGTCTTAACCTTCCCATATGTCCATCTAGCTGCCCGAGCCTCCTCCTGGCTCCCACCCCCAGCCCACGAAGACCTGCCTTCCCTCCTACCCCCCACTTACCCTTGCCGTACCTGGTGGCCCCTTACCGACCTCCTGACCCTCCGTCCCCCGCAGTGTGCCTGCCATGGGGCTCCCAGGCCCCCACTTCATGCTGCAGAGGTGGTGCCAAGACACAGCAGCAGACCAAAGAGACAGGTGCCTGCCCTGGGACAGCTCGTAGCCCATGGGGGGCGGCGACAGACATTAACCCTAAAACGACACCTGTGGCCGGATTCGCTGTACTTCCGACAGCGGCCCTGGAGGAAACGGGAAACTGCATTGAGAGGTAGGATGGTGCATTTTCCTTCCGGGGGGGGGGGGACGAGGAGCAGGTGCGAAAACCCCGAAATGCATGTGTTCATAGCTACCAGGTAGCTCCGCGCCCGCGTGAGCAGCTCCGAGAACAGAGCAGAAACGAATCTTCCCACGGAAGACCAGGAAGGGACACAGGGCGGGCGCCGGTGGCGGACTAGGGCCCCGTCTGGTTTGGTTCACTCAGGGTGGAAGATTCGTTTGGGTGGAGCTCTTCCGGGCAGCTTGGGGCACCCCTTCCCCTAGGTCTCAGCACTGCCCAGCCTCACACTGCCCACGGAGCCAATAAAAATGCAAGTCTGCAGGGGCGCCTGGCTGGCTCTGCTGGGAGAGCAGGCGACTCTTGGTCTCAGGGTGGTGAGCTCAAGCCCCAAGTATGGAGTAGAGATCACTTTAAAAAAAGAAAATGTCAGGGCGCCCGGGTGGCTCAGTGGGTTAAGCATCTGCCTTCGGCTCGGGTCGGGATCCCGGAGTCCTGAGATCGAGTCCCACCTCGGGTTCCCTGCTCAGCGGGAAGCCTGCTTCCCCCCCTTCCCTGGCTTGTGCTCTCTCTCGCTCACTCTCTCTCAAATAAATAAATACAGTCTTTAAGAAAATAAAAAAAGCAAGACACCCAGCGGAGTTAGAATTTCAGGTCAACAACACGGATTTTAAACACCTAAGTATGGCCTATGTATTACAGGTGTACTTAACGCTAAAAAGCTATCCCTTATTTATCTGAAATGCAAACTTCACAGGGCGTCCTGTATTTTATCTGGTGATCCTTGTCAGCCTACAGACCAGGCCGCCCCAGCCCCTCACAGGGGCCTGGCAGGAGAAATTCTCTTGAAAGCTTTGCAGCCCCGAGGAGCCCTCAGCGCCACTTCCCTGCTGGTGGGGGAATAGAAGCAGCCTTGCAAGGCTCGAACTCCCCACCTTGCAGACAGGGTTAAGCTAAGACTTTTAAGGGGCTGGAAGCGGCAGGAAGGAAGGTGACCCACCTAGAGGAGACTAAAGGGGAGGAGTCCCAGGGGATGGGGGTGGGGGGAGGCATGGGGGATGGGGGTGGGGGGAGGCATGGGGGATGGGGGTTGGGGGAGGCAGAGTTGCTCTGGGACTGAGGCCTGACCCTTGGCCTGGGTAATGGGGGCACGGGGAGCCCTACTGCCCAGGCATGCAGGGTACCAGATGGTGGTGGCAGTAGCAGTGGCTCCTTGCACATCCGGACACACAGACCTCCCTCCTTCTTTCCTGGACTCAAGGACAAGCCATCACCAAGACTCGGACAGAAAGGACTCTGTGCAGGAGCTCCAGGATGCTGGACAGCCGCCAGAGCCCACCCACATCCCCAAGGGCCGCCTTCTTTCCAATTCCTGTGGAAAAGAGCAAAGCAATCCCCAAATAAGGGCACACCCCTGTCAGCACCGGCCTCTGGGGAAGGTCCCTCTAGAGATGGAGAGCCTGCAATATGCCGCCAGTGTGGGCCACGCAAGGCAGGCGGCCCCCGGGCCCCAGTGCAGAGCCACTGCCCAGGGCAGGCACCTCCAACTGCCACCCAGCTAGGGGATCCCTTGTCAGCAGGAGCCATTTCACGCCTGGCACCCCAGTACCTCTTGTAGGGCATCTCACCTCCACCGTCTGTGGTATTTGGTTTGGCCTGGCCGGCAGGCCCCACTGCCGGGGCGCAGGGGCCGAGGGCCCTGGTGGGCCTCAGGCAGACCCGGTGTCAGCATTTCGGCCCCGCCAGGTGCAGCTGCAGGAAGCAGGTGGCCTGGCCCCTCTGGGTGCCTCTGAAAGCGACCCCCACCTCCTGGGCGGTTGTGAGGACAGAGGGGACGTTCCCGTACAAGTTCAAACCTTGCCCAGTGGACGTGGCTCTCACTCACACTTACCTGCTTCCAGGTAGGCTGCTCTGAGGGAACCCTGAGGACACATCCCTTGAGGATGTGAAGGTGCCACAAGGTATCACTGTCCCCACCAGGAATGCTCCCTTGAGGACCATTCATGCAATGACGTTGGCATGTTGTGGTGCCCACTTAGTGACCCCCAATAATCCAGGCTCACAGAATTCCAATTTTGTTCAGGTGTGGGGCACCCTGTGTCAGGGAGGGTGACCTCCTCCACTCCCAGGACCAGTCACGGGAGACCCCTCTGTTCCCTTTTGCCAGTGGTGGATTGGGCAGGGGCGGGAGACACCATTTTGGCCGATGGGATACAACCTGAGGGGGCGGGGGGTGGGTGCTGGGAAAGGCTTTTGACCTGTCTTTGAACGCGGCTGTTCCTGAACATAAACGCGGTGATCCTTGTTTAGTCCGCCATCAAAAAAATATATGCGTAAACCCCCTTCCGCTAAGATGCGTTTGAGGTCTCGATGCAGGAGCTGATTTCTAAACTTCACGGGACAGGAAATATTTCGTTGCTTTTCAAATAATAAATCACAGCAGGTGGACTAAATGGCGTCATCCTGAGGAGCAGCGCTGCCCAGGATGCTCCTCCTTCCCCACGGCAGGTGGAAGATGGCAGAGGATCAAATGCGAGTTGGAAGTACAGGCTTTGGGGCCAACCACCTGGGTTCAAACTCTCACTTTGCCTTCTCCGAGCTGAGTTATCTCAGGCAAATTGTCTAACCTTCTGTGCCTCAGTTTCCTCTTGGCAAGATGGCCTAGTATTTCCTTCATTCAATGGTGTCCCAAGCCCTTTGGATCAGCGTGCCAGCTCCCAGCCATCCCACTCACCACCGCATTTGGAGGGAGATGGCTCTCGTCGGCAAGAGGTTTGGCTTATTCTTAAGCGGGTCCCCCAGGATGCCCGGCCCCCGCTGATTAGCCAGGGACAGGCCCCTGAACAAGGGCAGCTAACTACTGGTGGGTTAGTGACCCGTGAAAGGATCCGGTGTGAAAACCAGGGCCCGACGTGCAGGATGAGGAGGCCCAGCGGTAGGCCAATCTGATTCTCCAGCTTGGTAATTATAACTAGGAAAGACAGAAAGATCTCACTGGTTGTTAATGGGAAGGACACACAAGATGGTGGTGGGGAGAAAAGTGGCCACGAAGCCTGTGCTGCTTTGTTGCAGCAGCGATCGGAGACTAATATGATGGTGTAGCAGAGGCACATTGGGAGCTCATCACCAGAGAAAGGATTTGACCCCAGCCTTAAGGGGGGCGGCGGGGCGGAACACAAAATAAGTGCTTCTTTGGGGCCTGAAAGGCCTGAATTTGAGAGAGGCCTCTCTTTAAGGAGTTAGGATCTGAAGTCAGCCTAGAAGTTGGAAATCTCGGGGCCGCCCGGCTGGCTCAGTCACAAGAGGATGCGACTCTTGATCTTGGAGTTGTGAGTTTGAGCCCCATGTTGGGTGTAGAGGTTACTAAAAAATAAATTAAAAAAAAAAAAAAGGTTGGAAATCTCTTTTTGTCCAAGTTACCCTTGAGAAGATCTTGAACATGGACAAAATCTCTCTCAAAGAGCCCAACATGGTCAAGGTTTCCCCTGAGGATGGAATGAGCGTCAGCCGAAGGAGCTGGCTTGCAGTTAGGGGCCATATTGTATCCAAAACAAACAAGGAGGCAAGCGAAGACAGCTTAGAACAGGGAAGTTGCCTTCTGTCCTGAGTCGCCCCCACAAGGGGAGGCTCATAGGACCTCAGACCGCCAAAGGGAAAGACACCCATCACTTGCCTCATGCTTGCTCTGGGCCACGTGATCATTGATGGGAATGACAGGTGGCAATAGTCACACTTCCTTTTTAACCTTATTTCCCGCCCCCCATATGTGAGTTTGAAATGCCTCTCCAGGACAAAGCAGGGCCCATCTTCCTCTGCCACGAGCCTCCCCGCGTCTGGGATGGCCCGCCCTAGGACTGTTCCTGACAACTGGTCCTCGAGGTCCGAGGAGGTCTGAGACTCTGCCTTGGTCCTGCCCTTGACGTGTCATCTCAGGCAAGGTTCCTTCTCTGGCCGGATGTGTCTTCTAGGACAAGGCTCTTCAAAGAGGTGGCCATGCCTTGTGAGATTGTGTGCAATGGTATGGGACAGCTGTGTAGCTAACTTTTCCCAGGTTCCATTTTCGGTTTTGCTCCGTTTTTCTGATACAAGGGTAATGACACGTTTAAGGAGTGGTATAAATAGTAACCCAGATGGACAAGTGGGAGCGGCCACAGGGCTCTGTGGCCAACCCTTGCGAGATGTCCAGGCCAGATCTTTTTATGGTTTATTTTTTATAATCTAGAACAATCTCACTGAGGTTTCGGTAGGGCAGGTGGGTTGAGTTAGATTGCATTCATTTAAAGAGTCAGGGAGGTCAGATTCTGCTTGGAAATGTGTTGTGTCACTTTAGTTACGCGAACGGATGCGATGTTAGCAAAGAAAGAAGGGAAAATGACCAAGTCTTCGATCAGGTTTCAAGTTTCTCCCCAGGGTCTTTCCATCAGTATTCTGGGATTTTTACCATCACGTTGGAAAATGCCGGAAAGGGCTGTACACGAGACTGGCCATGGCACTGAAACCCAGCTGGGTGCTGAGGCATCTAGCCCTCGGAGCTCAAGGAGGAATTCCAAATTGAAGCGAGAGTTCGTGGGAGCCGGATGTTTCCACCAATGAATCAAAAATGACTTATCCTGCAATAATTATGCAGGAGGCTGAGGTATCATGAGCAAATAAGTATGTGGCTCTGCCTTCAGGGAGCTGAGTGAAGGGGGACAGCCGGACAGCAGAAGCATCAGAAGCGGAGAAGGGGGCTGGCTGTGCCCCAGGAGGGCTCAGGGGTGCCAAGGCCCCCCGGCCTGGGGTTCCCAGTCCTCCATGGCCACAGAGAACCACTGGCCATTGACTGTGGGACATCAGATGCCACTCTGCGTCAGGCACCATGGAGTCCCTTGCTCACACCCGACTCCACACACACGGGCTGTGTCAATGCACAGGACACAAATGTTGGGGGGATGTACTTCCTCCACAGAGGGGTCCAGGCCCACAGAATGGGAACCCTCCTGGTGGGCCCCAGATTCTGGGAAGGATCAGTTTGAGACGCCGGCTATCCACCGAATGCGTGTGTGTGTGTGTGTGTGTGTGTGTGTGCGCGCGCGCATGTGTGGTGCGGGCAGACTGAGTGACTGAAGGTGGCTGTGGGTAATCAGCTGTCGGATCTGTTAACTTCTCCCATTGCCTGAGAGCCCACGGAGGAAAATGAGCCATGGCTGCTGTTCTGGCTCAGTGCGTGGTAAGGCCTTATCAGAGACTGCAATTCTCAGAAGACGGGAGGGTCCCTCCGGAGACAAAGACCAGTGACAGTGGATCTTCCCCGGGAGGAGGGAGAAGTAAAGATTCTCCGGCCGAGAGTGGGCAGCCCCCCTTTTCCTCTCCCGTGGGTGGGGCCGGCCACCTAAGACACCAGGGAACCAGGGCCTCCCACGATGCCTGAAGAGCCATGGGCACGCACAGCGCACCAGGGTCTCAATGCAGCGGGCATCCCGCGTCTGTCCAAGTTCACATGAACCCCGCCTCTTCAACCTTGGCGCCCTCCCTGCCTCTGGTTTCCAGCCCTGGTCCGGGCTCATCTGCACAGCTCTGCAGCACCCCGTGTCGGCCCTGAACGGTCACTCGCCCCAGTGACTGCAGCCCCAGCAAGAGGACTCAGAATGCGAGGAGGCGGAAAAGCCATCGGGACCCCAGTCCTTTCCAGAAACTTCCAGTAACGCCGCCGGCAGGAGCAGCTCAGTGGGGACCACGGCCCAACGAGGAATAAAAGACGAGAAGGTGCTAGTTGGAATGGTGGCTTAGGCATTCTGACAAAGGTCAGAAACAGTAAATGTCACTGGGAAAAATTCACAATCAGACCGAAACAAAATATATTTATTAGAAATATTACACAGTCATACAGCATACACTTCCATGTTAATAGTTAAATACATCCATGTTGGCATGTCACGTCCTGGGTGTGCTCTTTGTAGAAACGAGGCCACAGACATATCAACTGCATCCAACTAATGTAGTTAAAATTAGGGAGCTACGGAGGATGTTGCAGTCTTAGCCAAAGTCTAACCTGGGTCAAGAAAAGTGAAACACCCAGGGAACGTGGGCAAAGGAGATATTAAAAATACTTTTTTAAAAAGGTAGTTAGGCTCTATGTCTCTTACTGCACGTCCTCGGGGGCTCATCTCAAAATGGCACGCAAGCTTGGGAATGGGAGAAGCTGCAGCTAGATTGGCAAGTGGGTGTGCAGAGAAGGGCCCGCGTCCCCTCCTTCCACAGGCCAGTGAGACACCCGCCCTCCGCCCCCGCATGGGGAAGTGGGAGAAGGAGCTTCAGAGAAATGGCCAGTGTCGTCTGGGGGAACAGAACCCTGCAGATATTCGTCACCTCTAGATGGCTAATTGCTTTGGGATGCTTCGGATGGTCTCAACAAAAGCTCCAAAACAATAGCTGAATGAAGAACGAAAACCAGAGACTAACCTCATTTCTGAAGTGAGAAGGCACAGGACAAGAGAAGTGGGTGTTTGCCGGGTTGCTCAGAACGAGAACCCCGGGGAGCAGGGCCATGGTGCTAACCCTCAGCCAACAGAGCTCCCATCCATGGAAGACCTCACAATGATGAAAACCATGGACGTCTCTCTAGGTCTTTAAAAAACTCCACTCTTTTGGGTCTGGCATTTTGCATCTATCTTTACTAGAAGAACAATGCATTAAAAAAAGGGGGGGCGGTCTGCAGAACCACCGCACGACTTTAAATGACTACTGGCTGAAGGGAGGTGAGAACAAAAGTGGATATTGCAAGTCTCGGGACAGAAAACTAGAAATGGTACAATTGGCTGACACGACCCTGTTTTCTCAATTGATCAATTTTCCACGTTCACCTTGTGCTTGGAGCGCTCTGGCTAAAAATGGATCTGAAAACCCCATCCTGTGGCCCAGCCCCGGGGCCAGAGGAGCATCCCCCACCCCCGCCGGGTCCCCTAAGTGCTGGAAGGCCAGGTCCTGCAGCCCAGCCACCTTCGGTCCCTCTCCCTGGACCCGGCAGGGCCAGACGGGCCCCTAACACCACTTGTGTTTCTATGAGCAGGACACATGCTTCCCCTTCTAGAAGCATGCCCACTGGCAAAGAAAATGGTACCCAAGGAGCTTCTTTGAGTTATAAAAATAAATCGCACATGACCTTTCTTTTATAGGACATTTCTTTCCTTCTTTTTCCCCTAAAGGGAGCAGGCTCAGCGTAGGGCGAGGGGAAAGAACACCACCGCCACCACTGCGTAGACACTGCTTGGCCCAGAGCTGGATCACCTGACTCATTTACAGTAATCACTAAAAACGGCGTCAATAATGCTGAACACCCCCTCCAGGTATCCCAGGCACCTCAACTGCCTCTCCCACACAAACCCTGCAGTAAATTCCAGATTAAACACATCGACCGACAGCTCAACCCAACTCCTCCCCCACTGCAATGGAGAGCAAGGCAGAAGCTCCGGGGTAATGAAAACTCATCAGTTATGTCAACAAAGGACAGATGCGTGAAGCAACACAACGGGAGTACTTTCCATTTGGATATGTGCATCAGGAAGGAGTAAATTAAATTTGTTCAGACTGTGCCTCTAACTCCCATGTGAAAACAAAGGAGCCATGGGGGGAGGGGGCGCTTTACCAAACTGCCCAGCCCCAACCTGCGCTCACGGCCCCAACCTGGGGAGCGAGATCAAAGGCGGTCTCTCCTCTCAGGGGTTGTCAGGGGAACTCTGAAAATATACAGACTAGATCCCCGCTCCCATTGTTCCAGATGCTCTGATTCAACGGATGGGGCAGGCCAGGGGTGTGTGCTTTGAACCAGCTCCCTGGAAGGTTCTGACCTGGGGCCACAAAGGAGAACCCTCAGCAGGCGATGGGTGGCGGCTTGAGAAGGAGGGATGATCCCTCCGCAGAGCCCAGCAGCTGCCTCTCCCGAGGTGGTCTGGAGGGAGGGGCTAACACATGCCTCTTCTGGGACAGGGCCCGGGGCCACCGAGCAGCCATCCCGTAACTGCCAGTGACCGAGGACAGCGCAGCCCTTTGGTGCTGACGAGTCACCTGACGGCCCAGGGGAGCCACACCTTCATGGGCTACGCAACGTGCACCCATGTGCCCACCACGAACACCTGCCTGGGGTGCCCACTTGCACTTCTGAGCCCCCTCTCCCCCCCGCCCCCGGGGCTGTTCTGGCGGGAGCTCTGCTGTCGGCCCTTACAGGAGAGCAGACGTAGAGCCATCTCTGCCCACCCCCTCAGGGCTTGCTTCGGCCCTGCAAATGCAAAGGGCCTGATGGGGCACTAAAACCCAAGTCCAGAGTTGAAATAGTGTTTACACTTGCTGTCTGCCCAGGATCCCCAGACATACGCACCTCTTCGGCCTGAGTGTGCAAACACACGAAGACCTGGGTGGGCAAGTGAGGAACGTTCTGCACCGGGCTGAATGTGTGTGGGCTTTCACGAAGGGGAATGGGAATGAAGCGGGGGGGGGGGGGGGGGGGGGGGGGACGACACACAAAGGGAGGGGGCGACAGTGGCTGATGTCTCCCTTTCAGCACGGACACACAGATGCACACTCCGTCTGCGGACCACCCTGCGGGGGGACACTGCAGCCAGCCACCCAGGGGCTGCTTTGTATTCTCACACCTCTTCTCCTCCATCCAGAGATTCCAATCAGCGACAGCGAGATCTAAAAAAGCGTGATCAAGTTCTAGGTGTCACAACTGTTATCTAGCACGCAAGCACGTTTCCCCAAAAAGCAGGGCTTGTAGGTTTCCAGGCGGCGCGAGACCAAAATGTTTGTCTTTTTGCGTTTTGCTGTGTGTTTCTTTTTTGGAGGGGGTGGGTGGTGGCAAGGGCGGAGTTTTTCTAAAGGCAGGAACCCCGGTTTTTAGTGAAAAGACGACTGCTTTGGAAGTGCTGTTGGTGGTGGATCTCGGCAGCTCACGGGTGAAATTGCACCGCGTGACCCGAGATGTCCTACTGGGTTCTCGTGGAGGGAGCCTGGGCTGAAGGACGGAGGCCGGTGTGGGGAGCAAAGCTTCCCCAGCTGACGCTCAAAATGCATCTGGATTTAAAGCGGATCTGGGGCAGAACCCCGTTCCGTTTCTTGTTTGCGTGTTGGTCCCCCTGGATGGAGCGCTGTGGGCGGTGGTGGGTGGAGCAGGGCCTGTGGAAAGTGACCAGGTGCTTCGAGGACCAGCTGCAGGCCAGGGCGGGCGGCGTCTCTTGGGCCCTTGGGCTTTACGTCTCAAAGTACTTGTAGATCTGGGCCACGTACTGCATCACGCTCTGCCAGTCGGGCCGGTCTGTGTACAGCATCTCACTGAGCTCCTGCAGGAGAAAAGAACAGGTCACGCTGGGGACACCACAGACCGCCCCCACCTTCCCACAGAAGGCCTTGGCTCCAGGTTGGGGCTGGTGTTGCCTAGAAACCCTCTTCCACCTGCTTGGACAGAAAGTGTAGGCAACACTGAAGTGGTGTTAAATGTGATTTAAGTTAATAGAAAAGTGTTTTATTCCTATTTAATCAGGAGATGCCATCCCTTAAAATTTTTCTTAAAGATTTTGTTTATTTGAGAGAGGATAGTGAGAGAGAGCATGAGGGGGGGGGAGGGAGGGGCAGAGGGAGAGGGAGAAGCAGACTCCCCGCTGAACAGGCAGCCCGACGTGCGGCTGGGTCCCAGGACCCCGGGATCACAACCCAAGCTGAAGGGAGATGCTTAACCGATTGAGCCACCAGGGCATCCCGAGATACTGTCCCCTTTAAGAAACATTAAACATGACTTCCTGCCCCTTTTACCTTAATAACATGACAGCATTAAAAAAATTTCGTAAAGAGAAAGTCATCCCTAACTCCATTATCATAGGATGATTTCCATTTTTCTAAGTTATACTGGAATGTGCACCTATGTTCTCCACACTTCCATCATGTGGACATACGTATTAGTGTGTGCTCTGTGCTTTTATTTTATTATTTTTTTAAGGGGGGGTGGTGGGAGGGGCCGAAGGAGAGGGAGAGAGAGAATCTCAAGCAGGCTCCATACCCAGCGTTAAGCCTGATGGGGGGGGCTCGATCCCAGGAGCCTGACATCATGACCTGAGCCGAAATCGAGAGTCGGACGCTCAAGTGACTGAGCCGCCCAGGCGCCCCTCTGTGCTTTTCCACTTAACGTTTTCCATACACAACTTCACAAGCTGCTGTGATGTGTCTCTGGCTGTCATGGTAGGTAAGGCTCACAGTCCAAGGAGTGGCTGCCCCACAGTTGACATGACAACTAATGCGACATGTAGCCTGTGTTCACTTCTTCACTTTCATTACACACACTTTCTGCAAAGTTACAGACTTTGCAGAAAGCATCGTCGTGGCGTGTTGTTGAATTCGTGGCTTGAGATGAACTCTCATGAGTGGGATGACCACAAAAGCCCTGAACCAACGGAACATGCAAACACTGTCTTATCAGAATTCAGTGTTAGATGGGGCGCCTGGGTGGCTCAGCCAGCTAAGCGTCCGCCTTCGGCTCAGGTCATGATGCCAGGGTCCTGGGATCGAGCCCCACATCGGGCTCCCTGCTCAGCAGAGAGCCTGCTTCTCCCTCTCCCTCTGCCTGCTGCTCTGCCTACTTGCGCTCTCTATCTCTCTGTCAAATAAATAAATAAATAATATCTTTAAAAAAAAAAAAGAATTAAGTGTTAGACCATTTAACGTTTGTTGTTGTTGCTCTTTCTCCCCTAGTTTCCTAGGCGATCAGCAATGAGACAGTAGAGACCAGAGCGTGACAGGCAGGAGGGCTGGCTGCTCTCTATCAAGCAGCCAGTCAACTGTTCCCAAAACGTCTGCCGCTGAATGTATTAAATAATTCACTTGGGGGTTGAATTTGGATTCTTTTGTGTTCACGAGAGAACAGTAGGAAAGGACTCTGATGTAAAGCCAGGAGCAGGGATGCGGTGGAAAAGCAAGGTTGAACTTACTTAGCATATCTGTTCTTGGATGGTGACAGAAATGAGACCTGTAACCGGCCATTTATTTTGTTTCCACGACACCTAAATATCTTTTACGAGTTTTGCTTCTTGACTGTGCTAAAAAAAAATGACCAGCCTATCACTGGCAAGGATGTGTCTTCTGTCTCAGAGAGGACACGGGAGTCCGATCAATATTCACAGCTCTGCTCAGACTACCTCATCAGGTGCCTGAATCTGACAGTAGTAACATTAAAACTATTTTGGTCCATTGTCAACACACACATTTGAAGAAATATTGTAGCATGTTTCAGGAGAAGGGAGAGTATGCTGCCTGACCCCAAATCTGAGGCTGCATGACATTTATTTGTATTAGTAGCTGAAAACCTTTCAAGATAGAAAGAACCAGGCCCAGATGGTTTCACTGGAAAATTCTGCCAAATACTCAAGGAAGAAATAATACCAATTCTACACATTCTCTTCCAGGAAATAGAAGAGGAGGCACACTTCCTCACTCATTCTGTGAAGCCAGCATCGCCCTAATACCAAAGCAGACAGAAACATGACGAGAAAGCTACCCACTTCCCACATGGACACAGACACAAAAATCCTTAACAAATATTAGCAAATTGAATCATGATCAAGTGGGGTCCATGTCAGGAATGCAACACAGGCTCAACATCCATCAGTGTTATTCATATGAACAGACTTAATAAGAAAAATCATATGATATTATCAACAGATGCAGAAAAAGCATTTACACACATACCTTGAAGATATTTGTGGGTTCGGTTCCAGACCACCACAATAAAGCCAACACAGCATATATAAGTCAAATGAATTTTTTGAGTTTCCAGTGCATAAAACTTACGTTTTCACTATACGGTAGTCTAATATGTCTGCAACAGCATATGTCTAAAAAAGCCCAACAAGGTACATTTGACTCTCACACAACACAAGCTTGAACCGTGTGGATCCACTTATGTGTGGGGTTTTTTTTGGATAAATAGAGTATGGTACTATATGTATATTTTCTCTTCCTTATGATTTTCTTAATAACATATTTTTCCCTGGGCGCCTGGGTGGCTCAGTCGGTTAAGCATCTGCCTTCGGCTCAGGTCATGATCCTGGGGTCGTGGGATCGAGTTCCGCACTGGGCTCCCTGGAAGGCTGCTTCTCCCTCTGCCTCTGCCTCTCTCTCTCTGCCTCTCATGAATAAATAAATTTTAAAAATCTTAAAAAAAATTAAAAAACACATGTTTTTCCTCTACCTTACTTTAAGAATACCGTATGTAATATACGAAGCATAAAAAATATTTATTAATCGATTGTTTACATTATCAGTAAAGCTTCTGCTCAACAGTAGGATATTAGCAAAGTTTCTGGGGAGTCAAAAGTTATACAGAGATTTTTCGACTGCCTGTGGGGGGGGGGGGGTTGGTGCCCCCAGCCTCTGTGCGACAAGGTCAACTGTACATTCCTTAATTAAAAAATATTTTCTTGCTAAAAAAATACTAACCATCATTTAAGCTTTCAGCAAGGTGTAATCACTGATGACAGAGCACTATCACAAATACAATATAATTATAAATAATAATTCTAAGAATTACCAAAATGTGACACAGAGACACAAAGTGAACATGTGCTGTTGGCAAAATGGAGGTGATAGACTTGCTTGATGCAGGATTGTCACAGAAAAAATGTAGTATCCGTGAAGCTCAATACAGTGAAACACAAGTGAGGTAGGCCTGTTTACAAAATTCCACAACTATTCATGATAAAAACTCCCCCAAAGCTAGAAAAATAGAAGGGTATTTCTTTTACTTAATAAAAGATAACATACAAAAACCAACAGCTGACCTCAAACTTAATGGTGAGGGACTGCACACTTTCCCACTAAGATCAGGAGACAAGAACAAGGCAAGCATGTGTTCTCTCATCTTTCCCACTCAACACTGTACCCGAAGTTCTAGCTAATGCAATAAGGCAAGAAAAAGAAACAAAAGGCATACAGATTGGAAAGGCAGGACTAAACCTGTCTTTATTTGCAGAGGACATGATTGTCTATGTAAAGAACTCCAGGCTACCAAAAAACCCACTGGAACTAATATGCAAGTCTAGCAAGATCTCAGTCAATAGTTTTCCCATTATATGCCAGCAGCGAGTAACAGACATGGGAAACCAAACCAAACCATTTAAATGGCATTAAATTTTAAAAAAGGATATATATGCAGAAAACTTGTTTATAAAACACTATATGCAGAAAACTACAAAGCAATGATGGAAAAAATCAAGAAGCTCTAAATAAATGGAGAGTATTGTATGTTCATGGATAGGAAGACTGAGTATTGACAAAAATGTCAATTCTTCCCAATCTGATCTATGGATACAACACAATCCCAATCAAAGTCCCAGCAGGGCTTTTTTTTTGGGGGGGGGTAGATATTGACAAACTGATCTAAAATTTATAAAGCAAAGGTACTAGGACAACCAAAGAAATTCTAAAAAGAAGAATAAGGTTGGAAGACTTGATTTCATGATCAAGTTGTATGAATCAGGACAGTGTGGTACTGACCAAGTGACAGATGCTCAGATCATGTTATATCTATTTTACCACAATAAGAATAATTGAAAAAAAAAAAAAGAAATAAGGCTTCCTGCCCTTGGGAGCTCATGGTCTTGCGGGGGATGGAGATTAAATCCTATAATCAGGGCGCCTGGGTGGCTCAGTCGTTAAGCGTCTGCCTTCGGCTCAGGTCATGATCCCAGGGTCCTGGGATCGAGTCCCGCATCGGGCTCCCTGCTCCTTGGGAGCCTGCTTCTCCCTCTGCTTCTCTCCCTCTCTCTCTCCCTCTGTCCCTCATGAATAAATAAATAAAATATTAAAAAAAAATCCTATAATCAGATAAATTACAATGTAATGCTGCATGAGCTATATAGTACTATGAGTAAATTGTGCATTAAGAGCCCAAAAGGTAGGCATGGCTGTCTTGGATGCAGGGTCATGAAGGAGGTACGATGTGGGCTCTGGAGAAGGCCGGCCTGCTTGACTCTTGCCTTTGCTAATCACTAATGTGTGACCTTTTACGGAACTGCACCTGCGTCAGTGTCCCACCTACAGGAGCATCTGTCTCCACAGGATTCCTGAGAGGGCTCAATGAGTCAACACATGGAAAATGACTGGGGGCGCCTGGGTGGCTCAGTTGGTTAAGTGTCCGACTCCTAATTTCAGCTCAGGTCATGATCTCAGGGTTGCAAGATTAAGTCCTGTGTCAGGCTCTGCGCTCAGCACGGAGTCTGCTTCTCTCTTTCTCCCTCTCCCTCTTCCCCTCCCCCTGCTTACGTGTGCTCGCTCTCTCTAAATAAATAAATAAAATCTTAAAAAACAACAAAAAAAGAAAATGCTTGGCGCATAGTCAACATGAAAAAATATTTTTCATACTATTAAACTCAAATCAACTCTAAGTAGCCTTCATAAAGTTTGTACTGCAGAACAGGCTCAGTTACGCCTAAGGAATCATTCTGATATCCTCTTAAAATCCAGAGTTGTAAAGACCTCCCCGTCCTGATCTCTGTGTGTAGTGACTGTTCGGGTGGCTTACCCCACAGGCAACACCCTCACAGACCATATGATTCAGCACGAGGGTCTTCCCTTCACCAGGACAGAAACACCTCAATGCTCGGAGGACACACATTCTGGCTGTTCTTCCGGTAACGGCCATGATGGCACCGACAGGTGCCATCTTTAACCAATTCTTTCTGTGAGGAGTTGCTCACACTTGTGATATGATGGGCTAAACCTCTCTGTCCCACTGTGGCTGAAAAGGAATGCATTCTAAAATTGGGAGAACATGTCAAGCTTTCATTTAAAAAATAATCTCATCCTTGCTAATATGCCACACCCAGAAACCTGTATTTCCTTGGAACTACCACTGTAAGTGAATTTTTTCCCCCTCACTAATTTTACAATAGACTTTGATCAAAGACCTGGGGTTATTACTGCTGCCAGTTCTGACTGTATATATTTTATAAGTATCATGTGTAATCAAGAACTATTTTTCAGTCCACATCAAGGTACGGCAAAGCAAATTTCATAATGCAGGAAGTTTCTGTTTTGTTGATGGCACAAGCTAGTTAAATTGCTCACAAACATCCCTAAATGCTTTTGAGATTAATTATTATGCTTGTCAGTATCTCCTCACAGACATCTGTAAATATGAAACTGCTGGCTCTGACAATTGGTTCAACAAGATGATCTCATTCCTAGCTTTCACGAAGTCCTGCCTTATGTCAGATAAACTTTAGGGAAAAAACGTTAAATTAAAAAAGAAGCAAATTTTAGCTGTAACACGACAAAGAAAAACATATTCTGTGTATACCATCGTCTAACAAGTTCTCATTTTTTTCTTGGATTCCTTACGTTAATTATCTGTTGTTACTTGTTAGCTGTTCAGTGTTTCAGAAGGGAAGATAAATCAGGTTCTTTTTACCCCATCTTGGCCAGACATGTGTGTCACCTCCTTTCTAAATTCTCTAGCCTCTTATTTATGTGACAGGGACATCTGTTTCTTAAAAAGTTTCATAGAATTTGGACTTACTGGGATTTTTTGCGTGCATGACTACATTTTTAAACAATGAAGTCGATTTCTTTAATGGGTAAGGTTCTATTTCGTTTTGAGTGAGTTTTGGAGAAATACTTACGTTTAGTATTTGAAGAAATATATTTACATTTCTTTAGAAGATTGCTCATTCTGTTTTAAACATATTGGTGTAACACTGTTCATAGTACCGACGTCTCTATGACAGCTGGACTTTTGCTTTTTCATTTCTCAGATTCCCCACATCCTCTGAGGGTTACAGACCTGTGGCTCACTGTGCCTTCATTTGGATTTTCCCAATCACTCATGAGACTGAACGTCTTTTTAAATGTTTATGAGCCACTCATGGTTTGCCTATTCTAGCCTTTGATAATTTTCTACTAAGTTGTGTTTTTATTATTAGTTAGTAGAAATTATTTATAGATTATCTGTCTTCTCTTTACTTTTTATGCAGTTCTGTTATGATGTGTCTGGATAGGTATTTTGCGTGATTCATCTTGTTTGAGGTTCATTAAGAATCTATGGTCTTTCATCATTCTGGAAAAATTTCAGGCACCATTTCTTCAAATATTCTCTCTCCCATTCTTTCTTTCCTCTTCTTCTGGAATTCCCATTGGCCATGGGACTTAGAAATTGTCTGATTTTATCTTCCATTCGCTTAAGCTCTGCAACAGACACTATCAGTTGGTTAATCTAATAGTCATTCCGAACCTCTCTATCCCTTGTAGGCTTCCCACTAAAGAAAATGGAGAATATAAATTGCTTACTTTCTCAAATTCCCTTGCAGCTGGGGTGACCACGTAACAGAGTACTGCCAATGAACTGAGGGGCTCTGGGAAGCCTTTTGATTTCCTTATCAAAGGGGGAAGATAGGGGGCGCCTGGGTGGCTCAGTCGTTAGGCGTCCGCCTTCGGCTCAGGTCATGATCCCAGGGTCCTGGGATCGAGCCCCACATCGGGCTCCCTGCTCCACGGAAAGCCTGCTTCTCCCTCTCCCACTCCCCCCGCTTGTGTTCCCTCTCTCACTTTGTCTCTCTCTCTGAAAAAAAAAAGGGGGGGGGGAAGATATGAGGCACTTGTTCTATCCTTTCCCCCTCCTTCCTGTCCAGCAGATGGGAGTGATGTCTGGAGCATGGCAGCCATGTTCAACCACAGAGGACATGGGGACAAAGAGCCAACAGATTAAAGATGGTGGAGTGTAGATAGGACACACTCTGGAGTCCTTGATTACAATACTGAACAGTGAACCAATCCTGAAACTACTTCTGGACTTCTCATTAAAAAAAATAAAATTAACAGCTTTATGGTTTAAGCAGCTGTTAGTTGGGTTTTCCATTTCTTGAATTTGTCTTTTATTTATTTATTTATTTGAGAGAGAGAATGAGATAGAGAGAGAGAACATGAGAGGGGGGAGGGTCAGAGGGAGAAGCAGACTCCCTCCCGAGCAGGGAGCCTGATGCGGGACTCGATCCCGGGACTCCAGGATCATGACCTGAGCCGAAGGCAGTCGCTTAACCAACTGAGCCACCCAGGCGCCCTTGAATTTGTCTTTTTTTAAAAAAGATTTTATTTATGTATTTGAGAGAGAGTGAGAGAGAGCACACACATGTACCTGAGTGTATGTGGGGGTGTGTGTGGGGGGGGTAAGGGCAGAGGGGGTCTCATGACCTGAGTCAAAATCAAGAGTTGAACGCCCAACAGACTGAACCACCCAGGCATCCCCCCATTTCTTGAATCTCAATACATACTAATACAATTCCTCTATTATACTTTCCACTTTTTAAATGTCTGTTTCATGTTCTGAATAACGTCCTTAGTTCTGTTTTCCAGCTCAGTAGTTCTCTCTTCTGCTATCAGTTTTTCAATCCAAGGGGCTTTTTTAATTTCTAATTTTTATTTCTACTAGTTTCATTTGATTCTTTTTCCAAATCTTTTTTTTTTATTTTATTATTTTTTTTTTTTAAAGATTTTATTTATTTATTTGACAGAGACAGACACAGCGAGAGAGGGAACACAAGCAGGGGGAGTGGGAGAGGGAGAAGCAGGCTTCCCACGGAGCAGGGAGCCCGATGTGGGGCTCGATCCCAGGACCCTGGGATCCTGACCTGAGCTGAAGGCAGACGCCCAACGACTGAGCCACCCAGGCGCCCCAAATCTTTTTTTTTTAATAGTACCCCGGTCCTTATGATTTTTATTTCCTCTTTTACCTCTTTAATATGTTTAAACATAGTCTTTTGTAGTCTCTTTCTTATTATTTTATTATCCCACATTCTGGTAGCTGATCCTCTTTTTGCTCTATCTGCTGATTAGGTCAATTAGATAATTTTCTTGAGTGTTTTGTAATTTTGGATTGTGAATGTATTTTCAGTGGCCATTGTACCACTGAAGCTATGTGCCTCACACAGTATAAACTAGGGACTTCTTGCAGCACAGATATAAATTTGAACTCCAAACCTCATCTGGCCCAGTTTTCTTTTCTTGCAGATTTTCCTTTATTTGGACACACACACACACACACACACACACACACACACACACACACACACAATCCAAGGTGGAAACCAAGCTTCCATATCACTTCCCTTGACTGGCAGGTAGAGTTGTTTATTTTCCCCTTCACTAAGAAGAACATCATTTTGTGACCTTGGGTTTTGTGCAAGGGTCTCAGTACTAATGTTCTGTTTAAGGGAGCTCAGCACCTTGTCTCTTGTTCTTGTGTGGGCATTAAATAAAACCTATACCCATTAGGGAGCCTTTTACTATGAGCCCTCTGCCAGCACTCCCAGACCCACTTCTGAGGCTTGCCAGTCTTGGTTTATGCCTCGTGGCTCTGGTTTTCACTTCCCTTTGAATTTCTGACATCTGGCCATTTCCCATTCTTTCTTCTGACCACATCTATGTGTTGGTATTTTTATAATTACATTTTATCCAGATTTCTAGGTGACTTGAACAACAGAGCTTTAATAATTCAGTCCAACGTGCTTCCAGATATGAAATTTATCCACAATGAAATCTCTGAAAAAACTCTAAATCATATGTGGTTAGACTAACTGAATTGAAAAAAACTTTTTTTTTTTTTTTTTTTTTTGAAGTAGGCTCCACACCCAGTGCATAGCCCAATGTGGGGCTTGAACTCACAACCCTGAGAATTGAGACCTGAGCTGAGATCAAGAGTCAGATGCTGAACCGACTGAGCCACCCAGGTGCCCCAATAATATTTTCATATTTGGGATCACGAGTAACAGATCTTTAGCAAATGGATTTTAATGTTCTGTAAGAAACTGTTCAGTAGATGGCATAAAGTTCTTTCTCCTATAAGTAGAATAAGGTGTCACAAGGATATAAAATAGGATACTTACCAGGCTGGGTTTGATGCCTACACTTTCGGCTGCTTCAAATGCCAACAAGAGATTCCTTTTCTAGGTAAGAAGGACAGAGACTGGAATTATCAACTAAAAACACATAGCTTTTGAAAAAAATAAAAATAAATATAAAAATGTATAGTTTTTGCCAGGAAAGAACACTACATGACACTCCGATATAGATGAGCTACCATTATAAAACACTTAAAATTTTAAGTCAAATATGCAAACAGCGTTTCAGTCCAAGGAAGAAAACAACTGACAGGTTAAATAATTAAAATGACATTACCGATTGATTCCTGACTATCAGAGATAAATATTTGTTCAGTTACTTTTTACTTTGCCACAATTTACGACCTGCGCATTCTGTTGTGTGTCAAGAGTTGTTTTATCACGGTGCTATATATCCCGTTTCCTCCTAGAATTCTAAAGGCACCATTCCACATTTAGCCCGAATTTGCAGCTTCTTCTTGAGACTCTTTCTGGCTCTTTGGATGTTTCCTCACCTGCATGAACTTAAGGATCACTTAATCCTGCCTCCTTCCCTCCACAGTTCACTTGAGAGTCATTAGGATAACATCAAAATTTAATTAGATTGGTATATTAAGTTTAATCAAGAGAGTCATGTTCCTGTAAGTAGTATTCACGTTTTATGTTCCCCAGTAGAATTTCATGATTTTATGCATTTGGATTTTATGCATTTGGATTTGATACATAATTTTATCCCTTTTTCCATTTCCGCATAGCCTCCGCCCTCTGTCCTTGGGTGCACATCTGCTTCCTGAAGGTGGGTGGGCCCTGCCCTGAGACTGAAGCAAACTCTCTGCTCTAGGCACCAGGTCATGGAAAAAGAGAAAGACAAGGCTGTGCATGTTTTCTCCCAGGCTGTGGTCGAGGCCTGTGAAAGCTGTTGATCTGTGGTCATCTCGCCCAAGCCACCAACCCTCTTCCTCCAAATTAAGGGAAATTTATGGGCATGAACTAGAAACCTTATGCTTGTTTCCATACCACTGCTTTCTGTTCTGCTGAGACAGGAGCTCTAAGTTGGCTCCTGGCTTCCTTTAATTGAGCCCAAACTTGTGGCAGCCGTCTCTTATTTTGTGCTTATTTTAAAGTCCCTTTTGATTAGTTTTGAGGGGGAAGGGGGCTTGTAAGCCAGTTTTTCGGCTACCATTATTCTAGAAGTCATAGCATTTGATAGGCAATGCCAACTTGTTTTCTAAAATGCTACACCTGGGACACCTGGCTGGCTCAGTTGGTGGAGCATGGGACTCTTAATCTCAGGGTTGTGAGTTCGAGCCCCATACTGGGCATGGAGCCTACTTTAAAAAAAAAAAAAAAAACGGAAGGCTGCACCAATTTTCAATTCCAGCAATAGTGTGTAAGTGTCCATTTTCTCACACTTTTACCTGCATAGACTATTATGACCAAGCACTGTTATCTAATTCTTTCACTGCAACGGTGTCAGGCTCCCGCGAGGCCAGGGGGTGGGGGGTGGAGAAAGCTGCCACTTACAGGGAGCAGGGGGGAGTGTGCCCAGGGAGGAACCGAGAGGTTCCCAGAGCCCTTCCAGCCCCAGGATAGCGTCAGCCCCTGGTAGAGATCTTGGTGCTGGCCCCACTAACAGCGCATCTCACCTAAAACTGACAGCAGAAAGCATCCCACGTCCAGAAAATTTCTCCTCTCATGTTAAAATTTTGTTTCAGACACTGACACGAAAACACTCCGTTCTATCACATGAATCTGAGTAGCCTACATGGAAGTTTCATGGGCTGACAGATAAATACGCTTTCTGTTGAAAAAAATGCCCAAACCTTCCACTGACTGTAACTCACGTCTCTTTAATGTCTTCCAAGACGTCCTTGTTAGTTTTATCAGAAATTCCCTATTTAACACTGATGTCCAACCGACTTGGTTTCATTACATCCGTCTGGGTAGATGGAACAGCTCATGATTTCTGAACTTCCCGGGCTATCATTAATCTCACAGACCCACAGCCTTCCACAATCTGACCTGGGTGCTCCCTGAAAATAGCATCCTAGATTAGGGGGAAGACATTCAACCCTACATGTAGAGACCACGGGCCCCTGTACCACAAGGACAACGGGAAGTGAGTAAACGGTGGCGTCTGGGTGTTGCATGTTTCCAAATGTGCAGCCAGTGACCAGGGCAGCTGGGCCGTGTGGTGTGTGGGAACCATGGCCACCCATGGCAAGACAACACACTTTCATAAGGAAGCAGTGCTCATGATTCAACGTGTGAAAGCAAACACTTTTAGGTTCGTTATTTTCCAACAGATCCAGAGTGATCTGAGGACGAAGAGCCTAGGTATGCTTTGCATAGGAGCAGACAAACCTTTCACACCTTCAGGAAGATTCCTGTTTTAGATAGGGTGTGCATAAGTGCAGAGACTTCTATTTACGACAGTTTTAGTGAGGTCCTCCGATGATTCTGAATTGTTTTATGCCCACTCTTGACTCAATTATCTTCATAATATCACATGGAAAAGACAGAGGCTGCAAAAAGCGAAGAGAAGGGACACGGAGGTCACTGCTGGAGGTGGGCTCTGCTGCGAGGGGCTTGATGCACAGGCTGCGGGTACCCCACACGGCCCTAGCTTGTCTCCCCTCCTCTCTGGCTGCTCCACTCTGGTTCCCTTTGCTGGGTCATCCTCTCCCTAGACGACAAGCACTGGAGTCAAGGTTCCTTAGCCTTCTCTCCATGCCTCTGTGATATTGTGATTTATAGCAAGAAATATACATTTGGTCTTTGTCCACGGTTCCTGGCACAGGGCTCCTAAAACCCTTATCATTTCCCATATAAGAGCCACAGAGGCATCTTTTGTTACAATCTCTGGTTTTTGTCCTCAGTTCCAGAAATGGCTTCAGAACAACAAAGTTGAAATAGATGTCTCCTGTTACTCGTAACAAACCTCTTTCTTTTTTTAAAAAGATTGCAACATCTTTTTTTTTTTTTTTTAAAGATTTTATTTACTTATTTGAGAGAGAGAGAGAAGAGACAGTGAGAGTACAAGTGGACTCGACCCCAGGACCCTGGGATCACGACCTGAGCCGAAGGCTGATGCTCAACCGACTGAGCCACCCAGGCGCCCCAACAAACCTCTTTCGACTGCACCCGAGTTCATGTTAAAGAGCTGATTTTTCAAAAAACCCCAGATAACCTAAGGATGGGGGCTGGCTGCTAGGGGAATCAGCCATGTGATTAGAAGGTTGGAACTTTCAGGCCCATATCCCCTGACCCCAACCTCGGGGAGGGGAGGCAGACTCGAGACTGAGTTCAATCACCGATAGCCAATGGTTTAATCAATTGTGCCTGTGTAAGGAAGCCTCCATTAAGCTCAAAAGGATGGGGTTCAGAAAATGTGTGTTGGGAGGGTGGTGCAGCCCAAGGTCCAACGGGACAGAAGCTCTTGCGCTCGGGACCCTTTTGGACCTCACCCTAGGGGGCTCCTCATCCAGCTGGTCATTAGTGTCCTTCAATATCCTTTGTAATAAACTGGTAACCTAGTAAGTACTGTTTTCCTGAGTTCTGTGAGCCACTCTAGCAAATTAATTGAACCTAAGGAAGGGGTCACGGGAACCCCTGGTTTAGTCGATCAGTCAGAAGCAAGGTGACAACTACATGGTCACTGGGGTCTGAAGTGGAGGGCACACTCTTGTGGGACCGAGCCCTTAACCTGTGGGACCCGATGCTCATTCCAGGCGGACAGTGTCAGAACTGAGTCACACTTGAGGATACCCAGCTGGTGTTGCAGAACTGCCCGGTATGGGCAAAACCCCCCATCTGTTTACAGAAGTATCGGAAGTGAAACACTGGGAGCAGAGTGGATACAGACGAGGTTTTCTTTGGAGCTTCCCTTAGGACCTAGGACCAAGGTGATCTCCACTCTCATGGCTTTAAATACCATCTATACCCGCCCTGTTGGACATGGTAGCTACACCTGACACGTGGCTATTTAAATCAAAAGTAATTAAGATTAAAAATTCAATTTTCCAATCATTGAAAGCCACATTCATTAACGGCCCAATGGACTAGTGGCTACCATGTTGGATAGCGCAAATGTAGAACTTTTCCATCATTTCGATTCACTTAGGCAGCACTTACCTACTCCCTGATGACTCCCGAATCTGCCTTCCAGCTCTGATCTCCCCTCTGATTTCCACATTTATTATCCAACCACCTGCCTGAAATGGCACACTGCATACTTTAGGAACATCTCCCACTTAACATGATTAAGAACAGAACAGCTTTTTTGGCTTTGTTTTCCAAATGTTTAATGCTCCTGTCCAGCCTGCTTCACGGACTACCAACAAAGGCACCACACACAAATTTTAGGTCTTGAGATTTTTACACGCTCTGTGATGGTTAATTCTATGTATCGACACGGCTAGGTCATGGTACCAAATGTTTGGCCAAACATTATTCTAGATGTTTCTGTGAAGGTATTTTTAAGATGAGATTAACATTTAAATCGGTAGACTCTGGGTAAAGCACATCACCCACCATAGCGTTAGGCCTTAATAGAAAAAGCCTGATCTCCCTCGAAGAAGAGGGAATTCTGCCAGCAAACTGCCTTCTGATCCAAACTGTGGCATTCAACTTTCTTACACACACACACACACACACACACACCCTATTACTTCTGTTTCTCTGGAGAACCCTAACACTCCAGAAAATTAAATCACTCTGTTCAGTTATTATCACCATCAGTGCCATGACCATGCATTGGGCTTTATAATCAAAACCGAACTTTCCAGCATTTCTATTCCTTCCCCATCCTGGAGAATGACCTGTCAGGCTAGACACGCCTCTCCTTCCTCGTGTCCTCCCCCACAACCAACCAGGTACTAAGTCCAGCGGATTCTATATCTAAGACCTATTCTGAAACTATCTCCAACTTTCTACCCAAGATGCTACCGCCCCCGCCACAGCTAAATGGCTGGAGTCAGGGATGCTAAGCCCTCAACGTTGATGACTCCAAGAGCCTCCCATCCGGTAGTGCCTCACCCATTCTTGTTCCTTTTCCAGTTCTTCTTCTCACATAACAGCAAGAAAGATCTTTCAAAAACACGAGTCGTGTGTCTCCACCATTTAGAATCCTTCAGTGACTTCCCACCGAGGTTAGAGCAAGAGGCAGATTTCTTTCCAGAGCCCTCCGTGGAAGCCCTGCAGGGTCTGGCCCTGTCTGGACCCCAGAACCATCACAGGCCACTCTTCCCCGCTCCCTGCACTCCGGCCAGCGGGTCTTCCTCCATGTTCCCCGACCACACCCAGGTGTTTTCTTGGTCAGGCTGCTCCCTTGCTCTGGAAAGCTCCCCCCAGCTCTTTGTATTACTGGCTCCTGGTTTGTTCTGAAGAGTATCGCCTCTCAGAGAGGCCTTCTCAGCCTTCCTGATCTAAATTAGGAAACCTGTTCACTCCCACGGCATGAGGTTTCTCTCATAGCTCTTCGGCAATTTATTTATTTATAACATTACCTGTTACCAGGCTTACTCGCTTGTGGACCTGTCTCTCTACTTCAGAGGGCAAAGAACAGGTCTACTTTGTTCACTGTTGTCTTTATTACTATGCACGATGCTTGGCAAGAAATACTTGTGGAGAGAATGAGCGCAGGGCCCAGAACAGCATTTTCCAAAGTACGCTCTGTGGATATGATTTTGTAGGATGTTCTAGGTCAGGGTTTGGCAAACTATAGCCCGCAGACCAAATCAGGCCCACAGCCTCTTTGTGTAAATAAAGTTTTATTGGAACACAGCATGCCCATCCGTCTCGTCTCGGGCCACTTGGGCACTACCATGGTAGATGAGTAGCTGTGACAGAGACCCGTGGACCCACAAAGTCCACTATTTGGCCCTTAACAGGAAACTTGGCGAACTCTTGTTGTAGGTAATTGTATTAAAAAATTCTGTGGATCTGATATATGTAGGGTTAAACAGAGTCACACAGGTTTCTCTCATGTTCCTGAAGTCTTTACTGTGCTAATGAGCACTGTGAATCTCTAAGAGTGTGACATAATATACCGTTTCCCAAGCTTATCCGAGCAGCGAGATCCTTTCGTTGGTGCTTCAGGTCCTGAAAATGCTGGCCAAGGTCTTAAAGCCACGAAGGTGAAATTTCATCAAGGCTTTCTCTCAAAAAATGGGTGACGGTCACAATAAACTGGTCTTCCCTCCATTTTTCCAGGCCACGAGGCAACTGAGAAGTATTTACCAAGGGTGGGATCCTACGGCCTTGTCATACACTCAGTTATGTCTGCCTGGTACCAATACCCTAATTTCCTGGTCTATAAACACCACCCCATCAGGATGGACGATATTATAGGAATTCCCCTTGCATGTTCTAGAGGATAACCAGGGGTGATTGGGCAGGTGACTTACCTTCTCCTGACTGTTCAGCTCCTGATATGGGATGTGGGCAGGCAGGTAGGTATGAAGGAGAGCACAGAAGGCCAAGCCGTCACTCCAGCTGCTGCTGAAATTGGTGATATCAATGTTCTGTAGGGGTGGGAAAAGCAGCATTAATCTCCAAACTGTGCAAAGGCAGAGAATATGAATGAGACTATGGGAAGATGGGTATCCACCTCTGGGTTTGCAGGAAGGCCAGATGAGAAACCACCCAAAACTGCCGGGTGTCCATTTAATTTTGGTACCAGCAATGGCCCGGTGTCACCCAAATCCACTCACAGAATCGCATGAAAAAAAGCCTTAAGGGCTCCCAACCCTGGGGAATTTCTGCCTACCCGGTGGTACATGAAAAGCTTCGAGACATCTTATTCTCGAATCCACCCACTCAATTAGGTTTCTTTTTTTAAAGATTTTTTTATTTGAGAGCGAGAGAATGAGAGAGAGAGCACATGAGAGGGGGGAGGGTCAGAGGGAGAAGCAGACTCCCTGCTGAGCAGGGAGCCCGATGCAGGACTCGACCTCAGGACCCTAAGGTCATGACCGGAGCCAAAGGCCGACGCTTAGCTGACTGAGCCACCCAGGCGCCCTCAATTAGCTTTCTCTATCCCAGCATTTCCCAGATTTATCTGGTCAAGGAGGAACCCTCATCATGATCGTCATGATGTATGACGCCAATTAACAACAGGTAGACCAAGACAAACCAAGATCTTAAAAACCTAGATGGCTGGTCTCACGGCTTACTCCTGCTAATACCCTCTACACCCCACAACTTGAAGGGCTTCTCAGGGAGAGCAAACCCTTCATACTCAACAGTACCCTCGCTGGCACATCAAATACCCAAGGATTATGAGGCTTCCCGAGGGAAAAGGAGCTTCTGCTCTGGAATTGGTGGGAACCCCAGTAGATGCTTCGTGAACCGTGATGAGGAAAACAGAATCTTTAGAGGAAGGCAGCTCGTGGAGACAATGAAGTGGGCAGAGGTGAGCGGATGGTGAAGAGGCGGCTCTTTCTGAAGGTGTGGACGCCGACTACTTCCTCTCCCTCTGCCCAAACCAAACGCCAGTCTGCAGCAGCTTGACTCTGCCCTGGGAAGTGATTTAGGGTGTCTCCACCAGAAGTGGCAGCACTTGAGTAGGGGAGGAAGGGTGAAGAGAACATGGCATGAAGGTAAATTGCAATAGGGAGAGGGAGATTTTGTGGAGTTCTTCCTAACATGTGTATAAAGAAGTTTTGAAGAACACAGGGAGGTGGAAATGTGTAATAAAACATGGTATCGGAGTTTCCCATGCGGTTTCCTGAGGGGTTTGGAAGCAAATGGCCCATAATCTCATTTGAGCGTTTTTGTTTTTTTCTTTTTCAAGATTTTATCTATTTGACAGAGAGAGAGACACACAGCAAGAGAGGGAATACAAGCAGGGAGGGGTGGGAGAGGGAGAAGCAGGCTTCCCGCGGAGCAGGGAGCCCGATGTGGGGCTCGATCCCAGGACCCTGGGATCATGACCCGAGCCGAAGGCAGACGCTTAACGACTGAGCCACCCAGGCGCCCCTCATTTGAGCACTTTATCTAGATTTTCCCTGTGTTCCTCTGAGCTAGCTTGGCCTCTAGCGACGAGGTAGGTCAAATGACTCGTTTTATAGGAAAGATGAGGAGGTGGTGTCCACACATCACACACGGTGTACCTGGATGACGGACACTCTGGCAGGCCAAGTCCCCACCCTGTGGCCCTTTCTAGCAAACCTCTTCTGGCTTCTAGCCAGAGTCCAGGGTGACCCAGGTGGACCCAGAACGTCCCCCCCAAATCGCTGCCTTTCAGGAATGTCGGATTCTCCAGCCTGTTTTGTAATTACGTCTACCTGGGGGAAGGATCTCTGGCTGAGGGCAACACACAACCATAATAATGCCTTTTCGTTCTGGTTTTCATGACTCAAGCACAACCAGATTTTAAGAGCTGCTAAGCATCTCCGTGTTACATAAAAGTCTGAGAATGCCCCATCTCCGTTTTCGGGCTGAATGTGCACGAGCCAGGCCTCCTGGTAAGCTGATCATTTGCATTCTTGGCTTCAAAAAGTCTCCTTGGAGACTCTGGAGCTACCTGATGGGGCCTGGATGCTGCTTCAGAAATGGGAAACACTGTAATTTTATATTTTCTCAAGAGGTCTGCATGTTAAAAAAGAAGAGGAAAGACACAGGTGGGGGCCATGCCCTGTCCGGTTCACTGGAAGTCTCAGGCACTAGAACCAGATGCTCATCAGCTCATCGGGCCCCGGGAAGTGGGCACAAGGAGGGAGCTGGGCCAGCCTTCGGAAAACCAGCCCTTGTTGACACGGAGTCCCCTTTCTTTGGCACGTAGAGGTCACCTGAGACCCCGTCTCCCAACCCATCTCTCACGGTACCTGTGACGTGGCAGAAGGAAAGCCGGACTTTCTTTCCAGGGACTGCTTGCTGATGGCTTATTGTTCATGCTCAGCACTAGGGCATCTGTGAAAATGGGACAAGCATGCGCCACACCTGGCAGTGTTCGCTCCGAAAGGCAACGTCGATGTATAGCTCATTTCATCCTCAAAGGAAACTGAGGCCGGAAGCAGTGGTGTTTCCGTCAGAAAGGCCACATTTTAAATAGAAAGCCAAACATTCAATGAATGACCAGGACGTAAGTCCCTGAAATATGAGTGCCGGGACATATCAAGCTCCAAAAATGGGGGCAGTGAGGGCGGTAAAATTCGTTGAGTGTCTACAATGTGCCTGGTGCTGGGCAGTTCCTTATTTAATTCTCAGAATGACAATACATCGTAAGTAGCACTGTACCCATTTCACAGATGAGGAAGCCAAAGCAGGAAGAAATATCACTGGGGCCAGAGTCAGGGGCAAATTGCAGTTCTGCCCGACAGCAAAGCACATCATGTTTGCTGTCCTTCCTTCCTTTTTTTTTTTCTTTCTTTTCTTTCTTCCTCCTCCTCTGCCTTCCTTCACAAATTTACTTCAGGCCTAAAGTTTTTAAGTTTTGAGAAATCTTTCATTTCCTAAAACGTGAGAACATTTTACTCACTTATCTCCTGTACCATTTTTTTTAATGATACAAAATGTCATTTTCCTTCATCTGCATGATCTTCAGAAGCATTGTGAGAGGCCAGACAGACCCAAAGGGGTGACGAGGTCATCTGTCTCACAAAACCAAGAAAGTGCCCAGTATTTCAGCTGAGTGTCACCTAGGTGTTTGGGAGTTTAAAGATTTTATTTATTTGAGAGATTGAGAGCGAGAGAGCACAGAGGGAGAGGAAGAGGGAGAAGCAGACTCGCCGCTGAGCAGAGATCCCGATGTGGGGCTCGATCCCAGGAGTTCAGACTCATGACCTGAGCTGAAGGCTTAACTGAAGCTTAACTGACCGAGCCACCCAGGCGTCCGCACAGGAGCAGCTTCTGATCTATAAGTATGAACGAGCAACAGGTTGAGACTATAAAATCTGGTTGAAAAAAATCAGTCTAAACGACTCAAAACGTCAGGAGAGTTCAGACAGCCCGGATGCTTCTAGACAGATGGCAGCTCGCGGGCCTTTCCAGAAACGTGAAGCACACTGTAAAGCAGACCCTGGCACTTCAGCAGCAAGACCACACCAACACTACACAAGAAACAGGAACAGTGCCCTATCTTAAAAAAAAAAAAAAAAAGGAATTATGGAAATTCCAAATCTAGGCAGGTTATCAAATCCAACATTCAGGTCAGGAAATGCTTCTCTTTCATGTAACCCACAGCCACCATGTTTAAGACTTGGAGTTCTTTTTTTTTTTTTTTTTTTTAAAGATTTTTTATTTATTTATTTGAGAGAGAGAGAGAATGAGAGATAGAGAGCCCGAGAGGGAAGAGGGTCAGAGGGAGAAGCAGACTCCCTGCTGAGCAGGGAGCCCGATGTGGGACTCGATCCCAGGACTCCAGGATCGTGACCTGAGCCGAAGGCAGTCGCTTAACCAACAGAGCCACCCAGGCGCCCCAAGACTTGGAGTTCTTTTGACACTGGAAGAGATGGATGACAACCAGCTGTGATCTGCAGCATTATACTCATTCCAAGAAGAGGTGGCTATCAAGTAAAAACTTTACCCTTCTTAAGATAAAGTGGAACAGCTCAGTTCTAGTTCCCTGAATGTCATTTGAAATCCTAATTCCATTGGAATGACAAGAGTATTAACAATTCCCAAGTCAACACAGCTGGTTGAACAACTGAAAACATGCGTACATTTATGATACCTCACGTAAGAGGATGCAAAGGACTCTACACATCTCAATGGTGGCTTTGTTGTGGTGATTATTACAAAAGCAGTTCCCTTCTGCTCACTGAGGTATCTTTTTGTGAGCTGTACGATATATCTTTGTGCATGAGGAGTTAGCTGATGCGGGGTGCCACACTTTGAGGCAGGGTGTGTGGGTCCCAGCGAAATGGGCTAAGACACAATATGGTTGCAGCCACCTGCGAGGGAGGACAAGGTAGCCACGGCAGAAAGGGGCTCGTGTGGACTGGACCAGTGCACTGGGTAACAGGCAGAAAGACAACAGTTTCTTGGGCATGGCTAGCTGGTCACTCCTGGGAATCCCAGGAACCAAGTGAGGACTAATTCCAGGTCCTACCCCTAAAATGTGGGTGAAAACTTTTATTTTTGGTTAGGGATGATCGGGATTGGCTTGGCCTTCGATGGGGGGAAGTGGCTCTTGCTGAGCTTGTGGGTTATAGTCCTCAATGCTCACAGATGAACCTCTAACTTAGGACAAAAACGGAGGCTAATAATACAAACAACCCCCACGGGGTGTTAGTTAGTATCTTTTTCTCCCAATTATCATTCAGCTGAATTCTTAGGGGTTCATCAAAAGAATAAGAGGAAAAACAGAAAATGATCAACAAGGCATTCTACAAGGCATATCATCAGTTATTTTCCTTGTTATTTATTCCTGAATAAAATCAAGTAGGATAATTGTTACCTTTATTTTTTTATTTTTTATTTTTTTAAAAGATTTTATTTATTTATTTTGAGAGAGAGAATGAGATAGATAGAGAGAGCGAGAGGGGGGAGTCAGAGGGAGGAGCAGACTCCCTGCTGAGCAGGGAGCCCGATGCGGGACTCGATCCCGGGACTCCAGGATCATGACCTGAGCCGAAGGCAGTTGCTTAACCAACTGAGCCACCCAGGCTCCCTAATTGTTACCTTTAACTGGAAGTTAGTAATGGGCCAGGAGCAGACAGAGGATTCTGGGGGTGCTAGCAATGCTGTGTTTCTAGACCTGGATGCTAACTGCACGGGTCCCTTCGTGTTGTGAAACTTCATGTAATGGTACACTTGCATGTTCTATCTCAGCAAGAAAGGGAGGGAGGGAGGGAAGAAGGAAAGCAGAAAAGAAAGATGGACTGATCATCTTAAGGGTCTGCGTGGTGGCTGTTTAAAAAGAGAGCGAACTTTTTGGATTTTATGTCCTATAAGAGTTACCAAGGGGGAAAAGAGCAACAAAGAAACTTCTTGCTGATTATTTCCCCAAGGAAAATGATAATTACTCGTTGCAAATTATCTTTAACTTTCTCTGGGATATAAATACCTTAGAGATATTTTTGAGTGGAAAAGAAATCTGGGGAAAGGAAGTCTCAGATATACACATATAGGGTACATGGTATCAGATATACATACATACATACATATATATATATATATATATATATATATATATGGTAACATTCCAAGCACCTCCAAAACAGGTTAAATTTTTATAGAAGAAAATTTTGTAAGATACGGAATTTTGTCTTCAGTGCAGCAAAGTCATTTGAGAAAAGTGAATACACTGAAGAGTATTTACATGAGAAGCTAAACTAACTTCAGCGACTATCCAAGAATATTCCCTTGAGTGGCTGAGACTGTAGACAAATAAAGCTCTACAGGGGAGAATGTGAAGGTAGCACTCGTAAATAACATGGGGGGACAAAAGCAAAGCAAAACCCAGCAATCTACAGCACTTGCTTTTAGAAGGTTCATTCCATTTGCCCTTTGTTGCCTGGAAACACCAGGGCTTGGTGAAAACATCAAGGGCTGGAGAGAGAAGCTGCAGCGTGCACGCTGGAATGGGTCCCGTGCTCAATTCAGCGGAGGCTGCAGCTGGATTCTATAGTTGTCTGACCTCAATCCCACCACTTCGTCTCTTCTGAGGCTCTCTAGCTTCCTCCATTAGATTTCTGTGAATGGGCTGACTCTGTGCACTAAACTCAAAAGTCTAAAAAGAGTTAAAAAGAGAAAAACCCCAAAGCTTCTGGGAAGAAGTCAGGAGACCGATGAGAAAATGTAGTCTGTTGGTCTAGGAAGACGGTAGAGTAGAATCCTCAGTGCACCTCCTCCACGGACACACCAAGGCTGCAAACTACACCCAGAGCACCTCCCTCTGAAAATGCCCCAAAAACCAACAGAACAGCTCTTCCCCAGCTAAAGGTGGAAGGAAAAGCCACATGGAGAAGGGTAGGAGAGGCAGAGACATGGTCGGGAACCAACCCCCCAGTGCAGGGACCTACAAGTCGCGGGCATGTCACGGGCATGGAGATCCTCTCTGAGGAGTGAGGGGATCAAGGGCCACATCAGGTAGCCCCCCACCACCCTGGTAAGATGAACTCCCGTAACATCTGGCTTTAAACATCAGTGGGACTTAAATCTGGGAGAGCCCAAGGGCTACAGGAAACTGAGACGTAATGAGGAACTCAAAGATAAAATTAAAAAACAAACAAACAAACCTGGAAACAAGTGAAGATGGAAACAAAATGGTTCAAAATTTGGGGGATGCGGCAAAAGCAGTTGTAATAGGGCAGTGTATAGCAATACGGGTCTACTTCAAGAAACAAGAAAAATTTCACATGAACAATCTAACCTTATGTCGAATTAGAAACTAGAAAAAGGAGAACAAACAAAGCCCAAAGTTGGTAGAAGGAAAGAAATAATCAAGACTAGAGAGGAAATAAATAAAATGGAGACATAGAAAAATAGAAAAGATCAATGAACTAAGAGCTAGTTCTTTGAAAACAGAAACAAAATTGATAAATCTTTAGCCAGATGCATCAAGAAAAAAGAGGAATAAAATCAGAAATGAAAGAGAAATTATAACCAACTGCACAAAAAAAATTACAAAAAACTACTATGAAAAATTATATGCCAACAAAGAAGAAACAGATAAATTCCTAGAAACATATAACCTTCCAAAACTGAGTCAGAAAGAAATAGAAAGTCTGAACAGACTAATTATGAGTAATGAAACTGAATCAGTAATTAAAAAAAAAAACAAAAAACAACTACCAACAAACAAAAGTCCAGGACAGGATGGCTTCACAGGTAAGATCTATGAACCATTTATTTTTATTTATTTATTTAAAAGATTTATTTATTTATTTTAGAGAGAGAGAGAGAGAGAGAGAGAGAGAGTGCACACCCACGAATTGGGGGAGGGGCAGCGGGAGAGAGAGAGAATCTCAAGCAGACTCTGCGCTGAGCATGGAGCTGATGTAGGGCTCGATCTCACCACCATGAGATCCCCATCTGAGCCGAAACCAAGAGTTGGATGCTTAACCTACTGCACCACCCAGTCGCCCCTCTATGAAACACTTAAGAGTTAATACCTATTCTTCCCAAACTATTCCAAAAATTTGAAGAGGATGGAATGCTTCCAAATTCATTTCATGAGGCCAGTGTTACCCTGATACCAAAACCAGACAAAGACACTACAGAAAAGAAAATTTTAAGTCAATATCCCCGATAAACATAGATGCAAAAATCCTCAACAAAATATGAGCAAACCCAGAAAAAGACAAATACCATATGATTTCACGTGTATGTGGAATCTAAAAAGCTAAACAGGGCACCTGGGTGGCTGAGTGGGTTAAGCACTGGACTCTTGGTTTCGGCTCAGGTCATGATCTCAGGGTCATGAGATCAAGCCCTGTGTCAGGCTCCACACTCAGCATGGAGTCTGTCTGAGATTCTCTGTCTTTCCCTCCGCCCCTCCCCTACTCTCTCTCTCTTTAAAATAAATAAATAGATGAATGAATGAATGAATAAATAAAATCTTAAAAAAATAAAATAAAAAGCAAAACAAACAACAACAAAAAAATAGAAAGAGACTCCTAAATACAGAGAATGAGGTCATAGATGCCAGAGGAGAGAGTGTGGGGGGGATGGGCAAAATAGGTGATGGGGATTAGGAAGTACAAACTTCCAATTATAAAATAAGTAAGTGCTAGAAAGTACAGCATAGGGAATCCAGTCAATAATATCATAATAACATTGTATGGTGACAGACGGTAACTACACCTAGCGTGGTGAGTACTGTGTAAGTTACAGAATTGTTGAAACACTATGTGCTATACCTGAAACTAATTGTATGTCAACTATACTTCAAAAATAATAGTTAAAAAAACATATTACTAAACCATATTTAGCAATACCTTAAAAGGACCATTCACCACAATCAAGTGGGATTTATTAGTAGAAGTTTCAATATCTGCAAATCAATCAACATGATGTACCGCCTTAACAAAATGAAGGGTAAAAATCATATGATCATCTCAATAGATGGAGAAAAATCAACATTCATTCACGATACAAACTCTCAACAAAATGGGCTTAGAGGGAACACACCTCAACATAATAAAGGCCATATATGACAAACGCACAGCTAACTAAACTGTAAGAGGCTGAAAGCTTTTCCTCGAAAATCAAGAACAGAACAAGGATGTCCACTCTCACCATTTTCATTCAACAGAGTACTAGGAGTCCTAGCCACAGCAATCGGACAAGAGAAAGACATAAAAGGCATCCAGATTGGTAAGGAAGAAGTAAAACTCACTCTTTGCAGATGACATGATACTATAGATAGAAAACCTGAAAGACTTCATAAAAAAAAAGAAAAACTATTAGAACTGATAAATGAATTTTGTAAAGTCACAGGGTACAAAATTAATATACAGAAATCTGTTGCATTTCTATACACTAATAATGAACTAGCAAAAAGAGAAATTAACAATCCCATTTATACTTGCATCAAAAAGAATAAAATAACTAGGAATAAATTTAACCAAGGAACTGAAAAACCTACATCCTAAAAACTATGACACTGATGAAAGTAACTGAAGATGACACAGATAAATGGAAATGAAAACCATGCTCACAGAGTGGAAGAATTGATATTGTTAAAATGTTCATACTCCGCCCCCCCAAAACAATCTACAGATTCAATGCAGTCCCTATTAAAATACCAATAGTATTTTTCACAGAACTAGAACAAATGATCATAAAATTTGTATGGAACCACAAGAGACCCTGAACAGCCAAAGTAATCTTGAGAAGGAGGAACAAGGATGGAGACTTCACAATGCCAGGGTTCAAGATATTCTACAGACCTGTAGTAGTCAAAACAATATGGTACTGCCACAAAAACAGACATACAGATCAATGGAACAGAATAAAGAGCCCAGAAATAAACCCATGCTTATATGGTCGATTAGTTTACAACAAAGGAGGTGAGAACATAAAATGAGGAAGACAGTCTCTTCAACAAATGGTGCTGGGAAAACTGGACAACTACATGCAAAAGAATGAAACTGGACCACTTGCTTATACCATACACAACAATAAACTCAAAATGGATTAAAGACCTAAACGTGAGACTTGAAACCATGTAACTCCTAAAAGAAACGAGGCAGTAGATTCTTCAACATCAGCCTTGGCAATATTTTTTTTTGGATCTGTCTCCTTTGGCAAGGGCAACAAAAGTAAAAATAAACTACTGGGACTACATCAAGCTAAAAAGGTTTTGCACAGAGAAGGAAATCAACGAAACGAGAAGGCAATCTGCTGAATGGGAGAAGGTATTTGCAAATGACATATATGATAAGGAGTGAATATCCAAAGTATATAAAGAACTCATATAACTCAATAACAACAAAACAAAACAAAAACAAGCAATTCAATTAAAAAAATGGACAGAGAGGGTGCCTTGGGGGCTCAGTCAGTTAAGCATCTGACTTCGGCTTGGGTCATGATCCCAGGGTCCTGGGATCGAGTCCTGAATTGTTGGGCTCAGTGGGGAGCTTGCTTCTCCTTCTCCCTCTTTCCCTCCCCCACTCCCGTTTGTGCTTTCTCTCTCGCTCCCTCAAATAACTAAATAGGTTATTTAGTTTAGTTTATATATAGTTTATATATAGTTTATTATATATAGTTTAAATAAATAATTTAAAAATTTAAAAAAATGGGCAGAGGACATGAACAGGCATTTTTCTCAAAAAGGCATGAAAACATACAAATGGATGGCAGACACATGAAAAGACGCTCAACATCACTCATCATCAGGGAAATGCATATCAAAAAAGAGATATCACCTCACACCAATCAGACTGGCTAGTATGAAAGAGACAAGAAATAGTAAGCACTGGCGAGGGTGTGCAGAAAAGGGAACGCTCATGCACTGTTGGTGGGAATGTAAATTGGGAATGCGGCCACTATAAAAAACAGTAGGGAGGTCCCTTAAAAAATTTAGAATAGAAATACCATATGATCCAGTAATTCCACTTCTGGGTATCTGCCAAAGAAAATAAAAACACCAATCTGAAAATATGTATGCACTCCCATGCTTATTGCAGCATTATTTACAATAACCAAGATATGGAAGCGACCTACGTGTCCAATGACAGATGAATGGGCAAAGGAGATGTCACACACACACACACGCGCGCGCGCACGCACCCGAATATTACTCAGCCATAAAAAAGAATGAAATCCTGCTCTTTGTGACATGTAAGAACCTAGAGGGTGTTATGCTAAGTGAAGTAAGTCAGAGAAAGACACGTACCACATGGAATATAAAAAACAAAATGTAGGGCGCCTGGGTGGCTCAGTCGGTTAAGCAACTGCCTTCAGCTCAGGTCATGATCCTGGAGCCCCGGGATCGAGTCCCGCATCGGGCTCCCTGCTCGGCGGGGAGTCTGCTTCTCCCTCTGACCCTAACCCCTCTCATGTGCTCTCTCTCATTCTCTCCCTCTCAAATAAATAAATAAAATCTTTAAAAAAAATGTATGAACAAACAAACAAGAAACCAGAAACAGACTAATAAATATAGAGAATAAACTGGTGGCTGGCCACTGGGGAAGGGGTGGGGAGATGGGCATATAGGTAAAGAGAAATAAAAGGTACAAACTTCTGGGGTGCTTGGGTGGCTCAGTCGGTTGGGCATCTGCCTTTGGCTCAGGTCATGATCTCAGGGTCCTGGGACTGAGCCCCGAGTCGGGCTCCCTGCTCAGTGGGGAGTCTGCTTCTCCCTCTCCCTCTTGCTCCTCACCCTTACTCGTGCTCACTCGCTCTCTCGCTTTCAAAAAAAATAAATAAAATCCTTAAAAAAAAGAGGTACAAACTTCCAGTTATAAAATAAATACACCACGGGGATGAAAAGTATAGCACAGGGAATACAGTCAGTAATATTATAATAATTTTGTACAGTGATAGATGGTGACACACTTAAATGGTGAGCATTTAGTAATACATACAAACAATCTAAATGTGGAATCACTATGTCAGACATCCAAAACTAATACTGTACGCCAACTATAAGTCAGTTAAATATTAAAAAAGAAAATACAGTCTTTACTGCTGCGGGCACTAGATGTTCAGACACACCGAGACCTAAACATGCCTCATTCCTGGGATTTCTCTGAGACTCTTTTTTGAGATGTTTTTACTGTCACAGCTGTAGAATCAGACCCAGTTTGTGTGTGTGTGTGTGTGTGTGTGTGTGTGTGTGTGTGTGTGTGTGGAGGGGAAGGGGGGTAATAATGTATAGATCATAGAGGACAAAAGAAGTTCATTTCTCACTAAGGTTCAGCACGTGCAGGAAGTGCCTTGGGAGGACCAAGCTTATTTTGAAGATTTGCTGAAAAACAATATAAAGCATATGCACACGTAAGTGGGTCCATGTGAAATCTCAACGGACGCAGCCTACACTTCCTTCCCTGTGCATGGGTTTGGGGTTCATTCCCTGTGTTGGGTAGATGTCTACACCCATCCGATTCTAGTATCTCTGTTTCCATCTCAGGCTATCTGGTAAACCTCCAGTAGTCTGGCCCCCCACATGGACAGCACAGCTCAGAGTCGCAGACACAAGGGGACTCACATACAGACCGCCTGGACCCCTTCTCTGCACAGCCTTTTCCTTTCTGATGCCCCAGTGCCCCAGAATGCCGCTGTCTCAGGGGCCATTGACGGCTGCCTCCCTCAGCTCCGTGGGTCTGCCATGCTCCGTTCCCAACTCCAGCTCGCTACACCGTGACATGGAAGCCATTCCCAAGCAGAGGGCTGCCGACCACGGGTGTCTCCTCCTGAGTTTCCCTTCTCTCAGACATTAGATGTCTGGAGATAAACTCCAGATGGCTAAATTTAAAAGCCAAAGTTAGACATTATTAGAATCTAGATAAATAGCTTTATACTCTTAAGGGAAAGAAAGCCATGTAGGGCATTAAACGCAAGAAGGATAAAAGGATGGAGAAAACGGATTATGTAAAATTAAATTTCTTTTTTTCTTTTTAAAGATTTTATTTATTTATTTGACAGAGAGAGACACAGCGAGAGAGGGAACACGAGCAGGGGGAGTGGGAGAGGGAGAAGCAGGCATCCCACCGAGCAGGGAGCCCGATGTGGGGCTCGCTCCCAGGACCCTGGGATCATGACCTGAGCCGAAGGCAGACGCTTAACGACTGAGCCGCCCAGGCGCCCCTAAAATTAAATTTCTGAATAACAAAATGAAAAACAATATATATACATATATAACAAACTACTGATATCCGGAATATATTCTTATAATGAATAAGCGATAACAAGTCAGGGAAAAACTGGCAGAGGAATGAATCAGTAATGCACTGAAGAGGAAACAGAATCAGAAACATTTGAAAAGGTGTTCAGTCTCACCAGAAAATAAAAATAGTGAACTATTTTCACTCAAGTTGGCAAATGTTAAAAAGATTTTTATTTTTTATTTTTTTAAAGATTTTATTTATTTATTTGAGAGAGAGAATGAGAGAGAGAGAGCACGAGAGGGAAGAGGGCCAGAGGGAGAGGCAGACTCCCTGCTGAGCAGGGAGCCAGATGTGGGACTCGACCCCGGGACTCCAGGATCATGACCTGAGCCGAAGGCAGTCGCTTAACCAACTGAGCCATCCAGGTGCCCGTTAAAAAGATTTTTAATTCACAGAGTTAATGAAGATGTGGGAAATGGGTATTCCTGTGGTTTTTTGTTTGTTTGTTTTTGTTTTTTTTCCTAGAGAGGGAGAGAACGAGAGAGAATGAAAGGGGGGAGGGGCAGAGGGAGAGGAAGAGAGACTCTTAAGCAGGTTCCATGCCCAGTGTGGAGCCTGATGCAGGGCTCGATCCCACGATCCTAAGATCATGACCTGAGCTGAGATCAAGAATCAGATGCTTAACCGACTGAGCCATCCAGGTACCCCAAAATGGGCATTCTTCTATTGGCTGATGGGAATATAAATTGGTACAGGCTTTTAGGAGGGCAACTGGAAACATATTTTTAAAAAATAAAAATGTGATTTGACCAAGTAATTTCACATGTAGGTTTCTATTCTAGAGAAAATAGTCATGCATCTGCCCAAAGACACACCCACAAAAATGTTTGCTACAGCATCACTGTTCAGAATGGGGAACTGGAAATATCCTAGTTGTTTATCAATTAAGCTAAGCAAACTTGTTTTTGCTTTTCATAAACATTTTTCAAAACCATCTATAGTGCTTACTTTGGCAGCACATATACTAAAATTGGAATGACAGAGATTAACCTGGTCCTTGAGCACGGATGATACACAAAACCGTGACGTGTTCCATACTGAAAAACAAAAAACCATCTAAACTCAGTTTTCTAATCTGTGGGCATTCCTGTGAAGCTCATGGGAAGACTCTGATGTTCTGGGTTTTTATGGGTCTGCTATATGCCATTTGTTCCAGATACCTGATGTTTCGCAGTAGTTATTAGGTAAATGTAAATCTAGAGGACTGGTCCTATACTTGTCTCCATTACCACTGACTTTGAGGTAGTCTGGAAGGAACAGAGAATAACAAATGGATAGAGTCAAAATCCAAAAAAGATTTCAACAGGCCAGAAACAGGAAACCAAATTAAGTGACGTGACATTTTAACTTAATTCTTCATCTTCTTTTTTGTGTTTTCCAATTTTTCTGCAATGACCCTGTATTACTTTTATAATTAGGAAAAATAATATATGTTATTAAAAATATTAATGACATCACTTACAGACAAGCTAGGCCAATGTCAATTCCAAGGTAATGAATGTGTAAGAGCCCTATTAATTATATGTTTTTAGGCTGAGGAGATCCTGAAAAAATATGTTTTTGGTTTTGTTTTTGTTTTTTTTTTTCCCAAAAAACGTTGAGGAAGAAGATTAAAGACCTGGCTGTAGATGAGGGATGGAAAATGCAATTAAGGGGGAGATGAACCACGAGAGACAATGGACTCTGAAAAACAAACTGAGGGTTCTAGAGGGGAGGGGGGTGGGGGGACGGGTTAGCCTGGTGATGGGTATTAGAGAGGGCACATTCTGCGTGGAGCACTGGGTGTTACACGCAAACAATGAATCATGGAACACTACATCAAAAACTAATGATGTAATGTATGGTGGTTAACATAACATAATAATAATAAAAAAGATTAAAAAAAAAAAGAACTTGCTAGAAAGGCAGGCTAGAGACCTTAAGTTTTTTCTTCCTTATGTGACAGATTAGGGCAGCTACAGAGTCTCTGAAATCTTCCAGCTGAGAGGTGGAGTCTAAGTCTCCTCTTCTTGAATCTGGGCTGGCCTTCATAATTTGCTTGAATGTGGAGGAAGTGGCATTTGGGACTTGCAGGGTGGGTCATAAGAAGCCTCGAACTTCTACTGAGTGCTCTTGGAATACTCTCTCTGGGAGTTCTGAGGCTCCTGAAGTATGTGGAAACTCAGGCCAGCCAAGTACAGAGAGGCCTTCTGGAGAGAGACTGACCAACCCCCAACTGTTCCAGCCTCTAGCCATTGGAGGCCCCACACATGGAGGAACAGAGAGGGGTCAGGCCTAAACTGCAGACATGTGAACAAAATGAACACTGTTGTATTGTAATCCACTAAGTTTTGGGGGTAGTTATATAACTATAGAGAACTCAGAACATCTGACTAATTATTTACTTCTTTCGTAACTGTTGCAAAGGGGAGAATGGAAACCAACACTTTGTTCCTCAAGTAAATCACTTTGGGGTTCCTTGGAACTCCTCTCCTCTTCTGATCCCATTCATCTTACTGCTTTAATCGCTTATTTTGCGACTTAATTTTAGATGGCTAATCATCTCCCAAATCAAGTCTGAAAACTTCTGCTTGCCTCTTAAAGATTTAAAAAAATGTGGCCCTACTCAATCTGGTCAACTAAATGTCTTTAATACTCTTAAACATGGCCATGGGAACCAGGTCAGGTCTGTTTCCACTGTTTGTGTGATCCATTCTGGAATACCCATGATGGGTGAAAATGGGTTATGAAATAGGGCCTTATCTACTTCATAGTATACTTCCAATCAGGTCGGGCAAACACATCTTCATTATGACTTTCTGGAAACTTTCTTGGGAGGTTCTTACTTGTTTATTCTTCTGGGTGAGTTTTTAACTATTTTACATTCAAGACCAACGAAATCCTGTGGGAATTTACCTGGAATTGAATTATATTTAGAGGGATAATTTACTTTTTAAATGATTTCTTCCCATCCTTCATCTTCCCTGTTGAAGGAATTGAGGGTTTGAGACCTGGACAAGAGGAGATCAAAGGAGCAAGTCTAGGAAGGACTGTGGTTTGCTTTACGTGGTGAGGGCCAAATGAGTAAGTTACAAGGGACAACCCCCTGCAGGAATATCCTCTGCCGAGGAGAGTTTTCTAATGACAAAAGGCCTGCTGCGTCCTCAGAGATATGTAGGCAGATCTAGTACAACCTCTCTCTGGAGACAGAGTCGAAAGGATGTTGACATGAGGGCAGTGGTTGGAACTACATCTTTCTTGCTTCCTGCTTTTTCCCATAAGCAAACACTTGCGAGTCCTTCTTGAAGTTCTCTGGCTTTGGCATGGGGACACTTGGTCTAGTTTCACTGTGAGTGCCCTGCTGCCTGACACTTCCTGAGCCATCTAGCTGGGTCCACGCCCGGCCCTTCCACTGTCAGAGGAAGATGAAAGGCAGCGGCTCAGCACGGGGACTTGGGTTCTTCTACAACTTCTGTGAGCAGATCTTCTCTCTACCCCTCAACTTGCTTCCCAAATGATTCTCTGCCATGTTCTGTCCCCAGGCCCAGATCATCATATTCCAGATCTTTGGAGAAACACTTTTCTGGAATCTTCTTCCCCTCTTTTCCTTCTGTTGAGTACCTCATTGTTAATTTCACTCAGTGAGTACCTCATTGTTAATTTCACTCGTCTTTTTGGCTTACTTTTTCTTAAAAAGGTGACGGTTACCTGCTAGTTCCATTCATCCCAGAATTGCCCACTTTTCAGGCTCAGTAATTTGTTAGACCCCTAAAGCCCATCCTTCTGGCTGAGAGCTTTCTCTAAATGCACCAGTCACCAAGGAAATGTTAAAAAGACTTTCTTATGAACCATCTGCATTAATGGGTCAACTCTAGACTGGAAAAAGAGCCCAAACTATTGCTCTTAAGTCTATAATTATAGTCAGCAAATGTTCACGGAGGAGGGACAGACACACATAATGAAGTCTGGTCCCTGGTCCCGAATGGTTCGCTACATACAGTGGAGCAGGCAGGGCAAGACAAGACGTGAGTCTGGGATGTGGAGGAGGCCTGACAGGAGGTGGTCTGGGCTGTGGAAAATGAACAAGTCATGCACAGGATTCCCAGGGAGTTCTGGGAATATTGGAGACAAAAGTTTATTTTCTTTTCTTGAGCTGGTTATCGGACTAAATGAGCCTTGGCAAACCAAAATGTACGTGACTCTAAAGAACAAATCCAAATTTTGGCCAGCCTGGATCTTCCTCTGTCACTAAAGCAGCTACCTGACTATGACTTTAGGCAAATGAGTTGACTTTTCTGGCTTCTAGATTACTCATCTTTCAAATGAACCAGTTAGGTTGTATCAGTGGTTTTTAAATGATCAGCTATGGGAACTGCTCTTCGATGCAGAAGGTTTGGCTAAGGTAGAGTTTGAAAACTATAAGATTAAATGATCTCTTACCAGCTTCCTTTGCATCTTTCCATGTATATCCTATTTTGCACTGTCCAATACAATAGCCACTAGCCACATATGGCCAAGTTAGTTAGAACTGAATAGTTTAGAATTCAGTTTCTCAGTCACATTGGCCACCTTTGGCTAGTGGCTACTGTACTGGACAGTGCAGATCTAGAACATTCTCACCATTTCAGAGAGTTCTATTGGACACCAGTGTGCTGCACTTACACAAACATGCACATATACTTCCCCCTTTTTTTTTGCAAATGGTGGCATGTTCTGCACACTTCTGTGCCCTGATTCTTTCCCACTCACTGAGATCTATAGTGAAAGGTCCTTTCACTATATGTGGAGAAACACTGATAGTGTAGAGACCAAGAGATTGGCTTCTGAAACCAGAAGCCCGTCACTTACTAGTTGATGACTGTGAGCAATTACTTAACTTCTTTGTGTCTTAGTTTCTGTATACCTTTTTAAAAAAGATTTTATTTATTTATTTGACAGAGAAAGTGAGAGAGTGAGCACGAGTGCACAGGGGAAGGACAGAGGAGGAGAGGGAGAAGCAGACTCCCCGCTGAGCAGGAAGCCCAAAGCGGGGCTCGATCCCAGGACCCCTGGCATCACGACCTGAGCCAAAGGCAGACGCTTAACCCACTGAGCCACCCAGGTGCTCCTCTGGATCCTTAAAATGGATATGGAATACCTTATAGGATTGTAGTCAAGACTAATTGCACAAATAACATGAAAAGCCCTTATAAAAATGTCTGCTGTATGATAATTCTTCAGTAAAGAGCTCACTTTTCATCACCATTAACCTTCCATTCTCTTCTCTAAAAGCTATGTACGGGTCTGTCAGATGGATACAACAGTCTCTTTAAGTTGGATATGACGTCTTATGTTCTTAGTTCTCTAAGTCGTTTCCAGTCTTTTGTTATTATACTACACACACACACACGGAATAAATTAGCATGCATTGTGCCGAGTTGCCCTCAGAGAGGTTCTCCCACCTTATACTCCTCCCAACTCACAACATGCGGGTGAGTACCTCCCTCCACATTCATAAGAGTGCCCACAAAGTTTCATAGAGCAACATGATTTTGTCCACACCCCAATGCTCTAGCACTCCAAATAGAGTATTTTTAGTAAGGAAAAAAAATTTTTTTTTTTAAGGGGAAACAGCACTTCATATTTTTGGAAACGAAGCAATTTGTTCTAAGGAATTTTGTTCCATGACCAAGTTTAATTTATGCAAGACAATCTTCCACCCTATCTTCACCTCTCACTCCCAGAAAGGCTGAATTCAGTCTCTAAAACCATCAGCTTCTGGGGCTAGACTATTTCTTTTTCCCAGATGAACATTTCATGAATAAGAGAACGGAAAAAAAAACTCAGTGCAGATTCATTTGGGACTATTATTATCTAAATAGACTTACATGCTGTCCTGAGGGATCGAGAGGCATCAGCGGCAAACATCAAGGCCTGTCTCTTAATGATGGCAAGATAATGGCTTTTGGTGTTGGATGGTGCTGGCTAGATAACAGCTGCTGACACATTTGATCTAGGGAGGCCCTCTGGCACCTCTGGCAGGACAAAGGATCCACAGGGAGGAGAAAGGACAAAGGCACATTTATTTATTTATTCAAGATTTCATTTATTTATTTGACAGAGAGAGACACAGCGAGAGAGGGAACACAAGCAGGGGGAGTGGGAGAGCGAGAAGCAGGCTTCCCGCGGAGCAGGGAGCCCGATGCGGGGCTCTATCCCAGGACCCCGGGATCATGCCCTGAGCTGAAGGCAGATGCTCGACTGAGCCACCCAGGCGCCCCGACAAAGGCACTTTAAATCCACCTCAGTCCACAGCAGGAGGAAACATTCTTACAATAATTTATTTTGAAAATCACACTTTTACTTCCTGAAGCTGGCGGGACATCTACCATTTCTATACATATTAAAAAATGTGTGCGTTGGCAATGTCTGAATGCAGATGTTTCCTTCAAATGAGCCTGTAAAACCAGAAGACTCAGCTAACTCAAGTCAAGAGCCCCTAACTGGGACCCTAATGCTGTCTCTAAAAGTCCCCCCTCATTTTCTCCTAAATTTTGTAGGAATTCGGCAGGTCGGGGCGCCTGGGTGGCTCCGTGGGTTAAGCGTCTGCCTTTGGCTCAGGTCGTGATCTCGGGGCCCTGGGATCAGAGCCGCAAGGCGGGCTCCGTGCTCCGCGGGGAGCCTGCTTGTCCCTCCGCCCCTCTCCCCCACTCAGGGCGGGCACACACACTTTCTCTCTCTCTCTCTCTCAAGTGAAGAAATAAAATCTTAAAAAAAAAGAAAGGGGGGCACCTGGGTGGCTCAGTCGTTAAGCGTCTGCCTTCGGCTCAGGTCATGATCCCAGGGTCCTGGGATCGAGCCCCACATCGGGCTCCCCGCTCCGCGGGGAGCCTGCCTCTCTCTCTCCCACTCCCCCTGCTGTGTTCCCTCTCTCGCTGTGTCTCTTTCTGTCGAATAAATAAATAAAATCTTTAAAAAAAAAAAAAAAAAGAAAGGAATTCGGCAGGTTGGAACAGGCCGGACGTGGATCCCTCAGCCTGCAGGGTTGCCGAGCTGAGCCCCACGCTTGGGATTCTGGGCTCCCGTGTGCACCTTGAAGCCAGGGCTCTGAGCAGTGGCCTTAGGGGCATGCGTATCTCTGCTCGCCCGCCCAAACCCACGCCCAGCCCCCACTCCAACCCCCGCCCAATCTGTTACCCTCCGCCTCTAGGTCTTCAACACAGACCTTTTTGACTTACGGAGCCCTAGAGCCCAAATTCTTGGTGACCGAAACACTTTCCTCTTCCTCAGTGCCAAGGAGGACTGACTGACCCCCCCAGTTTCTGGCAGGTAGTGGCGATACGGGGGATGGGGTGTGGACTACCTTCCATACCTCTGAGAAAAGGGAGGAGAAACCAAACAGCTAAAATATCTGTGTTAGAAAAAAGCTGACCTCCCACACAGGCGACAGAAATGGTCTAATTCAGTCATAGGGCCTGTTCAAGGTTTTGAAGACACCCTGGCAAGGGTCCTCCCCAGAGCTGTGGCCGCAGCGTCCCTGCTGTGAGTTCACCCAGAGGAAGAAGGATGGCTGCGAAAGCGGAATGGGAGACACACGGATGAACGTGAGGACATTACGTAAGGAGACATGAACCGGAGACATAAACCAGACACACAAGAACGAAGGCTGGACAACTCCAGTTCCTTGAGGCACCTCTAGGAAGCAAATGCATGGAGACAGGAGGTGGAACAGAGCTTATCGGGGCGGGGTGGGGGCGGGGGTGGAATTAGTGCTTAACTGTATAGGGATTCCGTTGGGGGAAGATAAAACAGTTCTGCGGATGGACCAGGTAACAGCTACACGACAATGTGGACGTGAATGTGCTAAGGCCATGGAGCTGTACCCTTAAAAATGGTTAAAATGGTAAATTTCACAGTCTATTTTACCCCAAGAAAAAGAAAAAGAGATCAAGGATGACGGGAACAACAGAGCAGAAGGGACAGATCCCTGCCCATCTGCCCACAAACACTGATAAAAGCAGCTAAGTGGATTTCATTTGACAAGGATGGATCCTCCCTGTGTAATTAAGAGTCCTTTCAAGAATATCCTGTTGTACTTAGCAAATTGCTAGGTAACTTCCCCAATGTGAGTGAGAAGTTTCCTGTGATTCCTTTAAACCACTGTTTGGTACTTCTGCTTGGCTGTGCTGCTGCTATTGTTTTGTCCTGGGGAACCCCAGAGCCTTGGGGGCTCCACCTTCCGTCTTGCAGAAGCAGCTCATCCCCAGTTGGTGCTTGTGTGACAGGAAATCTGACATCGTCAGGTGGGGCCACATCTGACCATTCTGTCCTCACCTTTCTTTTATCACCACCAGAACCCCCCCCCCCGCCCCCGCCCAGGTTGCTGTATGGCCGGCCTTCTCCCCGGTCTTCCGAGTCCCTCTAACTCTGGGCATGACGCTGGCTTTGGACGGCTCGCAGGGCTAGTCACCTGTCTGCCTGGCCCCTCGCTCGGATTCCAGCTCTGACGTCAGACCCGGTGGGGCTCACTGACCCATTCCTCATTAATTCAACTGGCTTTTTCTAGCCCTGCATCGGAAAACTTTGATTTTGACGGGAAAAGCTCTATGTATTCTACTCAAATTTGATTAGCACTGATTTTAGCTTTAGTCTTCACATGATTATCAGAATATGCTACTCAGATCCTTAGGCCTTTTCCACCTTTTCAACCCACATGTCTTATCACACTCATGGTTAGGTGACTGCAAATCAGGAAAAAGAAAACTAGTAAGAAAAGTATACTAAAAACATAAGATAATAAGAATAAGAGTAAATGCATACTAAAAAGCCATAAGAAAATGTGGATGGGCTGAATGTCTCTATTAGAAGAATTTTCAGATTATAGATAAAGCTAAACTGTAAGAAATATACTTAAAGAATGTGAATAAAAAAAGATCAAGAATAAAGGAATTATAAAAATATATCATGCAAATAAAAGCTAAGCAGAAATGGGAACAGTGTATTAGCAGCATAAAATGAAAACGTTTAGGTCAGAAGGTTTAACTGAAATAAAAGGTATGGATATTAAGAAGATACAAGAGCTATGAACTGTTAATATCTAACATAAAAACTCTTAGAAACCAAAGATTTTTTTAAAAAGATTTAATTTGATAGAGAGAGAGAGAGAGAGAGCGCGCGCAGTGGGGGGAGAGGAGGAGCCAGGGGAAGAGGAAGAAACAAATGCTGAGCAGGGAGCCCAACGTGGGGCTCAATCCCAGAACCCTGAGATCATGACCTGAGCTGAAGGCAGACGCTTAACTGACTGAGCTACTCAGGTGCCCTGAAACCAAAGATTTTGACAAAAACTATAATCAGAGTAAGAGATGTCAACACAGCTCACTCAGAATTCCACAAATCAACTGGCCACACAGTGAAGGACACCCTTCAGCGCCCACAGAGGGCAGCTCAGGGCCATTCACAAGGTTCCCTTGAGAATGAGTAGGGGGCCTGCTTTACATGTGTGGAACTAAAAGGTCCTTGCAGATGACTTCGATCAAAGGAAAAGAGCATTCAGTCCCAAGGAAAATTTAAGCCTCCACTTCTGGGGAACATGAGAATTCCAACTTCTAAATGAGAGGTTTCCCAACTTCAAGCCAACAAAATTTCAGAACGCTCTGAGTTCTCATTTACAGAAGGAGTGTCAGAGTCTTGTATGGATCTGTCCTGTATCCCAGAGTATAATTTGTTCCTTCTGGCTAAAAATTGTCACCAACCCTACTGGAGAAGGCAGAAAAATACCTACTGCATTTTTTGACCGTGTATAAATGATACAGGGTTTCAGTGCTTGCAGACATCTTAACGAAAAGCCAGGTCTTATTAACAAAAAAATTCATTTATACCTAAGCCAGGCAACAACAAGAAGCCAAATGTCCCTTTAGAGTATAAAGAATATGCTTCAACTGGGTGCTACGTGCAACTGATGAATCATTAAATTCTACCCCTGAAACTAGTAATACAGTATATGTTAACTAAAGTGAATTTAAATTTAAAAAAACTATAAAAACAACAAAAATAAATTTAAAAAAATATGCTTTGTATTAAAGAATGACCATAATTAAGTAGTGATTTTCCCCCAGGAGTAATATACCACATTATAGACCATGTACTAGACTAAGTTGGGATTTTGCCCCCAGGAATAAAAGAATGTTTCTCCCATGAGGAAATCTGCTACATAATGTAATACACATTTATGTTAATTACATAAATGGGCTGAAAGAGAAAACACCTTATGTATTGCTCAATAAATGCTAAAAAGAATTTTGATATAACTCTTACCTATTTCCGGATTAAAAAAAAAAATCTCGGTAAACTCAGAACAGAACTAAGCTTCCTTTAACTTGAGAGAGTATTTACTAGGAAACAACACAAAAATATATTTAAAGGTGTGATACTACTGTGAATGGAAAACGAGACAAGAATATCCAACATCAACAGTAGTATTCAACATTTTCTGGACTTTCATGAATGCAATAAAAAAAAGTACAAAAGGTATACATATTGGAAAGAAGCAAAAAGATACTAATTATTTGCAACAGTTTGCCTCAACAACTCTAGAAAATCAACAAATAAAATCAAATAACGAAAAACGTCGAGATGGAAAAATTGTAATCCGTCACGATGACAGCTCTAGTAGGAACCCCTCCTGTGGTATAGCATACAGGACGGAACTTTCTCATTTTTCTGCACGTGAGCAGCGTGTGGCGAAGAAGCAGACCATGAGTCACAGACAACTAGGTCAGACATCCCCTAAAGTCCTGTTTATGCCTGGGTCTACCAAGTACTTGAACACAGAGTGCTAAGTAAATGATAAACAAATGGCCATCCACATAGAAAAAAAGCTATCCTTCTATATAGTAAAATAAAAAACTGCAAAAAAAGAAAGATTTGAATATTTAAAAAGGATGATCTGGAACCCCTGTGATGGATAAAGGCTAATATTTTAATGTATAAAGAGCTCTGAGACTTCAAGGTAAAGAAAGGAGATTGAACACACGGACTTACTTTCATTCCCTCTTGAAGCCCCACTAAGACCACAGGAAAAAGAGATTGCTTTTTTCCCCAAGGGTGTTCACTGATGAGCAAGAAAGGAAAGACGAAAGGAAATAAAATTCTGGCATCTAATAAGCAGACAGACCAGAGGTAACTAATATAACAGACCTAACAAAACTAAATCCCAAGCCAGCAGTGGGGAAGAGCAAATATCCCACCTGATTTTAGTGCAAAATTTCCCAAAGGCTCAGGAAATGGGTGGCGCAAGGCACTTTGGGAGGTAAGAAGGAAGGTGGTTAAAAACAGGACTGGCTTGGAAATCCATCTACAAGGCCACTTGAGTCCACAGAAGCCTAGGGAGTAAAATGGGGTCTCTCGACAGGGTGGGTATTGGGCATAATTCTTACTTCTAGATTTAAAAGCAAATTCTCAGTAAACTCAAATCCAAAGCAAGCTTCCTTCAGTTAAGAGAGAATTTATCAGCAAACGATTGTGACAATTAATAAAGGGAACTCTCACTAAAATGGAGCAGGAGAGATAGAAGGGGAGGCTGGAAGGGGGAGCCTACTGCCCAATGTCAGTTGCAGGAAAAGTTGTCAATTACAGACCTCAGAAGAATCCTCAGGGAAGAATAGCCCCTTACAGGCCCCAGCAGGGGAAGATGGACACAGCATCTCCTACAAGAAACAGACTATCCCTGCAACTCAGACAATGAGAAAGAAACGGTGGTCACCCTGAACTCTTGCTTTTTCTCCAACGGACTTTTGGTCAAAACAACTCCTCCCAACTTACCCTTTCTTCTCCCTAAAATAACATTCCTCTCTTGTTGTTGGTTTTTTTTTGGACTCGTCTATGTTTTGCCATAGCTTGCTTGTCCCAAATTGCAATTCTGTGTTATTCCTGAATGAACCCATTTTTTTTTTGCTGGTAAAATGACTATCTTATGTTTAAGGTTAACACAGTATAAAAATGACATTTCATGGTGAGGCACAAGTGATGCCCTGAAAATAGGGGAATCAAGAGGACTTTGCAGGGTGCCCAGGTGGCCAACAGACCCTCCGATCCCCTGTGCTCCTCTCTGGTCTACTCCCCCAAACCAGCTGCCGGGCTGGTGCCCTCAGCCAGAAGACCGGAAGGTCCTTCTCTGGGGAATCTGACCAGCCCGACAGGACAGACCTGAAGACACAGACACCAGGAGTCCATCAAAGACATGACACAGGTACAGCACTCTACAATGAAGACCACAGTCGCAAGCCTCACACGTGAGCCAGGAGCTACCAGTCGGCTTTGGGGAGTCCCACACTTATATGAGAGCAACAGTCAAGGGCGCCTGGGTGGCTCAGATGGGTAAGCGTCTGCCTTCGGCTCAGGTCATGATCCCAGGGTCCTGGGATCGAGTCCCGCATCAGGCTCCCTGCTCCTTGGGAGCCTGCTTCTCCCTCTGCCCCCCCGCCCTCTGTCTCTCATGAATAAATAAATAAAAAGATTTAAAAAAAAAAAAAAGAGAGAGAGCAACAGTCAAGGACCACTACTTTTCTGATAAAGTCTCTAGCACACAGAGAGAGATCAAGCGATACCCACTAAACAAAGAAACCTGGAGGAAAGTACTTAGGCAGGGACAAGATTTGGGGATAAAAGCAACCTGCTGTTCTGGGCAAGATTAACAGAAGACATCCCATGTGTGAAACAAAAACAGAAACGCTCTAAAAAATTCAGGGTCCGAAAAAGAACTCCTCAAATGTACAAATCGGATTGCGGAGAGATACAATGGAGTATTATTCAGCCTTAGAAAGGACACACGCTACCAACCACATGGATGAACCTTGAGGACGTTCTCCTGGGTGAAATAAGCCAGCTACAAAAGGACAAATACTGCATGGTTCCACTCATATGAGGTACCTAGAGCCATCAAAACCATAGAGATAGAAAGAAGGGTGGCTGCTGGTGCTGGGGGAGAGAGGATGGGGAGTTACTGTGTAACGTGTACAGTTTCAGTTTGGGGAGATTTGAGATTGATGGCACAACAGTGTGACTATACCTAATACTGAATTTTCGGACACTTAAAAATGGTTAAGACAGTAAATTTTATTTTATGCATATTTTACCACAGTTAAAGATTTTAAAAGATGAATGAGGTGAGAAAATAGGATAGCAGAAATTAAACATTTGGGCGCCTGGGTGGCTCAGTCGTTAAGCGTCTGCCTTCGGCTCAGGTCATGATCCCAGGTTCCTGGGATCGAGTCCCGCGTCGGGCTCCCTGCTCAGCGGGAAGCCTGCCTCTCCCTCTCCCACTCCCCCTGCTTGTGTTCCTGCTCTCGCTGTGTCTCTCTCTGTCAAATAAATAAATAAAATCTTTAAAAAGAAAAGAAATTAAACATTTAAGAGATGTTAGCACATTAAGTTAAGGAAGTCTCTCAGTAAAACTGTGAAACAAAGAGATGGAAGAAAGTGAAAAGAGATGATAATTAGGAGACAAGGCTAGGAGGAATACCAGAAAAAAAACACAAAGGCAGAAATTAGCAAAAAAATAATTGAAGAAAATAAGAACATGAGTTATTTTATTGAAAGAGTACAAGGAGTACTCAGCGTGACAGAAAAAAGGAAACAAAGAGTCACATCAAGGCACATCACCCTGAAATGTTACAAAGCTGAGGACAACCAGAAGCTCCCACAAGCTTTTGGAGAGGAAAAAAAAAAAAAGGTCACATATGAAGGATTGGAATTATTTGTTCTTACTGCAACACTGGAAAGTAAAAGACAACGGAGCGATGCCTATGAAATTATGAACAAAATTTTATGGCCTAAAATTTTATAACCAATTAAACTATCATGTATCAGAGTCAAAGATACAAGGTCATAGAAAAAAAAATTCTTTTTCAAGGCCATAAAATTTTACCTTCCATGAACCCTTGCTCAAAAAGATACTGGAGAAACCAAAACAAGAAAGGGTTGGGGGGCGGACAGGGCCCAGGACACAGAAGATCAAAAAAAGAGAGGGGCACCTGGGTGGCTCAGTCGGTTAAGCTTCTGACTCTTGATTTCAGCTCAGGTCATGATCTCAGGATCATGAGATCGAGCCCCTCACTGGGCTTCACATTGGGCGTGGATCCTGCTTAAGCTTCTCTCTCTCCCTCTCTCTCGGCCCCTTCCCAACTGCTCGAGTGCACATACACACATGTGCTCTCTCTCTCTAAAAAAGAGAGGAGCCAAGATAGAATAGTGAAAAGAGATCGCAATTTGAGAGCTGTGCACCAGGCACAGAGGACAAGCCATGTTGGAGGAGGTCAGAAGGCTCCAGGAGATTTCCTCAAGGTGAAACTAGGAGAATCTTTGACTTGCATGATGGAAGGGATATTTCACAAGCATTTGGAATGAATTGGTGATTATTACATAAAAAACGAAACAACAAAACAAAAAGATGAATATGGGAAAAACAAAAGGTTGTACAGAAAAGAAAAAGTGATAATGTTATGTACTATTATATGGCTTATCTACGAATAACATTTATATCCTCTAAATGTAAACTCCAAATATGCACAACTACATTGGGAGAATGGGAAGACAGGAAATATGGGGGTGGGGGTGAAAAAGAGGTAAACCCTCATCTTTCATAGTAGGAGATCAAGATACAAAATCTAAAATAAAAAAACAAGGGGCGCCTGGGTGCTCAGTTGTTAAGCATCCTCCTTCGGCTCAGGTCATGATCGCAGGGTCCTGGGATCGAGCCCCGCATCGGGCTCCCTGCTCCGCGGGAGGCCTGCTTCTCCCTCTCCCACTCCCCTTGCTTGTGTTCCCTCTCTCGCTGTGTCTCTGTCAAATAAATAAATCTTTAAAAAATAAAATAAAATAAAAAAACAAAAACAGCAGTATAAGCATGCTATTTAGCAATGTGGAGGTAAATTGCAAAAGAATCATCAGCTCAGTGGGATGAAAGCACCTGATCCTAAGAGGGGATAAGAGAACTCTACTGGGTTCCTAGGATCTTTTATAGATTGTTATGGACTGAATTGTCCCCCCCCCCCCGCCCCCCCACCGACAAAGTTGTAGGTTAAAGCCCTAACCCCAGTGTGACGGTATTTGGAGGTGGGGCCTTTGGGAGGTGAATGGCTTTAGATAAGATGGGGGGGGGTTCCTCTTGATGAGATTAGTGTCTTTTTAGTAAGCTCAGGGAGTAGCCCCCACCGTTATCACTTTCAGAGCCATGTGAAATAAATATTTGTTATGTAAACCCCGCAAGTTTGTGGTATTCTGTTAGAGCAGCCTGAGCAGGCTAAGACTTAGATTTTCCATCTGGGCACATGTAACTGATAAAAATACAACAAAAAGAGCTCTTATATATTTTGAGGGGGAAAAAATGTGAATAGGAAAGCAAGCAAAGCGACTGTACTAGTATTTTCACAGAAGATATATTTCATTTCATATATAAATGGCTAACAAACTGATGAAAGGTGCTCAACTTGCATCTGTAATGAAAAATTAAAAGAGACGCCATTTTCTCCTCTTGGACTGGGAAAGATGAAGAAGAATATCTATACCCAGTAGTGGAGAAGGCAGGAGACAGGCACACTGTTTAAGGGATGGAAGCTTGAGTAACACTGCAGGAAAGCCACTTGATAATGCATCTCAAAATCCAAAGTGCAACATACCCTTTCATTAAGGAATGCTACTTCCTAGGAATTTAGTTTACAAAAATCTAGTGCAGGTCTAGGAAAGCGTGGTCAATGATGTTCATTACCACGGCACCACTTTTATTTTATTGACGTAAAATTCACGGAACACAAAGGTCACCCCTGAAACCACCTTGAAGTGTACAGTTTAGTGGCTTCTAGAACATTCACCACGTTTGGCAGCTGTTGCATTCCCATCACACTAACAGGAAATCCCATACCTGCTAAGTAGTCACTCCCTATACCCCCTGACCGCCAGCCCCTGGCAAACATTAACCTTTTCTGTTTCTGTGGATTTTCCTGTTCTGAGTATTTCGTATAAATGGAATCACATAAAGATGTAACATTTTGCATCTGCCTTCTTTCACTTAATACAATGTTTTCAGCGTACATGTGTGTTGCAGCCCTTCATTCCACTTTTCGGCTGGCTAATAGTCCACTGTATGGACATACACATTTTCTTTATCCATTCATCCATCCAGAGATTGTGCACTACAGCTCTTTCCACCTTTTGGCCACCATGATGGAGCCGCTGTGAACATTTAGGTTTCAACACTTATTTTCAATGCTTCTGCGTATGTACGCAGGATGGGGTTGATACTTCATATGGTGAATCTATGTTTGACTTATTAAGGAGGCCGAACCCTTTTCCACATTGCTTCACATTCCCACCCGCAGTGTCGGCGGTCACATCTGTGACCTGACTTGTCACATTTTTCATTTCGGTTATAGTACTTTTTGGCTCCAGAACTTCTGTTTGGTCCCTTTTTTACATTTTCCATCTCTGTGTTGACAGTCTTATTTTTGAGTGTTCTGGGCACATTTAAGACAGTTTCAAGTCTTCATCCAGTAGGCCCAGTGTCTGGGCCTCCTTAGGGACAGTTTCTGTTTTTTTTTTCTTATGGATGGGCGAAACTTTCTTGTTTCTCTGCATAGCTGTAATTTTTTTTGTTGAAAACTGGCGTTTTGAGTATTATTATTTTTTAAAGATTTTATTTATTTTGAGAGAGAGAGAGAAAGCATGAGTGGTGAGGCGGGGGCAGAGGGAGAGGGAGAAGCAGGCTCTCTGCTGAGCAGGGAGCCCGCTGCGGGACTTCATCCCAGGACCCCGAGATCATGACCTGAGCCAAAGGCAGATGCCCAACCGACTGAGCCACCCGGGCACCCCAATACATGTGATTTTTAAGTGCTCTTGAAAAATGCTGCCTGAGAAGCCACCTCTTCCCCAGGGGAAGTCCCTATGTCAGCAAAACAAAGGCAAGTCCTTGAGCCGATCCTTTAGGGAATCATCAGACAGGTCAAAACACACCCCCACAGGTCCCCAAGAACAAGGGCTGTGGTACTGCTAGCAAGTTGCGTGAGGAATGCTGGCTGCACAGAGATCTCTCACAGAAATTCTGTAGCTTCTCCCCTGCTTCGTTATGTGTTCTGCTGCTTGTCACAAGTTTTTGACTAGATTCCAGGGTTATGAAAAGGCTGGTTCTGACGGTTTTTGCCACCTTACTTGTTGCTTTTGTAGAGGGAGGGAGTCATGGATTTCCTTAGTCCCCCATTTCTCTGATGCCCTCATGGTACTATTTCTAAGGGTGGGTGTTAAGACAGATGTTGTGGATTGCTTTAATCAACCATCTTCTAACCCCCTCTAGGAGCTAGAAAGTTGAGAAGTGGCATTTCCGTGACAGCCTTGCAGTTCGTGTTCGGGACGTGATTTAGGATCTGTCAGTCACAGGCCCTTGCACGCAATGGACTCAGAACTGGGTCACCTGGAGGAAGAGGCATGGTTGGGGCATCCACTTTGCTGGTCCAGCCTACAGGAGAGGTGCTTTGATTCTGGAGCTGGCAACTCTGGTAGCAGGTTCCCAATTGTGCATCTTCCTGATTACAAAGGCCGCCTCCTTGGCAGGCCAGTTCTGATATGTAGACGTTGGGAGTCCTTCCTTCCTTCCTTCCTTCCTTCCTTCCCTCCCTCCTTTCCTTCCTTCCTTCCTTCCTTTCTTTCCTTCCTTCCTTCCTCCCTCCCTCCCTTTTTTAAGATTTATTTATTTATTATTTTAGAGAGAGCGCCTGTGAGCAGGTGGGGGCAGGGACAGAGGGAGACAGAGAGAGAGCATCTCCAGCAGACTCCCCACTGAGCACGGAGCCCAATGTGGGGCCTGATCTCACAACCCTATGAGATCAGGATCTGAGCTGGAACCAGGAGTCAGACACTTAACTGACTGAGACACCCAGGCGCCCCATCTAGCCTATGTTTCTTTAATACTCCTAATAATTCTGTGAGCCGTCTCCCTTACTGAATAAATTCCTTTCTGTTTAAAGCAGCTGGAGTGGATTCAGAGGTCTGTAACAAACAGCCTGTGTGTGTGGCCACACAGTGTGCGGAAGAAATTCCAATGGAAAGTGGCAAGCAACTGGAAGGTCCATCAACAGGCCACTAGAAGGACACCTGGGTGGCTCAGCCGGTTACCCATCTGCCTTTGGCTCAGGTCATGATCCCGGGGCCCTGAGATCGAGCCCCACATCGGGCTCCCTGCTCAGAGAAGCAGTCTGCTTCTCCCTTTCCCTCTGCTGCTCCCCCTGTTTGTGCTCTCTCTCAAATAAATAAATAAAATCTTTAAAAAAAACCAGGCCACTAGATAAAGTATTGCTTATGCCTACAATGAAAATCCACGCAGGAGCTACAAATAATAAAATGGCTGTATGCGTACTCACAAAAGGATGAACACAATGTACCAACTGCAAACACATTGCCTATCAATGTATGATTCTATTTTTGTGAAGTTTAAAGACATGTATTTGTATATTATATTCAAGGCAGTGGTTCTTAACCAGGGGTGATCTCTCCCCTCCCTCCCCTGGTGGGGGACATCTGTCAACGTCGGGAGACATTTTTGATTGTCTCAACTGGGACAGTGTAATGGCATGTCGTGGGTGGGAACCAAGGATACAGCTAAAATCCTACAATGCACAGCACAGCCCCATGATAAAGAACTGTCTGGCCTCACATATCAACAGTACCAAGGCTGAGAAACCTTGATTTAAAGAAAAATATCAAACTGTTATTAAAAATGATACTTTTAGAGAGCAGGAGTGAGCAACAGAGTAGGAATTATGTCACTGTTTGTACACGATATAACATTTCATTTCCCCCCCAAGAATCAGGATTTTTTTAAATGGAAAAGATACAAATAAGGAATAAACCAAAGAACACAACTTATTTCTAATAATAAAAGGAACAAATGCTTAGGGTAAAGATTCAGAGAACACCCAAAGAGAAGATCAGTTATGATCCTTTTGATCCTTAAGGCACAAAACCCAATAGGAACTAATTGAAGAAAAGCGGAAATCTGTTCTAAGGATTTTATTGTTTCACAGAAACTAAGGATATCCGAAAGGAGGCTGCTACTGAGCCCTGACAAGCACCCGGAATCAGGGGACAGGAAGGTGTCCCATCGGTTTTATTACCTGGCCTTCTCCCCCTGCATTTTCTGTCCCTATAGAGGCTTTCCTCCACATCTTTCCTGGTCAGGGTGGCCCTGGGAGGGGTCTCCTGGACCACATGCATCTCAGGCTCAGACTGGCAGGAGGAGTCACGACACTCAGCATGTGACCACACACACAGGCATTCCCGGATTTACTGCGATTCAAGGACTTATGGTCGTGAAAGCCTACAAAGCAAAATCAGCAAGGCGAAAAGCCACATGAGGTCAAGTCTAGAAGAAACCAGGTGCAAGCCTCTAAGAGTCCTCTTCCGGTAAACTTAATTCCCCAGCAATGACTTGTGACAATACGAATGCAGTGCTGTCTACCAGGAAGCTCACCTGGGACTTGACCCTGGGTTTTTGCGGGAGGCTGGTCACGTAGGCGCCCTCTGCCTAGCACATTCCAAAACGCCACTACCAGCAGGAAGGCAGGTGTTCAGCAGAAACCACAGTGGTTTCTGAGCCTCTCCTATCAGTGCTGGGAATGGTGCGAAGTCTCCCCAAATCCAAGTTACCAGACACCAGTTAAGGGCCAACCTCATAAGCAGCCTTTGTAGGCGCAGCCTATAGGCAGGCCTGTTCCGTTGGCAAAAACATGGCTGCCAACAGCATGGAGCTCTGCATCAGAGTGATCTCACACTCAGTTCTGGTTCCAAACTCCTGGGGGGAGGCTAACTGGCCCGGCTTCGGCTGGGTGCCCTCCCCGGCACCAGTCAGCAGTGAATGGGGGCGGGGGGGGTGGGTCACAGCTGCTTCCTTTTGATCCCCATCCATGAAGTTGAGACAAGTCCCTCCCCATCTGCTCCCCCTCACGGGGATCTCTGCAACACCCTTTGATACTTTCATTCAGAAAATAATTTTTATTACTCACGATTTCCTCTATCTGGGCAGACACACACAACTGAGAGTAGGAAGGGGAGCGTCTAGGCATCATGCTGGCTCCTGAGCTGAAACCCCTAGAAATATGGATTGCCGGGAGTTGAAAGTATGAATGTATTTCCCACAACCTGGGAAATAAGGCCCTTCATCTTTATTTTCCAAACAGATTCTACTGTTGCCTCAGGTTATTAGACAATGCCTGGTGCCGTTTAAAACGTCTTCAACAAATCATTGTGTCTCACACACAGTTGCAGATGCCGAGACCCGGGCTGAGAAAAGGCCTCGGAAGAATAGAGGCCAATGATGACATTCATCTTCTGTTGAGAATTTATCTTTATAATGAAGTCAGGAAAAGGACAATAAATAAATCAAAGCACTTAACATTCTTTGAATTGTGCATGTGGCCCTCCAGAGACCCATCTCATGAAAGAAAACAACAAAGAGAGCTCCACATGGCCTGAGATTCCACAGGCTGCCTGCTATTGGTCAAGCATATGCTAGCACTTGTCTGTGGGAACTCAGAAACAGAAAAACAGAAGTTGCGCGCGACATGGGTGTTCTTTCCAGATGCAAAATAAGATTTGTTTTGGACAACACAAAGACTGCTTTTTTTCTCTAACAGAGAAGAATATATAGCTCCCAGCTCATGAGCTCCAAACAGGTTCAAAGAGGTCTGTCTGTGCCTCCCTGATACCACAGTTATCCCTTGCTAGCCCAAGTTTCGCAACAAAATCTGGAAACTGCATAGACTCAAGATAGGTTTTGAAGTCAGTCTCTCGCTCTCCTAACACTTGCTTCTTGCTATCTGAAATGCAAGAACCACATACGATTTGAGTAATAGAAGATACTTGAATACATCTGTATCTCAGGGAGGGGTCCGCCAACTTTTTTTGGCAAGGGCCAGATGGTAAATAATTTTGGTTTGTAGGTCATACAGCCAAAAAGGCTCTACTGTAATGACTCAAACCCTGCAGTTGTAGCACAAAAGACCTAAGGCAATATGTCTACAGATGACTGTAACTGTGTTCCAATAAAACTTTACTTATAAGAACATGTGGTGGGCTCAATTTGGCCCCTAGGCCATCGTTGGCTGAACACTGATCTGAGTTGCGGCTTAAATCCACTGTTACAGGACCAGATCCATATCATTATTATTTCAAATGACAAGAGCTTTGAGAATACAAAGTGTTGACTTTAACTGTCTTTAAAAAATAAGACGGGGCTAGGCCAAGAGAAAATTCTGAGTTATAGCATGTGCAATTCAAGGAAAGGACATTGGAAAGGACATCACTTGGAAAAGTGCGATTTTTCTTTTTCTTTCTTTCCTTTTTTTTTAACAAAGATTTTATTTGAGAGAGAGTGGGAGAAGGGGAGAGAGAGAGAGAGAACACAAGAGTGTACACAAGCTGGGGAAGAGGCATAGGGAGGGAGAAGTAGACTCCCTGCTGAGCAGGGAGCCCCATTTGGGGCTCAATCCCAGGACCCTGAGATCATGACCTGAGCTGAAGGCAGATGCTTAACTGACTGAGCCACCCAGGTGTCCCCTGTCATAATGTATGCTTGATGCAAAGAATAAATTTGGGTTATGAAGCATAACAATAAAGTGAATACCTGTGAATCCCACCTCCCAGATAAAAATTAGCGTACAGGGGTGCCTGGGTGGCTCAGATGCTCGAGCGTCTGCCCAGGGTCCTGGGATCAAGCCCTGCATAGGGCTCTTGGCTCAGTGGGGAGCCTGCTTCTCCCTCTCCCTCTGCCTCTCCCGCCTGCTCATGCTCTCTCTCTCTCTCTGTATCTCTGTGTCTTGAATAAATAAAAAAATCTTAAAAAAAAACAAACTAGAGTACCAATACCTTGTTCATCTCTCTGTTTTACTGTTTTATTTCAATTAGTTTTTAATATACAAGGTAGTTACACAGCTATATTTTTTAAAGTTCTACTTGATAAGATTTAAAATTTAAATTTCAGTTTCCTACCCCTCTACTTACCCCATATCTTTCATCTCCCCAATGCCCCACGTAAGCTCTTCCTACCATTGTTTTAAAAAATATTATCTTCACTGAGATATAATTCACATACCATAAAGTTAACTTTTGAAATGTACAATCCAGTAGCTTTTAGTACATTCACAAAATTGTGCAACTACTACCACTATCTAATCCCAGAACATTTTCATCAGCCCCAAAAGGAAGCCTGTGCCCCTAGCCCCTGGCAACCACTAATTTGCTTTCTGACTCTATGAATCTGACTACTCTGGACAATCCGTATACGTAGAATCATAGAATATGTGATTTTTTGCATCTGGCTTCTTTCTTTAAAAAAGATGCAATTTTAGGGGCACCTGCGTGGCTCAGTCGGTTAAGCATCTGCCTTTGGCCCAGGGCATGGTCTCGAAGGCCTGGGACTGAGACCCGTGTGGGGCTCTCTGCTCCATGGGGAGTCAGCTTCGCCCTCTCCCTCTGCCCCTCCCCCCTGCTCCTGCGTGCTCTCTCTGTCTCTGTCAAATAAATACATAAAATCTTTTTTTTAAAACATGCAATTTTAAAAATAATTTTTTTGTTAAAAATTTACATGCTCATTGTAGAAAATGAAATACTACAGGAAAGCATGAATAAATTTCAGTATTTAGCTAGAGATAATCACTGCTGCTAACATTTGTATAACATTTGTATAAATTTTTTTATAGAATTGGAATCATACTATGCAGACTGTTTTAGAATCTGACTTTTGACTTACAGTGTGCACATTTTTTCCAGCGCCTTTAAATATATTTGCCTAAAGCATGATTTTTAAAGGCTTTATAATATTCCATTGCACACATTATATCATAATTTATTTGATTCATATCTTGTTGGAAATTTGTATCACTTCCAGTTTTTGCAAAATGATTTTAAATAAATAAAACTATAATAAACTTGCTTGAAATTATATTTTCACAGTCATAATTATCTCCTTGAAATAAATAACTAGGAACATAATTTCTGTGTTAAAGGACACACTGATTTTGGGCGCCTGGGTGGCTCAGTCGTTAAGCGTCTGCCTTCGGCTCAGGTCATGATCCCAGGGTCCTGGGATCGAGTCCCGCATCGGGCTCCCTGCTCAGCGGGGAGTCTGCTTCTCCTTCTGCCTGTCTCTCTCTCTCTCTCTGTCTCTTATGAATAAATAAATAAAATCTTTAAAAAAAAAAAAAGGACACACTGATTTTGACATTCCTGATACAATTGCTACATTTCCCTCCCAAAAGGCAGGATTCATCTACACTCCCACCAATGGTAGAACAGGATTCTCATTTTGCCCAGCTCATCACTTAAAAAAAAAACCTGATGTAGTAAGCAAAGAAATGACATCTCCTCCTTTTATTTGTATTTCTTTGATTACAAGTGAGAATGAACACTTTGCTTAAAATTTTAAAAATAATTTTAAATGATTAATAATTATTAAAATAATAAATTAATACTTTTTGGCTATTTGGGGCGCCTGGATGGCTCAGTCGGTTAAGCGTCTGCCTTCAGTTCAGGTCATGATCTTGGAGTCCTGGGATCGAGTCCCACATCGGGCTCCCTGCTCAGCGGGGAGTCCGCTTCCCCCTCTGCCCCTCCCCCTGATCATGCTCTCTCTCTCTCATAAAAAAAATAATAAAAACTTAAAAAAAATAAGATTCTTTCTTTCACTCTGCCCCTCCCCCTCGCTCGCTCTAAAAAAAATTAAAAAAATTTTTTTTGGCTCTTTATAACTATCATGCATAGTTAAGCGCTTAAAATTTTTTTTTTTAATTTACATGGAGTTCGCCACATTGAGCTCAAGGCCCTGCAGCCATGAAGGGAAGGTATTCAAAGCTCCAGGAAGACAAGATGATCACTAACGCCCTTAGAGACCTGGCAGGGATGCAAGGGAACAATCAGGGCAAAGGGGTGCATGACTTTAGGTGTCACCAGCTACTCTCCTCTGGGGCACGGCAAAGGCCAAGCTACCACCCCTCCTTTCGCACTTAAACTCCCGCCCAGAAGCCTTGAGCCCCTTTTCCACTGGGAATGAACCCATGATCTATTCTCCAGTCTGGTCCCGACCCACCCTGTACCTTGCCCACCGTCATGCCCAGCCTGCCTTCCGTCCCTCCTTCTGCCCCAACAACCTCTTGCGCTCACGGCTCCCTCTGCCTGGCATTCCTTCTACCTCATCTCAACGGAGCTGGCTCTTCCTGTCATTCTGGGCTGAGGGGACCCATCATCCTCGGCAGCCCTTCCCGACCGAGGCTGCCCCCGGTCACCCCGCACTGCTGCTCTGCGCGGTCCTTGGGCCTGTTCCCCTGGCCCTTCTCTTCTCTTTCTTTGTCGGCTGCCCACTTTGCTGTCTGTCTAGACCTGGTTGCTGAGCACAGTATCCAGCAGGTGTTTTTGCTGAGAATATTTGCTGAGAATATGCACGTTTTTATAAAACTCAGTTTGGTGACCCCCACACCCCAACCTTGGACTAAAGCTAGTCTGATCATCCCTTGATCAATATTCATCGACTGACTGTCCTGGTCACCGTTGGAGGTGTCCCACGATGTTCTCCCAGAAACTGCCAGGAGCCTTCTCCTGTATGCCACACCGCTCCTCAGCCTGACGCCACACCGCTCCTCAGCCTGACGCCACGCGGCTCCTCAGCCTGACGCCACGCGGCTCCTCGGGCTGACTCCACACGGCTCCTCAGCCTGACATCACACCGCTCCTCGGCCTGACGCCACACGGCTCCTCAGCCTGACGCCACACCGCTCCTCAGCCTGACGCCACGCGGCTCCTCAGCCTGACGCCACACGGCTCCTCGGGCTGACTCCACACGGCTCCTCAGCCTGACATCACACCGCTCCTCAGCCTGACGCCACACGGCTCCTCGGGCTGACTCCACACGGCTCCTCGGCCTGACGCCACACGGCTCCTCGGCCTGACGCCACACCGCTCCTCAGGCTGACGCCACACGACTCCTCAGCCTGACGCCAGACGGCTCCTCAGCCTCCTCAGCCTGACGCCACACGGCTCCTCGGCCTGACGCCACACCGCTCCTCGGCCTGACGCCACACGGTTCCTCGGCCTGACGCCACACGGCTCCTCGGCCTGACGCCACACGGCTCCTCGGCCTGACGCCACACCGCTCCTCGGCCTGACGCCACACGGTTCCTCGGCCTGACGCCACACGGCTCCTCGGCCTGATGCCACACGGCTCAGCCTGACACCACACGGCTCCTCAGCCTGAAGCCACACGGCTCCTCAGCCTGACGCCACAAGGCTCCTCAGGCTGACGCCACACCGCTCCTCAGCCTGACGCCACACCGCTCCTCAGGCTGACGCCACACCGCTCCTCAGCCTGACGCCACACGGCTCCTCAGCCTCCTCAGCCTGACGCCACACCGCTCCTCAGCCTGACGCCACACGGCTCCTCATCCTGACGCCACACGGCTCCTCAGCCTGATGCCACCCGGCTCCTAAGGTCCTCAGTGCTTGTCACCTTGCTCCTGCGGTCTCAGGGCTTGTGAAGTAAAATGAGAAGCCCCTCCAACTTTGATCCAGCTTCAGTTAAAATTAAAAGATAAAATGTGAATCACAACGCTACGTGATGGGATGATTTGGGAAAAAACAGTGTTGCTGACAACTAGATTTTCTTACTGAACTGTCTTACTTAAATTACCTTAGTAAACATAAGGAAGAGATAACTAGAAGATATTTATATGCCAGTGGATAGAGAAGCGTTGTGAAGAAAAACACTAGAAATCTGGGCAAAGGTCTTATTTGAGTTTAAACCCATGGAGCTCCTGTTACTGTCAGAAATGTTATTTCATTCAGTTTCCTGAGAAGGAGGAAGGAGCTCCCTTGGCTATTCAACTATTCACCAAAAGCTTCTGGTTTAATCTCTCAGGAATTAAAGCCTTTTACTAAGAAGCATACTTTGGCAACAAAGCTTTTGAGAGAGGTTACAAGATACTTATCAACATACAGAATATGTTATCAGAAAATGGAGGTTCACTTAAGCAAGAAATGAACTCGACAGACTTGAGATAAATAACCCACTGCTCGCTCACTCTCTCTCTTTACATATGTGTGGTGTGGATTTTTCTCATTTGTCAGAAAATTTCAGAATCGTTAGGTCTTGGAGAGTTTGAAATAGCAATGCCTCTGGCAAATCCAAACCCAACCATGAAACTTGTTCTCCATAGTGTCTGTGGGCCAAGGGGAACTTTCTAGCGCTAAGGCTTTGGGAGTGCTGAAGTCCTACCAATAACCAGAAAACACTATGGGGGGCGCCCCGCAGTTGTGAAGTCAACCAGTTTTGCGCTGGGGTATCCTCTGTCGTTTCCCTTCCCGTCCTGAAGCCCGCAGACCTCAGCGAGGCTAAGGATGATCAGTGTGCTTGGCCTTCTGCCCTCTCTTCGCTGAGGGACCTGACCTGGGACGCACTCTGATGAGTGGGTGGAATTCAGCTGTAAATCTCTGCAGAGTCCTTGTCCCTCCCAAGAAGGGTGATGAGGCACAGCCACCCCACATGTCAGCAGGTGGCCCCTTGGCTGTGTTCCTAGGGCCCTGCCGTGCCCTGGCCAGTGTGGTCAACACCGGTGATTCGGTCAAGGTCCCAGAGCAAATTCAAAAGGATGAGTTCTGCCAACACCCTGAGTGAACTTGAAGCTTAGGGAAGCTGGTTCTGGCCCAGGGCCTCCAGGGAAGAGCCCAGCTGAGCTCACCAGGGCTTCTGACCCACAAAGTGGTGAGCTAATAATAAATGGGTGTCGTTTTGGCCACTAACGTACTAAATCATAGCAACAGAAAACTAAAAGAGTGGGGTGGCTGGGATCACAAGGTAACAGAGAGAATCCCATAGTTTCTTCTTCAGGGTCGGATTACTTATTATTCCTGGATGATAAACCAATGACGTCTTCTTCAAGACATTAGTGTTCCCATGGTTCACGTCTGTTGGTGCTTCTAATTTTTTACAACACACAGGCTTTTGGCAAGTTGAGATCCAGAACCGAAAGGGTTTTCTTCGATGGAGGCGAGACTTTTAGATCCGAGGTTCTCAAGGCTGCCTGCACATCAGCAGGACTGAGGCCCAGGATCCCTGCTCGGGAGATTGCAATTCCTGAGATGGCTCAACTGACACCTGATCTCAAGCTACATCACGCCAGACTTCTGACCTCTAAGTCATTGTGATGTGCAGGCAGCCTTGAGAATGATCCCTGGGCAGCAACATTCTAAGACACCCCCATGCTCTCTACTCCCTGGTGTGTCTTCCTTGATCCCTTGATCACGTTATGTCATGTGGCAAAAGGATCTGACAGACGGAATTAAGCTTGCTAATGACCTGGCCCTAAAACAGGGAGAGTCTCTGGGTGGGCCTAACCTCATCACATGAGGCTTTATTTATTTATTTAAAAAATTTTTTTTAAGGATTTTATTTGAGAGAAAGAGAGAGCACAAGCGAGGGCAGCGGAAGGCAGAGAGAGAACCAGGCTCCCCACTGAGCAGGGAGCCTGCTGTGGGGCTCCATCTCAGGATTCTGAGATCATGACCTGAGATGAAGGCAGCCACTTAACCAACTGAGCCACCCAGGCGCCCCGAGGCCTTATTTAAAGCAGAATTTTCTCAACCTGGAGGCAGAAGTCAGAGAGCCAAAGCATCAACATGAGCGGGATGTGATGGCCACTGGTGACTGAAGATGGAGGGGGCCACACGGAAAGAACCTGAGCAGCCTCCAGTTGCTGGGCGTGACCCTGGCTGACACCTGACGAGAAAACGGGGGCCTCCGTCTTACAGCCACAGGGAACCTGTCACCAGCCTGAAAGACACCGGTGGATTCTTCCCCAGAGCCTCCAAGGTGAGAACATGGCTCAGCTGACACCAGATTTCAAGCTACATCGTGCTGGACTTCTGACCTCTAAGAACTGTGAGCCCACGAACAGGTGTTTTAAGTCACTGAGCCTGGGACTTCGTTACACAGCAAAAGAAAACTATACCAGTGACTTCGAAAGCAATACAAATAATTGGCCATTTCTAGCCAAACTGTTTTCAAATTATATGTCCTATAGGAGGGAACTTAAATATCACTTTACATATTTCTTGTTACTATAACACTACTCTAATGCTTTGACACTTGAAGTCTGAGGCCATTAAAACCTTAAAACTCAGCCAGTTAAAACATGCTAAAAGTTATGGATTCTAGCTTTGGAGAGGTAGGTGAGATGGAGGCAATCCCTACCTATGCCCTCCACCAAATAAATCACCGGTGTTGACCACACTGGCCAGGGCACGGCAGGGCCCTAGGAACACAGCCAAGGGGCCACCTGCTGACATGTGGGGTGGCTGTGCCTCATCACCCTTCTTGGGAGGGACAAGGACTCTGCAGAGATTTACAGCTGAATTCCACCCACCCATCAGAGTGCGTCCCAGGCCAGGTCCCTCAGTGAAGGGAGGGCAGAAGGCCAAGCACACTGATCATCCTTAGCCTCGCTGAGGTCTGAGGGCCTCAGGACAGGGAGAGAAATGACAGAGGACACCCCATTGCCAAACTGGTTGACTTCACAACTGCGGGGTGCCCCCGTAGTGTTTTCTGGGTATTGGTAGGACTTCAGCACTCCCAAAGCCTTAGTGTTAGAAAGTCCTGGTTTCCTTGCTGGCTATCAGCCAGGGACCTCTCTTGGCTCCTGATGGGCCCCCTTCATCTTCAAGGCCACCAGTGGTGCACTGAGTCCTTATGATGCTTCAGAGGAAACTCCGGCTTTTAAAGGGTTCATGTGTTAGGTCTACCCAGATCATCTCCCTTTTGCCATAGATAAGGAGGAGATTATTTAAGGGTGAGGGTTACTGGGGGTCTTTCTTAGAATTCTGCCTATCACATCCACCATCTTGTCTCCTGGCCCCCTTGAGAACCCTTTCTGGTATTTACATGAGAGATGCAAATTTCTGTCATAACCCCAAAGAAGGAATTAAAAGCAGATTAAAAAAGGGAGATATGTAGGGTTCCATGGGTCCGATCTAACCTTGGCTCGGGATATAGTTAATAGGCAGCCTGCAGACTTGAGAGTAATTTGCAAGGCCTTCCTGGAAGCCTGACTTAAAAAAAAAAAAAAAAAAAGTCCAAGGAAATGTGAGTTCACTAGAATGTCTAGAAAGGTCTCCTCCTTGCTGAGAGCCACTTCAAGCCCAGTGCGGGCCTCACGCTGGAGTGTGTGTTCGTGTTCCTGGATCTCAGTCCTGGGGCTACCTCAACATGCCCAAAGCTCAACCTGGGGCTCAGCAGTGGGTGTGACCCACTGTTCTAACTTTTCAGAGCTGCCACCCCATGATACTTAAATTCCAACTGACGCAGTTGCTAAAGTGATGATGTCCTCATTCCGACCTTCCAAGCTTAGTACCTGGCATGGGATAAACCTTGATGAAAAGATGCAAGTCTTCTTTCCCTTCCTCAGGGAAGGTGAGCCACTGCTCAAATGTCACCTCCCTGACCTTCGTATGACAGTGGTGTTCAGACACCCAGCACTCCTAAGCCTCCTACCCCGACTTTTCTCCACGGTACACTCTAATATAGTATGTATTTTACTTCTTAATTTGAATCGTCAGTCCCCGTGAAGATGGAAGCTCCACGAGACCAGAGATTCTGCCTGCTTCGTTCGCTCCTGATTTCCCAGAACCTAAAGTATAACGTGGCACCAAACAGGCCCCTCCATAAAAATTCACTGAATTAATATATGGAGAGTTTTGACAGAACCTATCATGCTATACTTTGGTGAGCTAAAAAGAAAGTTCTTTCAAGTGAAAATGCACATGATTACTGGCTTTTTTTTTTTTTTTTTTAACTGAGCTGTCTGAGTTTTCTACAATTTATTTTTGGCTTCCTGAGTCGGAGAGAACAAGCTTCAGAAGGCTTAGGAGGCGTCTCAGACAAACAGGTCTAGACAGAGGATATTTTGTGAGGAGTAAATAAATTAGACACATATGATTTATGTTTCCCTCTAAATTTACAGAGATTTAACAACGAATGAAAAATACTCTTCAGGCAGAATGAGTTTTGGGTTTCATCAAGCGTAAAATGCTTTGAAAACTAGTTCAAGATGTTCACAAAACAAAACAAAACAAAAACTCACTGCAGCAGGAAATATAATTCTCACTCTGATGATGGGAAATAGCTGATTGTATAATCCCTCCCTGCAATCTAATTATAATAACACTACATGCCAAAGGGCCAATTCCTTCTGAAAATTTTAATTGTCTTTTCCTGTCCACCGTGCACTTCCCTTGATCCATTTCTGTAAAGTGGGGACATGACAGCTCAGTCAAGTGTCTGTGACCACGTGTGGCTCAAGCCATGGCCAAGACCTTATTCCTGGCCTTTTTGAGCTTCAGTTTTCTGCCCCTTACCCTAGAGCCTCCTGGAATCAGCTTTCTCTCCCCCACTCCTTAAGGTTTTCCATTTCCTCAGCAGCGTGGCTGACATGCCGAGGGATGCCCTTGTTGGGGTGGCTTGCCTTTATGGGATGGTTTCGACCCTCAGAGTGGGCTGAAGCAGGGAGCGCACAGAGCAGCTAAAGGAGAAAACAATGCATCAGAAACAAAGCTCGTCCTCTGGGAGTCTCTCTTATAAGGGCCATTAACCCGACTAATTTTTTTTCTTTTTTAGCAGGAACCGGGGAAAAAAAAAGGTAATGTCAAAGACAAAAAAACACTTCTATTCTTGGGTAGAATCTGATTTTAAGACCCTTGACTCCTGCTATTACGAAGACAATCCCAGCTCTGCTGCTGCTCAAGTATCAGGGCTGCTCCTGGCTGTTGCTCGGTTCTTTCTTTCTCTGTCCCCGCCCCCCTCAAAGCTTAAGGTTGGGGAAGGAGTGCTGGGGTGCCAGAATCTTCAGAATCTTTAGAAAAGTAGGGTAAACGTATGGGAAAGCAGGGTCTGAGTGGCGAGAAGGGAGGAGATGGCAATTTTATTTTATTTTTAGTATTTAAAATTTATTTATTTATTTACTTACTTACGTAAGTAATCTCTGCACCCAGAGTGGGGCTCGAACTCATGACCCCATGATCAAGAGTCACATGCTCCCCCAACTGAGCCAGTCAGGCACGCTGGAGACGGCAATTTTAAAGAGGGTGGCTATTTAATGGGAAAGGGAACACAATCCACCTTACAGAAGAAAACACCGGAGAACATTTTTGTGTCCTTGGAGCAGACAAAGATTTCTGAAACAGGACGCAAAAAGCACTAACCACTGGGAAAAGACAGATAAATGAGACTTCATTAAAATGAAAGACTCTGTTCAACAAAAAAGCAAAAATTCAAGCCACCCTGGGAGCAGATATTTGCAATACGTCTATCTGACAAAGGACGGGTACCCAGAACATACCAAGAGCTCCTGAAAGCAAGAGGGGAAAGACAGACAATCTGATTTTAAGATGGGCAAGAGACAGGGCGGGCACATCCCCAGAGAGATTACCCAGATGTCCAGTTAGCCTGTGGAAAAGTTCTCAGCCTCATCAGCCAGCAGGAAAGTGCAGATCCCAACCACAGTGAGATACCTCTACACACGTATCCCAAGACTGGTGCTATCAGTGAAAATGCAGAGAAATGATCTCTCCTCACTTGCTGGGGGGAGGCAAACTGTACAACTGTTTCAGAAATCTGTTTGGCACTATCTACCACGCCTGGATATAGGCACACCCGATGGCCCAGTAACTCCATTTCTAGGTGTGGATCCAGAAAGAATGAGCGCACCTGTGTTCTGAGAGACACGCACAAAAACGTACCAGCACCACGTCACGACAGCCCCGGCCTGGAAATAACTCATCTGTCCAGCAAGAATGGAAGGGGTAAACAGGCAATGGGTGTGATCACATAATAGGTTCCAAAGGGGTTAGAAAATGAACGAACTGGATAAGCCTTGATAACTTCACACCATAGGAGAAAGTTGGATGCAGACAGGACAGTTTTTGATTGCATTTATGGAAAGTTCCAGTACAGGCAAAACTAATAGAGCATTCAGGGATGCCTGCTTTTTGTGGAAAACCACGAGGAAAAGAACTGAGGACAACAGTTGTCTTTGGGAGTGGGAAGGGGGTAGGATCAAAAAGTCACACGGAAGGTTTGGGGAAATTGACAATGCTCTATTTCTGGATGGGAGTAGTGACGGCCTGGGTTTTCACTTCATAACAATCCATAAAACTATAATTTATATTTGATGAATTTTTATCTTTCTAGATGATACTTCATATAACAAAGCTTACACTTCTATCAAGTACTACTTCCTCGTGTAACCTTCGCAGAAGACAAATACTGTCCTGATAAACTGAAACTTTAAATGCAAACAGCCCCAAAATAACAGAAAACTTCTGAAGGGCCACCTAAGTGGGGCCTTTGTGTCAATTAGGGAAAGGCACCCTCTTCGGGAAGGTGGTTTGGCAAAAGCTGCCTTCCCTGGACTGAAGCAGCCTGCTGGGCGCAATGCTTGCGGAGTTCATAGCTCCTCTGAGCAAAGAAAAAGCTGGCCCTTCCTGCAGGAGACGCAGACCTGCACTGAGGTCCATGGTTTGTTGAGTGGACTGGCTTTCAGTCCTACTTGCCTCTGTCTGGGCACCACAGCAAACTCTACTACCACTGGCAGCCCTCCCTAGGAGAACGGAAGGACAACAATTATACGCCAAGCGTATGCATGCACAGGACCAATACGGGCATAGGACTGCTGCTGCCCAGGGCTGGCTGGAGGTTGGCCGACGCTGTCACTTACCGCGTAGCCTTCCGTTTTCTTCTGGCACCATTTCAGGAGAGCATTGCGCTTGGAGCCGCCATATTCCCGGGCCAAGGCAGCCAGCGGGTCTCTTCTTTCCACGCTGGTTAGAAAGAAGAGCACAGAGTAAAGAGAAGATGCTAATGTTTAGAACCCTCAAGTATATATGAAATAAATAACTAGATTAGAAAAGCAAAAGTCTAGGTCTATCCAGGGAGACTCAAGAGAAACAACCAAATCAGTCATATCAATGATACATTTCATTTTATGTTTCACGATATGAAAGAAAAATTGAATTGTACATTTCTTGGCTATCGGAAGTCTGGTAAGAGGCTGGTTTTGTTTTGTTTTGTTTTTTAAATCCATCTGTTGGCTCCATCCATCCAGCCCTTTATTTACTTAAGTACAGTATCATTTTAATTAAAGACACTATAGAAAAAAATACTCCGCAAGTTTCAAGGCTTCACCTATGTCTACATAACACATAAAAGGTAGACCGAACGGGCATTTAAAAACACCAGATTGGCTGCTTATGGAGAGGTGCTGGGAAGGGAGATGCACGATGAAAATCAGTAAAAACGACTCAAAAGAGGGTCTTTGCACACACCCAAGGTAGCACTCCTCAGTTTGTGCTACACTAACTCAATTCTGAGCACCTGTTTAGCCAAAGGAAATGATTTTACTAATACACGATAGCATTCCAAGAGCAAAAGCTTTAGGTGTCCCGTTCTCAGTTTGCTGTAGACATCTCTTAATCTTTACACTACCGAAGATTATCCACATACTACCAAGGGATTTAAGATCACACAGTTTCTTCCATGATGACTATCATGAACTGAGAATAATATTCCTCCAGCATTGGAACAGCATGCAGGAGGAGAGCAGAAATAAAACAGTTGATGCATCTCTGGAACATCAACTGTTAATAGGCAACAATTTAAGAGTACATTCACCCCCAAACAACATGGGGATTAGGGGTGCTGACCCTGCACACAGCTGAAAATCCATGTACAACTTTTGAACCCCCCCCACCAAACTTAACTACTAATAGCCCACTTGTGGACAGGAAGCCTTATTGATAACATATAGTTGATGAACACATATTTTGTATGTTATGTATATTGTACACTGTATTCCTACAATAAAGTAAGCTAGAGAAAAGAAAATGTTAAGAAAATCATAAAAAAGAAAAAATAAATATACATTACTGTATTGTATTTGTCAGAAAAAATCCACATATGAGTGGACCCGTGCAATTCGAAACCCGTGAAACAGGATTTACCCCTAGATATATATATCGTCAGAGCACATATTCAAGAATGCTCATAGCAGCACTTTTTTATACTACAAAACTGGAAACAATCAAATGTACATCCTCAGGAAAATAGGTGAACGGTGGTGTATTCATACAATGTAATACTACACAGCAATAAAAACTGATGAATTACAGGTGTATGCAGTAACTTGAACGAACAGCAGGAACAATTCTGAAATAAAAAAAGAAAAAAACCACAACATGTGTCCATGTATATAAAATTTTCAGTGTAGTAATATATTGTTGCTATTGTTTGGGGATACAAGCATACACACTGAGACTGGGAAAGAAAAGCAAAGGACGACATATATCATAGAGACAGTGATGACCTTGGAGTGGGGCAGAGAAGGGGGGCTGACAGGAAATTTCAATGGTAATAATAATTTTCTTTTCCTTAAACTGGAAGGTCGATATCCAGCTGCATTGTTGTTCTTTATGCCTTACACATATTTTATTGTTACTATTTTGTATCATTCTGATACTTAATAAAAATACTTTTTAAAAAAAGATTTTATTTATTTGAGAGAGAGCGAGCGAGCACGAGCGGGGGGAGGGGCAGATGCAGAAGCAGGCTCCCAGGACCCTGGGATCACGACCCGAGCCAAAGGCAGCCGCTTAACTGAATGAGTCACCCAGGCGCCCCTTAATAAAAGTACTTTAAAATATTTTTAAGGAGTAATGGGATGATTCCAGACCTCAGCAATCTGAATTAAGGCAGAGAGATTTTTAAGAGAACGTCATAACTGAATTAAAATTTTTGTGTAATTTGATGGCTATTGTCCCTTGCACCTTGGCATATTTGTCAACTTAAGTCCATGAGAGTTTCTGTGGTCAGAGTCACTGTTAACTATGAAGTTACAGTAACTTTGCCTGTGTTTGTTACTTCATCACTTAGAACTGAATTTCTAGGTCTGACAAACTAGGGAAGATTGAAATGAAGGTTTGGAAAAGAGTTTCTGTATCTGTGGATGCCCAAAATACTAACTGAACAGGTTTCTTTAAAAAATAAGTTTATGAGGGTTCTAGAGGGGAGGGGGGTAGGGGGATGGGTTAGCCTGGTGATGGGCATTGAGGAGGGCACGTTCTGCATGGAGCACTGGGTGTTATGAACAAACAATGAATCATGGAACACTGCACCAAAAACTAATGATGTAATATATGGTGATTAACATAACAATAAAAAAATAAAAAAAAATAAAAAATAAAAAATAAGTTTAAATAGATACCATGCGCTCTCCAAATTAATAATAATAGGATGAGAACTTCCAAAACAAGTGATTTCTATCCTGTCATTTGTTTGTCTCAATGACGTGAATACAAAAATAAAATAACACATTAATCTCCACTAATTTAATCTTTCATGATGAAGGGTATAATATAAATTGCATATTAATATACACATAGCCTTTTTGTACGCATTTCTGGCATAAAGAAAAGAGCAGTTTCAGGAAAGCACTAATTCTGGTCCTTAAAACTAGTTTTGATCACTTAAATCTCCTGTGCATAAACAAGGCTAATATGCAGTATCTGGGGCTTTAAGTTAAATCTCTGAAAGATATGACTTCATCTATTTGGGTCCGAATATAAGCTACACCCAAAGATATGACAAGAGCTGAACTTATTCAGACTTTCATAAAATCCTTTTACAATACTCATAACGGGAGTTAGAATGTTTGTTACATAGCCGTTACTACCAAAGTGGCTAGTTTTGTATATTCATCCATCTACCCATTCCAACGCACCGGCTGGATGCAATGCTGCGTGTGTAGCATGGCCCAGGGGGCCGGGGAAGAGATCAAAGTGTGAGTTGAGATATTTACTGTGTACTAAAGTACAGCCTAAATAAATGGGGACAAAGGCACACACGCGATGCAACAGTGCATTAAATACCCGAATCGGCGTAAGACACGGAAGGCAGAGAAAGGGGGTGTTGATGCCACTCGGGTGGCTCGCTACCACCTCGTGGAAGGTTGTTGTTTTTTTTTTTAATTTTATTTATTTATTCGGAGGGACAGAGAGAGCAAGAGAAAGACAGCACGAGCGGGGAGGACGGGCAGAGGCAGAGGGAGAAGCAGATTCCCCACTGAGCAGGGAACCCGATGCGGGGCTCGATCCCAGGACCCTGGGATCGATGACCTGAGCCGAAGGCAGACGCTTAACCGACTGAGCCACTGGGACACGGGAAGGTTTGACTTTGCAGGGGAAGCACTTAGGAGTGTGAAAGGACAGGAGGGAGACGATTCAGGCCAGGACCCTGTGAGCGGTGGCAAATGCTCGTGTTAGCTGCAGAGGCTGAGAATAAAAGTGGCAGGTGAGCTGGGTGGGGCTAAGCCGCGCAGACCGGAGGGAGCGGAACGAGGAGCGTGGGTGGAAGGGCGCATGACGAGTCACAGGAGGTTTCTGAGAAGGTCTGCACGGGATGCACTCCGTGTTTTCGAAGATGGACTCCACAGGGAGAAGCAGGGGACGAGGGGAGGGTGGGAAGTGGCTGGAGGCGGCTTGCTGGGGTCTGGGGGAGCAGGGGCACTGAAGAGGGAGGATGTGGCAGAGGTGGGAGCCATGCCAGGCCTCTGGTGGCCGCCCTGGCAGTCTCTGTCCCTTCTCGCCCCCACTCCACCTCTCACGTCACTGCTAATGTGCTCTTTCGACGCTGACTTCAAAATGCCCCTCCAATCCTTCCTATACGTCACTGTTTTCCTGGACCACTACTCCAGATCCAAATCCTGCAAACTCAGGGGTTCCCCACTGCTTTACCAAAATGAGTACAAACCTCTAACCATGGCAATGAAGACCATTCGCAAGGGGACTCCAACCCGCCTTTCCAGCCGTGATATCCTGAGCACCTACCCGCCTCCCCAGCAGATACCAGCTGCTGATGGTGTGTCTGCTGGGGCCCCTCCCCTCCTGAAGCCCCCAGGCTAGTCTAACCAAAGGAAACCACCCCCAGCCCCCTGAATGTTGTGCAGAGCTCCTCCGGGGACCCCTGCAGGCCCCCTGGCAGAAATGCTGCCTCCCCGCCTCCAGACTCCTTGACCCAAGTTAACAACCCCCCGCGAGAGTCTGCATGTATTTCTGTTTTTACAGCCCTTTTTTCGCTTTGCACAGTCCTGCTGTCCAGGGCCCTCCTCCCTCACTGAAGGCAGGTACTGTGTCTGGTTTCACTCAGGAAATATACGTCAAGTAAACTGACCACAGGGGGTAAAACAGAAGGAAGACTACAAGGTCATCGGCCCAGTGATGTCTCACTGTATAAAATGTGATACCTGAGTTTGCTCTGTGGTTTCAAGCCCCCGGTGGAAGCGCTCAGCAGCCTCGTGTTCCCGAAGCCCAGAGAAGGGGGTCTGCTCAGAGACTCCAGGGAGGGACTCTTCCGGAGATAAGGGTCCGGTTTCAGGTCCTCACCCCTTCCCTTTAGGAGATCTGTGTGAAGAACAACATAATCACCTATTCCTGAAGAAGAGAAATTTGAATGATCATCACACTTTCTTCTCAAGTACAATAGAATTCTCATTTTCTTCCTAGGTACAAATATGTAATAACTATAGATTTAGAGAGTTTCTGGATTAAGGAATAAAAATGCACATAGGGACATGGCCTTTTCTAGAAAGGATTCTCCAGGCAGGACTGATTGCATAATTCATAGACACAAATGCCAAATTAGCCCCTCATTCAAAAATTAAGAATTTCAAGATGGCACCCGCAGAGCCTTGAGCCAAAGCCCTTCTAAGCACCCTGCCCAGACCCCCACAGAGCCTGCCCTGTTCCCAAGTAAAGCACTTTGTTTTAGTCGATGGGCATCTGAGAGAGACAGAGAGCTGGCAGGAAGATGCCCAATGGGATTTTCAAGTCACAGGTGGCAGCAGACAAAAACCTGGGTACCAAGAATGGTAACGATTTTACAAGAAAAAAAAGCCACTCCAGTCATAGGGTCTGGCTTGCTAAAAATAAGCAAACGTACATTCTTTGAAGGCTCCTCTCTGCTGTTTTAGTAGGAGTCAAAACAGGTTAATGAAACAGGCTGAATCCTCCAGATGATAGTCCCTCAAGGACCACAGGAGCACAGAAATTTCCAGAGTGTCTGGTTTGTATTGACAGAGGCAACAGGCGCTCAGAGGATGGGGTGACTTGCTCAATGCCACACGACAGGCCTCTGTGACCAGGCTGGGCCCACGGTCACCTCCTATGACACCATAAATAGTGATGGAAGAAAACAATACTTGTACGGCTAAGAGCCGCCAATTATGGGGCGTGAAGCAGGGAGTGAGGCTAATGAGCTTGGAAGAGAGGAAAAACAGTGCTTACATCACTAAAGAGAACAACAAAAACAGTGCATTAATCCCGTTTTGGCAGCTTCTGATGACCTCAAAGCTGGCAAGGCTAGCCTGAAAGCAAAGCAGCTTTTACCGTGTAATCCTTTTTTAGTATAGTAGATAGAATCATCCGGGTAGACAGGTGCCTGGTGGGGGCCAAGGGGGAGGGGGCGCTGACAAGGAACTGTTTACTTCAGGGCAAGAGCTACTGTGGTTTGAGCACCAGGATTTAGCGTGTCACTTAAAACCACAGCTTCTTTACACAAAAGGTAAAGTGGGAGGCATAGAGGAGACACAAATATTATGACCGAAAGCTCACCTGGTACACTTCAACGTGGTTAAGATGGTACGTTTTGCGTTACGTGTATTTTAGCCACAATTACAAAAAAAAAAAAAGAAAAAAAAAAAGGCTTGCCTAGGTACACATCACTGTGCACATAACCAAGTTATCCCCAAATTTCCACTACACAGCAAGCGTAGAGAATGCAAATCAGGTGGGTTTCCAACACCCTGTGCTGACCTCCCTTCCATTTCTAGGAAGGGAGTGCTCGGTTTGCACAGAAATATCATGACCTGCTCTGCTGGACTTACTCACCCCTTCTGTTTTTTTCTTATTCTCCTGCCCTTAGACACCATTTCCTTCTTCCTTGGAGTCATTATTATGACTCCAAGTGCTATAAGACACTTTTATCACTTCTTTATGAGGCTGCTGATCAGAGTAATCTCCCGCCTCATTACCAAAAGGCAGCATGGTAGAAAGAATCAGAAGAAATCCTATCCTGGTCCCAGAGCCATTCAAAATCGGGGGGGGGGGGCATTGTAAATCACTTAATCTCTGTAGGGCTTGAATCTCTCACATGTAAAATGCAAGGGATGGGCTAAGGTAGTCTTCAAATTCTCAGTATCAGTGAGTCTAAATATCTCAATATCTTTAAGTCTAAAATCCTCTTGTGCCATGAAAAAGAAAACGAAATTCAGAAGTGGAAAAAAAATAAGGTGGTGAGGTAAAAGACTTTCCAGTCAAAAAGTGAAACTTATCTCATAGAAACAACTGTTTTCAGAATAAACCTATGTTTGACCATAATCTAAAAGAAGAACAGTGGGAATTCCTTTTGCTTCCGTAGCTGTGTTACAGAAATTTGGTGTGACGCTTAAAAACAAGGGATTTCTATCAATGCAACCTGGATTTCTGGCTTTCTTCCAATAGGCACCAGTCAATAATTCATTTAGTGTTCATCTTTTGTGTTGACTTACAACAAGGGCCACAGGGTCATATACACACATTTCTGAGGCATATTTTCGGGACAAGCTTACCACTCCACTCATGCCTCTCTGTTCTGACAGGTGAACTGACGGGAAAGGGAGGAAAAGCTAAGGTGAAGGTCAACCCTTCTGCTCACCCCACACCCGGCTGTGTTCGCTCAGCCCCTGGAGCGATCCTCTGAGGGAGACAGCACTATTTCTGTTTCAGAGAGGATGAAACCACAGCCCAGAGAAGCGGAATAATGGGGGCCAAGCTATAAGCCGACCCGTGTGCCCCCCTCTGTAACTGCGGCTTCACATCGGCCACCAGCACGCAAGGCGCAGGGGTGACAAGGTGACATGGAGGATTGTGGCTTCTAACCACCACGTCATCGTCAGGATCTGGATTTTAAAAATACCCGGAGTAGCAACAGGAGGAGGGCTACATTTAAGGGCAAAGATATCAGCGAAGAGGCATATTTTAGGAATTGTGGAAGCAAGAGACCTTCAGAAGCAGATAAGATTTTTTTCTAAAAATAGTTACTTTTAAAGATGGTAAGATATTCTCTTGAGATCCTGTAAAAAACAAACAAAAAACCTCCCGAAAGCTAGACACTTCTCCCGAACATATTGCACACTGAGAAGTACAGAGGCAGGAAGTAGGATCTAACGTCCAGAACACAAACACACAGAGTCTTAAATGGTTTGAAATAAATGCCATCAACTATTTTTCTAAGCTCGGCTTTGGGTAAAGAAGAAAAGTTAACCTCACAAAATAATGAGTTGAAAGTATTTGCTGTTTTTTGTTTTTCTGTTTTGTTTTGTTTTTCTTTAAGGACTGTATTTATTTCTTTGTCAGAGAGAGAGAGAGAGAGCAAGTACAAGCAGGGGGAGCGGCAGGCAGAGGGGGAAGCAGGCTCCCTGCTGAGCAAGGGGCCGGATGCGGGACTCGATCCCAGGACCCTGGGATCATGACCTGAGCCGAAGGCAGATGCTTAACCGACTGAGCCACCCAGGCATCCAATGCGTTTGTGTTTAAGGTATTACCTGAGAGGGGAAGGTCTGGAAGATCCAAACGCTGAGTCACACCTTTGCTGGCCGGCCGAACGCTGCTGTAGGTTGAATGTCTCTAAAAAACCAAAGGGCACACCAGCAGAGGTGAGCTTGTGACACCAGCAACAGCATAAACAAGGTGTGCGTGTGCGCGCGTCCACGCAACGGCTCTCAAGCTCATCAGAATCACCAGGGGAAGCTTTTAAAACAACTTATTTATTTGAATAGGTAACAGATGCAGTTGACACAATGCTCAAAAAGGCACAGAAAGGCCATATAGTGAGAAGAGTGTCCCTCTGACTCCCATGACCTGGTTCTTCTCTTTGGGGGTAATCATTAGTAGTCAGCTTTGTGAGTACCTTCCTGGAAAATTCTACGTATATTCAAGGGGGTGTGTAAAAATACTGATTTTTAATGGCCAACAGTTATATACGGAAAGATGCTCAACTTCACTCATCATCGGGGAAATGCAAATGAAAAACTACAACGAGATACCACCTGGCACCTGTTAGGAGGGTCATTATTTAAAAAGAGAGAGAGAAAGAGAGAGAGAGGGAAAACAAGTGTGGGCAAAAACGTGGAAAAATTGGAATTTTTGTGCCCTGTTGGCAGGACTAGAAAATGTTGCATCCACAATGGAAAACAGTAGGCGGGTTCCTCAAAAAATTAAAAACAGAGCTCCTGTATGATCCAGCCGTCCCACTTCTGGGTATACCCAAAACAACCGAAGACAGAATCTAGAAGAGATTTTTGCATGCAGCATTAGGCCCAATAGCCAAGTGGTGGGCACAACCTTCACGTCCACGGACCAATGACTTGGATAAACAAAATGTGGTCTGTACACACAATGGAATATCATTCAGCCTTAAAAAGAAGGAAATCCGGTCACACGTGCTACAATGTGAACAAACCTGGGCGGACGGTATCTGTTATGCTGGGAGGGACCGTGTCTGTGGCGGTGGGAGCCTAAAGTGGATGCTAAATTTTGACAGAAGCCGCAGTTCTAGGCAAGCCCTTAGAGAAAGACTTGGCAGAAATAGAAGTCCCTTTCATGGGCCAACTTTTAGATGTTCTGGGAACCTTTCCTGGAAGCGCAGTGGAGACCAGAGTTCTCCCTGTATTCAATTCCTTTCTGCGGGAACGAGCTAGAGTGATTTCCGGTATTTGCAAGCTAATGGTGATACGCTCTCCTGTGGGAAGAGCCCCTTAAAAGTGGGTGAAAATCCACAGAAGGGATTTCACTGTATTGTTTTTGCAATCCCAAACAACCTACATGCCCATCAATAGAGGAGCGGTTAAACAGATCACACTACACATTCCATAGCCTTTAAGAACGCGTTATTCTCCAAACACTGACATCTCAAGATGTCTCTGATATATTCCTTCATTCTTTCAACATCTACCGAGCTTCTCTGTGATAGAACTGTGTGCCAGCCACTGTTCCAGACAAGAGATATAACAGCAAGCAAAAATAGATAAAAATCCCTGCCCTCTCTGTGCTGGGTGTAGAGCCTTCTTAAGATTCTCTCTCTCTCTCCCTCTACCCCCCTACCCCCTGCTCACATGCGCACACATGTACCCACTCTCTCTGTCTTAAGAAAAAAAAAAAAATCCCTGCCCTCAGGGATTACATTCCAATGACAAAGTGAAATGAGTCAGTGTCTGAACAACGTGCAGTATAATCCAATTTATAAAACTTTCTCCTCCTCCCTACACACACACACATTTTTATACCGAAGAAAAACATCTAGAAGGATACACAACAAGCCATAAACAGTGGTTATTTTGGGGCTACGGAGCATGGGAGATTTTTTAACTCATTCTCTCTCTCTTTTTTTTTTAAGATTTTATTTATTTATTTGAGAGAGAGAGAGAGAGAGAGAGAGAGAGAGCTAGTAAGAAGACAGCATGAGCAAGGAGGACATGGGGCTCGATCCCAGGACCCTGGGAGCATGACCTGAGCCGAAGGCAGACGCTTAACCAACTGAGCCACCCAGGCGCCTCTAACTCACTCTCTTTTACGTTGATTAGGTCAGTGTAACATTAATCTAATGCTAATAGAGGTCAGAATGACGGCTACTTTAAGGGATTACCCACTGGGTGGTGGCATGAGGGGGCCTTCTGAGCCGATGAAAATGCTTTACCTTGGTGTTGGCCACACGGGTGTGTGTGTACGGAAACATTCAAGCTGTATATACGGAAGAGGCATGTGCTTTACTTTATACATGAACTATAGTGGTGGTGTGTACCTGTGCATAAGGGCCAATTGTTAAATCTTCAGGAATTTTGCAAGCTAGTTTTCAACACGGCCACTATTAAAATTAAACTATGTTAAAAGCAAAAGTACTAAATACTCAAAATGCTTCCTATTTATTATACTTCACACTATGATTGGGGTTATTTACACCCACTCCACCTGTAGTCTAGAAATACCATGTGATACACATCTCTTCTTAACTCCATGTTCACTGATGTCAGGGGGCTAGCTTGATGCTGACAATGATGGGAATATTTGCACCATGGAAACTGGCCAACATCACAAACCCGGGCTGCCCCCGCACCCCCACCCCCGGCAAGGAGCCAGTTGTTAAACATTTTGTCAGCAGCCTAGTGTGTCTAGCTCAATGAAAATAAGTCAAAATGAAGCATGGTCTGTTTCAGTTTCATTTAATAAACTTGATGATTATTATAAAATAAGTAATTGTTTTACTTGGTTTTACATATGAAGTGGCACAAAATATCTTCCAGGGCAAAAAAGCAAAAACAAGAAGAATTTAAAAGATCCCAAACAACAGACATGGCTACTAAGGACACCAAAAGAGGGTACTTGTGAATGATGCTGCCCTTGGTTCAGCAGGAGCTGCTGAATGTTACTAATAACACTGAAAGTCGTGGTCTTAGAAAACGCCAAGAGGGGTGACTGGCTGGCTCAGTCCGTGGAGCGTGTGACTCTTGATCTTGGGGTTGTGAGTGCCCATGTTGCGTGCAAAATATTTTTATTTACTTAAAAATAAAATTTATAAAAAAAAAGAAAAAGAAAGAGAAAAAATGCCAAGAGGTCAAGAAGCTCTGATCTAGAACCTTCCGAAGATGGTAAAGGTGACACAGATTGCAACCAGTGAACTCTAAGAATTTATAAATTGTAAACATTTTCTCTCTCTGGGGTGCTTTAGGAAACCAAACCAAACCAAACCAAACACTTCTTTGAGAAAAATATCTAGTTCAATATCGACTTCTGGTAAAAATTATAATCTTCAACTGAAAACTTTAAATGTATCTTCTGGGGGACAAAATGTCCTTAACAAATCGTATGAGACTTATGGTGTCTCTCTCACACCTTTATTTAGCCTCAAAATTGTAATTTTTAAATTTTTTAAAAGATTTTATTTACTTATTTATTAGAGAGCGAGCGAGAGAGAAACAGCATGAGAGGGGGGAGGGTCAGAGGGAGAAGCAGGCTCCCCGCTGAGCTGGGAGCCCGATGTGGGGCTCAATCCCAGGACTCCGGGATCAGGACCTAAGCTGAAGGCAGTCGCTTAACCAACTGAGCCACCCAGGTGCCCTAAAATTGTAATTTTTAAAAAGATTTTATTTATTTATTTGAGAGAGAGAGAACACAAGCAGTGGGGGGGAGGGGCAGAGGTAGAGGGAGAAGCAGGCTCCCTGCTGAGCAGGGAGACCGACGTGGGACTTGATCCCAGGACCCTGGGATCATGACCTGAGCCGAAGGCAGACACTCAACCGACTGAGCCACCTAGGCACCCCACAAAATTGTAATTTTTAACAGAAGTTTATTATTATTCTACGCTTATTAAAAATGATGTTCAACGTGCCTCAAAAAATAGACCAAGTGGTTTTCGCTTCCCCTCTGTTGCCTGAGCATTAGACAGCATCACAGTTCCACATGGCCTGGACCACCACCCACATACCCAAGGCCCTCAAAATACCTGCATTGGGGAGACAGCAGCGGCAGGAGCGGTCCTCACGGGAATCCCACTCAGGGGACTTCTGGGGGCTTTATGGACAGAAATATTCTGTCCGGCTCCACCTGCCAAGAAAAGAGATGGGAACATTTCTATGTTGTTCCAGTTCCAAATAGCAAAGAGTAGCTCCTGATTTGCTACTACAAAAGTATCGACTAAATGGGGGTTGGTCTTAGAGGTGGGACACACGGGGGACAAGAAAACACATGTGAGGAGGCATCTATGGCAAGAAGGAACAGGAAAGTTCTTGCACAAACCATTATTGTTAACTCACTTCCCATCTTCACGGGCTGAATGTAGTCACTGGGCCTTCGCATCTTTTAATATTCGTGGTCTCATCTTAATCTAACTGAGCTGCGAACCATTTTAGCGAAGATAACCAGGTACATCCTAGCATCAGCTTTGACTCCAGTCTCTCTATACAACAGGCATAACTGTTGTGCTCGAGAGAAGAAATATATTGCTATTTTGGACAGATGCGTATTCGGTTTCTCTTATTTACTACATTTGTGTGTGTATAGACATGCATTTTTCTCATATATGTAGTTAACAGTGAAGGAAGGTGAACGGTGGGCCAGAGAGACGTTTCTAGAAAAAGCTGCGAATGTTCAAGATTAGGAATGACAGATCAGGACGGGTGTTCACACACAAGACCACGCAGAGAAAGGTCTAACAGGGGAGGGGAGGAAGGCTGGGGGTCCAACGAGACAAGCCAACTACACAAAAAGACAGTGAGGAGTCTGGCTCATACGTAACGCAATCTCCTCTTTCTCTGCACCTCTTCCGTTCCTTTTCTGCCTCTGTGTCCATTAAACTCAGGTTACTACCACTTCCCTCTCAGCGCCTCATGAGAATGAGCTGGGCCAACCAGAGGCTTCATTTCCTAGGAAACTGAGGAACTGTGCAACTGAGTCTGTGCAGTTGGCTGTGGGCAGGTCTCTTGGACACACCGGCTCCATGTGGAACGATCCAGGCAGAGCCCTTGTGGTTGCATCCACTCGGGGCCAGTGGGGAGCAGAAACAGGCTTGATACGTGGGGCCACGGTCTGAATGTGACTTTTGCTCATGAGACGGAAGGATGAAATACCTGGCCGTCCCAAGTCAAATGACTTGATGAGGGACTTAACGGTGGTCGTGGATTCTGAAGGTGTTGGAGACGTTCTGTTCACGTAGACGCCATGCCACCGGCCGGGAGCCTCGACCTCGGGCGGCTCTGACTCTTCGTTCACAGGTCTGCGTGGTAAAGAGCACATCCAATTGAAAAGGTGGAGGATGGTCCCATGGGGGCGGGGGGGCGTGGAGGAAGAGACACAGATGAAAACAGAACCAAGGTGGAGAAGACAAATCTGGAAGGAGGATCCCAAATTTCAAATCCTGTTTTCTGTATCAGGTCTGCCTCTCCAGGAAATAATACAGGTCTTGCTCTCAATTTTTATCAGAGACGTTTCCTTGGGAATGGCCAGTAATAGTATTTTTAGAGACAGAGGGACTTGACATTAGCTCTAAACAAAAAGGATCTTAATTCGACTCTGCATATTGTAAAAAAAATAAATAAATGCAAATGTTATTTATCATAAACATGTAGCTATATTGTCCACGGTGGATACAACGGATTGGCTTCTCAGAGGGTATATTTCAACCCCCATTTGGGACACAGAGGTTGGGAAGATGTCATCTCAGGACTCCCCTGTACCTAGGAGCTCAGATTTAGATTCTACCCATCAGAAAGATGAGGACAAGACCTGGATCGGGACCCGAGTCAAGGGCAGGGGGGCAGGGCACAGGGCATTTCCTGTTGGTAACCAAGGGGGTAGCTTTCCAGCCGGGCAGCTGGCGTCCTGATTTTGAGACTCCCCCCACCCCGACTGCCAGTTCTGTATTGTGGCTTTGGGAGTTGCTCCTGGAAACTCAGCCTAGAGTCTGCTTCTTCAGCCCTCCCAACAACCCAGCAAGCTGCTGAAGGCCTTTCTGCTTGAGCCAACCAGATAGTGATCTGCTATGTGCAACAGAATCCCGAACTTGGACATAATTTGCCCTCAGAGAGGGAACCATAATAGTCCCTTTAGTAAACCCTGCAATGCTGCGGGAGGCGAAGCTTCTAGTCTCACCCAAACATTCTTGATAAGCTCTTCCTACAGATTCTAACTTCGAGCACAGACTCATGAGAGAGTCTTTTAAAGACTGATCAACTGGGGCGCCTGGGTGGCTCAGTTGGTTAAGCAACTGCCTTCGGCTCAGGGCATGATCCTGGAGTCCCAGGATCGAGTCCCACATCGGGCTCCCCGCTCAGCAGGGAGTCTGCTTCTCCCTCTGCCCCTCCCCCCTCTCATGTGCTCTCTCTCTCTCTCTCTCATTCTCTCTCTCAAATAAATAAATAAAATCTTTAAAAAAAAAAAAAGACTGATCAACTGATTCAGTCCTCTCATGCATGGCCTCCTCATCCGGGACACGTTAGCATGTCATTTAACCTCCCTGTGAACGGAACCAAGGCAAGATCTCCCAGTCTTCTGATTTCTGAGGCACTGCTCTTTCCACTATAGCAAACTGTCACCAGCTGTTTTGCAAGAAGATGACTAATTTATGAGAATGGCTCAAACAGAGTATTCCTGGCAGTGTATTTTAATAAGGTCAGTGGAAGTTTAAAATATTTATTTACTGATCTTTTGGGATCAGTTCTCATAAGCTTCGGTTATGGGTTTATTTGTCCTTAGTTCTCGAAGCTTCCTTCTGTTGCTCTGTGATCAATGTGAACAGAAAACGTTTAAGTGAAGCAGAACTTAAGCCACACCTTTGTCTCCACAGCCCTTCTTTGGAGTGAAAACAAAAAAAACAAAAAACCAAGACACTGATGACTTCTTTGAAAAAAAAAAATCAGGAATTTCAGAAAATTTTTTAATTGAATGAGTTGGGTTTTTTTGTATTTTCCCTGGTGTGTTATGCAGTATAAAATCAGGTGTGGAAGATGCAGAAGGAGAATGAAATCAGGTCAGGTATAAGCAGGGAGAAAAAAAAAAAATCTCCAATTTCCGAACCGGCCATTCCAAGGAAGGTCAGAAACAAAGTGGGCCACTTTCTCACCAGTCCATTTAAAGGACCAGCTTTGCAGAAACTCCGGGCACCCTTCAAAGGGAGATCTTGTCTAAAAATTCGTTTTCGTCTCATTCCTTGATAATTTAATGAAAGTAATTCTACATCCGCTCAAGTGTTTCCTTCAATTGCCTAAATTTCTCTGTGATTCCATATATCAAATGATAAACAGGAGTCCTATGGACTCCGTAAAAACCTAGCAAGGTGGTAAGAGCCAATTCCCAGTCCTCCTGCCTTTAGATATCCAAAGACCATATTTCAACGGATCAGTCTGCTTGGCTAGAACAGGAAGTCAGTTTGAGAAAACTCTGCAAGTTGTTTAAGATCAGAGAAGCTGCTGAACTAAACACCCCCCATGTTGTAACAGGGACGTGCGTGTGTGTCCGTGTGTGTTGGGGGGGGCGGGTAAGGGGATTTACAAAACAAAGCCTGAATTGAAGAACCATAGAAAGAAATGAAGTATTACATTTTCTCTGGTCCGAGGAAGAATAAGACTCTGTATTCTATAAAGGACATTAAGAGGGTGCCTGGGTGGCTCAGTTGGTTAAGCGACTGCCTTCGGCTCAGGTCATGATCCTGGAGTCCCGGGATCGAGTCCCACATCGGGCTCCCTGCTCGGCAGGGAGTCTGCTTCTCCCTCTGACCCTCTTCCCTCTCGTGCTCTCTATTTCTCATTCTCTCTCTCTCAAATAAATAAATAAAATCTTTAAAAAAAATCCTATAAAAAATAAAGGACATTAAGAAATGTTAAGTAGATAGCCAGGTGTATGGCAGCAAACTCATTAAATACAGGAAAACCTTCAAGGTACCACTACTGGTTAAGGATCTGTTCTGTGTTAGCGATTGCCTCCTAAAGACAGATGTTAGACTCGAAGGTTCAATCTGTAAAACAAAAATCACACATATATAGAGTCAAGGTGAGCCTCGAAAATGCCCTGAATCACCCAGAAGTATAGCTTCCATGGTTTTGAAGGTACAACTGCACACAAAACATACCAGCTTTCAACAAGCCTAGTGCATTTGGTTTCCCTATAGCATCGAACCAGACCCTCTTTCTTTTGGGGCATCTCAGATGACACCGCCACCACGTGCTCAGGGGCCATGTTGAAGACAACCCAAGTAAGGCATGTTTCCATCTGCTTCCAGAATGTAAAGCTATGGTAACAATGGATAATTTTCACACCAAAAAAAAAAAAAACAAAAAAACCCCACGTGTATAACTCCATAGTAAGTACCATGTGTCTTTAAAAAAACAAAGAAAATTATCTAATTTAATTTTCAAAAAAGAAAAAAAACCACCTCTGTAAGTTATCATCCCTTATTTTAGATGAAAAATTTGACAAGGTCACTTGGATTGTAAACAGCAAATCTGGGACTCAACTCCAGCTCTGTTTGACCATGCCCTTCTCAGATTTTCTGTAACGCCTGGGTGTCCTGTGAGGCATACCAGGCCTATCTAAAAAAATAATACTGACAGTCTTTCTTCTTAAAAATTATTTTAACACATATTTTTAAAAATACTATCAGTATTTCATTGCTCTTATTTTTATGCAATAATCTGCTCTTAGGAAGTAGCAACACATACTTGAGAATGACGGGCAGTTGGAAGCAAGGACCATGTCCTATGCTCACTGTTGGTCTACCTTATCTATCTTTTGTTATAATTTAAATGTATATATGCACGTGTGTCTGCAGTTATCTTTTATTTTAAAAATGTTATCGAATCTCCCGAATTCACTGGTCTCCTTGTTTGGTTACAGAACGGTCTTCAAACGGTGTGGGTTTTCCACAGCACCTACTTCATCATACAGGATACCTGGCGGTGGTGTCTATTTTGATCCAAGGATATGTGAGCTCTTGTACATACTCAAAGTATTCAGAAGGTAACTACCTCCGGGAAATGTCACATTACAACTGCTACCTTCCCAACCGGCAGATCCGTATCCATAAAGAACGTCAGTTATGTCGATCACGTGTTTGCAAGGGCTCCTTCCTGAAAAACTGAATCAAGCCCAGCTCCAGGCCCTTCCCAGTGATGGAGAGATTTCTCACCTAGGACTCCCTCCACCCACCCTGCTTTCGGACCATAAGCCTAACGACCTGAAGTTCTGTTCTTTGTACGTCCTGTCTCTGTGCCCTTGCTCATTGTATGCCCTTAACCTGGAATGCAATTTTCTCAAAATATTTCTTACTGTTACGCATGAAACGAATCTAAGAGAACTGTAGCTCTCGAGTGAGAAAGAAATTAGTTAAGTATTCTGTCTCTCAGGTATCCGTGTTTTTCCGAACTTCGTTTTTGAATTTCATGTTCAAAATAAACATAAAACAAACAGGGTAAGACAGCAGTTGGAACACAAGCATCTTCGTTTCCAGATCCCAGCAGTAAGAATCATAAAAATCCTGCGTGAGCACTGGAAGCTACAGGAAGAGATCATCTACGTGGCTCAGACTTTGAGGAATTTCTGCTACACAGAGAATAAGTGGGGGGGGGGGTGGTGGAAAGTAAATACTAAGGCTTTATCCCCAATTCCCTTTCAAAGAAAATGAAGACGTGGGGAAACTCCAGTGAGGTCCCCTCTTTAGAGGGCCAGGGCTGTGAGCAGTGGGGGAAGCCCTGGGCACGCAGAGCATTCTTCCTGCAAGGGCTCCGTGACGTTAGGATGGGACTGTCCGAGGAGGCCAGAGATGGTTTATCCTAGTAAAAGGACAGTGGCAAAAAGGGGCAGATTAAGAAGAGCCACAGGACATCCCTAGAAGAGACAATGGCCAAGCAAAACTAGGCCAGAATGCTGGATCCCACGTTCCAGTTTCTCCAGGTGAGGAAATGGACACAGATGAATTTCACCCACGAGGGCCCTCTCCTTCCTCAGAATTCCATCTGAGCTTCTGTGTCTCTGATATGTAACATAAATTTACCTGAAAGAGCCTTCCTTCTGGTTTAAGATTTTAAGAGCAGTCATCGAAAGTGGGTACGGATCCAGGCAGAACCTGTAGACATGGATCCTGGGCAAATGTCAGGGCCTGACCCATTCACCCATTTAAGCAAGAATAAGGGATGGACAAGTATTGGCTCTGCCCCAATACGTGCCCTGACCTACGATTATATTCCATAATATAAAATGAAGAGAAGAACTGCACTCAAGGGACAGTAGACGTTTATACATTTACGACAGGAAACAGAATTATACGCTTGATAGCATCTGCCTTGAGAATACAATAAAATTCAAGAACAGAGGAAAATATATGAAATATAAGAAAGAAGTATATGAACTATAAGAGAAAATATATGAAAGGCCGAGTCTACAAAGTGATATCAGCAATCTAATAATCCCATTAGAGTATTTTAAAGCAGAACCAGCTCAAGAGAAAAAGAAATGAGGGCATCCTGGGAAAGTCTCTCTGAATATAGAGGAAATAAATAACGTAAACACGGGATTTCGATTCGGTGGGCAGAGGACGGTTTTGATCATAAATGGTGCTGGCATGACTGGATGTCCAACTGGGAGAAGACCCATACGTCACATCAGACTAAACAAAGAAAGGCAAATCAAACATCTGACAGAGAGAGAAACAGATAAAGAAAATGTGACAGCTTATCTTTCTGTAAGATGAGGGTAGGGGAAATCTTAAACAAAAACAAAAAACCCAGACACGGTAAGGGAAAATACTAATGTACTGCATAACAATATAAAATTTTCCATGAGAACGATGGTAAAGCCAAAAGACCCATAACATACTGGGATAAACACACATTCCTAAGAAGATGCTGATTTATAAACGGATAAGAGAAAAACAATCAGCCCGTGAAAAAATAAGCAAAAGTGTCAAACGAGCAATTCTCAAAAGAGGAAAAGCAAATGGTTAACATATAAAAATTTCCCCGGGAAAATGCAAATTTAAAGTACTAATGCGATAGCATTTTTTGCTTATCCTATCGGCAAAAATTAAGATTAATATTATCTGTATCTGCTAAGGCTGTGTATAGACAGGTACTCTCATCAAGAATAAAATGTCACAAGTCTTGGGCAAATAATCTGGCAAATCTATTAAAATCAAAACTGCAGATCCTCCAAGGTAGCAATCATACTTTTAGGAACCCATCCTATGAAAATAAAAACACACCTATAAGGCTATGTGACTAAGGATTGCTATTATGCCATTATTGGGAAAGAAAAAGAAAAACCAGAAAATACAACCTTGATGTTCCCCACTATGACAATGTTTGAATATTCTAGGGCACATCCATCCTCTGGGGACACCATGTAGCTATTAAAGTGAGTTAAATTTGGGGCGCCTGAGGGGGCTCAGTCAGTTAAGTGTCTGACTCTTGATCTCGGCTCAGGTCTTGAGCTCAGGGGTTGTGAGTTCAGGCCCTGCATTGGGCTCCATGCTGGGCATGGAGCCTACTCAAAATAAAATAAAATGATAAAAAGATAAAAAATAAAATGAGTTAAACTCATAAATATCGACTTGGAACGATGCCCGTGATACATTGTTGATGTCTTTTATAAATTTTATAAAAAATATAAAAATGAACCCTTTGTATTTGTATGAGTAGAGGGGGAGGTAAAGAAAAACAAGACACACGGTCAACACTGATTACCTTACAGGGTGGTACTAGAGAGGGAAAAGATGAGTATTTTTCACTATACGCCTCCATTTTGTTACCAGGATACCTAAATATTCATAACTAAGAAGAAATCTAATATATCAAATCACCAAGTGATCAATTTATTTTTACAGTTCAACAAGATAAGCCTGGACTTCAAATTCCATGTACTAGATTGGGAAACACTGGCATTCTGCTTCAACAATTTAGGCAAAATTAGTTATTTTTGCTCCTTGCCCTCTTGTTCCAATAATGAAATCATTTTTAAAATTACATTCATAAGTAAAATCAGCCTGCTGTCTACAACTTGTATTGAAAGTCCGGCTTGCTTCTGGCTCAAATTCTAGTTATCGGACATGGCCTTCGGGTTCTGAAACCACCTGCGCTAGAAACCCGAGGACAAATGGACATGAAGGCCCTGCAAACACGTGGCCGGTGATTACAAATCACACAACAGACTCTTCTGAATAATAACATATTTATTTAGCACTCCATGAATGCTTAATGTATAAAAGTATTCAACGGTACCCAGACTAAAGACAGCTCGAAATACGGGGTTGCCAAGCACAGCTGTGCATCTGAAGCTGAGGTGATTTTGTTTTATATTGGAAAACGCCTGGCAAGTGAATGTGGTATCATTCTAAGAACATCTCAATCTGAGGTAAAGATCTCCCAGTAGATAAACTGGACGGATGCCAGCGAGCCTCTAAGCTATTTTCAAGGAGGAGGCATCGACCTCTCTTCTACCACCAGGCGAAATTTTTCTAGGGATTCCGGGCTCTCCAGCTGGACAGGCCAAACTGTGCTCCTGAGTGAAAGCGCCTTCCTGTTCCTCAGGTCCTCCCACCAGACGGGGGCTCCTGTCTAGCCCTGGGGACACGTAGCGGAGACCCGCCCCCGTCTGGACTGCACGGTGGCTCCTCGAGTGAGGACGGTGGCTGCTGAATTAGGTGCAGATCTTCACAAACCCTGTACTTCCCAAGTTTAACATCCCACTCTGAATTCTGGATCACTCTGAATCATCCACTTCCAGATCGAAAGTCTTTCAGTTTCCGGGTTAAGTTTTATTCCTGAGGCATTTGTTGTAGTTGTTCCTTAATTTTTAGTCAGATTCCCAAGGGCACTGCCACCATGTGAACGGACTGGGTCAACCACATCCTGTTTGATCAGCCAAACATTGATCTCTGTTGAGCCCAACAGACTCTGGAAATCAAACCCCAACTGAGGGGTAGCTTGTTTCCGATGAGGTCATGAAGTCAGACCCCAGGCTGAAAGGGCTCGTTCGAGGCTTGATATAAAGGAAGCAGAACTTGCTAGCTTCTTCAGAGTGAGACACGACACAGACGGCTTCCTATTTTGCCATAAGTAGTGTTAATTCCAAGATTATCGGACACCATGTTCAGGAGGAAGCACAGAAATAAACTCCAAAAAGTAAGACACAGGCATGGGTCGCATGCACCAGCAACCCATGCTCTGCATTTGTTCCGTCCTCTGCTCTCTCTGCACACCCTAGTTGCATATTAAAAAGTTTCACAACGTGCTTGTACTGTTTTTTTTTTTTCCAGAACAACTTCATCTTATGCTCCAAATAAAAGACTGCCGAATCTTCTGAGAAAAAGGGAGAAGGAAGGAAGAAAAAAAAAAAAAAGAGGGAAGGATCATCTTTGATCGTGCAATGAGTTGATTCCAAAATGTAGAAAAAAGGTAAAGAGACTTGGTCGCCATGACTCTGTGTGAAACAGTGGCGGTTATAAGGAGACAATCTGGCTCTTTGTAAAGAGGTAATTTCTCCCCCACATTATTCCCCCTTTCATATAGTAATGGCTGTATTCTCCCATCATGGCAAGGGCTGGGCTGTCTTTCTTCCAGAAAATGCTCTGCTAGCTGACAGAGACCATGGAGCTGTGAAAACAGAAATGGAGGGGGGAAAGGCTCATAAAGGAGTTGCTTGAGGCAACATGATCTCAGGCTACAAACAGAAGATTTAACAGGTGCCACTGACCCACAGGGAAGAGCTAGTATCTGGAATAGGACCAACGTGTTTTAATTCCTACTCCTCTTTTTTTTTTTTTTGGAAGTCAAAGGTCTTTGGACAGAGAAAACATGCCAAAGACTTCAGAACACCACTACTGGGCCCCTCTCCCTAGACCTCCTCCAACAGACGACATGTTGGGGAAGTAGAGACGGCCAGGATGCACAAAATCGGGTGCCTCTGTAATTTACAGAGTGGCTAGAGCTTCCCTCTACTGTCCTACAGTCAAGGCCAAAAAAAAAAAAAACAAAACAAAACCAACCCAGAAAAAAGGATTTGTTTCAGTAGGGAGGCTTAGGAGTCCTAAAGGCCTCGGGGAAGCTCATGTCCACGCTTTGCAAAGCAACTCTGTGAAGATGGGGGTTGGGGGTGCAGGGCAGCAGACCCAGCTCATCGCGATTCCGGGCTATGTGTCCAATGCCGGTGACGTGGATGCGAGCTATGAAAACAGAAGGCGTGGAAGACTTGTGCTGGCAGTCCAGAGGGCCAGTGTCAGGGGCCCCCGAGGCTTGGATTAGGAACTCCCCCCGAGGACTGGTCCCCTTCTGGCAGGGCTAGGGAGGCTGTATCAAAGTTATCTGCAACAAGAGAGCTGGAAAAGGTATCTCAGTGACCCCGAGCATCTACACCACCGGTTCCCACACTCGGAGGCCTTTCAGTGACAGCTCTAGGACCCGCGGTTGTGACGCACAACAGCTGTAAGGACACAGAGTGGCACAGGCAGGCGACTGACATTAGGGCAGGATACATTGTGCACACAGAGTTAGAGCCGATTCCAGAAGAGTCTGGCAGTGATGCGCCACCATGCTGCTCACTTCAGAGGTGACGATGCAGGAACCAGTGGAAGAAGCTAGACACGTTCTGAATCTCAGACCTTCTGCTTAGAAGTCCCTACCGCTAATTAGGCACCGACGTTTAAGTGGTTTTTTTAACCATCTTTTTTTTTAAGATGTTTTCCGTGGATGTTTATTGGTGTCAGAGGATGAACGGTAAAAATCGAGTTAAGTCACCCTAAAAATAATGGTCTTTAGTGTTTCAGAGTAAGAGAAAAAAGGTATATGGTCTTCCCTGTTACTGTTCGAGAAGCCCATGTCATGCACTGCTGGTCAACAATGTCCTTCGTGTGGCCCCATCAAGTCACTGAGGGGAACTGCATGTGTGTGTTCTCTGTATCTGGAGGCCAGGCCCCAGGTCTCAACTTTTCAGGAAAAAAGGCTTGATGTTTTAATTTCGATGGAAGTTTGAATTGCAATGGCTTGCTCTCAATGGCTCAAGAGTAGAAGAGGCCAGAGTCGAAAAAGTTATTCATTATCCTTTCATCCCTTAGTTTGTAAGTGTCCAGCAAAAACAGATCACTTCCAGGTGCCTAAAAACTATATTGGCTTGTTCAAATTTCCGGAAGAAAAACAGGAGGTCCACAGCCCAGCTAAAATGTAGAGATGCCACTGTGTCCAGGAGGTTCCAAGGACCGCACTGGACAGATGGTACGGTTGGCATGTGAGTTCCTCACTCCCCCATTGGAGAAAGGCCAGCTGACCAACTAGTCTCAGGGAAGAGTGGAGCTTACAGGGATCTTCAATCACGACCCACTCTCATCTCCTCGGAGGGAGGGAGCAGCTAGGTCTGGGAAGGAAATCTTGCCAGTTGGTGGCAAAGACAAGACTAGAGCCTCGTTTCCCCATTACTCTTCATATCCGTTATTCTGACTCCAAAATAAAAATCCTTTTGAAGACATAGTAAGACTAAAGATTGCTAACGAGCTGGTTCTTAGAATTTTCTAAAATCCTACTTGCCTGACTTATATCCCCTCAAATGCATGTATATGCAAAGTGAAAATGCGAATCTGTTAATCCCATGTTAGGATCAAGGTGCTTTTCAAATGCTCTTACCTTCTCTTGGTTGTACTTGGAGGACCTCATCAGAGAATTTTCTGCAAGTTCTTTGGCTATGGCTGAACCAAGAATGCCTTTTGAGTTCTCATGAAATGACTGTCAAAGTCAAATCAAAGTCAGTTTCAGTCGAGAACCCATTCGGCCAGGATGGAAACACTATGTCGCTTTAGGACCTTTGAGGGTGTGGGTTGGTTTCAAGTCTTGCTCAGGGGGCAGGTTCAGGATGTAGCTGAGCCAGCAGCGAGTAACTTTCAGAGTCAACTCTTTAGAAGGGGCAATCTGCAGAATCAGGGTGGACACTGGGTCTGGCTGCTGTCTGAAACCCTGCCCAACGCAATGACAGGCCCCAAACCCACTGACGCCTGTGGGGTCTCAATCAGATGCCGTGTTCTGGGCTGGTGTCAGCCCTACGATTTTGAAATGTTTTGTGATAAGGGATTAAACTGCTGGATTTGGGTGGCAGGTTTGCAAATCACCAGAAAAATCATAGGAGAAAAATGTACTGTGTGTGTAAAAAAAATAAGGTGACCCTATGTTTGATGATGTAGAATATCGTACATGGATCCTAATCGTCAAGATTCGTGCGGAGATTTCCTACGGTATCAGAGTTCAAGTTGTATGATCTGGCCTGTATCTTAGAGTCCAGGTAAGAAATGCAGCAGCTTGTACAATAACTACATGAACTCGAGACTCGTCTCTTACCATTTACCTTTACAATAACATATGTACGAAGCAATGCAAGTTATGATCTGGTTCCTCTTCCAAAGACACACATCATAAAAGCAAGACAAGTGGACAAATTAAACAGAAGCACAAAAGCAAACGAGGGGACTCATGATCCCTTCAACAGGGGACATTCTCAAGTCTAACCTTGCGATTCCCCTTCCGCCTTAACTTAAAATACACACGCTTTGGTGGCCAGAGGGTAGAGGTGTGACTATAAAACAACGATCTTGACTTTCAAGAGTGAATCATGGAACTAGCTACACACATCTTAATCTGAATCCTTCTCTACAGCCTGTTTTTAAGCAGGCTCCATGCCCAACGTGGAGCCCAATGCGGGGCTTGAACTCACTGCCCCGGGATTAAGACATGAGCTGGGATCAAGAGTCGGACGCCTAACTGAGCCACCCAGGCACCCCTACAGCCCGTTTCATATAAAACTCATAAACAAAGGAAGGAGGGACTGACTGAAGTGAGTTTGGTGAGAATCAACACAGAATTCTGAGAAGAAATCTACTTCTTCTAATGTCACGAAACTCACGATGATACATCAGACCCAGAGGCTCAGAGTCTAGCCAATGAACAACCCTCCTGATCCTGGAAAACTTGTAAAGAGGGCCAACTACACAAATCAGCATTCAGAACCTACTAAATCTGATTTTAAAATACTATGTTTCATATTTGAAAGACATCTGAAAATTCAAAATAATTTCCTAATATCCAAGAATCTCTTAGGGAGAGTTATTCCGGACTGGGGAATGGGAACCCTGCATTCGTTAAGGCCTGAAGTACTGTTTGTCTTCTCGTCTGTGAACCCTTCAAATCTCAAATAATAATGAACTTTGAGCTCACTTTAGCAATACCTTCCTCTGAAACCTCGCTGTTAGGAAGAGCTTTCTGGAACAACACACCATGTGATTTCCCTCCCTCGGCACAGAAAAGGAAAGTCACGTGTCAGCCAGATGTATGTTTTCCATGCTCATCCTTTTTAATAAGGTGAGCTAGTTCAAGGGCTCTTGGAGGCAGCCCCCAGGCGTTGCCAAGGGAGAAGCATGTCCCTGGGCCGTGAGGAGTGGGCCCTTTCTCTGGTGGCAAATCCCCCAGGAGTGAGTCCAGTCTTGCCCATGGCATGAGAGGGACCCGCGCAAGGTGTTGCCACGGCCCGTGGAAGTGTGTACTCCCCTGCAACTTATAAACACCAAGATGGAAGGAGCATCCTAGACATACTTCTGTTTTTTTTTAAATGTAGGAGGACACTTGGCTAAAACTTTTGCACATAGGTGAGTGAGGAGTTTTCTCACTGCCTCAGGCCAGAGAACGGCAGCGGCCCGGCCCTGAATGGACGATTCCCGGTCGTGTGGCGGTGGCAGGAGTGGCCAAGTAAGCTTAGGAGAGAAATAAAAGATTGTGCACAGAGAGACAGAGAAGCGCCACGTCTCTAGACGGCAAAGGCTCATGCACGGTGAGTAAGGGAGAAGCCAAGCATGGTGCGGGTGCCCGCAGACTCACAAACGCGGGGCTCTGTTGTGACCGACCTGCCGTGGCTCTGCATGTCCCCCAGCTCCTTCTGCAGCCTGGCGTTCTTCTCCTCCTCCTCCAGCAACCTCCTCTTCACGGTACGCAGCTCCTGCTGAGCCTCACACTTGATGTCGTTGGCCACCACCACCGCTGTCTGCAGGTCCGCCTGGAACCGCCTCCATTCCTCTGTCTCCTCCTGAAAATGCCAGAAGCCACGCCTGCGTCAGAGGCCAGCCGGGGCCCGTGTGTGGGCAGGGGCCCCAAAGTCCCCCATGTCAGGCAGCCCTTAGTGAGCCTGCTTCAGTGCTGTCCCACCACTGGGAAAAGGCCCGGCCCGGCTGGGAAGGACACTCTCGTGCTATCAGCGTTTCCTGAAATTGAGAGGCTGCTTTGATTTTGTTTCCTTGCCAACACTACTCTGTGGTTCCGGGGCCCACGGGAAGGTACTGAGAAAGCAGGCTACAAGAGTCAACAGGGTCTTCTTCGAAAGGTTCCAAACCGGAGGCGGGGACGCGCTTAGTAAAATGACAGAGAAGGCTCCCTGTTCCCTGCTGTAGCCATATCTCACCTTTATCTGCTTAGTCAGAGTCTTCAGCTGCCTTTCCAGGTCTGACTTCTGTTCCTCCAGCTTCATCACGTTGCCTGGAAATAAACAAGTCAGACAGGAGTTGGAAAAGGCGCCAGACTCTTGGGAGAAAGTAAGTGAGGTAGTGAGGGAGCAGCTCCAGGTTTCAAATCCATCCCTTCTGCTATAAATTCCATCCTCAGCACCCTGAAACCTGGCAGCTGGAAACTGGAGGTTCTTCCAACACAGAAAATGGGATGGTTTGGGGAATAAGTGGTGTTGAGTTAGGTTATACTCTCAGATGGAACAGTCAGGCAGCACTATGGGAAGAGGTCTGAATAGTCACTCGTATTGATTAACACCCACTCCTGGCCCCCCTGGTGGTCGCATACTATGGTCCTGAATGTCCTTTATCGCTGTGAGGTAGAGGGCTTTTGTATAACAGAGAATATGACTGGTTATTACTACGGTGGCTTTTAGACCAGTTGCTAGAGTCGTGGTTTTTAACTGTAGTTAAACCAGAGAATCACCTGGGAAGCCTCTCAAAAGCACACCTGTTCAAAGCCCCAGACCGTGACCCACAGAGCAGGAACACCCACGGGAAGACAGGATCTTGGGTGGGTGCATTTTAACAGCTCCAAAGGTGACCTGACCGCTCTCCCTAATTAAGAATATCCTCAGTCCCCTTCTCTCTGTGCCTCTGATTCTTCCATGTTGCTACCAGAGTCATTTCAATTTAAACCGGATCACGTCCATTACCTACTTAAAAATCTTCAGTGGTTCTTTATGATTCGTTCCAGGGCAGTAGCTGTCTATTAAGGATATGAATCAGAATTATCAGAGAAGCTTCAAAGAGCATAAACGACACACAGTCGGGTCCCACCCCAACCATTCTCATTCAGCACGTGGGGCCTGAGAATCTGTGTCTGGGGTCAATGCGGCAGAATAAGAAATCACTCCTTCACTTCTTTTTACTTTTCTGTCCATTTCTCTCGAGGATCTTATAGGGAGGAGTGACTGGTCTCAGGCTGGATTTGTGTGTCCCTGGGCCTCCTAGTGAAAAGACATCTTAGTACTACCTTAACACCCTGGACAGAAGTTAAAAAGCTTCTCAAAAGACAGCCAGTCTATGTTATTTTCAATCTTGGATATGTTAGGATACAACCGTAGGGAATGGTGTGATATCTGCTCTGGACATTTAATTATAAGCTGGCTTTCTTGGTGGGGTTGTGCTTGACTTTTAAGGATTTGGGGACAACACAACCAAATTCTCATGAGCAATATATCACAGAGACAAAGCAAAACCGGACTTCTCTTCTTTGACTTTATATGCTCTTCAAGTATGGTGCTGTTTGGGAATATACACTGTCAATGGTGGTGGGTTTTAGTTATCTTCTCAGGCGTAATTACTGAGAACTATCTAAATGATGCTGACACTGAATGCTGATGTTCTGTAATTCTGCTGCGTATCACATCCAATGAAGGATGGAACTCTGGTGCTAACCAAGCAATCAAGGTGTGGAATATACAGTCAACTCTCATTATTTGTGGCAGTTACATAAAGTTGCCATGCACGCCGAATTCGCAAATACTGAACTTTGCTCCTACGGGCAATACAGGGTTCGGTTCCTGCAAGCCTCGGATCACAATATTTTTATTAAAGGAGACACTACTTGTGTTATACAGGTTCGTTTGCCAGTGTCCTTGTAAAAAACAAACAAACAAACAAACAAAAAAACAAGCCTGTCCCATCAGTGCTGGAAACCTGCTTACCCACATAACCCTTTTCCTGCATAACACTCAGTATTTTAAAAATTCTTCAGCAGCCTCCTGATAGAAAGAACCTGCCTCGCCTGAAAGTTTTTACCTTTTCTCATGCTGTGATGCCTTCCAAGCCTCAAAAGCCAGCCAGCACCGGCTCAGAAGGGTGTAATGCTTTCCTAACCCTGGGAAACATGACTGTAAAATTCTCTGGTTTTTAGTTGCACAATAATGTAGTCCGCTTTTTTTTTTTTTTTAAGCCAGACACCATCTTGTGAATCCGCAAATATAGCTGCTTTTCAATCTTTTCCACATCTTCGTCACATGCCACAGATTTTACTTCAGCATTTTCCAGAGTGGTGAATTTCATCTTTCTCTGGAAGTTTTCGTTAACATTGAACTCACAGCCAACAGTGCTAAAACTCGTGCTTGAATAAAGCTCATCTAACACTTATTGTCTCCATTAGGCACATCCCGGCTTTCTAGCCATAGGGACCCCAGACGGCATTTCAGGACTACATTTAGGTGCCACTCTATACAGGGAAATAGCCAAAAAAAAAGGACAAAAATAATTGGGGAGACTAAAATTTTTTGCCGCGCTCTCTGCGCATGTCTGCAAATGATATGAGAAGTGCCGTGTTGATTTGGGGGTTACAAATAAATTCTGGCAAGCAGGTGAATTCCCAGATATGGCTTCCACAAATAATGAGGATGGGCTGAACAAGTCGGGGAACTTTTCAGGCAACCAACCAACTATGCTATTTTTAGCAATGGTGAGTGTCACCAAAAGCTCTGTGCATTAATTCCTTTGTGACAAAAGCAAAACACATTAGAAGTGATAATTTGATAAAGCTTATTTGGACAAAGCAGGCAATGTTTAATCCCTTCTAATGTCTTTCCCTATTCAAAGCGAACAACGAGTTCATAAAGAAGCCAAATATTGGAGCCTCTTTGGTGATGAAGTGGCCAATCTCTAGAAGTTACTTGATATCCTGGCTTAATGGGACACAAGCTAGAACTGTTTTCTCCCTAGCCCATTGCTCAAATCCATCTGACCATCTGTCACCTGTCTTCCTACCCGTCGGATCCAAAAGACAACGCTCTGTCAATACCCGATGGGCGTGGGCAGTGGTGTGGCTCACACACAGTAGACCTAACACTCCAAAATGTGTTTGCTCTTTTTCACAATCACCCCGTGCTGCTGACTCGCGTTCAACAATCTTTCCTTCCACACCACCCACTTTTCCAGTTAAAGAGGTTAATCATTCTGCCTTTCTTGACTGCCATTCTTTTTTTTTTTTTTTTTAAAGATTTTATTTATTTATTTGACAGAGAGAGACACAGCGAGAGAGGGAACACAAGCAGGGGGAGTGGGAGAGGGAGAAGCAGGCTTCCTGCAGAGCAGAGAGCCCCATGCGGGACTCGATCCCAGGACCCTGGGACCATGACCTGAGCCGAAGGCAGACGCTTAACGACTGAGCCACCCAGGCGCCCCTTGACTGCCATTCTTCCTACAAGACGGCCAAATATGAGGAAGGAAGACTTTTCACAACCATTCTCATAGACCCTCCCAGGCATTCGGTTCACATCGTGCTCACTCCTGATCCACGTCTGACCAGGGCTCGAGTTCACTTACTCTCTAGCTCACTAATGAGCTGGTTGTTATGTAACTTGACAGCCCGATGCTGTTCCACCTGATCTTCCAATTCAAATATGGTTTCCTTCATGTCTTTAATCTCCGCATCACTCTCTGACGCTTTCTCTTGCAGTTTCAGGCTGGTTCGGCTCAGTTGTTCTGCTTGATGATCACAGATCTCCTTCAAGTAAGAATAATCCTTTTCCACCTAGAATGAAAGAAAGGTTGCCTGGTCAGTTTACCAGGAAAGAGTTCCTCACCCATCAGCATCAGGCTCATCCATGCAACGGTGGAGGAAGCTCTTGGCATGTGCTATACCTGGTATAATTTCTTTCTTTCTTTTTTTTTTTTTTTTTAAAGATTTTATTTATTTATTTGACACACAGAGAGAGCGAGAGAGAGAGAGAGAGAGAGAGAGGGAGAGAGCACAAGCAGGGGGAGCGGCAGGCAGAGGGAGAAGCAGGCTTCCTGCATGAGCAGGGAGCCCGATGCGGGGCTCGATCCCAGGACCCTGGGATCATGACCTGAGCCGAAGGCAGCGGTTTAACCAACTGAGCCACCCAGGCGCCCCCTACCTGGTATAATTTCTGCATTCTTAGCCACGTAGATAGCCACGGCTATAAATATACAGAGAAACGTGACTGAATCTGCAAACGGCCAAATATGGTGGAGCCTGTGTCCCTCCCTACAGGCATGAAGGAAGCTGCAGGTAGTTAGGTGCCCTGCGGTCCTGTGGCTGGGTGCAAGAGCGCTTCCCTGGGAGGCTCTTCTGGTACTGCACCCGGAGCGTTGGCCTGGATGCTGGCGGGAGGCTCCCCTCCTCACATCCGCTATGGCGCAGCGCCCTCTGCTGGGGAATCCAGGAACAATGCCCCCGAGACCCGACCGATCCCCTGCAAAGGCCAAATGTCTTTAGCCATAAGGTACTAGCAGGTACAGTGTTTCTTTAGAGAAATGCGACATTCGTGTGACGGAGAACACCAGCGAAAGGCACAGAACTGAAACATGGGCATGCACCAGACACAGAGAAGTGGCACAGGACAGGCACTCATTTCACCTTTTCAATTCTGAATCATTAAACATTTTAAATACACAGAAAAGCACCCAGAGGGACAAGATAATAACCATGTGCCCAAACGGACTTCACAGTGATTATAATTTGCCACATTTGCTAAATATTTTTACTTTAACAGGATTTAAAGTCCCAACCTTCTCTCCTGCCCCAGAGAGTAATTCACATTATCCGAAAAGTGGTGTGGTTGCTGCTTGAACGGTTTTTCACTTTTACTGCATGTGAATGTGCCCGTGATAATACATAGTATTGTTCTGTTTAAAAAATTTATTTTATTTTTTGTTTTATTTTTAAGTAATTTAATCTCTGCACCCAACTTGGGCTCAAACTCACAACCCTGAGGTCAAGAGTCACATGCTCTGACTGAGCCAGCCAAGCGCCCCATTTTAAAACTTTTATACAAATCATATTATACTGTAATTTTGCTTTTGCAGTATACTGTCACACACTGTATTATACGGTAAGATGCTTTTGTCCTGTACTATACTATACTTCTTATGTTTTTGTAAAACTTTTTTTTGTAAGATTTTTATTTATTTGAGAGAGAGGATGAGATAGAGATAGAGAGCATGAGAGGGGGGAGGGTCAGAGGGAGAAGCAGACTCCCTGCTGCGCAGGGAGCCCAATGCCAGACTCGATCCAGGCACTCCAGGATCATGACCTGAGCCGAAGGCAGTCGCTTAACCAACTGAGCCACCCAGGCGCCCCTGTAAAACTTGTTTTTAACCGTGTTTTTGAGATGTAGCCACACTGATATCCACAATGTTCTGTCATTACTTTAAATGTTTCGTAGTATTCTGCTGTCAGAATATACCAATTATTTTAGTATGAACTCTGCCCCTTTTCTATAGTCCTTTAATTCATGTCACCAAATAGCTATATATTTACTAACTAATGTAAGGCTGGTACCTGATACATGTCTTCCTAGATTTGGGGGCATCTCCGTATACATGGGGGGCCCCCGAGTGAACATCCGACGAATGGATAAATGGCCACCGGACAGCAGGACCGCACTGCTTTTCAGTTGGGATGTTGTGATGGGGAATAAATAAAGAAGGAAGGAAAGAAACTGGGGGGAGAATGAGGAGACAACCAGCATGGGAAAGAACCAGAGCACGCCGCCTAGCTTAAGGGTGTGCACTGGTCTGTGAAACTGATATTTCAGTTATAAAGGTGCGTGGCTCCATACTGCACTAATGCGTCACTGTAGCTGCCGCGGGACATCGAGGGGCCCGGACTAACCTGGAGCCAGACCGCCAGACTTTAAATTCCAATTCTGCCCCCCTAAGCTGTGTATACAACATTAGATGACAGTATAACACAGGTCCAAGAGAACTACAACACGTGAGCCAGAGCCAAAGTCTTCGACCGGACGATAGCTACATAACAAACACAAGATGATTTTTAAGGAGAAAGGAGGCAACGTGTTTTACATACGAGAAGGTTGACGTCCGACAGCATCTGAAAAGCAGCCAGGGTGGGCGGCTTGTCAGCCCTGCCTCCTGAGTCAGACCGTGGCTTTCTGCAGAGCTGGCCGGGCTCCGTGTCAGGGAAGCCTCGGGCTGAGGGCCTGCTCACCTGGCATCTAGAAACATGCATGTTACTTGGGTGGGACTACTGTGGGCCAGGAGTGAAACTGGAGGGTGTAACCAGGGAACCAGAAGGATGAACACCCCGAGGTGGGAGGGGGGGTTCTCTCCGTGCAGCTGAGGCTGCTGGCCCCCCCAGGGCCCTGACCCAGCTTTACTCCCTTCGTGTTGGCTTGTCATGATCACAAGCACCAAATGGCAAGCAGAGCGGTGGGGAGGGGCCGCTGGGATGTGTGCTGCAGACGGCTGGGGCCACTGAACCCGTAAGTCAGTAGGCTGTTTCAAATCACACACATCATTCTTCCTTCTTAATTTGGGAATCATTCTCTCAAGTTTAGCAATATATTCCAGAAAGCTCTGTTATGAAAACCACCACCACCACCACCACCACCACCAACAGAAACCCTTAAGTAACTTCATAATTTCTGCCTGCAGGAGCTTGCTGGGTAATAACAGGCAGCTATTTTCATATTCATTTTACAGATTAACAAATGGAGAGAGGGAGAAGTAAAGCCACTTGAAAAGAGTCCAATTTATCAGGTAGCTAGGGCCAGCACCTTGTACTGCCATGACCCTCTGGAGTTCTAGGTTGCCGTCCACAGGACTGGCCTTCCCACTGGCCAATCTTTTCGTTCAACAACTACGCTATCAGACAACCAGCAAGGTGATTTCCAATGTCTCCTTTTCAGAAAAGAAATCCCTTTCACGCATTCCAGGGAAGACCTCTCATCTTCAAAAATCAACTTGCTCTAGACATGGGGTGTGCAGAATTGCATTACAAACAGAGTCAAATGAATTTCCCCGGGGAGCCCCAGTCCTTCCTGGAGACGGGTGGTTAGAGCCAGGCCCAGAGGCAGATGGCAGCAGAGACCACTCGGGACTCCCCCACCCTGCAGGGCTCAGCCCGGTCTCCAGCCTTCCAGGATGGGGGACACAGAGACAGGGAGAGCAGCTCTGAGAAGAGGCGAGACCCTTTCCCCTGGCTTGTGAGACGCTGAAACTGAGGAAAAGGTTATCTTCGAGGGTCCGCACTCCCAGGCACTGGAAACTACTCACGTCACTTCCAGGGTCGGGCCAACTTTCTGGCCTGAGAACTAGATGTTCTCTTCTGGCCACATTCCTGCTGTCTCCACCCCACAAGCTTCCCTGGTGACCTCCTACTCCCCTCAAGATCCAGGTTGTAAATCAAACAGAAGAACATGTCCTGATGACTCAGGGCTTCACTGTGAATTTCTCTATTGTGTTCTAATCAAGTAAAATTCTCCTCATTCACTGAGACTTGGAAGGTGGTTTTCTTCCGACCAAAACTCTTTGTCCTTAAGACTACAGTGTGTCGGAGTCCTCAGGTCTGCCTCGGATGTTTTTCTATCTCTTCACTGCCACGTAACCAGGAAGCAGCACAAATCAGCGATGAGGGGTAAGAGTTCTGGGGTCAGACCCCGCTTTGAACCCTGTCCTTCGTCAATTCATCAATTTAGCTAGTCGCCTAGCCATTCTCTGCCTCAGCTTCTTCAGATGCAAAAAATTAGATAACGACAATATCTCTAGCATAAAATTATGATTAAATCAGATTAAATGATCTAAAGGTTGAAGAGTGCCTAGCACATATAAAGCCCTAAAACATTATTATTAAAATATGATCATAAATTTTACTTTTTAACATATTCATAGCATTATAGCAGCTTCTCCCCTAATTCGGTTACAAGTGTCTCTGACATTCACTCATTTATTCAACAAGTATTCCCTGGATACCTAATATATGGAAGAAGTCACAATGTTAAAATTACACAGCTGATCCGTGAACAAGGGGAAGGGGGCGGTTAGGGTCACGAACCTCCCCACCACAGTCAGAACTTTATGACTTCACTAAACCGGAACTTTTGGCTCCACCAAAACTTAACCACTAATAGCCTTCTATTGACTGGGAAGCCTTATCGATAACATAAACAGTGGGCTGACATATATTTTGTATGTGATATGCATTATGTACTGTATTCTTACAATAAAGGAAATGAGAGAAAAGAAAATGTTATTTAGAAAATCATAAGGAAGAGAAAATACATTTACAGTACTGTACTTGCTGGGAAAAAAAGCCCACATATACAAGGACCTGTGCTGTTCAAGGGTCGGCCGTACAGAACGTCAATAAACTTGGAGTGATTGCTTTAGTAACTTCACCAGGAATAAGAATGTGTTATTTTTGTTGCATTTGTTTTTACATCTAACTTGGTTCCTCCAAAACTCCTTTTGCTTAATTCTTGGCCCTGTTCCGAATATATACTGCTGATGGAGAGCCATATTTCATTCATGATGGCCAAAACTTGAACTTTTTTTTTTTTTGTAATGCTGCCCCGCCAAGGTAGAGGAGAACATGCTAATTCGTTTACACTTTTGTTATGGAAAAAGAAAAATGGCTATAATAAACACTCAAAGAAGAGGGTAAAAATCTGTATTTCACTTTGGGAACTTCCTAGATTTTCCAGATGAATGCTCACAGAGGGGCTTCCCGAGTGCTCACCCAGGAGAAACAAATGCTGGGGCTTCGCAGACAAGTCCTAAGGTCAAGTGAAGGGAAGAATGGTGTTCAGGCGTAACGTCAGGAAAGATATGAACATGTCTAAAGGGAAAAATGGGCCCCTCAGAAGGGAAGGGGGAATCAGCCCAGGAATTCCAGAAAGGGAGAGCCCACACTTGGGTCTACGGGAGAAGCAGCGCCCCCTCCTCTGAGTTACATGGAGGCACAGGGGGCAGGAGCACAGATCCAGTGGGTCTGGTCCTATTGGCAAGACCACCCTTACTCAAACATCGGATGTCTCTTGGACAAACCCTCAGGTTCAGCTCCCACCCCCCTGCATAAGGTTGCAAGAGCAGAGCCCTACGGGGGGGGGGGGGGCGGGGAGGAGGTTGGGGAGCCAAGGGAGCCGGCAGTCACGCGACATGTGACTGCTGTGTGTCCTGGGCCACATGACTGTCATGTCTGACCTAATAAAGGACAAAAGGGCATTCTGGCTCTACAGAGGCCACTTCCTAAGCTCCAGCTCCTGGTGCACAGCAGACTTCAAGCTCTGCGCTACCAGGCTGGGGCCTGAGGCACAGTTCCTGAGCAACATCCCCCCTTGGAGGTTTGCCGGTGCAGAGCCTGCAGGCCTTTCCCCAAGCTGCCTGGACAAGTGTCTCCTCTTGACTTCTTCGGGAGAGCTGGAAAACAGGCTCTGTCACACAAATTTCTTTTCCTTTCCTTCCTTTTTTTTTTTTTTTTGAGAGAGCGCACGTGCAAGGTGGGGGTGGGAGAGGAGGGGCAGAGGGTGAGGGAGAGAATCTTAAGCAGGCTCCACGCCCAGCTTGGAGCCTTAGATCGTGACCTGAGCCGAAACCAAGAGTCAGATGCTTAACCGACAGAGCCACCCAGGCGCCCCCACACAAGTTTCTTATTGCCTTCTTCCCAGCATGAAGTCACAGGACTCTGCTCTGCCCAGACAACTGATAAACTGTTGTCAGCCAAAGGCACTGGAGAGAATAGGGAAACGGTCTGAGTTGAAGACCACTGAAATGTCCATGTCTTCAGCCTGAACAATTCAACCATAACCGACTCTCCCAAGAGTACCCAGTGCATGATGCATGAAGGGGAAGTGGTCCCTACGTTCTCCTGAACTCCACCACATAGATTCACCAATACTTCTGAGCTCCTCCAAGACGCCAGGGATGGGCAGGCGGCTTTCGTATGAGTGATCCTAGCCCATCTGCCGTGGGGACAGTGACCCAACAGAGCTGAGGGCCCATCTTTGTCACATCTTTCTCTCAAATCCTGGTTTTGCCACTTGTGACCAGTGGCCCCCCCTAATTAGTTAGGCCTGGTGACCAATACTGGTCACACAGGGATTACTGTACCCCTAGTTTCCCCTGACCACTCACAGCAAGTGTTTCTTTACAATCTCCTTTCTCCTCTGGAAGAGACACCTGAGTTTCTATAGTGAGAACTAAATTTCTAAGGATACCACCTGCAAGCTTTTGACCTTGGGGGGGAAGAATCAGTATTTTCTTTTAAAACTTCTGTGTTTCAAGAATGTTGTAAAAACATTCTAACTTGAAATCAAGATCCCGAAACAACTGAAAATTTGAACGTCAGAAAATCATAAACCTGGATTGCATTATTGTCCAGAAAACCAAGAATCTCATGCAACGACATGCTCCTTGCCGCTGGCTGGGGCAGCCGTATGAGAGGCTTACAGGAGGCTGAGCAATCAGGACTCTGGAAAGGAGACCCTTCCTCAAAGTCGTACGGTGGCACATTTTATAATCACCCAGGAAGCTGCCAGCAAAATTTCTGTCTTGGAGATTAGAGAAGCTGACAAGAATGGAGATACTAGCTGAAGACAAAGAAAGGAGAGGAATAAAAAGCCTCCAAAATAATCACAATGATTGTAAATGTCCTACCAATTTTCCATTTACTGTGGGGAACAGATCCATCTTGTACCCCCCCCAAAGAGGTAAATTTTAAGGCTTTTCAGAGGCTCTTCTCACAGTATCTGACTCATTTATGTAATTTAGCCAAACTGGAAACTTACATGGACTTACTACATCTATCAGATCATAGGATGGTTTGGTATTGCTTTTCACTCTCTGTAAATATGTGACCTTGTTATTTCTCATAATATTCATATTTTGCCAAGAATTAGAGTGGATGAATGAAGAGTTCGAGTAGAAGCTGTTTATCACCAAGAAAACTGCTTGGTGATGAACAGGACACTTACCTTGACATCTGCTTAAGGCAGTTAAACATGAAAGTTCTATGCAAAAATGTCTGGCGAGGCTATTGAGAACCTAAAAATTAGGATTTACCCCAGGAATGCACAGATGATTTAACACTAGACTACCTTAGAAAATCTGTTATTGTAATTTATCTCATTAACAAGTAGAGAAACGACCGTGATCACATAAAAACTACTCTAAGATCATGGCAGATATATAAGATCTACAGTAGATGTAGAAAAAATTCAATCTCCAACCTTTTTTTTAAAAAAAAAAAAAGCAAGCAAAATACTTGTATCACTCAATAAAAGGTACACAACAAGTGCTTACAACAGACATCCTTGATGAAATGTTGAAGGCACTCCCTTTAAACAAGGCCAAGGTCCCTCCACCACCACACCTCTATTCAGCACTGTGCAGCAGAGAGGGGCCTGCCCAAGGTCATAGACTGAACCATTAGCTAAGTCAGGAATACCCAAGCTTTCCACCTACCAATCCACCACCTTCCCATCCTTCATGATGGTCTTGTGCTGAAAGTGTTCCTGTTTCTTTGGGGCATGAGTCTCTTACATCTTATAACTTGAATTCATGGTTGCTGGTGGATTAGTTGATATCCTGCATTGGGGCTTCTACAGTAAGCTTCCAGGCAGCCTAGAAAGTCTGGGTTTTTACCTTTTCAAAGGTAACAGAAAAGGACAGGAAGGTTAGCACAGTTTACAACTCCACTGCAATTACAGATCGGTGCCCCTGCACACATAAGACAGCGCAAACTTAGGGGCGCCTGGGTGGCTCAGTCGGTTAAGGGTCTGCCTTCGGCTCAGGTCATGACCCTGGGGTCTTGGGATCGGCCCAAGTCAAGCTCCCAGCTCAGTGGGGAATCTGCTTCTCGCCCTCCTTCTGCCCCTCTGCCTGGCTCATGCTCCCTCTCTTAGATAAAGAAATAAAATCTCAAAAAAAAAAAAAAAAAGCACAAAATTACAGACCTAGGATCTCAATACATATAAAAGAAACTCCTATGTGACATGGTGCTTCACACACTCTTACCTCAGAATACCAGCTAGAGCTCTTTCATGCTACTGACCAATGTTTGATCATTCTAATCAGCAAGTAATATAAAAATATGGAATATATGAATAATATAACAGCTTGGTTTAAAACATACATGCTGTACCTTGTACTCCACAGAGAATGCAAACCTTTTTCCTTTTTCTCCAAATAAGACTTAGTATGTCCCAGAAAATGCTAAATTTTATTGTCTTCATGTAGCTAAAGCTTATATAATAAAGGGCAAATTCATACCTTTAAATGCTTTCATTATCAACCAAGAAATGACAGACTTAAAGAATTTTACTCAAAATACTAAGAAGAAACCAAGGAAATGTATAAAAGCAGAACGATAGGAGTAATAAAGATAAAAGCAGAAACAAACTAATCAAATAGATTTAACAGCAGAATTGATAAACTAATCCAGCCGGGTCTTTATTCAAGGAATGTGGAGTGACATACTTTATCCTTCTGAATAAGAAGATTAGATATTTTAACTATGTTGATACAAGTTTGTATGCATGCCTGAACGTGCATACACCGAGGAAACATCTGAAAAGACATACAGCAAAATGCTAGCTGCGTTTTTCTCCAAGTGGTGGGGTCAAAGGTAATATTAATTTTCTTCTTTCTAGGTTTCTGTAGTTTCTAAACCTTCTGTAATGAATACATAATTTCATGACCAAAAAAAGTAAAGCTACTGTGTTGAGATACTAAATGACTTCTTGGTGACACATACATTCAATGTAATGTCAATCAAAATACAAAGAGATAGATGAAGGACTGAGTTGGGGGACTTCAAGAAGGTCACCCGGGAGGTCAAGCTTTTTGCAACAGTGATGGAGGGGAACCCATCCCACAGACATTATAACTTAACGTAAAGCTATAATTACCACCTTAAACTTCAAAATGGGCACCTGGCTAGTACCTTCTAACAGGATTGCTTCCATACTTTCGATAAGATGCTGTAAGTTTAGAACACCGACAGTGATTAAAAAAACTCCTAACGCTACCTAACGCTCAGATCGTCAGACAGACAGCCCAATGCCACAATCCAGTTGCAACAGACTAATCTGAAGGCAGATGAAGCCATAGAGAAAAAAATCCCCCTGTGAGCTCCTGGCACAACTTGTCTCTTAAAACAGTGACAACCAAGGTAGGGAGTGGCTTCAATCTCTGTCACCTGGGAAGCCCTAACATCACAGCCCCAGAGCCTGGAGGGAAAGGGAAACAGGAAGCCACCTGTCCATACCTTCCTGGCATCGCTGCGAGCCAGCAGAATGTCACAGAATTACCAGCAATCTTCATCATGTGACCAAGTTCCAGACCGATTAAAGGATTATTTTTTAAAAATGAAATTGTGATCATTTAATTTCAGTGGGGGTTGGGGAAGATCTTTCCCGGTGAAGAAGGGGAGGAGAAGAGAGGCAATGAAGCCCAGATGTGAATGACCCAGCGACTCGATACCGAGCCCTGGCAGGGGTTCAGGAAAACAGACACCCTCATGGATCGGCTGGTGGGAACAAACCAGGATGGTATTTCTGGGGGGCAAACTGGCTGAAGGTATCGAGTGCCTTTAAAATGGTCATCCTCTGACACCGTAAGCCAATGTTTAGGAATTTTTCCTAAGGAAATGATCAGAGGGATATACAAAAATGTCTTTACAATATCAAAAGACGGGAAAAGAATATAAATGTTCAACAAACAGGTGACCAGTACATATGAAATATTTATATAAGAGAATACTGTCTGGCCCTAAAATCATGTTTCAAAGAGTAAATGAGCAGAATATTCTCAGAAAATATTAAATTAAAAAAGAGTATGTACAAGATTAGCCTAAAAATTTTTTTAAAAGATTCACTTATTTATATTTGAGAGAGAGAGCACGTGTGCACATGTAGGGGGAGTAACAGAAGAAGAAGAGAGAGAGAGAATCCCCAGCAGACTCTCCGCCGAATGGGGAGAGTTATGTGAGGCTCAGTCCCACAACCCTGAGACCATGACCCAAGCTGAAACCAAGAGTCAAACTCCCAACCGACTGAGCCACCCAGGCACCCCTAAAATTTTTTTTTTAACTCGTGGGACACACACACACACACACACACACACACACACACACACACACACAAATCTGAAAGAAAACACCAAAATAGTGGTTATATTATTACTTGGTAGGGAAATTAGGGATGATTTTAATTCTCTTGTTAGCGGTTAGCAGCCCAAAGCATGCTAACTGATCTGGGTAACTCTCTCTCATTCTGAGCCAGTTAAGACTCAGCTTATTTGCTACCTCTTCCAACAAGCCCTCCTGCACTACCTTCGTTTGCCCCCTATTATTCTAGGTGTTCCTCCTTGGCACGGGACTCTTGAGCTGTCCTCTATGATACTCTTTCTCCCTGCATCGTATTCACTCATTTGATTCACTATATCCCTGCTACACTTTGAACTGCCTATAGTCAGAAATTGGGGTGTTTCATTTTTGTATCCCCGATCTGTCTGCAGTGGGACAGATCTTGAAGATGGAACGCTGGATTCGTGAATGAAATTGGTTGAGCTAAGGATTCTCGGCGCTCTGTGAATCTAAAGGTCAAAGAGGGGAAGGCTAAGAAGGATGGGCAAACACGGGCACAGAGGTACCTCCTTACCTTGGCCAGGAGGCTCGAAACATGTTTAATTTCACCATGGGCCTTCACTAATTCTTGCTTGAGCTCGGTGCAAGACAGCTCCAGCTGATCTTTCTCAGCTTGAGCGACTCTCAGCATTTCTTGAACCTCACGACCCTCTGCCGTGTGCCCCATGGGGCTGGTCTCCGTAGCTTTCTGCTTCTCATTCTCCAAATGAGCCTTCATCGACCCATGTTCCATCTGCAGCCCTTCGAGCGTGGCTTTACACTCTTCCAGACTTTGGGCCATTACGCCGTTATTACGCCGTTCCAGGTCCAGAAACCCATTCAGTTTTTCGTTTTCTTCCTTGAGGTGTTTAATCATTTCTAAAGCGCCTTGGTTTTCTTCCTCAACCTTCCGTAAGCTACAGGTCAGCTGCTGCTGAATGTTGAGCAACTTCTCTCTTTCAAAGCGACCCTGGTCAAGAATTTCTGCGCACTTCTGCTCCAGCTCAAGGATCTTTCCTTCTTGCGTGTTGGGCTCCTCATTCTTCACTCGCTCTTGTAAGAGATTTAGGAGTTTCTCGTTTTCCTGACTGAGCTGCTCGGCCCTCTCCCGATGCTGATGGAAGGACGTTTCTAAAATCGTCTTCTCGTCCACGAGTTTCTCATTTTCGGCCGTCAGTTCCTGCACCATTTGCTGCTGGTCTGACAGTTCTTGCAAAGTGGCCTGCAGCTCCTCCGCGGTGCTGTGGTGGTTTTCCTCCATCTTCTGTATCTTCTCCGTGAGGGAAGCCAGGGAAAGTTCGCTCACGTTGTTCGGGGAACTGCCGGTGGCCGAACACTTGGAGCTCTTAAAGGGGTTGCTGGTAGAGGACAGGGGCCGGGAGGGGGTGTCTGCGGTGATGTGCTCGAAATCAGAGGCATCCGGGGACAGAGAAGCTTTGGTAACGTCGCTGCTTGAAGAGCCTGACGTCCGTAACGCATTTTCATGTATGCTGTTCCTGTATTCCTCGATTTCACCTGACAACTGATTTCCAGTCGGGCTGCCGAAGCTTGACTCGTGAGTTATGGATGTTGGGCAGCTGCTCTCACCGGTGTGACTCACGCCTCCCTCGGAATTGGGGGAGTGCTCCAGGTAAGTCAGTTTCTCCCTCAAGGCCCGGTTTTCCTCCTCGAGATCTGCAAGCTCTTTCTGAAAATTCTTGTTCTTCTCCTCAAGAGCTTTTATCAAAGGTTCTGAGTCACTGGGCGAGGCGGATGTTCCGTCTAGATTGGAGTCTGAAGCCTCAGCTCCTTCGGTGCTTGCAGTCCTTTTCCCCTTGCATTTCTTCAGCTCACTTCGAAGCCTGTTAATTTCACTATCTTTCGCTTTGGCTTCTGCCAGAAGTTCCCGAACCTGGGACTCGAGCACGGCCTTTTCCCCACCTTCATGCTCTTGCTTGGGTCTCGTGGAAGTGGTCCTCAGGTGCTTAGTAGGGGTGGGTGTGCTGGAGGAAGCTGGACTGGACACCGACTTCCTGGGGTTGGAGGGACCGCGTGGCACAGTTCTCTCTCTTGAGACAGTTACTGAAAGTTCTCGAGGAGCTGGAATGCCCGTCCGTTTGGGTGTAGTCACAGCCCCTAAGGACAGAAGGAGTAGAAACCAATGAAACAAGGCACGCACTTTTATAAATGAAACCCAAGTGACTTCAGCTCACATGGGATAGTGAAGAGGGTGACTGTGCCCTCTACTCATATCCCATCCCCGCCCGCCCCCCCCCCCCCGCTCTGCGTAAGTATTTGGGTCTGATTGGCGTTTCTGTGCCTCCCCCCACAGCCCTATACTCTGGGGGAAGCTGGACTCCAAGCCTGAGCTCCTCCTCATAAGCCACAGTTGCTGGTTCAAGGCATGGGCACACCCCTCAACCGAAGTCAATAGAACAGCAGGAGAGGGTTTCTGGGTGAGCTCCTAAAACATTACTGCACATGAGTAAGGGATCATATAAGTCTGGGAATGGCTGCAATCACAAGAGGAAGGTGAGAATACAGAGTATAGAAAGAAGGAAACGAAATTTTTAGTAGCACTGTGGAGATACCCAATCAGTCAACCCTGGAACTTAGCCTAGAGCTGGCCTTCCAATGACATAAACCAATAAATACTCTTTATCCAAGTCACCTTAAATTGGGTTTTCTGTAACTCGCAGCTTAACGCATTTGAACCATAACCTTGGCAATTGAACAGCTTTTTGACAAAATGCAAGTTCATTCTGAATTTCTTAAACATTTTTTTTAAAAATTCACCAACATCTTGTGAATGAGCACAAATTTGACCAAGAAATCATAAGACACAAATCATACCAAGTTAAGACTAATCTAATCCAGTGACACACTGCTTTTATCATAGGTGGAAATGGTGTGCTTCTCTGTATTCAGAAAGACAAGAATAAATGGAGTGAGGACATATTACACGTATCTATGGCACAGTTTTAAATGTTAACGGGATTTACACAGTATGGAAATGACACAGAATTTAGAGTATTTATAATGGGAAATGGAAGGTAAAGAACTGTTCTCTATTTTGGTCTATCCTACATTACAATATTAAAATAAATTCTGGGGGTGAAAACCCAGACATTGATCTCCTATATGCTCTAGAAATGAACCCACCTCAGAGGTTAAAGGGTAAATGAAAATTTTGGACCTACTTTACAAACTCAAAGACCCTTTGATGAATCAAGGCCGACTGCTATGATTTATCTAACTCTGCACGTTGGGTTGAAGGTCCTCATAACAAAGGACCCTAGAACGAGTCCCCAATCCCTGGGGCTCCACAAGGTAGGGGCTGGCGGGGGGATGCCCCCACAGACTGAGAGCAGTCCCCGTCCACAGGACAGAAGCAGAGCCCAACGTGGCACAGGAGCCCTAAGCCCCCTGCCAGGACTGCTGCTAAGGAGCACCTGCAGATCTGAGCATCCTGAAATCAGAGGTGATGATGTGAGGGCCAATGGCATTCACTGCTGTGTCTAACAGTCGAGTGCTTTTTAAAACTTTGATCATAAAGGCTAAGCTGGGGGCGCCTGGGTGGCTCAGTCGGGTAGGCAGCCAACTTGATTTTGGCTCAGGTCATAATCTCGGGGTCCTGGGATGGAGTCCTGCCCCTTGTCGTTGGGCTCTGCGCTCAGCAGGGAGTCTGCTTCTCCCTCTCCCTCTGCCCCCCCACCCCCGCTCATGCTCTCTCTTTCAAATAAATAAATAAAATAATTTAAAAAGATAAAAGAAGTAAAAGCTAAGCTATCATACTAATGTACAGAAAAACTGTATTTAAAGTTTTTAAAGTAACTTTCAAACTAAGTTACTGGAAAGCTAAGGGTACCATGATACGCACTTAGTACTTTTAGGTGTCTGACTTGCATCCTACTTAGTGGAGAAAATACTCGGTGAAGAAAAGATCTACTTAATTATTCTTGCAAAATGAAGATAGCAATCACTCGGCAATAAAACGTTTTAGTAACGCTGGTTCTCTAGAATGAAGTAATCCTGGCGAGGGCCCCGACGGAAAGTGGAAGATGAACTCAAGTTTTGCCGCAACCTTCGTCAGAACAGGCAGCCGGGAGGGTCCAGCACTGAGCGTCACAGACCCGCTGGCCGTTCCTCACGCAGCCCCTGAAACGAAGGCTCCTTTCAGCTATTCGTCAGTTCCGAAGATGGGCGGGGCTCAACCGGAACAGCAGATCAACTCTGTCATCACTTCCAGCCCAAGGGGAACTCCTCCCTTCTGCTGCCAAATCTCAGTTTATCCCCCACATAGGTGTGCTACTTGCACCTTACCTAACTCTGAGGAATTATTTTTAATGTCCAAATACATTTGTGAAATACACCCAGCTGTGTATTATGAGACACACAATCCAGTCGTAGTTGTTACATCAGTTCGGTTTTTTTAATCCGTTCTGACACCTCATCGGCACCGAAGGAAGTCACTAGTATTAGTGATTTCCTAAGCTTTTTTTTAAAAGGCTCTTCTCAGCTTTGTACACATCATTTCCAAAACTGAAATTACCAGAGGTTAAGTGTAGAGGGTTGCGAAAATTCACTGTCAGACCAGACTACGATTAGTGCACGGCGGCTCACCCCCGATCCGTGCGGATCTGCAGTGCAGCCGTCCCACGTCAAGGGCATGGACGGCGAGTCCTATCGCTCAGAATGTAATCAGAAGGTTCTACTACTTGGAATCCACCTCAAGTACTGTGAGTGAAGAAGCCTCACTGCTGAGCAATACATCCTGGAACCCTGAAACAGGGCACACCACCTGACACATATGACACACCATGGCAAGGCGGGGGGCACAGAGGTGGCCAGAAGCCTGGGGCCGATAGAGCAGGGACAGCTCTGCTGCTACTCCTACTTCTTGGGTCTTTTCCCCATTCTCCCACCAGACCATCACTTGTGCCTACGGAGGCTAGCTGTCTAACTGCATGAAGTTAAAATAAAAGCAAGCTCCACCTCAAGACTGGGAACACTAATATGATTTAAAAAAACATGTTTGATATGTTAGATTTTAAAATGCCAAATGAGGGGCGCCTGGGTGGCTCAGTCCGTTAAGCGGCTGCCTTCGGCTCCGGTCATGATCTCAGGTTCCTGGGATCGTTGAGCTCCCTGCCTTCTCCCTCTCACTCTGCTCCTCCCCCTGCTTGTGCTCTCTCTCTCTCTCTCTCTCACTCACTCTCAAATAAACAAAATCTTTAAAAGAAAAACTTATTTAAAATGTCCTCCCCCCTTTCTTTTCTGGTAACCAACCAGTCACAGTCCCTAAAACCTGCTAACTGGTTCTGGAAATGTTTCCATATTTTTCCTTTGTTTTCCTTTTGGTACGGATCCAGTCCAGGTCTTTAAGAATGTTCTGTCTGAATTTCTGAACTGTGCTCACAGGTCCTACTGATGCCAGTCTCTCCGAGCTTGGAGACGTAATGGACCAATAGCCCTTAAATAACTTGCTCGCTGTTCTGTTCCAGAATCTGTAAGCATTCCTGCCTGCTGCATCAATGTCAAACTTCTTCCCTGGGCTTTCAGGGTCAGGCATAATAGCATCCAAATCAACATATCCAACCTTTTCACTTTGGGTTTTTTTTTCCCCCCTCCAACATACCTATTTAACCCATTCAATGTCTCCAATATACCTATGGCTTATTGAAATAGCACTTCCTTTCCACTGGATCCTTCTGGTGGGCATTTAAACAAGATTAACTCTCTTCAATTACAAAAAAAAAAAAAGAAAAGAAAAGAAAAGAAAGGAAAACATCAGGGGCACCAGACTGGCTCAGTCAGTAGAGCACGTGACTCTTGATCCCGCGGTTGTTGAGTTCGAGCCCCATGTTGGGTGTAGAGATTGTTTAAAAATAAGATATTTTAAAGAAAGAAATCTGGAGTCCACATCGTCCTCCAGCTAATATCTGATTAGCTTCCCTTCCCCTGTCATTTACTCCTCTACCCACTGCCATGACTCAACCAAAACCCTGTCTGCTGAGGCCACTGACGACCTCCATGTGGACCAACACAACGAACATAATCAATCCTCTCAGCAGAGCTGGTACAATTCCTTCCTTTCTGAAGCATGCTTCTGATGTCCCGCTCTCTTAGTTTGTCTCCTGGCTCAGCAGCGGTCCTCTGTGCCTCTCCTTTGCTGGCTCCTCTTTCTCTCTCTGCTTCTACTTGTCAGAAGCTTCAGACCTAGGTCCTGGGCCTTTTTTCTTATTACAAATTCTTTTCCTGGTGATTCTACTCCATCTCATGATCTTAAAATACCACCTATATACTGATGACTCCCTAATTAACTCTCTTATATGGACCTCCCATCTGAGCAACAGATCTGAATATCAAACTACTTACTCAATAAGCATAATCAAATTACAACAAAAGTACCTCTAGTTTAGATCAAAGGCATAAGGGTAGACCAAGAAAGAGAGAACAGAATGTGCAAAAGGCCTGGAGTGCAGAGAGCCCTGGCAAGGAGGGGACTGATGCGGAAGGCTCATTTACAGAGGGTTCTCAAGGAAGGCCTCACTGACATAGCTTGAGACTCAAGGTAATATACACCCATTACAACAAGGCCGGGATACTTGGAAGGAAGAAAAAGACAGCACAGGAAAAAGCTCTCAAATTTTTTAAATACTTTTTTTTTTAATTAAAAGATTCAGTAGAAGGGATGGAATACTGAATTCTCAGAGGCAACAAAGCAAATGCCTTCAAAGTTCTGAGGGAAAATGATTTTCAAACTAGAATTCTATACCCAACCTAACTATAACCAATCACAGAGGTAGAAAAAGCATTTTAAAACATAAGAAAACTAAAAAAAAATTAAACAGTAACACTCTTTCTAAGTAAGTTATTTGAAGATGTGATCCAGGAAAACAAAGGAGTAAACCAAAGAAAAAGAGGGTGAATGATGATCCTGGGAGAGCAGAGGTTCTAACAGAGCAAACCAGTCAAGGGAAGTCTCAAGATAATACCCACAGAGCAAGTCTGGAGAACAAATCCAAACCGAGTCAAGAGGATGAAGTGCCTCTGAAGGGAAGTTTCTTTGAAAGAACATCTGACTGGATGAAGAGTATGAAAGAAAAAATGAGGATACAATAAAAACAGTGGAAAAAACCAGAAACTTCATAAAAACAAGAAGTTGCATAAGAAAGGTCACAAAATCATAACACATGACTTTACTTTGCAGGAAATATATATATATAGTCACAATTACATTGGTACTACTTCAATTGACCTATACACAAAGTATGCAAGACGATTTTATAGAACATTGGAATATCATCCCAGCTAGCAAAAAAGGTTAAAGTAGAGGGGCGCCTGGTGGGCTCAGTCGGTGACTCAGCATGTGACTCCTGCTCTCAGGGTTGTGAGTTCAAGCCCCACACTGGGTGTGGAGATTACTTAAAAAAAGATTAAAAAGCTTAAAAAAAAAAGTGAAAGTACAAATGAAAGAAACCGGGAGGTAAAAGACAGGTGGAAACAGCTGGTAGAAATGGTAGTGACAATAATATCTAACCACATCTTACAAAAGGAGAGTCAAAGATACTATAGACAATTGACAAAACAAGAAATAAAGATGGAAAATGTTACTGAAATAAAAGACGTAACCAAGAAAGGAACTTAAAAAAGTGATATTAAGACTCTAGGAGGAGGTGAAGTTATGAGTTAAATCCTCATCTGTCAGAGGAGGAGTCAACAAAATGTTTAAATTTGAAAAACCAAAAAACAGCTATGTCAGGAGAATGAGAAGACAAACCACAGACTGGGAGAAAATACTTGCAAAATACATCAATGATAAAGGGCTGTTTTCCAAAATATACAAAGAACTCAAGAATAAGAAAACGAACAACTTGATTAAAAATGGGCAAAATACCTGAACAGACACCTCGCCAAAAAAGATACACAAGATGGCAAACAAGCATATGAAAAGATGTTCCACACCACCTGCGATTAGGGAGCTGCAAATTAAAACAATGAGAGACCGCTACACACCGATGAGAATGGCTAAAATCCAAAACGCTGACACCTCCAGCTGATGAGGACGTGGTGCAATACGAACTCTCATTCATTGCTGGTGGGAATGCAGAATGGTGCAGCCACTGGGGAAGAAGGTTTGGCAGTTCTTTACAAAACTAAACACACTCTTGCCATGATTCAGCAATCGCATCCCTTGGTATTTACCCAAACGAGTTGAAAAGTCATGTCTACAAACAAACCGGCACAAAGCTGTTTACAGCAGCTCTATTGATAACTGCCAAAACATGGAAGCCACCAAGATGTCCTTCAGGAGGTGACTGGAGAAACCGTGATACATCCAGGCAACGGAGTATTATTCAGTGCTGAAAAGAAGTGTGCTATGAAGCTACATAAAGAGGGAGGAAGCTTAAATGCAGATTGCTAAGTGAAAGCAGGCAGCCGATCTGAAAAGGCTATATACTGTATGATTTCAACTACCTGACATTCTGGAAAAGGTAAAGCTATGGAGACAGTAGAAAGATCAGTGGTTGCCAGGGGTTGGGGGAGAAGGAAGAACGAACAGGGGGAGCGCAGAGGATTCTTAGGGCAGTGAGTCTATTCCGTATGATACTATAATGGTGGATACATTTGTCCAAACCCACAGAATGTGAACCCTAATGTAAACCATGGACTCAGGGTGACTGTGATGGGTCAACGTCAAGTGCATGAGCTGTAACAATTGTACCACTGTGGCGAGGGACGTTGATGGTGAGGGAGGCTGTGCATACTTGTGTGGGGGGACGGGGGTTGTATGGGCACTCTGTGCTTTCCCAGTTTTGCTGTGCCCAAAACTGCTCCGAAAGCCTATTTAAAAAAAAAAAAAAATACGCAGTTTACGCAAGCACACGTGGTTAACTTTGAGAAGTGGGACAACAAATGGGAAGTACACGTGTAGGGCAACAGCAGTTTTGCTTTTCATGAGAAGGTCCCTGCCCTAGTTCATTTTCTAACCTGTGCATATACTATTTGGATAACGAGAATGGAGAAAAAGAAACGGGAATGTTTGCGAATACGGCGAGGAAGTAGGTAATCAGCAGTCAGTTGGTTTTACGGGCAGCACTGTTCCTTTGGACTTAGAACAAGTGAGATAAAAGAAAAAAGTCTGAGGTGACACAGCAAACAGAGGCACAGCCATAAGGAACTAAGTCTTGTTATCAAATCTCGGGCCCCACCTAGCCTGTGGCCGAAAAGCAGTTTTTTCCTAGCTGGACTACCCTCTGGGGAGTTTCAGTGGAGGGTTTTCTAGACATTCATATATCTCATATTAAATTTAATGGAAACTCCTCTGCAAACCAAACGGAGGAAAAAAGCACAAAAGAATCCTACACAGACTAATGAACCAAATTACTTGCTCGTTTTGCTGCCTATGCTAAAAGCAAACAGCAGGGTCCACATTTAGAGATGGTTTTTGTAATAGCATAAAAGTTTTCTGTCTTGTCTTCATTTTGCCCCCTCCCTTTTTTTCCCCTCAGAATGCCAAATTAATTTTGCTCGCACTCCACTTGCTCAGCAGCTTGGGTGAGAGTTTAAAACACTTGTAAATCAGCATCCTTCTCTTTCCCACATAGTCACACTGTTCCACAGCCACCGTGAACGGTGCTCCAGATGGGAGAGGGCCTCTGAACAAAAGCCCCCTAACACTCAGAAGGGGATCCGGCCCCGGGAGGACACAGTGACCACTCTGTGCTGGGTTAAGGGCAAGATAAGGCAGGAGACAAAGCGGCAGTGTTAACAAGAAGAGATAATGGCACGGACTGAACAGTTTCTTGCAGGCGGCCCACACAGCCGGGTGCTGGCATCTTCAGAAGAAAGCCAAAATGCAAAACGGCTCTGGAAGGGCAGCTCCCAACATGCCATTTGAAAAGCGCAGAGCAGGCGGGGACGTCTCCTTTCCATTGAAACTGAAGTGGCCCGGGGAACGGTTGGTCCCACAATTCACTCTGCGTGCTGGGTGAGCCTCCTGGCCCATTGTATGGGCCAAATGAAATCTTCATTCCCTAACTCAAGAGATTGGCACCTCTGCACAGGAGGTGCACCCCCAGGGTCCCTAGGCAGCAAACACTAAGGAGGAGGAGCTGAGGGCGGTGGGGCTTTAGTGAACTGGAAGATCTGCCTCTTTATGTGCAGCCTTCCTTTTGGTAAAGATGAGAAAAGATCCACTTCCCAGTTTATAAGTCTTTTGGGGGCGGGTGGAGCCCAATGCAGGGCTAGAACTCATGACCCTGAGATCAAGCTTTGAGCTGAGATCGAGAGTCAGATGCTTAATCGACAGAGCCACCCAGGCACCCCTACCAATTTGTGAGTCTTGACCCATTCTAGATCACACTTTAGCTCTGACTCCCTAAAATTATACACTTGGCTCACTGATAGCTCCATGCCTAGCAATCAGTGAGAAACTTCCAAGTGACACCATTAAAAGACACCAAATTCAGCTGAATTTGCAATTACAGAAATTTGAGAATTAGGTGGACCGGGTGTGCCGAAATAGGTTTATCTAGATTACCATCACTTTTTTCTGTTCTTTTTTCTTAAACCACGCATAGGTCAAAACGTAGAACTTTGAGGAATTGACCACATTCTTTAAATTAGGAGTTCACGATGCAGGAAATGGTCACACCAGTTTGTTTGTGTAGTGCTCTGGCTTTCGAAGCATTTTCATACACGTTAATTTGAGGCTCACAAAAATCATTTGGCAAAGTATTGTTATCTTCATTTTACGGATAAGGAAACCGAGACTCCGAGAGGCTTCACAATTTGCCCACGGGTCTCACAATAAGTACATCTTCCAGTACCTAAGGAACCACAAAATCGTATTATTTCAGAACTGGAAGAAACAGAGAAATCATGTAGCCTAATCTTTCAAACCAAGTAGTAGTGAGAGCATCCGACCTCTGTTGCTATTTACCAAAGTCTCACGTGCCAGTTACCAAAGATTTTCAGGGAAAGAGAACCCAGCATTAGACAGCCCTTTCCACTGTGGGAGGCTCAAAGAGCTGGACAATCCTTCTTTATATGTGGCTGAATTCGATCTTCATGAACATGGCACATGCTGGTTCCAGTTCTGAGACAATCTGGAACCACAAAGAACAAAAAGACTGCTTCTTCCACATCACGTCTGAATGTGAAGGCAGCCCTTTGTTTGTCCTTGGGTTTCTATTCCGTAAGCAGAGCACTCCTAATCCTTCCCACCAGGCCTCACGGGACCCGGGGTCATTCATCGGGTGGACTGCCTGGTGAGCCTCTGATTTAGCAACATCCCTCTGAAATGTTACCCAGAATCTCAAAAATGCTGCAGATGTGGTCACTACGAGCAAGGAATCTCCTAGTCACAAGGGAACACCCGACTCAAGTCTGCAACAATCAATGAGACATTTCTGGCTCACGCAACTGGAACTCTGGGGGCATGTCCGGCTTTGGGTCCAGCACAACTGAAATATGTTCTCGTGGCCCATCACCCTCCCCTCCCCTGCTCCTGCGTTCCTCAACAGGCCAACTTGCCTCACGGCAGGGGGAGGCCTGGACAGTTCCAGGCCTCACATCTGCATACCATCACACCAGGGAAGACAGCTAGGTCCCTGCCAGAGGCCCCAACAAATGTCTCCTCGCATCTCATTCGGCCTCGGCCTCTACCCAGCTCGATTCATGAAGGTCAAGGTGATAACACTGAATCACTGAAAGCAGGGGAAATTGGGGGAATTCTCCAAGGAGAATTCCTGACAGGAATGCCTGTTAGCAGATGCTGGGAACAAACCTCAAACGAATCGTGCCCACGACATGGTCTGGCCAACGCTGGGGTAGTTTCCCAGTGGTACAGTGCGTGGGTGTAATAATGCAACATATAGAAAATGGTATAGTACACCAGATTAAAACAAACAAAAAAGGCTCCAGACCCCAGTGGGGGATATTAGGTGACAAATGAAAGTTGTGTATACTGTTTAGCAAGTTACCACTGTTTCAGGACAAAGATTCCCCATAACTTCATGGCTAGAAAGAACCATTTTATTTTGCAGGTCAGGATTTGAGGAGAGGCTTGGCCAGGCTGTTCTAACTTAGTTCGAGGCTCTCAGCTGGTGGCAGTCCTACGGTCGCTGGGGCTCAGTCACCTGAAGACTGGCTGGGCCGGACATGCCAGCTGGCTCACTCGTATGGCAGACAGGTCAACCAATGCTGTCACGTGGGAGTGGAGCTGGTCCCTTGGTTGGAGCACTGTGGGGTGGGGGGCCTCTCCAACAGGGTGGTCTTGGGGTAACTGAACCTGTTATAGAATGGCTCGGGGCTCTGGGGGTATTTCTGCACACAAGGGGGGGGGGTCACTGCATGGCCTCTTATAAGCCAGCCTCGGCAGTCACACACGGTCCTAGTCCACCGGCTGAAGCATTCCTAGGCCTGCCCAGATTTAAGGCTCACATTCCTCGACGGAGTCAGTGGGAAAGTCACAGGATGCAAGAGTGCATGGGGTGGGAGGCAGAGACTACAACTCATCATGCCTCACTAGGCTGATGACACAGTTCTCTCTCACAGAGCCATTAACTGTGTGCCTCTGTTTCCCAAACTGGTGTTCTCCTCGTTAAAACGTCGAGACATGGAAGCCAATGTTAATTCCGCTGACAATCTGCCAGTTCCAGAGACACTGAAGACAGTGGGAAAGTTCACTCTGGTAAATTACAAGATTCTCAGTGTTTGGCACTTTATTGGGCAAGCTGGCCCTAGTCCCATTTCTTCAGTACAGTGAGAAGAAGCAGAGGCATGTGGCTCGGTGGGTTAAGTGTCCAACTCTTGATTTCAGCTCAGGTCATGATCTCAGGGTCGTGAGACTGAGCCCTGCGTTGAGTGTGGAGCCTGCTTAAGATTCTCTCTCTCCTTCACCCTCTGCCCCTCCTCCCACCCCTGCTCCCTCTCTAAAAAAAAAAATAAAAAAAAAAAAATAAAAAATAAAAATATATATATATACACACACACACACGTTGCTGCTTCATCGTGTTCTTCAAAATCAAGCTCTAAGAGTGATGAAAATATGTTTGGCGTTTCACCACAAAAAGAATAAAATGAACCTTCCCTTATCCTTGACTTATTTCATTAATATTTTTAATTTAAAGAAAGAAAAACAGCCCTCTCCTATGTATAACTTATTCTGCACCGGATACCTTACATGTTTTAGCTCATTTAAACCCTTCATAGCAGCTGCTGATTTTATATTACCTGGCAGGAAATGGAGGCATAGGTGGGCGCAGATACCTCGCCCGGGGTTACACGGCTTGAGCTTGGGATTCGAACCCAGGAAAACGCTGGTCTCCCAAGTTCATACTCTTAGTCACCAAACTCTCCCCTCTGCAAGTAGAAATAACAACGCTCTTTCCAAAACTGACATAATCAAAATTCCCTACTTTCCTGAGATATGCATATATGAAGTATGAGATACGGAAAGAATGTGTTCTTCCATGCCGACACAGAGCGGGGCTCGTTGGTCTTTTGTTTGGGGTCATAACGTGGATATAGGACGTAAAACTGTAAACTTGCCTTTGTGACTTCTACGCTTTCACTAGAATATACAGCATTTATAGCCTTCCGGGACAGTGGAAATAGATAACTTGTTCTCTTTAATTATACAGTTAAGTACTTCATAGGAAGGATGAACTGCAATTTATTCAACCAGTTCCTGCTGAGGAACATTGATTGTTCCCAGATTTGGGCCACTAAAAAAAGTAGTGCAATTAACAAACTTTTTCTCCATTCACTACATCCTCAAGTACTGGTGCTTTTACTTCTAGAAGACAGAATCCCCCAGAACGGGATTGCTTTGTCAAGGGGAACACGTACCTCCAATCGCAATAGCTACTGCTGGATTGTTTTCCAGAAAGATTACAACCATCCACGCTGCCACCGACAACGCACAGGAATAACTTTGTCTCTACACCCTGATCGGCTACTGGAAGTTACTACTCTTTTTGATGGGTGAAAAATGCTTTCGTTTGACGTGAATTTCTCTGATGATAACCGATGTTCAGTATCTTTGTTTCTCCTTTTTCTTCTTTTCTTTTTCTTTCTTCTTCTTCCTTCTTCCTCCTCTTCTTGCACTGAATTGCTTATCATTCTATTGCCAATTTGACCTGTACTACCACCTCTTTTGGTAGTTTACCTTTATCTGTTTATGGTCGTACCTCATAGATTCAGGACATTTTGCAATATTTCCCCCAGATTATTACCTATGTCCACGCAGAGGCTGGATATACCTCAGTATTTCTTCTCTTTTCCTTTCTCAGTAACATGACTTTTCTGGGGGCGCGTGGTTTCAGAATAAGGACATTCTCCAGCCTCTTTTGCAGCTGGGGGCGGCTGGGTAACCAAGTTCCTACCTACTGGATCCAGTATCTTCTGGAAGCTGTCCTTACCAATGCTCAGCCCTTTCCTCCATTCTGCTGCCTGAAATGCACATGCCACATGTGGGACCCTGAGTTCAGGACCTCACCTAGCACAGCCAGATGTCAGCAAGAACCAAAGCCCAGCACCTTCAAGCCCCAGGCCAGCCTGGACCACCAACCCAGACTTTTACCTAAGAGATGAACTTGGGTCTTGTTTAACAAAATGCAAACTCCTTGGCCAACTTGAGTAGGCCTTTGTTGCTATAGATAGTCAAATCCCTACTTTAATTTATATATTATTCGTATATAGTTAACATGTAATGTGTATGACATATTATACATAAAACATGTACTTTAATAAATTGCATATTTCTTTAATATGTTAATATAATTACATATAATACCTTATTGCCTTATATAATATAGATTAATGTATTAAACTATTTATATGTACATATTTAAAATCATATTATATAAAATATATTCATTTAGAAATACTGATCCCACACTCATATTTCAAGAACTTTTTTTTTTTAAGATTTTTATTTGACAGAGAGAGACACAGCAAGAGAGGGAACACGAGCAGGGGGAGTGGGAGAGGGAGAAGCAGGCTTCCCAAGGAGCACGGAGCCTGATGTGGGGCTCGATCCCAGGACCCTGGGATCATGATCTGAGCCAAAGGCAGTCGCTTAACGACTGAGCCACCCAGGGGCCCCTCAAGAACATTTTTATCCATATTCATCACATGCGTGCTATATAGCACAGTCTTCGTCATTACGAAAGCCACTTTTAAGCCTTCCATTTCAGGTTACCAGACAGCTATCTAAGTAAACGGTTTGAGATTTGGCATTTTTTGAATCCAGTGACTGCAATCATGCTATCACTGAAAATTTCATACCAAGTCTCAAATACATATTTACATGATATTATGTCAATTTCTTTTAAAAATAATTCTTCCTGTGAGTGAATATCGGTGACCTACAACACAACCACTTACTGTAACTGTCATATAATCTTTCAAAGCCTCGATTTAACAACACATAACAGTTGCAACTCTGAGATTATACTCCATAGAATACATAGCAAATTTGTTTTAAATTTGTCTCCATTTTTCTAAACCAGCTCTGTCAGGTGGCCTCTATTAGGCTCTAAAATTAAAACTGAGGTTATTTTAGTCTGATTCCCCTGAATCTTACTTTGTTATTCAGAATCAAGTAATTAAGAACATGTCGCCTGGTTAAAAATGACACGTTGTGAATCCTGAATGTAAGGAGCTTCCTTTTTTTTCCCCTAAGAAATAATTCTGGGGAGAAATTAGTCTCATATCCAGGCATATTAATTTGAGATAGATTAATAATTTTATAATATTAAATCTGCCCATTCTGGAATGGAGTGTAGCTTCTCCATTATTTCAAGTCTTATTTTAAGAACCACAAGGAGATTTAATAACTTTCACCTTATGTCCTATAATATTCTAGTTAAAATTATTCCTAGATATTTTATGTTACCTGTGGATTTTATTTTTTCAATTTCTACCATTAACTAGTTATTGCTAGTACAGAAAAAAGCTATTACTTTTTCTATATTTATCTTATACACAGTCACAAATTCCCTTATTCTTGGGTCTAATTTTTCTTTTTTTTTAAGATTTTTTTTTTTATTTGACAGAACGAGAGAAAGCAAGCACAAGCAGGGGGAGCGGCGGGCAGAGGGAAAGGGAGAAGCAGGCTACCCACTGAAAAGGGAGCCCAAATCGGGGCTTGATTCCAGGACACCAAGATCATTCCAGGACCTGAGCCGAAGGCCGATGCTTAACTGACTGAGCCACCCAGGTGCCCCTGGTCTAATTTTTCTTTTCAATATTTAAGCCAAAGATGTTTTTGCCTTATTGCATTAATACCAAAACAATGTAAAATAATAATGACGATACTTCAAGTTTTATACTTTTTCCAGGAGTAATTTTGTGAATTTATATTTGAAGGAATTTCACCCATTTCCTCCAGTTTTTTGAATATATTGTTATACATTGAATTCCTCATTTCCTTCATATCTGTAACAACAGATCCTTACTCATTTTTAATATTTTTCCTCTTCTTTTCTTTAATCAGAGACCACTTCCATTATTTGTGTTTTCAAAGAACTAGTGTTCGGTTTGATTTCTCTTCTTTACAGTTATAAGCCTTTCAGCTTTTAACATTATTATTTCTCTTTCTTTTGTTTTTCTCCTAGTTTCATAGGTTGATTATTTCACTTATACGTTTTCAGTCTTTTTTCTCTTATGGTAAAAAAAGCATCTGTGATCATACATTTTGCGGCTCCGTTCCCTACGTTTTGCGTATGGAACGGAGCCGCAACCCTCCTCCCTTTGTGTATTTCTAGATTATTCATAATTTGTTTTGACTTTCTCTTGGTGCGCAGATTATTTAAACATGGTATCTCTGGGGGCGCCTGGGTGGCTCGGTCGTTAAGCGTCTGCCTTTGGCTCAGGTCATGATCCCAGGGTCCTGGGATGGAGCCCCACGTCGGGCCCCCTGCTCGGCGGGAAGCCTGCTTCTCCCTCTCCCACTCCCCCTGCTTGTGTTCCCTCTCTCGCTGTGTCTCTCTCTGTCGAATAAATAAACAAAATCTTTAAAAAAAATAAAATAAAATAAACATGGTATCTCTGAATTCCAAAGTAGTTTTTTTAAAATAATTATCTTTTTATCATTACTTTCATTGGATTAAGGTGACAGACTATTGCACATTTAAAATCAGAATTTTTATATTTTGCTTTCTGTGACAAAGTACGTGATCAACTTCTGCAAACAATCCCTAGATCTAAAGAATGTATATTCCCTGTTCCATAAACGTGTTGAATCTTTTATTTATAACCTCCATATTTTTCCTTCTTTTATTTGTTTGTTTTGGAGGTTGAAAACTGGCAGCCTGCAAGCTACAGATATGTTTTATTTGGCTGGCAAAGTGCTTTAAAATGTATGAATCTCAGTGCCTTTAGGCAAGGCATGCATTCTCCAGTTCACTGTGCAATTCCCATCCGCTTTGCTGTCTTACACCCAATAATTCACATATTCATGCTGCCCATATGGTCCCTGTGGGCATCCACGTTACCAATCTAGCTTCCCTGGCCTGTCAAATTAGAAAAGCCACATAATTAACATCTTCTGGTACAGTATGGTTTTTTAAAAACTTAAACGCTTCTTCTACTTCCAGGTTTTGTTCTATGCATTTTGTTGCTTAAAGATTAAAGGCGGTTACATGTTTTTGGTTTTTATCAGTATGTAATAGCCCTCTCTGTCCTGTTCAATGCTTCTGTTCTTAGGTTCTGCCTTGTGGGGCACTAATATTGTTCCTAGTTGTTCTTTAATAGGTGAATTTAGCTTAAGAATATTTGTTGTGGGGCTTTTCTTTGGCTTTCTTGTTTCTGCTTAATTTTGTTTCCTGTTTATTAACTCTTCTTTCATCTCTTTTCCTCCCCTCACTTTTGCTGATTTGATATCGCTTCTCTTTATTCCTTTCTGACCTGCTTACCTGGCATTATCATCCTCAATCCCTCTTATTTTGGGGAATACTATGCATTTCTATTCTCTTTGTGGTTACTGGCCATTCTTAATAGTCCCAACCAAATCTTCATCAAAAGTAAATCATCATGCCCCCCAGCTCCTTACCAATAAAGATGAGATTCATTTTAGAGTAATTTGACATATGAAGGCCTCGAATGCCCCGACCTGCAATCGTGGGTTTTGCTGAGCTAGTCTAGAATTTTTAGTTCTGTGCCATTGTCTAGATTTTCCCTGAAAGTATGATCTTTCTTTTCAAGAATCCCACTCTACAGTTACATTATAAATTCTCGGCTGCCTTGGCATCCTCGATTTATATCCACAATGTATCAGACTGCAAGATTCACTGCTCGTCACTGTGTCTGATATTCTTGATCTTCCCCTGGCTTGAGGTTTCTGCTGATCCAATTACCAATGTCTAATTGGTCATTTGACTATTTGCTCACGTAGGGTATAATAAATCCTTCATGTCTAAACATATCCTTTTTTTACTCCGGTTCATGAGGAGGTATCTTGGCGGTAGAATTTTTAACTGGCATTCTTTCTGACAACCTAGCTTTTCCACCTTTCTTTCCTTAGTCTTTCGAAGGCAGGGTCCGCCTCCCATTGAATAAGCTGAAAATTATCAGCTGTTTGCTTCTCGGCCCCCCTTTACAAGCTTAGGTGGCCCCTTGGCCCTGCCAATATTTTACACCTGTCCCACATTTTGACTCAGGAACCAGTGCTGCAAAGCAAGGACCAGGACGGGAAATGCATGCTGGCCACTATGAAGAGGATCAAGATCAGGATCCTGGCCAGCAGTGGCCCAGGTGCTCGCGGAGGCCCCCGTACCAGCAGCTGTGGTGTGAGCGGCACTGTCTGCCGAGGCACAGAGCGGCAGCCTCCAGCCTGAGCCAATTCTGTGTGCAAGTTCAGGCACTGTTCCAGGCTGCACCATCTCCAACGTCTCACTCTCCAGCCCTCGGACAATTCCGCAGCAACTCAATATCCATGAAGAACTGGTTTTTTTCTTCCTTCGTCAATCTAGATCAGCTTCTGCGGCCCATGAGCAGGAACCCAGGCTGATATGGCTGGGTACGGAAGACTTCCAGTTCCTTCGGGTCAAAAGTCCCGACTGACGCTGTCCTAGCTGCTGGTGTCTGGGCACTCCAACATCATCCTAATTCCCCTCGAAACTGACCTATCTTCCTGTCTAGAAGTTGGTAGGATTTTCATCTTTATTGCTGCCATTTAGCAATTAAATTATGCCTTTTCCCAGACTTTTGTGAGTCCTTTTAATCTGAAGCCTGAAATTTTCTTCAGCTTAGGTTCTCTCCTTTTATTTGATACATTTTCTCCATCCGTTTCTTCCCCCTTCCTACACTGGTCTCTCAAACGTCTTACCAATTTCATGATACCAGTATCTGCGTCTGACGAGATACTCTTCCCAAAAAAACGGTTTCAGTTCTCAAGAGGCGCTGTTATCCTTTGTGTTTCATCTAGTCAAAGTTTCAAATCAGGAACAATAACTCTTTGAGTTACTACTTTTTTTCTGGTGGATGCTTTCTTCTGTCTTTTTGATTTAGCTTTGCTTGTTCTGAGGGTTCAGCTTGAGCTCTCTATCTCAAGTTATTAAATCCCCCTTCAAGGGGATCACACCTTTTCTTTGCTAAACCTGGGTTTGGCCTTCGGCACTCAGACATACCAGTGCTTCTTGGGCAGAGGACATGGAAGTTTTCATTCGTGAGCCCAGCAGCACGTGGACTGGCACACTGGGAGCCCCTCCGCCTAGCCGCGGGGAACGTTTCTGTCTGATCTCACGTTTCTGAGAATACACACAGGAGAAGCACTCCTCGCCAACTGCTAGCTCCTCAGATGTGTGGGACCCGGGGCCCCCTCAAGGACTGAATGCAGGAAAGGGAGCTGTTAACACCGGCATACTGTGGCTTTTACTGTACTGAAAATCATTTCTGTCGTAAGCAGTGGCCAAAAGGCAGGACCAGGCCTGTACTATGCTACCCATATACCCAGACTCCAGACCTAAGGAATGCCAGCGACAGGCAGGACAGGGGATTATGCACTCTGCTCTTCTCTTTCAGCACCCTTTCCGTAATCCACTTCTCAAGCTTCAAATGCTGCCGTTCCATGTGAGCAGTTCCTAAATATTAATCTCTAGCTCTAAGATTTCCAACCATTTGTTTAATCTCTCCATCACGATACCCTGGCATGATTGTAGTTCATATGGTTTGCATTTTACAAACCTTTCCTAAATATCTTGTAAGTGCCAAGCACTGTGGTAGAGGTACTGACGTAGGAACGTATGTAACAGCTACATAAGGAGATGGTTGAAATACAGTAGAAACAGAAAATGTGGAACCTGGGGAGCACAGAAGGACACTGGGCCCAGCCCAGAGGGTCAGGGAAGGTGGTCAAGGAAGGGATCACAACGAAGCTGTGTCTTGAGGGTAGACCGAGAAGAGTGGTGAGGACAGGTAATTTCAACAGAACGAATGGACTTGTGAACAAAGTGGAGCAGACAGATGAAGCCACAAACCGATAGACAACATGTAATCAAACAAGAGAACACACCAGCATTGCTAAAATTAGGGAGGGGCCAATGTTACTCCATAATCTTTAAAAGTGTCACCCTGAGGGAGAACAGTTTAGAGGATAAAACTCAGAAAAAACTCCAGAAAGAGGGAGGGCAGGGCCACCAAGTAAAAGCAAATGAGAACTGGAAAGAACATATCTTACTGCTCTCCACTCCTCCTATAGGAACAGAAGCATCCTGGGGGGAGGAGGATGGGTGTTTAGTCCAAGGGAAAAACACGGACCATCTCCATTGACCAGCAACCACCTTCCCCCACTACAAATCAATAGCAGCTTAATAGGAGGTAACAGAACCATTCAGATGTTCCCTTGGGCTAAAATCAAAATTTCTAAAAGTGAATTCTTTAGGCTGCCTCTCTAATTCTCCTCCTGAGCTTCCTGGTCTCAATGTCTCTCAGGGTCTCTCTCAGTGTGTCTGTATGTCTGTCTCTCTCGCTCACTCAGTGACAGCACCATTTTCCCAATCATCTGATCTTAATACATTGCCTTTAGTCCATTTCTCCCTTTACAGAGAGGAAGTTAAAAATTTTACTAGGGTGGGGCGCCTGGCTGGCTCAGTCAGCACAGCATGCAACTCTTGATCTCAGGGCCCTGAGTTCAAGCCCCATGTTGGGCATGGAGCCTACTTAGAAAAATACAAAATAAATTTACTAGAGAATATAAAAGATAATGAATGAAGACATTTATCACATTCTGAGAAGGAAAGGCTCAGTGCTGAAAAATGCGCAGGTTCCTAAAATAATACAATTTCACCAAATTTCACACTAGATGTTTTCTGGAGCCAGATAAAGTGATTCAAATACTCATTTGAAAAAATAAACAAGGGGCGCCTGGGTGGCTCAGTCGTTAAGCGTCTGCCTTCGGCTCAGGTCAAGATGCCCAGGGTCGTGGGATCAAGCCCCGCATCGGGCTCCCTGCTCCGCGGGAAGCCTGCTTCTCCTTCTCCCACTCCCCCTGCTTGTGTTCCCTCTCTCGCTGTGTCTCTCTCTGTCAAATAAATAAAATCTTAAAAAAAAAAGAAAAGAAACAAGAAACAAGAAAAAATAGTAAAAAAAAAAAAATTACAGTGAAGAGAACTTGATTTACCAGACACTAAAATATTACATGGCCCCATGTAATTGATGAAGCAGAATATAGAGAACAGCAAATATATCCAAGAATACATAAGTATATAACATAGATTAAAAAATAGCAAATTCAAATCAATGAGGAAAAGAAATCTTACTCAGTAAACTTTATTGGAATAATTGCCAAATGTTTTAAATACACTTTAAGTCATAGACCAAAGAACATTCCAAAGGGATTAAATACATAAATATTAAAAAAATGGAATATGAAACCCAAAAACATCTGACCTTTGGGTGGGAAAAAATCTTTCTAAGCCTAGAAATAATGTAAGAAATCACAATGGAAAAAAAAAATCTGCATCATTACAGTTGTAGGCTTCTATATTTCAAAGAAACATAATAATCAATATACTACTAAAAAGCCCTGCTGAAATGATCTGCAACAATATAACAGAAATGGATTGATAGTGTTAACATACCACAGAATAAATAAGAGTAACTTCAAAACCCCACTGGAACACTGAGAAAAGTTAGAAATAGACAAATCCCAGGAAAAAATGACCAATATATACACAAAATTCAGTAGACATGCAAATTAAAACAATGAAGTCCTTTTTTTGCCTAACAAGTTAGGGAGAATTATTAAGAATCATAATAATGCTGGCAAGGCTGTCATGAGACCAACAGTTTCCTCACAGCTATATGTATTTTATAACACAGAGTTATAAAGAACACAGAAATACATATCACAAGGTTATAAATGATCTTATATTCTGGCCAAGTAAATATCTACTTAAGAATTTATTTATTTATTTTAAAGATTTTATTTATTTATTTGACAGAGAGAGACACAGCGAGAGCAGGAACACAAGCAGGGGGAGTGGGAGAGGGAGAAGCAGGCTTCCCTCCGAGCAGGGAGCCAGATGCGGGGCTCGATCCCAGGACCGTGGGTTCATGAGCTGAGCTGAAGGCAGATGCTTAAAGACTGAGCCACCCGGGCGCCCCTCTACTTAAGAATTTAGTCTCAGTATAGAGTCAGAAACTTAAACACAGATTTATTTATTAGAATTATTTAAAATAGAGAAAAATACTGGATCCAACAATAGGAGGATTAAATAAATTATTGTACTAGATCCACTAAAAAAAAAGTTTAATAAAAATGGCCTTCCCTTTTAAAATTAAAAAAAAAAGTATGGTACTAGAATATAATACTACCATAGCATAATAGAATAATAAGGAGATGTCAAAAATATTTAGGAATACTTAATGACATGAAGAAATCTTATATTACACTGTTAAAGAAGTCAAGAAAGGAAATGGAATATACAATATGGTTTAACTATGTGAAAGTGTGTGTGTGTGTGTGTGTGTGTGTGTGTGTGTGTGTGTGTGTGTGTGTGTGTGTGTGTATAAAAGGCTCCATAACCACACCACACAGAAATGTCAAGAGTCAGGGCACCTGGGTGGCTCAGTCAGTTAAGCATCTGCCTTCGGCTCAGGTCATGATCCCAGGGTCCTGGGATCGAGTCCCACATTGGGCTCCCTGCTCAATGAGGAGTCTGCTTCTCCCTCTGCCTGCCACTCCCTCTGCTTGTACTCTCACATTCTCTCTCACGTTCTCTCTCTGGCAAATAAATAAATAAATAATCTTAAAAAAAAAAAAAAAAGAAAGAAATGTCAAGAGTCATTATCTCTGAATGGCAGAAATGTGAATGATTTTTTATTTTCTGGATACATTTCTTTAGTTTCTTCATGTTCTATAAAACGAGATGTATTACTTACATAATCAGGTAAAATATTCATATTAAAAAAAAAAACAAACAACCAAACACCAAAACAGCTCCCCTGGTCGTTCTCTCTTCACGGGATACATTCCCAGACCCATAATCACAGAACACTCTGGTATCACCCTACACATTTCTTTGCCTAGCACTCCTCCTTGATGTTTTGGCAACATCAAAGATCTAACTAGTCCTCTGAACCCTGGATTCTTTCACAACTCCACTTCTTGGCGACTGCTATTTCCTCTGCCTAAAAACCCTCCCCTACTCCCTCGCAAAGGCTTTTCTCCAATCTTTAAGACTGGGTTCAAATGTCCCTCTTCTGTGAAAGCTTTCCCAATGTCCCCAGAAGAAATACTGCTTCCTGGTCTGAGTTCCACACCTCTTTGCTTAGGGCACCACTGCGAGGTGACTGTGCTATATAAAAAGGTTTATTACATAGCTTCTTCCCTGTGGTGGACTGACTGATGTCACCAAAGATGACCGCAACCTAATCCCCGGAAGTTGTGAATGCCTTACATGGCAAAGGGACTCTGCAGGTATGATTGTGTTAAGGCTCTTGACTTGAGGAGATTATCTTGGATTATCTGGTGGGCTCACTGTAATCACAAGGGTTTTTTAGAGGGAGGCAGGCAGGGCAAAGGCAGGAAAGGGAGAGGTGAGGACGGAACCAGAGGTTGTAGCAACGAACTATGAAGATGGTGGAAGGTTGTAGGTGGTCTTGAAGTCGGAAAAGACAAGGAAATAAATTTGCCCTAAAGTCTCCAGAAGGAACACAGCCTTGCCAACACCTTCTTTCTAGACTTCTAACCTCGAGAACTCTAAGAAAATAAATTTGTGTTGGTTTAAGCCAGTAAGTTTGTGGTAACTTGTTATAGCAGCAAGCAGAAACTAATACAATCCCTGAATATCCCAAAAGTGCCTTGGGGCAGGTGCAGGGGAGGAGGGTAATGGGCCCCAGAGGTGGGGAGGGAAGCGCTCTGTCAACATTTGGTGATAAATGAAACATTGTCTACCTCAAGGAAAATGACGGAAAAGAACTAGTGAAATGAGAGGCAGGAGGAGGAAGAAAAAGAAGGGTTCACATTTATTGAGACATGAACATTTATTGTTAATTTTTTTTTGTTCATATTTACTAACATTTCTTGAAAACTCATTACCTTCCAGGCATTGTTCTAAGAATGTTATACTGTTCTAAGAACTCCTTTAAGGAAGTGCTATTATTCCCATTGTACTGGAGGGAAACCAAGCAAGGGATTAAGACACTAGCACCCCCCCGTCCCCCACAGCTAGGCAGTCGGAAAGCCGGGATAAGAACGCAGGCATTCTGGCTCCAGGGCCCATGCTGTTAAATATTAAGAAGAAAAAGCTGACACACTGACAGATTTGCAGGAATTTGCACCTGTACAGAAGCCAAGGGGACTAAACTTAGTTTAAATCAGGCTGAACGTATTAAAGGAATATTCTCTATTCAATGTGCCACGTTCTGTGTGGGTCTGCTCTCTGCACTAATTCGCATCTGGATTCAAATCCAGACAGGAGGCAGAAGGGGAGGTTTAAAGGCTAAGGGAATGCTGCTCTGGAGCGGATCCTTCATGCAACCCACCCTCCCACCCCTGTCCTGCAGAGACCCTGAGCTGGCCACGGTGAGAGAAGCTCCAGGACCTGTGAAAAGCCCAGGGGTGTTCTCTGGGGCCAGGAAGGCTGCTGGGAGAGAGGTGGGTGAGCAAAGGTGGGCAGCAGCACTAAACCCCAGGGGCAAATCAGTCACGGTTCCCAGATTACGGAGCAAGACTGGTGTGGTAAACACACCTTTACAAAGTCTCCTACCCACACTCAGTAGGATTTGAAAGGAAAACTTGGCATCGGGACAGATGGCTTTTATGTGCAAACTACTGATGATCAGTAATACCGACCCACAGAAAATCCAGTCAATGAATTAGAAGACCAACTAAGGAAATCCCCTCAGAATTCAGAGAAAAGGGATAAAGAGATGAATATGATTCTTTGGAAACTTAGGAGACAGGAAGGAAGATCGGAAAGATCTGCCATAATAGGAAAGCCGGATGGCATGAAGAAAACAATGGGAGAAAACTAAGCTGAGGTAAAGAAAAGCGTTGAGAAACTCAAAGGAGATCACCAAGCACCAGGCAACATTAATGAAGAGAGGCCTGTGGTCTGAATCCAAAGCGCCCAGGCCAGCTCAGAGCAGGTGTTCTCCAACCGGAGGCTGGAGGTGAGGGGCTCTGCCAGCCTGCTGATGGGGTCTGAGGCAGGAGCCCAGCCATGACGAATCCTGTTTGGGGGCTCAATCCTGCTCTCCACGTTGGTCCAGGCTGGAGGCGCTGTGCCCACAGTGAAGGGGTCACACGGGAAACTTCACCCTGGAAGGAGCACTTCACTGACAGCTGGCCAAGGGCTCCCCAGGCAAAGGGAAGAGAAGAGGGCAAGGGAGGCTCAAGGCCTTCAAGAGGCCCAGAAGACTGAACCGTTTCCCTGCTGCACTCACACCGACTTCTGACACCAAATGTGCAGGCTTCTCCAAACTCTCTGGACCCCGAGTGGTGTCCTCCGACACTAACCACCTGCAGTTAGCACAGACTCCACAGGTTAAGGACTTAGGGTGCCCACTTCGGGTGCCAGTCCCAAGTCCCAGGCTGTCACCTGTACTTGTGACCAACCCACTGCCAAGTGGGGGTTTCCACAGGCCCCACCTGAGATTTGGTAATATGCTCTAACGGCTCATAGAACTCAGGACACAGTTTACTTACTTGATGACCAGTTTACTACAAAGGAGACAACTCAGGAACAGCCAAACGGAAGAGATGCAAGGTGTGGGGTGAGCATGGAGTCTCCATGCCCTCTTCGGGGGTGCTACCCTCCCATAACCTCGATGTGCTCCCCAGCCTGGAAGCTCTCCAAACCTCCACCGTTTAGAATTTTTATTGTGGTGCCATTATGTAGGCACGACTGATTAGACCACTGGCCATCGGTGGTTAGACTCCATCTCTAAACCCCCCTCCCCTCCGCAGTGGTCCCGGGGTAGGGCTGAAGGTTCCAGCCCTCTAACCATGTGGCTGGTTCCTCTGGCAACCAGCCCCAACCTCCAAGAGTCACCTCAATTAGCATAAACTCCAGCGTGGTTGAAAGGGGCTTATTATGAATAACAAAAGATGCTCCCTCTCACCCCTATCACTCAAAAATTCCAAGGGTTTTAGGAGCTTGGGGGCCAGATGTATATATTTTTTATTCTACCATAAGGCCTCTCTCACCCTCCACTCCGCAGGGCAAGCAGTGGCCTGGCCTCCCACCGGACCACAGGCACAAAGCACGTGCTTGCGAGGCACTGGGTAGAGGTCATGGGAAACGGCCTGGCGAGCGCCACAGCCAGGAGTGAACCAGAGTGAGTCAGGCCCATCCGTGTGCAGGCAGAACCTGTGGTCAGCCATGGAGCCAATGCCCTGAGAGTGAACTTTTTAAAGAAGAAAATAGTGGGTGGATTTTTTTTTCTTTTTTTTTCTTTTTTTTTTGCTTTCAGGGTATCAAAATGTCCCCGTCAGGGCAGAATTCACAAAGGAAATGAAAGACTGCTAGAAGAAGCAAGGAAACAGATTTTCCCCTGAAGTCTTCCCATGGCTGGTGGCAGGGAAGGTACCAAGGTCTGACCACCTGGTCTCAATGTGGGATGACCCTGGAGCACCATCCTAGCTCCAGCTCCTTGGGACTGAGAAAGTGGTTCTGACTGTATCACATTTCCACCTCTCTCTCTGCTTAGCCCTGTTTCCTTCACCCCCTCCTAGGGACTGTTTCCGCGGGCACACCCCCCCACCTACAAACTTTCTACACACAAATCTCTGTCTCAAGGCGGATTTCCTGGGAAGCAACCAGGACTATCCTTTACAACCTCACTATACGTGTATATGAATTTAATTATTTTCACTTATCTTTAAATAATCTTTATTTTAACTTAGTCTGATTTAGTTTCAATTAGACTTTTTGTTTTGTTTTGTTTTAATCAAAGGTCAAAAATTCTCCTGCCTGTAGAGCCAGACAGGTAGGTACATGTCTGTGAAAGGCAAAGTAAAGAACCAAAGACAGCGGTAGGAAATGTGACATGTGGGGAGCTCAGGCCCCATGAAAATATTCTTACTCAAAAAACTTCGAGACGTTGCTTAGGACAAATGAGGTTGGCCAATGTGTGTCCTCTGGGCTATACTTTTTACAAAGACGTACTTGGCGTATACTTGGCACTCGGCTTTGCTCATTCACCTCTCTGTCAGACGTTTCTCATCCTTGGGTATAATCCTGACAATTATATCCTGACAATGGCAGCCTGCTTACTATCTGATGAATCAAACCACTATAATTACTGAAACATTCCTCTATGTTAGATGGCTCAGCCATTGGGAGGTGACCTAGCAATGTTTGTGACAGTATTTATTAGGTTGGGGTGTTTAATTGAATGTCTCCCGTAATCACTGGTGAGCCTAGATTAATTTTGCTAAATTTAGCTCTCAAGCACTGCTTCTGGTACGGATACAATTAAGCGTGGCATTTTTTTTTTTTTAAGATTTTATTTATTTATTTGGCAGAGAGATACAGAGAGAGAGCAAGTAGGCAGAGAGGCAGGCAAAGGGAGAGGGAGAAGCAGGCTCCCTGCCGAGCAGGGAGCCCGATGCAGGGCTCGATCCCAGGACCCTGGGATTATGACCTGAGCTGAAGGCAGCCGCTTAACCGACTGAGCCACCCAGGCGCCCCAAGAATGGCATTTTTATACGTAAAAGTGACCACAGCACTCTCGAGGATAATACAAGCATCTCAATATTACGCAAATATTTTAAAAGTCTAAAGAGAAACTTTTTTTGGGAATAATGGTCAAAGCTGACCATTTCACCTAATATGAAATAAAACAGAAACCTTTAGGTCAGTTAGCAGCCTGCATTCTTTTCATGCCAGGGCAAAGGCTAGACTTGGATTTTAGCTATTGTTTCCCTTTGTTTAGCCGAGTATCTTACGCATCCTTATTTGGAAGTTTTCCTTTCTGGCCTGCAATTGGGGGGGAAAAAGTAGTATTCTGTAGGATTTCAAAATGCTTTCTAGTCTGACCGAAGTGTATGACGAAATCACACACTTCTAAAGGTGGAAAAGACATCAGAGATGTAGCTCAAGCCCTTTTACCGACATGAAAACCCATCAAGGTCAAAAAAGGAGAGATGAGCCTAAACGTCTGTCTCTGAATCCACGGTTCTATCTAATACTCTAACCTGTCACCTACAGAAAATGGAGTTTGTTTATTTCATGTAATCCATTTATAATCAAGCCTCACCAGAAGTCTCTCGCGGTATCGGTCCCTTCAAGGCTAATCGCACACAATCTCATTTCTGAAACACTCAAATCTGACTCTTACAGCCTTGAGGGGTAGAGGAGATTAAAATTTCTCCAGGGTACACAATCACATTAGTAAACCTTCCCATAAATCCCAGTCCACAGCACGCTCCCACACTCTGTCCTTCCTTTCTCCTCACTTCATCACACCTTCCCCTGCATGTCCCTCCCCTGCACCTCACCTTCCCCTGCATGTCCCTCCCCTACACCTCACCTTCCCCTGCATGTCCCTCCCCTGCACCTCACCTTCCCCTGCATGTCCCTCCCCTGCACCTCACCTTCCCCTGCATGTCTCTCTCAACACATAGTGTCTCCCGTCTCTCACTTCCTCCCAGCCTGGCCCTGCATGGGTCCTGAAGCTGAAAAAAGCCTAAATTTATCAACCTATCACAAACCCTGGCCAAGTCCAACCAAGCCTCCAGCCCAACAAAGCCCTGGGGGCCGTTTAAGAGCCAGCAAATAAAACATCTTGTCCCCTGGGGGAGAACGGAAGCCTACCAGGTGGGGTAAGGTCTACCTAAGGAGGTGACATCCGGGCAGAGGAGGCCTGAAAGGCTGAGAAGTAGGAGGAAGGTATAATTTATCTTGCAAATGGCATTTCGAGAATAAAAATAACCGACGTAAATGGACCCGCAACAGGTGTTCACTGGGACTACCCTGGACAAATGGGACTTAGGGTCAACCGACAGAGGAGTCAGTTGCCAAGTTCTATGAGGGGAGCATCCCTGTCCAAGGGCCAGGAGAAGGAGCATGGTGTGGCTCACGGGAGGCCTGTGGGTCTTAGGGAAAGGCTAAGGCACTTGTGTGCGTGACCACACAAGTACGCACTAGCGCCTGATCTAACTAAGACTTGGCTGCACAGCTGGAGATTCGCAGCTACCCGAGATGCTGTCATTAACCAGGAACAGGAAGCAGTCTCCAGAGAAGCTACAAATGTCTATGCCCTAAACGTCACACCTTTATATTATTAGGAGAAGCACTCCTGGTTTAGACACAGTTCTGGCTGCTTTCATTCCTGGTTTCCAGGCGCACGGGAACAGATGAGAGGCGGCAGATGATGAGTGAGGGAAGTGCAGAGTGCTGACAAGCATATGACCATGGCGCAGCCTGGCCACAGCCAACAGGAAGCCCCCGGGGCCCTCCCCAGAGTCAAGGCTGGTAACAGAATTGACATTGACTGTGATGACCTGAGGAACGGGAAAACAGCAGACAAAAAGGAGCGGTAACGCTTTAAGGACTATCTTGTATCTAAAATGGTTAGCACAAGGCTCTGGATACCAGAATTTATTATAAAGACGAGGACATTTTAATGTACAGTTTCCATTAAAATGTCATCATTGCTCCAATTACTGTTGTCTCTTGATTTTCATTCTTTCTTCTTCTAAGATTTTATTTATTTAAGAGAGAGAGAGAGAGAGAGAGTGAGCATGAGTGGGGGGAGGGGCAGAGGGCGAAGCAGACTCCCCACTGAGCAGGGAGCTCCAGGCGGGACTCGATCCCAGGACCCCGGGATCATGACCTGAGCCGAAGGCAGACTCTTAACTGACTGAGCTACCCAGGGACCGCCCTATTCTTTCTTCTGTCTTCATCACCTACAGTTACTGACTGAAAGTCCCTACCAAGGCATAAAGCACAAATGCAGAAGGTTAGGGAAGCTGTGAGGGGCACATGGACACACAAACACACCCACACACAAACATAAGCCCACCCCCACATATACACTTTGCTAACCTGCAAAAAGAAACTGTTTCACTACATCTTTGGTCCAGCATATAACTGCAGGTTAACACTGGTACACTGTAATGTACTCAGATGGAAGGGAGGGCAGAAGAGACCAAAAGGTACCTATAAACAGATAATTTTCATAATAGTTCTATGACCACTATGAATAGACTCTTTGTTTATCTGTCAATAAATCAGAAGGTTAGACTGCTGATAATTTAACCTTCCAAGATTTTTTTTATATTTGGCTGCTGGTAGAGAGAAAAGCAGGACCAATTAGAGGGAGAAAATGAATTCTTTGGCAGATAAAACAAAGGGGATTTTCAAGGCCTTGGGAGGTTGTTGGCACTGGTTCTTCATTGTATATGGTTTCAGGTCAAAATTTATGACCTTACTTTCCCAGGTTTATCATGACCCCTAATCTTAACACTTACCCATAATTAATTCAATTTGGAACACGCAGCTCGAAATGAGAGAGGGTAAAGAAGTGAAGGGGGAAAAGACTAATTTTTCGAAAAGCAGGGGTTAAGAACAAGGAATGGGGCAGAAGGATATTGGTAACAGTATTTACGAATAGGTGGGAATTGTAAAAACGCAGAGGGCCATAGAACTGGGGGCCCGTTGGGCCTCTGGGATGGGGTGGCGCCCTGTGCCAGGCCCCCAGGGAGTAGCTGGCCCAAGGATTTCTGGGTTATCTTTGTAGTAGTGTGGAATGTGGAAAATCTCTTTCTGTGAAGCAAGCTTTTCTGAAGTTCATAACATGAAGTGATTTTTTTTTTTAATCTCGGTTTTAAATATTTGGCCAACCATATCAATTTTAAAATATAAAGACTACCTTCTCCTGAGAATTAAAAAATTTCCAGGAAATACAGGGGATGGCTGCCATTCATTCATTCAAACTGTGCTCTTTTGCTAGGGCCTCTGGGGAGTGTCTGGGGGGCCGTGGAGAGGGGTCAGACAAGCAAGTGTTCTCAGGTAGTTCCCACTCAGCTGTCAACGATGTTCGCATGGAGGGGGACACTGGGGGGCCTCGAAGGCTGAGTGGGAAGTGGGTGGGCACACTGGGGAGATGGCTGCTCATGAAGCATGGCAGCGAGAATATAGCCTTGACCATACGACGGTCGGGTTGGAGGCTGGTCCCAGGGGCGTGCTCTGTCAGGGGATGGCAAGACCTTCAGGAGGATACGCTGAAGCCTTCAAGATGCTCAGTGTTCTCAGGCTGCTTCCGTGACACTACAACACAGGCTGGTTTCATCTGAATGTGGAGCCATATAAAAATGTTAAGAAAGTAAGGGCCCCTGGTGGCTCAGTGGGCTAAGCATAGGAGTCTTGATTTCGGCTCAGGTCATGATCTCATGGGTCGTCAGACTGAGCCCCACGTCGGGATCACCGATCAGCGGGGAGTCTTCTTGAGGATTCTCTCCCTCTGCCCCTCCCCTCCGTTCGCACGTGTGCTTTCTCTATCTATCTCTCTCAAAAATTTTAAGAAAGGAAAACAGAATTCAACAGGCTAAAAATCTCATACCTAAGGCACGTTTGGGCAACATGCTCAAGAGAGAAAACTCCAGTCTCCTCCACTCACAAAATACCTCTCTGACTTAGAAAGTTTAAAAATCTAAAATCATAGAGACGCCTGGGACTCCTTATCTCAGGGTCATGGTGAGCCCCTCGTGAGCCCCATGTTGGGTGTAGAACTTACTTTAAACAAAAAAAAAAGTCTAAAAACATAAAATCATAGCATACTGAAGTTATCAGAAACTTCAGAACTAACCTTGCACACACACCCTTTGTCACATATAAGGCAACAAGGAACCAATAAAAACTTACGCTAATTCATCTTCCATGTTTAAAAAAAAAATCCAAAAGGGGTATTAACAAAAACCGGACTTAAAATGTCATATAAAGCAAAGATTTTCAAATCCATGACATCATTATGTCTAACAAGAAAAGTCGTTAACATCAAGATGAATGCCAAAAGGCATTTTACAAAATGCAGCAGTGATTTCTGATTTTACAACCCATAATATATGAAGGATAATACCCCCATTAACAGAGAATGTCTGTGTCATCATCACTGGGGTCTAAATCTCTAAGAGTTTACAGTTTACCATGGAGGCCTTGTACATTCCTTATTTCTCCCCCAGATTTTATACACACTTTGTTCATACTATGAATGTGACCTTCTAACAAACCACTGTTTCGGGTTATTACTAGCATAAAGAAAGCTACTGTTAGACACACACACACACACACACACACACACACCCACACACACACACCTACGTATATACATATGGCTTATACATGCATATACATATATGGGCATTTCCAAGCTGTTTACTGAATTCTCATTAGTTTTAACAGTTTTTCATTTGACCGTCCCAGCTTTTCTTGCAAGAAAATTATTGTACCAGAAATAATGCTAATTTTGTCTCATATTCAAAAATATTATTATTATTATTATTTTAAATTACATTGCTTTGGCTAGTCTATTTAGAAACAATGTCCTGTATGGGCACCGCTGTTATTTTCCTGACCTTTAAAGGAATGTTTTCAGTTTCCTGTTAAGCACGGTGTGTGTGGCTTTCAGACCATTTTATTTATTATCTTAAGAAAGGATCCATTCATTCCTATTAAATGTTTTTTCTTTTTTTTTTTTTTTAAAGATTTTATTTATTTATTTGACAGAGAGAGACAGCGAGAGAGGGAACACAAGCAGGGGGAGTGGGAGAGGGAGAAGCAGGCTTCCCGCCGAGCAGGGAGCCCGATGCGGGGCTCAATCCCAGGACCCTGGGATCATGACCTGAGCCGAAAGCTTAACTGACTGAGCCATCCAGGCGCCCCATTCCTATTAAATGTTTCTGAGGTAGATGTTAAATTGTATTAAATACATTATTGATAATGTTAATTTAAAATAAGATGAAAAATTTTTTTCTCGTTCAATTTACTGTTGGTGTAAATTTATAGGATAGTGTTATTGCATTCTTGGAATGAACCAGTTTTTTACAGTGGTATAATATTTTTAAAATATATGGTTGGATTAAATTTGGCTTATATTTCAGCTAGGACTCGTACATCAACATCAGGAAGAATGTACTCGGCTTTCTTTGCTAGCTCTATCTTTGAAAGGCTTTGGTATCAGGAACAGCATTGGTAGTATTAGCACTACTTTTGTGAAAATAAACTGGAATGCTTTCCATCTTTTATGTACTTCAGAATATCTGGAATGCTTTCCATCTTTTATGTACTTCAGAATATTTTCCAAGTTTCTATTATTTGTGTATCACCTTCACAGTTTTATCTATATTTGCATTTGCTTGTCCTATTATAATAGATTTAATATTTTTCTGCATAAACTTAATACTGGCTCATTTTTGTAGCCTAACCTCATCCTAAGCAACATAGATTTGATATAATTTTCTAACACATTTTAAATCAATTACTAAAATAAGAAATAGTCATGTGTATATACCTTAAACCATTACCTCTACCCTCCATAATAGAGTAATCTTTGGGAAACAATGTACTAGATAACTTTAGCATGGAAATTATATTTCTCATATTTGAGAAACTTCACCTATTAAACCATCCAGGTTCAGGATTATTTTTGCAGCTTTTCTTTTAAGTAACTTTGTGATATCTTCCAAGATTACTTTTCTGTCCAAGTGTTTCATTTCTTCATGAACTGATTTTAGTAGTTTCATTTTCAATTTCATCAAAATGTTGTCATTTTACTCTTTTTTTTATATCTCCACATCTTTGATTATATACATTCTTACACTGCAAATTTTGGGCGTTTCTGTTCTCTGTTTCTTCATTAGTCTAACTACAGTTCTATCTACTTCATTGTTTTAACAAAGAACACACTTAGATTTTTCAATTCTAGTGGGGTTTTTTTCATTCATTCAACAAATACTATGTGCCACGCATGTATCAGGCAACACACTAAGTGCTGAGGGCAAGAGAAGGCTGAGACACACACAGTTATCATCTGCCTCATTAATTTCTGCCTTTTCAAAAAACACCCTCCTGCTTTCCCAGATTTCTTTTCTTATTCTTTTTTTTAAAGCTTTTATTTATTTATTTATTTATTTATTTGAGAGAGAGAGAGAGAGAGAAAAAAAAACAGCATGAGAGGGGACAGGGTCAGAGGGAGAAGCAGGCTCCCTGCTGAGCGAGGAGCCTGATGTGGGAGTCGATCCAGGGACTCGATCCAGGGACTCGATCCAGGGACTCCAGGATCATGACCTGAGCCGAAGGCAGTCACTTAACCAACTGAGCCACCCAGGCACCCTCTGGTTTATTTTCTAATTTCTGAGTATAGTAATTGATTTATTTTCATTGTTTCTTTTTGGACATCAAAGAATTTCAGAGGAATGAATTTGCTTATTTATAACTTTACAGAGCACTTCATAATCATTTTTTAATAAATTATAGTTCTCAGTTCTATTCGGGTCAAACTTTTCCAAATGGACTAAGTTTTTAAAATTTCAACTTTTTTTTTAAAGATTTTATTTATTTATTTGAGAGAGAGAGAATGAGAGATAGAGAGCACAAGAGGGAAGAGGGTGAGAGGGAGAAGCAGACTCACTGCTGAGCAGGGAGCCCGACGTGGGACGCAATCCCGGGACTCCAGGATCATGACCTGAGCCAAAGGCAGTCGCTTAACCAACTGAGCCACCCAGTTTTATTGCATTATGATCACAGAGTGGCCAGTAAAATTTCCCTTAAGAGACTGTAATAAGGTTTTCTTTCTGGTATAGAACAGATCAATGCTTTAACCATACCATGAACAATTTAGAAAATCTGTGTAAGACGTATTGTTGAATTCTCTCATTTTTACTCTTGAGTTTTTTTAATGCATTTCTAGTAAGTTTTGCTATAGTCCCTTCCAAAGTTTGCTAGTTAGTGTGATGAATTTCATAATGGCTACTTTTTCTTCTTGAATTGCACTTTTATCAATGTAGAGCGCCCTGTCTGACTTTAAAGTACTTTGTGGTGTGTGTGTGGGGGGGGGGGTGGATGTGGAGGCAGGGGAGGAAGGCCTTTAACTGATATTACTGTTCCCGTAGACTGATTCAGTAAGTCAAACAAAGCCATGAGAGAGATCCACAATTACATCACATTTCTATTACTATCAAGAAAGACACCGCCTTGCAAATGGCAAGATTTCATTCCCACCATAACATAATAAAAAAAAAAAAAAAGAAAGAAAGATACCGCCTTAAGAGACAGAAAGTGTAAGAAAAACAGGTAGTGTTCTATCAAGTCAAAAGTCTTTGGAGTTAGATAAGAAATATTTATCTGTTATGTGCCACAAAAGTATAAACTCTAATCAAGTGATGTGGCCGTTTGAACGAAGATCTCAGGCTCCCAGTTATGAGCTGTAAGAATTAAGGAAAACATAAGTTAAATCTAAGGTATGTGGGCATTATGACCACCTCCTTCTTCAAGTTTTGAAGTCATTGTTACAGAGAGATTACAAAGATCCTGAACCTAAAATACTACACCCATACAAACTATCAATAAGGATGAGGGCAAAATAATAGATATCCTCACAGAAAGGTGGAGAAAATTTATCATGCACAGACTATCTTTGTATGTGCTCAAAGCAAATGTGCTCCCACCACGACAAAACGGGCTCTAGTGGGTATGTGAGTCCAGGGTAAGGATCCTGTTCTTGTCCCTGCCCAAGGTCTCTGTTGCTTAAAAACCTCAGCAACCTGAGAAGGCAACCCCCAGAATCACACGGGATGAAATTCCTGTAGTATTTATAACAAAATGCTTACGTAAACCACCTTTTAATCCTAGAATGACTTAGAATTAAGTAGAGAAGTATTTAAAAGAATTAAATGGGGGGTGCCTGGGTAGTTCAGTTAAGCGTCTGCTTTGGCTCAGGTCATGATCCCAGGGTCCTGGGACGGAGCTCCGCATCTGACTCCCTACTCAGCGGGGAGTCGGCTTCTCCCTCTGCCCCTCCCTCCACACATGCTCTCTCTCTCAAATAAAATCTCTTAAATAAATAAATAAAAGAATTAAAAGCATAGTAATTATGTAATTACATATGTGTGTAAGCAGTATTATGTATTAAGAAATACCTACATTTTGGGGGGCGCCTGGGTGGCTCAGTCGGTTAGGCGGCTGCGTTCAGCTCAGGTAATGATCCCAGGGTCCTGGAATCGAGTCCCACATCGGGCTCCCTGCTCAGCGGGAAGCCTGCCTCTCCCTCTGCTTGTGCTCACTTGCTCTCTCTCTCTCTGACAAATAAATAAAATCTTTAAAAAAAAAAAAGAAATACCTATATTTTGGGATTCCATGTTTACCTTTAGGAGAATTGGACCCATTAAGAGTTCAGATCAGTCTCATGATTCCAAACTAAAAGGTGTAACTGAGTAATTTGTGATTTTAATTTGATTTTTTTTAAGATTTTATTTATTTATTTGAGAGAGAGAATGAGAGAGAGAGAAAGCACATGGTGGGGGGAGGGTCAGAGGGAGAAGCAGACTCCCTGCCAAGCAGAGAGCCCGATGCGGGACTCGATCCAGGGACTCCAGGATCATGACCTGAGCCGAAGGCAGCTGCTTAACCAACTGAGCCACCCAGGCACCCATTTAAAAGTGTGCATCTACATATACCCACATAGGCAGAGAGAATGTGTGCTCTGAAATATACAAGAGGATTTAAGAATCACTATGTTTATAAATGTAATTATTAAATTTATAAGATTTTACAAAACTGGACTGGTTTGTCAGTCAGACCTAATAGGAACCTAAATATATTAAACTAATAAACACCATTTAAGATATTTTAAATTTATTACCAAGTTTATAAATGGAACTGAATATTAATCAAAGATCCCCTTAAAGAATGACTATTAAATTCTTCTGGACTTATACATAGACTAACAAGATGCTGACCTTGAAAGCTTAATTATTTGCAAGTCTGACTTAATTTTAAAAATCAAAGTATTGCCAGAATATACTTTACTGCAGCATGTATATTTTGTTTTCTGTCTTAAGCTACAGGAGCAGGCTCTTTTTATTTTACATGCAGATTTTAACCCATTCACATTTATTACAGTAACAGATATATTTGATCTTATCTGGGTTTTTTCTATGTATTATTACTCATATTTGATTTATACATCATTTTTAATCCTAAAAGAGCACATTTTCCGAAGTATGTCTCTCAGAACATTAGTTCTACTCTGAAATTCTTCTATGCTACAAAATACATCTGAGAAAACTGTATACTATATTCTCTTAGTGAATATTGTAAAAACTCTGATGAATCCTTGAAATCTAAAACTAATGCCAACAGAAGCCATTAACTCATTTGCTCAAGCCTTCCAACCAACTCCACTCCCCTCCCCCAAGCCCCAAACTGCTTTGAATAAGATCAAACAGATGACAAAAAGTATTTTGGAAACAGAAAATGTAGTTAATGGAATTTTAAAAGCCAACAGGAAGTCTGGAAGAAAAAAGTGAATACAGAGATTGACAGAATATATAACAGTTTGGCAACAAAGGATCACAGGAAATACTCCAGCCAAAGCAAAAGGAACGCAAAAACAGAGAACGAGGATCTGAGAAGTAGTGGCCTCACCCAAGAGTGAGACAGGACCAGAAGGTAACCAAGTGCAAACTTAAACATGCTTATCGGACACTTTCTATGTGTGACGCTGCTCTAACCTTTCACCTGTTTTAACAACAACCTCATGAAGGAGGTTATATTTCTAACCCCTTTTCTAGACGAAAAAACTGAGGCTCAAAAAGCTTCAATCACTTGCCCAAAGTCTCAGAGCCGGAAGTGACAAAACTGGGATTGGCACAGTCTGGCTCCAGAGCCCAAAGTCTTAACCACTGTGCTTTTCATCTTCAAGAAGAAAAGAAATTCTCTATAATAATGGAGGTAAAATTGAGAAGCTCCAAAACAGGACAAAAGCATGTTAAAATCATTTTAAAAGTAAGTAATTACAATACTTGTACTAACTCCTTTCCAAGTTACTTACTCCTGTTTTTCTTTTAAAGTAATTATCGTCTGGGGCGCCTGGGTGGCTCAGTTGGTTAAGGATCTGCCTTCGGCTCAGGCCATGATCCCAGGGTCCTGAGACTGAGCCCCACATGAGCATCCCTGGTTCAGAGGGGAGTCTGCTTCTCTCTCTCCCTCTGCCCCTCTCCCCGACTTGTGCTCTCTCTCTCACACATTCTCTGTCTCTCAAATAAAATCTTAAAGAAAAAAAAGTAATCTCATCTGCCACAGATCACAAGTTAAGCAATGTAAGATTACATTTCCTCCTCTATAACCTAAATGTACTACCTGGTTCTCCAGTAAATAATATATATGGGACCCTAATATGTTAGTTTTCAACTTTTAGAATCAATCTATGGACAATGCACACAAGATTTAATAATCCTAATTACGGAACAGAACATTCTAGTCACGTGAAAGGTTGAGAGGCAGACCAGGACAGGGTATGGAGGATAATGTGGAAAAGAAGGAAGAAATTTAGGGATGTTATATCCTCATTTAGCTAGCTAAGGACACTGTTTAAGTTGGTTTTTCAAGAAATGCAGGTGGGAAGAAAGAAAGAAAAGGGAGGAGAAGAAGAAATAATAATACAGGTAGGAAACAGCAGATTTCCTTAGAATTCTAAACATTTGGTTCAATGAAAATTTCATACAGCAAGGTTGAAAGAATTTCACATTTTATATACCCACCATCTATATTCTACCACTGGCATTTTACCATACTAACAAGAGCTTCAGAAAATTTAAGTATGACTGGCAGGTTTGGAGGAGTGGGGGGGGGGGGCGGGCAGAGGACTATAGTAGCAAAAATGCACTAATTCCTCAACTTTCACAGTGAGGGTTAGTAGACAGCCTTGAAGGCTAGGAAGGCAGAAAAGAGTACAGTAGAGTGTATTATGTAGAACCATGGCAATAACCACCATTTCTTTTTTTTTGTTTTTGTTTTTAAGCTTAGTGAGGGCAGAGACCACGTCTTCTGTTCACCACATATTTAATGTCTTGCACAGTCCTTGGCACACAGTATTAGTTGGGTGAATGAACCAAAACTGCCATGTGGTTGTACAGAGCTGATGTTATACATACCAGGCTTTCAAGGTTATTTTTTGGAAACAAAGGTTAGCCCAGTGGACTCATTTTAGCCAACTTCTGAGTTTTGTTTTCTTCCTTCACAAACGCTTGTCGACCAAGTACTATAGTGCGTGGGATATACTAGTTACTATAGCGGTAAAGGTGGAGGTGATTACTTGGGCCTCTGGGCTTACCTTTTCTTTTTTTTTTTTAATTTTTTATTGTTATGTGAACCACCATACATTACATCATTCGTTTTGGATCACCATACATTACATCATTCGTTTTGGATGTAGCGTTCCATGATTCATTGTTTGTGCATAACACCCAGTGCTCCGCGCAGAACGTGCCCTCTTTAATGCCCGTCACCAGGTTAACCCATCCCCCCACCCCCCTCCCCCCCCAGAACCCTCAGTGTGTTTTTCAGAGTCCATCGTCTCTCATGGTTCGTCTCCCCCTCCGACTTACTCCCCTTCATTCTTCCCCTCCTGCCATCTTCTTCTTCTTTTTTTTTTCTTAACATATATTGCCTTATTTAATAACCACCATTTCTTTGAAATGCCCTCCAAAATAAGGTGGCGTAACAACTGAAAGGATGAAGAGATGGACAGACAGACAAAGCGACCGTAGCAAAATGTGAACTGTGCAATCTAAGTGATGGATATATATATAGGTGTTTGCATGTCTTTCAATTTTTCCAATCAAATTTTTCTTAATATTGACACACATGTGGTTGATTGTCTGGAAAGAAACTGCCAGTATTCACCAATATCTGCGCCGTCCTCTGCCTGGCACTCCACATGGACGTTTTCTGGTTCCTGAGCATCCAGGTGGGGTCGTGTGACTGAGACAGGCCAGTGGAACCCGGGGGGAAATGATGTGTGCCACTTCCAGGTCTGGCCCCTAAAATCTCCCACAGTATCTTCCGTGTGCTCTTTCTTCTCCTGACTGTGGGCAGATCCAGCACAAACTGGCAGCTGGGCGCTGAAGATGAATGTCAACCAGCTTCGGTCTCTAACAACCATATACTGCCCAGACTGCCCCCAACTCACACTAGACTGTGATGTGAGGGAGCAATCAACTTTTACTGTCTTAAGTGGCTATTCGGGTATTTATCTTTAACCAGTTAGCATTAACTATAGCTAATATAAAGTGGGACCTGAGTGGGTAGGAATAGATGCTTTTACTTTTGTTTCATAGCATTTGTATTCATTGTTTAAACACATACATGCAGGGGCGTCTGGCTGGTTCATTTGGAAGAGCATGTGACTCGATCTCGGGATCAGGAGTTCAAGCCCCATATTGGGTGGAGACATTACTAAAAAAATAAATAAACTTAAAAAAATAACAAAATAAAAAATAAACACATACATGCAAATTTAAAATAAATAGTAAGCAAATATCAGCTAGTAGTAGTGAAACTGGGTAAAGCCTACTAAACTCACCTTTGACTAAGGCCTCCTTTAGTATTTTAGGCACCTTTGTGTGAATATAAAAAGGGAAAACTGCAAAATGGCACCCCTTCCTCTGAAATGATACAACCCTACCTGGGCCCTCTCATCCCTTTATACCGAGATGCCTTTGAACAGGGCACAACCTGTACAACTATACCCAGCAGCCCTCTCTACAATGCAGGTCCTGACAACCTGGTTGGAAATTGAAGGACTGTTAACTGGGAACTCATAGGAAGTTCTCATTCTTGCTGCCCTCACTTATGCAAATTTTCATGTCTCTTACTTGGTCCATTTCTCTTGCTCATCCTATAAGACCACAGTAAGTCATAATGACCCAACTCAGAGGGTCACCGACACCACAAAAGAGGAAACTTGCTGCCACCATGGCCAACTCCAGGGCTAGAAAAGCAGCAGCAGTTGAGAGCCTGTCTTCTCCTTTGGGTGTGCCCTAGAGAGGACAGGTGCTTCCACCTGGAAAAGATGAGGGGTATTCTAGCCCTTTTAAGCCTGGGGAGGGGAGGTCTAAGATGGAGATTTTACCTCATTTGCCCTTTCAATAGACCGTCCCTGCCCAAGCAACTGAGGTCCTGTGGCAGGCAGCCATGAGATGTGCCACTTGGACCTCTAATATTAGAGAAAGGACTTAGTGTTCAGCTATAAGGACTGCAGGCAGCGGACATCTCTGGCTCTTAGTGCCACCAGGGTCCCAGGACTCAATCTGGCTTTTGAGCTGAAGGTATATTCTTCCTAGGCCACCTCCAGCAGTGACTGACCACAGCAAGAGCCCTGGGGACTGGCCATTTCTGCCCGATCAGGGACTCTAATGGGCAGTCTGTTCTGGAGCTCCCCCAATCAGCTGGCCAAGACCTTACCAGATCTGCATGGCTCTTTGAGGCTCTCCCTGCCCAAACCCGCTGCCTCCCTGCTTCCTTTCACACACGTTGGATCTGCAGCATGGTCTAAAACTGTTGCCTGCATGGCTTAGTCAGTTAAGCGTCTGCCTTCAGCTCAGGTCATGATCTCAGGGTCCTGGGATCGAGTCCTGCATCGGGCTCCTTGCTCAGCGGGGAGTCTGCTTCTACCTCTGCCTGCCGTTCCCCCTGCTTGTGCGCGCGCGCGCGCATGCTCTCTCTCTCTCGCAAATAAATAAATAAATAAATAAAATCTTTAAAAATAAATAAGTAAAACTCTCCTCAGCTCAGTTCTGGCTTCCCATTCCTTTTCGTGTTTGTCAGGTCTCTAATGAACTTCTTTCATTCCTAAGTCTGGTTAGTAATAATTCTTTTAAAGTAATCTCTATACCCAGCGTGGGGCTCAAACTCACAACCCCAAGATCAACAGCCGCATACTCCACCGACTGAGCCAGCTAGGCACCCCTCTTAATTCTTTTAGGAGAACATCTCAAAGGACAAAAGGGACACAATACAAGAACTGCGTAAAAAAATCAAACTTGCTCTCCCCTTGTCCAGCCTTCCTGCTTTCCCCTTACTTCTACCACCCATTTCTGGGCCCCTTGCTCTGACAACCCATTGAAGCACTCGTTCTGATTCTAGTCCAATGCACCACAACTACCAGTGGGGGGCTCCCACCTCGTCCTAGCCCTCATGGTAAAGCAGACTGAAGATACATTCATCTTTAACAAAACTCTAATTTCCAGAGGTTTTTTTGTGTTGTTGTTGTTTTTCTTTTTTTTTGGATGCATTCTACAGCATTTCATCACAGCATTAAGAGACCAGTTAAAATTATACTCACACTTTCAGGCAACACTAACTAGTCCCTAAGGTTTTCCAACTGTGATCTTTCCGTGTAGCAAATCAGATCGAGTTCCCATTGTGAAATGATATTCATTCTTGAAAAATGCAATAAAATAAGTCCCTGGCATAAAAATGTCCTTTTCATCTCCTGTGCATTAGAATGCTTTAAGCAATGTCACTTTGGGGCACCTGGGTGGCTCAGTTGGTCGAGTGTCTGTCTCTTGATTTGGGCTCAGGTCATCATCTCATGGTCATGTAATCAAGCCCTGCATCAGGCTGTCCACTCAGCGGGGTGTCTGCTCATCCCTCTCCCTCTGCTCCTCCCCTCACTTGTGTTTTTTCTGTCTTCTCTCTCTAATAAGATTTTATTCATTCATTTATTTGACAGAGAAAGAGTGAGAGAGAAGCAGACTCCCCGCTGAGCAGGGAGCCCAACTTGGGGCTCGATCCCAGGTCCCTGGGATCACGACCTGAGCCGAAGGCAGAAGCTTAAGCAACTGAGCCACCCGGGTACCCCTGAATAAATAAAATCTTAAAAAAAAAAAAAGCAACATCACTTAGAAGTTAGAACCCAGGGGTGCCCGGGTGGCTCAGACGTTAAGCCTCTGCCTTCGGCTCAGGTCACGATCCCAGGGTCCTGGGGTGGAGCCCCACATCGGGCTACCTGCTCCGTGGGGAGCCTGATTCTCCCTCTCCCACCCCCCCTGCTTGTGCTCCCTCTCTTGCTGTTTCTCTGTCAAATAAATAAATAAAATCTTTAAAAAATAAAAATTAAAAAAAAAAGAAGTTGGAACGCAAATAACTCTTAAAAGCTCTAACAAGAGGGGCAGTCTCTTCACAATTTTGACACAAAGAAAATGAGTTTTTACTCATACCTGGGCAGGTGTGTGCTAATGAGGTGTTTTTAAAATGTTACATATCCTTTACCTAATAGTTCATCATAGCGCTGTTTATGACGAAGGCATTATTTTGCAAATATTGGTTGTTCTACCCAAAGAACTTCAGATACCCGCTGTTGTCATTTAGAGTTACTCCTACGTAATCTACACAGTAACCCTGTCTCTGTCTTCTTCAGAGTGTTCCCGGGGGGGCAAAGTTTTCCATCCTGGTTCTTGTACCAGTCCAAGGCACCCCCACCTCTGCCCAGGCCCAACTGCCTAAGGCTGCTTGGCCTCCCTGCCAAGACCCACAGCTGAGGCACTGGGGAGGTGAGTCAAGAGCTAGGGAAAGAGGCGAGGAAGACCAAAGGTCTCCTTACAGTGCTGCTCCCAATGCCAGGGATGTCACTTGCACAAGTCACTCCCCCTCTCAAAGCCTCAACGTCCTCAGTCAAACCCCAATTAAAAAATCACACCCTTGAGAAATTTTTGAAGGGTTCTGACTCTGTCACAGGAACACATACATACTCGCCACCTGCCACTCCAGGATTCCAGCATTAAGTCGACCATCTCTCCCCAATCAGCCAAGATGCAATTTTTGAGGCTAAATTAAATTCCACTTCCTTCATGTGACAGAATAGAAATGTTCTGGTTTTCTTTTTAAACACACCCCGTGGTTATCAGCATCTAAATCTGTGCCGGAGGCCAGGATGATGAACCAAAAGATGAAAACTAGAGCCCAGCTGACTCTCCACCAGGCTCGCTTAATTTCTGATGAAATAAAAATTGGAAAAGCCGGCGAAGTTTTTGGTATCCCAGAATGAGCACGGGCTATTTTGGGTAAGAAACAGTCACAATCAAGCCCTTGGTCTGAGGATGAGTAACAGATCTGCTGACGGGTTGCCACCTTCCACCGGACTCCAGAAAGTGTGTAATATGCAAATGATGCACCGCAAAATGGACAATGAACCAGAACACGACTGCCAAGTCGCACTTTTCGTTGTGCAAATGCCCAGAAGTCTGCAAGAACTGCCTACACGCACGGTACTGGAGACCCTGTCTGGACGGCAGACAGGAGGGGCAAGTCAGATTCCACCGGGAAATCGGCACGGAGCGCCCCCACCCCCCCGCCCCGACCCCTCTCTCCACCGGCCTGGCCTGCGTGCTCGCGGCCACGGAGACCCGCTCCCGCCCGGCCCCACTCGCTGCGTCCGGGCGGACCCAGGGCTTCCAGGTACGTGTTTATAGTGAGTGGCATTTCCTTGTCGCGGAACAGACACAGGTAATTTCACAACCCCACTGGCGCATTCCAAAGGCAAGAATCACATCCCGGGAACTTCACCTTTCCACTCGCCCCCTGGGCGCCCGCGGGGCAGCGCGGCGGCCGCTGGCCCGAAAGGCGGGTGGGGGAAGGGCGCCGGGCCGGGGAGGGGGCGCGGCGCGACCCCCGCCGACAGCACAGACCTGGTTCGGGATCCTCGAGCCGCCCCGAGTGGTTGCCCATGCTCGGCCGACTCCGGCAGCGGCCGGGTGGCCGGCCTCGGACAGGGTGCCCGCCGCGCTGCGGCTCGCGCCGGCTCCGGCTGGCGAGGCAGCTGCGTCCGGCGGGTCCGCTCCAGTCAAAGAAAGGGCCGGACGCCTTCCAGTTCCCGGCGGCCGCCGGCGGAGCCGCTCCTTGCCCGCGCGGGCGGGCCCCGCCCACTTCATCTGCATACCGCCCGCTCGCAGGCCCGCCCACCTCAACTCCAGGCGGCCTGCCCGGCGAGGCCCGCCCATCTCATCTGCATAGTGCCCTCCTATCTCATCTACATATGGCCCTAGAGCGTCCCAAGGGTTCCCTCCCACGCGTGGGAGGGCCGCACCAGCTGACCGACGTCAGGCCTCTAGGGGCCGACGCTGAGAACTGCAGCTGGACAAGGTAGGCTGGAAAAACCCCACCGCGGGGACGCTGCGAGGGAGACATTAGATCTCATGTCAGGGCAGGAAAAACCTAGGGTTGGCGTGGTACAGGCGCCGGAGAGATTTCCTGGGTAAATGAACGAATGGACGCACAAGCAACTCTTGAGGAGGACGTGAAGAAGAGTAACACTTCACAAAGACGTGCCGGTGATCCAAGATGAATACGACCGCAAATAATAAAAATGCATACCAATCCTTAGTGGTAACTGTTTTTGCTGCGTATCAGAAATGACTAACTTATGGAAATTGCCCTGAACGACTTTCATAGTTAATCTGACAGTGAAAACAGCCAGAAATAACTAAATCCTGCAGTGGAAAATATTTAGGGCTAATAAAATCGTGAGTGGAATGGCTAGTTCTCTCTGCGTGACTTGAACGCTATGGCCCGTTCTCAGTTCTCTTCTTACATACCAACATCTCAGGTCACCGCTGATCGTTCAACTCCTCAAAACAGGAGGAAGCGTTCAGACACCAGGACCCCCCACCTCTCTGGTCTCCTCAATCCCCTTCATTGGTTTCTCCTCATCTCCTTGAGCTCTAGCACCTGGAGTGCCCCGAAGCCCAGCGATCTCTGTCCACCTTGATCATCTCTTCTCTAACTTGGCTGTTCCCACCAACTTGTGGCTTTTAAATACTGCCTATATATCTTCAGCCTGGTACCCTCTTCTGTATTCCAGACTCATTTAACTAACTACCTTCCTGACACCTCCACTTAGGTGTCTTTTTTTTTATTGTTATGTTAATCACCATGTATCACATAATTTGTTTTGGTGTAGTGTTCCACGATTCATTGTTTGTTCATAACACCCAGTGCTCCATGCAGAACGTGCCCTCCCCAATACCCATCACCAGGCTAACCCATCCCCCTACCCTCCTCCCCTCTAGAACCCTCAGCTTGTTTCTCAGAGTCCATCATCTCTCCTGGTTCATCTCCCCCTCTGACTTACTCCCCTTCATTCTTCCTCTCCTGCTATCTTCTTCTTTTTCTTTTTTCTTAAAATATGTTGCGTTATTTGTTTCAGAAGTACAGATCTGTGATTCAACAGTCTTACACAATTCACAGCCCTCACCGTAGCACATATCTTCCCCAATGTCTATCACCCAGCCACCCCATCCCTCCCACCCCCGACCACTCCAGCAACCCTCAGTTTGTTCCTGAGATTAAGAATTCCTCATATCAGTGAGGTCATATGATACATGTCTTTCTCTGATTGACTTATTTCACTCAGCATAACACCCTCCAGTTCCATCCACGTCGTTGCAAATGGCAAGATCTCATTCCTTTTGATGGCTGCATAATATTCCATTGTATATATATACCACATCTTCTTTATCCATTCATCTGTCGATGGACATCTTGGCTCTTCCACTTAGGTGTCTTAAGAAGCATCTCCAATTTAACGAGAAAAACCCCAAATTCTTTATTTTCTTCCAAAGCTATCTCATATAGTCTTCCCCAGCTCCATAAATGGAATATGTCAGAATTCTTATCATGAATGCCACCACGTCTCAGCACTTCTCACCACCTTCCACTGCTACCACCTGGGCCAAGCCACGGACCATCCTACCAGGATGATTGCAACTGCCTCCCAACCAGTCTCCCGTCTTCTGCCCCTGCCTCTTTATACTCTAATCTTCACATAACAGAGTGGTGCTTCTAAAACATAGGTCAAATCATACCACACTTCCATTTACAATGCTCCAATGGCTTTCTGTCTCACTGGGAGGAAAAGCCGACTCTCTAACACTGGCCTCCAGGACCCTGAATAATCATTCCCTCCTTCCATCAGTGGCCTCACCTTCTCCCTCTCACACGGCTTTTGCTAGAGTGGCCTCCTCACTGTTCCTCAAATAAGCCAGTCATGCTCCCACCCAAGGGCCTTTGCCCCTGCAGCTCCCTCTGCCTGTCATACTCTTCCCCCACATTCCTACATGACATAGACCATATATTTCATTCTCTTTCACTTCCTAGGTCTCTGGTCCAAGGTCATTCCATTAAGAGGGGCTTCTCTTGTCACACCACATTAAATAGTAAGCCAGAGACCCCCAACGTACACACTTCCCTGCTTCATTGACCTCCAGGATGCATATCACCTTTTAGCATGCTATATATTTACTTGTTTACTGGTTTATTGTCTCCCCCACGAGATTGCAAACTTCCTAAGAACAGGGAATGAATGAATGAATTTATAGGCTGTACCATAAACCAATCAGCTCATACGCATTACTTCTTTTTCTTTTTCTTTTTAAAGATTTTATTTATTTATTTATTTATTTATTTATTCGAGAGAGAGAGAGAGCACATGAGAGGAGGGAGGGTCAGAGGGAGAAGCAGACTCCCCGCTGAGCAGGGAGCCCGATGCGGGACTCGATTCTGGAACTCCAGGATCATGACCTGAGCCGAAGGCAGTCGCCCAATCAACTGAGCTGCCCAGGTGCGCATTACTTCTTTTTAACAGTGCCGTGGGTTGGTTTCTCCAACAAAACTAATTTGTCAAAAAGAGGAGCCATAGTTCTATTTCTGTAACCTACACAACCCACCACAGCACCAAGCACACAGAAACAAGCGTACTAAGGAAAATAAATTGCATAGGATGACTTTAGAGCAGAAATGTATATGAAATCAAGTTCAGCCTCCCCCACCCCCCTTTTTAAAGGTGAAGAATAAGCCCAGAAAAGATGGTTGACTACAAATATTTATGAGATGATAGACAAAGGCCGCAATTGTGAACCCTGTCACAACTTCAATTTACAGAACAGTTACATCCTTATCCACAGAGTTTTGAAAACTGATGAGTCATTTTATTAATCCCATAAAATGTTAAGCAATTAACCTGTGTCTCTTTATGACAGCTAAATAAGACACCAACCCAAGATACCTGCCGGACTCCTATGGCTCTCTCTCTCTCTCTCTCTCTTTTTTAAAGCTTTATTTATTTATTTTAGAAAGGAGGCACCCTGGTGGGGGAGGGGGAGGGAGAGAATCTTCCAGCAGACACTCCAGTGAGCATGGAGTCTCACCAGAGGCTCAATCTCACGACCCATGAGATCGTGACCGGCCCCTAAACCAAGAGTCAGACCCAGGTGCCCCAGGCCTCTATGCTTTTATATCTGCTATATTCCCTCTGATTTGATACTCTGATATAGAATAATCTGGCTTCCTGGTAAGTACCTATTCATTCTTTTAAATTCTTGCTCAGAGGGGTGCCTGGATAGGTTAAGTAGGTTAAGCGTTTGCCTTCTGCTCAGGTCATGATCCTGGGGTCCTGGGATTGAGCCCAGCATGGGCTCCCTGCTCTGTGGGGAGTCTGCTTCTTCCTTTCCCTCTAGCCCTCCCCACTGCTCATGCTCTCTCTCTCTTTCAAATAAATAAAATCATATTTAAAAAAATATTTAAATTCTTGCTCAGGTGGGGGCACCTGTGTGGCTCAGTCATTTGAATGTTGGTCTCCTGATTTCAGCTCAGGTGATGATCTCAGGGTGGTGGGATCAAGCCCCACGTGGGGCCCCAAGCTGAGTGTGGAGCCAGCTTAAGATTCTCCTTCCCTCTCCCTCTCCCTCTGCCCCTCCACCCCGGCTCTTGCTCTCTCTCTTAAATAAATTTAAGAAAATAAATTAATTAATTAAATAAATTAATAAATAAATTCTTGTTCAGGCATCAATCACTTCTGGTGAGCCTACCCATCCCAGCCAGAATTAAATACTCTCTCCCTCATGAAAATTCTGTATACCTTGTAAATGCTTGTATTTTCCCACAGAACGACATTTCAACCAGTATTCCTTATAAAATGCCATATATTTACATAAGAAATATAGTATGGTTACCACAGAATGGAAATGCAAAAAAACCCCTCAGATTTAAAAGAATTTACTACAAAGTAGCACTTCAAATGAAGTGAGACCCATATCTCACCAGTTATGCCAAAAATAAAGTCCAATGCAATATAAATTTAATTGTAAGATATGAAAATATAAAAGTCCTAGAAGTAAATGTGGATGAATACTTTTATAATATTGAGGGGGAAGAAAGTCTTTCTTTATTGTCCCACTTTTCATTTTGAAAAATTTCAGATTCATGGAAAAGTGGGAGAGAACACTACAATGAACACCCTCATATATTTACCACCTACAGTCACCAATTATAAACATTCTACCATTTGCTTTTTATCTCTCTGCCCTTCCATTTTTCTTTTCACTGAATCATTTGAAAGTACAGTGCAAACATCATGACTCTTCACCCCTAAACACTTCCACCATGATCTCCTAAGTCACTCTCCTACAATAGCATTATCTCATCCAAGAAAAATAATATTTTCAAAATATCATACAGCATATATCCCATATAAAAATGTCCCCAAATGTCTCCAAAATCTATGTATTTTTAATCACCAGGATCCAACCAATGTTAAATACTGGGTAAACAAGGCACATCCTCAAACAACCTTGATCAATGAGTTTGAGATGCTGATAGAGGTTGCCCGCTAAAACCATTTTAAAAGGAGACTGGGGTGCCTGGGTGGCTCAGCTTCGGCTCAGGTCATGATCTAAGGGTACTGGCATGGAGCCCTGCATCGGGTTCCCCGCTCAGTGGGGAGTCTGCTTCTCCCTGTCCTTCTGCCCCTACCCCTGTTCATGCTCTCTCTCTCAAGTAAATAAATAAAATCTTTTTTTTAAGTAATTAATTAATTTTAAAAGGCAACAGTGCAACTCTAAATTCCTATATTTTATACAATGTGTGATTTCAAATGTAAAGGTATAACTAAGTTGATAAAATCTGTATTTTCTTTTTTTGCCTCTTCTTTTTTTTTTTTAGTAGCCTGCATGCCCAATGTGGGGCTTGAACTCATGTCACTGAGACCGAGAGTCATGTGCTCTACTGACTGAGCCAGCCAGGTGCCCCAAATCCTGTATTTTCTATTTCATCTATATTTGAAATGCTCATTTAAGGAAGAAAAAAAGGTTTTTAGAAATAGTCATTGAATATAAAGAGCCCCTGATGTTTAGGCATACACAATAAAATAATATGTACATGGGCCCATTTTTATTAAAAAATACTACATGATATTGTCCATATTTGTGCGTATAGAAATATATTTGGACGTGTATACAACAAATTACTACAAATAACTCTATCTGAAGAAAAAGAGTGATAGAGGACTTTCTTTTTCTACGGCAAGTACCACTAATGCCTTAACAATAAACATATTTTCCTTTTATGATCAGAGCACACAAAAAGAAAAAAATGTGCATATCCTTAAACCCAGCGATTTGTCTTCTAGGAATGTATTCAAAAGAAATAATTGCAAATATACATAAACATCTAGCTTCCAAGATAATGATTCTTAATGTTTATTGAGAAATAACCCGTGCCAGGGACTATTCTAAGACTTTATGTATTCTAACTTATTCAATTCCTTACCAAAATCCAACAAGATAAAACTGGGTTTTTTTTACCCAAAGCAAAGATCAGAAAATGACCGAGAAGGTGAATAGGTTGGCCGGGGTTACTTAGCTTTGAAGTGGCAGAGTCAGGATTCGAACCTGGGTCAGGGGTCGCGTAGACCGTTGCCAGGTTTGGAGATTCACGAGGAGAACTGGCAGGACTCAGCATGTAGTTGGGCTCGTGGCTAGGACTTACTCCAGGGAGAGGAAACAAAGAAGGGAAAGGACCCATGGGACAGCCCGAAGGAAACCAGCCAGATGCAAGCTTCCAAATAGTGGAGTCATACCAAGTAGCCTCAATTCCTCCAGCACCAGGTGGGGACAAGTATGGTGATATAGAAGAGGGAAGCTCACTAGAGACTCTGCGGCCAGGTCTCTACTGGGGTCTGGGCGCATGGGCACCTAACAAAACTCCAGACTTTCAGAAGGAAAGCAGGTGTTCAGCATCATAAGCCACAGTGTTTGCAGGGACAGTTTCAGCCCAGTGAGCCAGGCCTATCAGTTGGGGTGCTGGAAACCATCCTGAAGTCCAAGTTCCCAGAAGCCAGCCGAGCATCAGCCCTGCAAGCAGCCTTTCGAAGGATAGCCATCCCAGGCCTGCTGCGTTCACTTTTTTCTGCACAGTACCCCTTCCATTTAACTCCAGAATCTGTGCTCTGAACAACTGTCCATTGCTTCCCTTCTGTTTGCAATAGCAAAAACCTTCAGTGTTGAGCACAAGCGGCCTAGTTAAATAAATTATCATACAGCCACACAATGGCATCCTATGTGGTCTCTAAAACCATGTGCCCGATGTATTAAGTGGTAAAGCAGAACAATATATATGTTAAGAGTATAATTCTTAATTTTTTTGTATATAAACAAACAAAAATTATCTGGATGCAAACATCTAGATAAGCAGGAAAGGGTTTGGAAAATTGTTCCTCAAATTTCTGGTTAAGGGTGGCTCTTTTTGAGTGGGTATGAGTTTTAGGTCTTTTATGTCCTTTTTTTGACTGTCCATATATTTTTAATTTTATTCTGATGTGCATGTACTGTTTTTTGCTTTGGTAATTTAAAAAAAATCGCTTTGAAAAAAATCACATATATTCTTAAAATCATTTTAGGTAAAACTGCTTATATATATATATTTTAAAGATTTTATTTATTTATTTATTTGACAGAGAGAGTGAGAGAGCACAAGCAGCGGGAACAGTAGAGGGAGGGGGAGAAGCAGGCTCCCTGCCAAGCAGGGAGCCCAATGCAGGGCTCGATCCCAGGACCCTGAGATCATAACCTGAGCCAAAGGCAGACGCTTAACCATCTGAGCCACCCAGGCGCCCCAAAATTGCTTATATTATACCAAAAGATTCTTCAGTTTCTAGGAGGATTCTTTAAATAATTATTAATCTAGCACGTATAGTTATTTAATATATACTCATTTCTTCCCCATAATACTGTTAAGAACTGGGCTTAATCTGAAGGAGGTACCATAAGAGAGTTCATATTTTTACTAAACACCAAAGTGTCCATCCACTATTTTGTAATAACGTGAATCAAACTTTAATTTTAAACATTTATTACAAAAAACACCAAATAATCAAAATTAGAAAGAAATATTATTGGGCGCCTGGGTGGCTCAGTTGGTTAAGCGACTGCCTTCGGCTCAGGTCATGATCCTGGAGTCCCGGGATCGAGTCCCGCATCGGGCTCCCTGCTTGGCAGGGAGTCTGCTTCTCCCTCTGACCCTCTTCCCTCTCGTGCTCTCTATCTCTCATTCTCTCTCTCTCAAATAAATAAATAAAATCTTTAAAAAAAAAAAAAGAAATATTATAATGATCCTCTATGTACCTAACAACCCAGTTTCAACAATTAGCAATTCATGCTCAATCTAGTTTCATCTACCATCATCCACTTCTCTCTCTATCTTCAGTTATTCTGAAACAAATCCCAGATATCCTATTCTACTGGTAAATATTTCAGTATGTATTCCTACATATAAGGACTCTAAAAAACACATACACACACACCGCAATTCCATTATCCCAACAGAAAAAATTAATAATTTCTTATCAAATAGCTAATCAGAGTTCGAATTTCCCCTCGTGCCTGGATTTTTTAAAAATCATGATTCATCAGAGCGCCTGGGTGGCTCGGTCGGTTGGGTGTCTGACTTCGGCTCAGGTCATGATCCTGCAGTCCCAGGATTGAGCCCAGCATCAGGCTTCCTGCTCAGCAGGGAGTCTGCTCCTCCCTCCCCCCACCCCCTACTTGTGTGCTCTCTCTCTCCCTCTCTTTCAAATAAATAAATAAATAAAATCTTAAAAAATAATCATGATTCATACTACTACACACCTATCAGAATGGTGGAAGTCCAAAACACTGGACAATGTCAAATGCTGGTGAGGATGCGGAGCAACAGGAATGCTCTGAGGCATCGCTCTGGGGAATGCAAAATGGTACAGGCACCTGGGAAAACGGTTCAGCAGTTTCTTACAAAACTAAACATATCCTTACCACACAACCCATCATTCACACTCCCTGGTATTGACCCACACGAGTTGGAAAGTTACGTTCACACGAAAACCTGTACACAAATGTTGCTGGCAGCTTTATTCATAATTGCTAAAACTTGAAAGCAATCAAGATGTTGAATGGGTGAGTGGATGAACAAACTGTGGTCCATCCAGACAATGGAATATTATTCCGTGCTAAGAAAGAAATGAGCTATTACACCACAAAAAGACATGGAGGAACCTTAAACCCACCTTGCGAGTAAAGGAAGCTAGTCTGGAAAGGCTATGTACGGTATGATTCCAACTATATGACATTCTAGAAAAGGCAAGACTCTGGAGACAGTAAAAAGATCAGTGGTTTCTAGGCGTTCTGAAGGAGAGAGGGAAGGATGACTTAGGTGGAGCACAAGGTATTTTTGAGGCAGTGAAACTACTCTGTGACGCTCCAGTGGGAGATACACATCATTATGCCTTTGTCAAAACCTATGGGATATACAACACAAAGAGTGAACCGTAATACATACTTTGACTCTAGTTAATAATAATGGATCTATATTGGCTCATCAGCTGTAACAAATGTACCACACTAATGCAAGTTATTAATGCCCTGGGGAAGGGGGTGGTGGTGGTGAGGGGTATATGGGAACTTTCTATACCTTCCACTCATTTTTCTGTAAACCTAAAACTGCTTTAAAAAATAAAGTATAGGGGCGCCTGGGTGGCTCAGTCGTTAAGCGTCTGCCTTCGGCTCAGGTCATGGTCCCGGGGTCCTGGGATCGAGCCCCGCATCGGGCTCCCTGCTCGGCGGGAAGCCTGCTTCTCCCTCTCCCACTCCCCCTGCTTGTGTTCCCTCTCGCTGTGTCTCTCTCTGTCAAATAAATAAAATATTTTTAAAAATTTAAATCAAATAAATAAAAAATAAAGTCTATTCCTTTGGGGAAAAAAGTCATGATCCAAATAATTACCTCAAACTCAAAGCAGCAACACTACAACACAAATATAACAGTCACTGGGCTATCAGGACTATCAGCCCTTTCCTACTTCTTTCTTGTTGAAGAACTCCCTGGATGTGACACTGATGGAGGATTACATTATTCTTAGCCCAGAAGAGAATCTTAATGACACAGTCCAAGCCAATCATGGTGATTCCATGTTCCTTGCTAGTCACTGGGTTAGGGACGCTATGTGACCCAGTTCTGGCCAACAACACGAGGGGATGTCTGCTGGTGGGAGGCTTGGGGAATGTTCTCTTGCCCTTAAAGGGATGTGCTGAAAGAGATACTCTTCTTCCACTGGACACTGTCCTCTCAGCTCAAGATCACCAGAACTTCAGCAGCCATCTTGAGGTGGCCAGGGGAGCTAGCCAGAGGCCCACGCCAACACGCTCAAGATGGTAGACTGGAAAGACAGAAAGAACCTGGATTCCTGATGGCCTCACTGTGCCCTTACATTCCACAACCTTTGAGTCACCTACTTCTTTTGTTATACAACATAGTCTATGCTTCCTTAGTGTGGAAGTGCAGCTGAATCTTATGATCTGACCTGGTAGCTCTCCTCTTAAAAGTAAAAGACTCAGGTTCAGGGACATTAAGCTATCTTGCCCAAGGACATAGAGATTAAAAGTCAGGAGCTGGAATGGAATTCAGGCCTGTTGTCTCCACAGCACTTTTTTATTTTTTTCCTGTCTGTACCTCTTTGCCTCCAGTAGATGCTGGGCACCGAATCTTCAGAGAGGCCAGTATTTCAGGATTCAGAAAAGCAAATGGTTTCTTGCAAAAAGTAACAATATAAACTGTGAAAGAAAATCTTGGGAATCCTTCTTGAATTATAGAAAACACATTTTTGTCCTCAATAGGGCTTAACTTAAATATGAATAACACCACTGCAATCTAAATGAAATGATTGAGATATGATAATTAGCACTATAAAACCCTAAATGCAAAGATTCCCATTGTCTGTACTTGTCTCAGCCACTGAGTCATTAGTGACCATGTTCAGGCCACCCTCTGAGCGTATGAGAGCTTTATTATCTACCCACCACCTTCCCTGGGAGCTTGGCATAAATAATAATAAAAAAAAAATCATCATTGGCCTTCAAGATTCTGAAGTTCACTTTATGTGTGAAAGGCCTAGGCTGAAGACCTACCTAATATTTGCATAACCTAATGCTTCCCTTGGCCGCACAAGTCTAGGAGTAGAAATGGGGTCAGGTTAACAGCATCAAATGGTATTTTTCTGGCTCTAGTCATTCACCATTATAACTTGACCTTCATCCCTGCTGCAAAGTTCCCTCCATTTATTTCTGGGAGTCCCAGGAGTGCGGCAGCTTCCAAGTTCTCAAAGCAAGAACTCGGTGCACTTACAGCATGCGCTCCTTATGTTCTGTTGTCTACAGAGCTCCCTGCGACCTCCACCTCCCCCCTCCACTCAACTGCACAAGGAGGCTCCCCATCGCCACTGCTCCCCACTCTTGGTGTTCCTAGTCACTGGAACTGCTCCACAGGCCAGGCCTGCCATCCACCCACTGCTGCTGGGGCCCATGGCTTCTGTGCCTCATGGGGGCACAGGATGCCCCTGCCACAAGCCTCCTCCCAAGGACACCCATGTCTGGCTCAGATTTCCGCTGCCCCCAAAGCTGCCTCCTTGGCTTGGTGACTACATCAATAATTGTTTTTGTAGCTGTATCAATGCTGAGAGAGATGTTGGGAAAGATAATCACCATAGGCCCTGCTTGCTTCTGAGAGTTGGCATTCTGGATCATGCTTTCACTTCCTTTGTACTTTTCTACATTGTGTTTCAAGCTATTGAGCCTTCATGATTTCAATAAAAACAATGTCATTTTTCTTGCCAAAAACTATTTGTTACCCCAAATAATAACGTAAGTGGCTTTGTGTGCCCTATACTGAACATAACAGGAGACAAGATTTTCCTTGCCTTAGAGGAGCTTAGACTGCTTTATCCAATAAATAATATCTAGTATCTGTTTTATACGTGACACCATTCAAGCTTTCCATATTCTAATGGGGGAGGAACCTCGACTTTTTTTTTTAACTTATTTTTTTTAGAGTAACCTCTACACACAACGTGGGGCTTGAACTCATGACCAGGAGATCAAGAGTCACACGCTCTTCCAACTGAGCCAGCCAGGCGTCCCCAAACCTCAACTTTCTGAAATAAGCCAAGGGCCAAGTTGCTAAACAGAGGCTAGGATCATGCAAAGAAAATCAAGGGAAACATGAACATGGGGAGAGAGGCAAAGAGGGCATAACAGAATTTCCTAACTGTTATCAGAAGCAAAGTTCCTCAGGGAGATAGCAGGTATACTGGTCTCAGTCATCATTCCAGTGATAAAAGGTGGCGAGAAAAAATCCAAGGAAGGATCTGTGAGACAGAAAGCAGTTAGTGGTTACCTGGAGCCGGGGACAAAACAGGGATTGCCTGGGACGGCACGAGAGATCTTTTCTGGGATGACATACATGTTCTCCAATTCGGTTGTGGTGGACAGTTCTCACTCAATTTACTAAAAACCACTGGACCGCCCATTTTAAATGAGTGGATTTTATGATATGTAAATTACACTTTAGTAAAGCTGTTTTTGGTTTTGTTTTCTTTAAGTCGAGGGAGATAAATGGATGAGCCTTCAGGATACTATGTATTATTTCCGAACCAAAAAGAGTCCGGTCCTCACTCTGAATCAATTAGCATGACTGAAGCCTGAGGGATGCTTTGCTGCCAGGAATAGAGCCTAGAAAGACACAGGCTTTGAAGAAGAGATAAAGGGGAAAAAAGAGGCATCACCCACACTCGGGATAGGCTTGCTTCCTGAATGTGCTGCCAGCAGGCCCAACAGCCGGAGTCCCACTCAAAGCAACAGAGCATTTCTTAGACAGGAGAGACAAACAGTACGAGGCGGCATACGGCGAGCATCTTAGAGATATACAAATGCGGTGCAACAGAGGACGCCTAAAAGAGAAAAGGCACATCCCGTCCTGAGATCAAGAAAGGCTCTGTGAAGCAGGTGCTCTCGGGAGCTGTTCCTTTCACGATGAACAGCATTTCTGTCACTGTCCAGAGTGGCAGCAGGGGGCAGGGGGCAGGGGAGGGAGGCGCCTGGCATGGACATGCGGATCCCCGGGCCGCGTCTTTGTTCGCCAGGGTGAACAAAGGCCTGATTGTGAAAAAGTCCTGGATGTGTTCAGAGAATAAGCTACCCTGTGGCCTGGGACTGGAGCTCAAGGCAAAAGCAGGGGACCACGATAAGGCTGTGGGGGGCGGGGGGGGGTCACGCCAAATCAAGGCAAGGGGTTTGCCTTGCCTCCTCCCCCAGTGGAGAGTGCCTGAAGGTGTTGGAGCAGAGAAGTGGGGTGAGGAGAGCTGCGAGGTTGACTAGATGACTCCAGTGATACAAAACTTGCTCCCCCGCACACTGCCTACTACCATTTCACAGATCATCAATCCGCCAAAATGACCAACCCTTTTGATAGGACATAACAAGGCCCCGGGCAAGGTGAACGCGGTTAGTCAGCTGACCTGTCCCCCACACAGCAGCGCGCTTCCGCTCCCACTAGTTGGGTTGTCTGCCTCCAAAGGGTCAGATGTGTTTGTTCCAAACCCGTGTATGCCAGTCATCCTACTGGTTTTATTTACATCACTTACTTATTAGGTAAACCAATAAAATATGAACAGAGAGAGAGAGAGAGGCAATTCCGACAATTCCTCCTTGCCTCTTGAGGGCAAGGAGGCTACCCAAGAGCCAGCGAGGATTTATCGGTGTGACAGGGACATGGCCCCGCAGTTGGGGTGAGCCCAGATTCTACTTGGGGACAGCAGTGAAGCAGAGTGCCACGAAGGTGGAACGCTAGGTGAAATCAAGGAGAGCAGACACTCTCCTGCTGCTTTGTTAACTGCTGCAGCCCCAGAACCTAGAAAGATGCCTGGGACATGGTAGACACTCTGTTTGTCGAAGCAACAAATGGATGGACACACATGCAGAACATCCATGAGACATTTCCCGCAAACGGTTGGGAGGGAGATTTCTGGAATGCTGGGTGCAAGTCAGGGCAGAGGTGCAGGCTTGCCAGTCATCAGGGACCTTGTCTAACTCGTAATCCTAGGGCCTGGAATGGTGTCTCCCACGGGGAAGGAGACAAGAGGAAATGTGTAAGTGGAGGTCTTTGACCCTAATAGCAACCCCATTCAGGGTTGGAAAGGACTTTAATGAAGATCCTAACCCCATCATCCTACAACATCTCCACTAGAGAGTTGCTTGTTGGAGAATGAATACCTCTTGTAGCAGGAATAGTAATTAATAATAGTAAGAGTAAGAGTAATTCTTGATTTCCTGGGCACGCTTCTTTGCTATTAGGACATTCTTCCATATATTAAGTCAAAACCTGGCCCGAATTTTATGGCTTGGAACCAAAAAGGAAAAGTTTCATTCTAACCAAAAAAAAAAAAAAAAAAGAATTGGATGACAGGGCGCAAGTGACAGTCATTTTGGAAGAAAAAAAAAAAAAAACCCTGTCATCTCAGGAAAGCGAAGCTGAAGGAGTCTAGGCAAGAAGCCCGAGTCTAAGGCAGGTAGATTTTTTTACTTTAATTGCTGTAATTCCTAAGTAGGAAATTCTGTTAAGGAAAATGGTTGGAGGGGAAATCCCATTTTATAGAAACATCTACATTTCAGGTTCTGGCCTCGGTTCCTCGTTGATACCGTTTTATTTCCCGAGATGGGTATTGGGATGCAGACAAGAAAACAGACCCAGGGAGGCTAAGCAGCTTGTCCACAGTCACACGTGATGCTTCTCCAAGGTGGGCTTCTGAGCCCCAGCGGCTCATGGATACCAACTGAGCCTTTGGCTCAGGTCATGATCCTGAGGTCCTGGGATCAAGTCCCACATCAGGCTCCCTGCTCAGCAGGGAGTCTGCTTCTCCCTTTCCCTCTGCAGCTCCCCCTACTTGTGCTCTCTCTCTCTCTCTCAAATAAATAAGTAAAATCTTAAAAAAAAAAAAAAAAAAAGAAAGTACAGTTATTCATGATACGCCCTGGCAAACATGAAGGCATGTCTAACCTGAAAAATAGGACACATAGCCTTGGATGAATACGAAGCTGACAGAAACCTATATATATCTATATAAATGGCCTGGAAAGCTGATCCTGAAAAGGAGCTGAGGTTGGTTGCCAATGGTGAGGACAGAAGCCCTCAGGCTGCCCTTGCTGCCCTGCCTGAAATTCTGTCTTCTCTCATGCACGTACATCCCCCAAATGGTCTCTGCCTTGCAAACGGGAGGTCAAACCTTAGTGCGAGGAAACTGAAGTCTAAGAAAACCCCCTAAGGAGCTTAAATGCCCTGGTCCCGGGGGGAAATTACAACCCCGAATGCCGAGATAACTTGTGAATGAGGTCAGGAGCTGCCATCAGTAGCCACTGAGAAATGACAAAACGGTGGTGGGGAGATGCCAACCCAGAGCGAGGGGGCTCTCCGGGACGAAACAATCTTCGAGATACACCTGCTCACAGAGGAAGCACGGGTGCAGAATGCTGTGTCCATGTGTGCCACCATTCATGGACAGACAGCGGGGTGGGGGACGTACGTTTGCTTCTGTACACAGCAGGTACCCCTGGAAGGGGACCAGAATGCCAGAGGCTACCACACCCCAGTGAGCGGGGTGGCCGGGCAAAGGGGTGAGGGGCAAATCTCTTCACTGTGCCCTTTCCATTTTGAATTGTGTGGACTGTATCACCTGTTCGAAATAAAAATATAAATAAATTAATTAATTAATTAATATTTCACCTGACGAAAAACTAGAGTTCGGTAGAATGGATGTGCAGAGGGATGGCTTGTGAGGGCCTAAAAAGGAGACCCAGAGACCACCAGGCGCCCGTATGGACTAACTAGGAAAACTCACTGAGAATAAGCCATACTGCTCTAGAACTCCTTCCACTTGCTTTTTCTTTGTCTCTTTTTCTTTTTTAGTATTATTATTTCTTAAAATTTTCAGGTAATCTCTGCACCCAACATGGGACTTGAACTCACGACCCCGAGATCAAGCATTGCGTGCTCTTTCGACGGAGCCAGTCAGGTGCCCCTCTGCTTGCTCTCGTTTCAAAATCCACAGACTTGGCTACTGCCTAGGGCGGGAGTGGTGGTGGTGGTGGAGGTGGATTACTCTGCTTACGGTCACACAGGCGTGGTGTGGCAGGAAGGTCCCACGGGACTCTTCTTAGAAGAGTCTTGCTGTCACTCCATTGTGCCCAAGTCTTGTTTTCCGCTTCTCTGGCATCAATCTCACATGTAGCTCCTAATAATTCCCTGCACATAGACTATCAAAGATATGTTGATTTAACAGATTATAAATCTCTTGGCTTAATGTTTCAAAACTAATTCCTACAGCATAAAACCACCACAACTGGGCTATCTTTTGGGACAGATCAAATAAGGATAAATATCCCATCCAACAGCATTAAGAAAAGGGGGGCAACGTTCAGTTGGGGGGAGGTTACCAACTGTGCACATTCTAAGTGTACTCTAATCAGCTTGGGAAAAATCCTCTCCACAGTATGAAACTAATTTTTGACATGGAAATCAATACGCAAACAAAGACAATTCACCAGCAAGTTCAGTCATCCAGACACACTTTCGAGGAGAAAGAATACAACATTGAAAATGTGCTGCGTGTCCGCAGCCAGGAAAAGCAGCATAGGAGAACAGAGCGGATCATGTTTTCCATTGAGCCACTTGAACATTTCAGAAGGTCACGGCCAAGTTCAAGGACTGCAACTTTAATGTTCCATGAATTCAGTGGAAAGACCTCCAGTTTCCCTTCCATCCAACGTGATGATTACACAGACCCAGAACTGTGGAACTTTCTTCTGGAACATAAAACTTGTCCCACGGTGCGACCCTCTCTTTCCTTCTCTTTTCTGCTCTTCCATAAGGAAGCCTGGGGAATTGGTAGCAGGCCACGTCCTTCCGACCATGAACCAGCTGGAACTAAAGGAACAACGCCCAAGATCGCTCTCTTAGAAGAATAAATTAACGCAGACATTTAGAAGAGACAGCTGACCCCATAAAAGGGCTTTAGTCACAGTGCTCAAACAAAAAGGACAATCACAGTGGAGAATGCCTCATCCTGCACCTTCGGCACTATAACCATATATTCCCTGAGTTTTCACGATGACCCCTGCCATACTTATTCAGTGCAGCGTCTACTTTTCAGTTAACGGACACTGATTGGTTATTAACATAAACATCCATCAATGATAACATAATATCCCCGTTCCCAGAGTTTACGGATGTATTATTACTCTAACACGTAATCCAATCTTCTCTCCTGGTGAGGGCATCGCTTGGTTTAAGTGAACTGAAACTTAACCGGAATGGGTTGGTTTTGATTAAATACTGCCTAGAGAGTGTAAATTTATGAATTTTTCTAAGAGTAATAAAGGAGAAAATATTAACCTACTGAGTGGTAGTGGGGTGTCCAACCATATTATATTTGCTTTACATCGTGATTTTGATTTTATAATATTGAATCCCTTGTTCCCTTCAGATTCCTAAAGGAGACTTTTTTTTTTTTTATGTTTCAGCCCCAGAAAGAGTTGTATGTTTCATTAATAACTGGCTTCTTTTCATTTTGTCCCCATGAATCAGATTTCCCTCTTTCTTCTGGCTGCTAAGGAACTTAGTGCCAAGCTCACAGCCTCCCAGACAATCATGTCATCTGCATGCAGGGAGTTATGGTTTTTAACCAGTCAGTCCATTTCTTCTAAGTTGACAAATTCATGTGTGCAGTGCTTCGTAGTATTCCTTTCGATCCTTCTCAGAATGCAGGATTTGTAGTGATAATCCTATTTTGTTCCATCTTGATCATCTGTATTTTCTCTTTTCTTCTCTGTCAGTCTTGCTGGAGGTTTGTCAACTTTATCAATCATTTTAAGAACCAGCTCTCTGTGAGCGGGGCGCCTGGGTGGCTCAGTCAGTTAAGTGTCTGACTCTTGATTCTGATTTTGGCTCAGGTCTTGATCTCAGGGTTGTGAATTCAAGAGCTGTGTTGGGCTCCACAGTGGGTGCGGAACCTACTTTAAAAAAAGAACCAGTTCTTTGTCTCTTTAATTTTTCTCTATGGTTTTTCTGTTTCCAATTGTACTGATATTTTTCTCTTATCTCTATTATTTGTCTATAAAATGAAGCAAATCTTACCCATCTCACAGAGTTATGAGATTTAAATGAAATAACATGTAAAAGAACATAGAGCAGAATCTGAAATAGGGATATTTTAATGAAATGTGATTCACCCCCCCACACACAAATATCTTCCTTAATAGAATCCCTTACTTAGGAATTATGGCAGTTAAAAAGAAGAATCTATCAAGAAAGAAAGAAAAGAAGAAAGAAAGAAAGAAAGAAAGAAAGAAAGAAAGAAAGAAAGAAAGAAAGAAAGAAAGAAAGAAAGAAAAGAAAGAAAGAAAGAAAGAAAGAAAGAAAGAAAGAAAGAAAGAAAGAAAGAAAGAAAGAAAAGAAAGAGGGAGAGAGAAAGAGAGAGTCTGTCTGGAAAAGCTCGCTCAGGGTTTCAGTCTTTGCTTTCCTGAGATAATGTTTTTTTTTTCCCCTCAGAATTATACTTGACTCAATGTTATGTCTAGATATACATATACAGCTGACCATCAAATAACACGGTTATATGTCAGGTATACTGCCAGGAGCACCAACCCCCTGCACAGTTGAAAATCTGTGTATAACACGTGACTCCCCCAAAACTTAACAACTACTGTTGGCCAGGAGCCTTACTGAGAACATAAACAGTCAATTAACACATATTTTGTATGTTATTATGTATCACATACTGCATTCTTGCAAGGAAGTAAGCTAGAGAGAAGAAAATGGTAGAAGAAGCCACCTGGGTGGCTCAGTTGGTTAAGCATCCAACTCTTGGTTTTGGCTCAGGTCATGATCTCAGGATCATGAGACTGAGCCCCGAGTCAGGGCTCCGCACTCAGTGCAGAGTCTGCTTGAGATTCTCTCTCTACCTCTCTTTCTGCCCCCTCCGTGCATGTGCACGCTCTCTCCAAAATAAATAAATTTTAAAAAAGAATATCATAAGAGAAAATACGTTTATAGTACTTCACTGTATTTATAAAAAAAATCTTCACATAAGCAGATGGGCGCAGTTCAAACCTGTGTGCAAGGGTCAACTGTATACAACCTTAAGATTCCCAAGAAATCTAAATAAAAAAATCTAGAACTAGTGAATTCAGCAAGTTTGCAATAAACAAGATAAACATACGAAAATCAATTGCACTTCATTATTCTAACAATGAACTCCAAAATTAAAAATACGGCCACATAACATTTACAATTGCTAAAAAAAAAAAAAAAGAAAGAAGTGTAAATCTAATAAAATAGGTGTAGGATTTTTATGCTGAAAACTATAAGATGCTGCTGAAATAAATCAAAGATCTAAATGGAGAGACATACCATGTTTGTGTTTTGAAAGACTCAACACAGTAAAGATGCCAGTTCCCAGAAGATTTCTTTGTAATGAGATTATTTTAAAATTTAAATGAGGGGTGCCTGGGTGGCTCAGTCGTTAAGCGTCTGCCTTCGGCTCAGGTCATGATCCCAGGGTCCTGGGATCGAGCCCCGCATCGGGCTCCCTGCTCCGCGGGAAGCCTGCTTCTCCCTCTCCCACTCCCCGGGCTTGTGTTCCCTTTCTCGCTGTCTCTCTCTGTCAGATAAATACATAAAATCTTAATAAATAAATAAATAAAATAAAATTTAAATGAAAAGTAAAAGGAACTAGATAAAATAACTGTGGAAAAGAAGACTAATATCAAAGAATCAATGTACCCGATTTCAAGACTTTTTATATAGCTACAATAATCAAAACTATGAGATATGGGCAGACGGATAGACACGTAGATCAATGGTACAAACAGAAAACCCAGAAATAAATCCACACAAATAAGCCCAACTACCTTTCTACAGAACTGCAAAAGCAAGTCAGTGGAGGAAGGATACTCTTACGCTTTTCAACAAATGGTATTAGAGCGACTGGACATCCAGAGCAAAAAAAGTGAACCGTGACTTAAGTCTCATAATTTATAGAAAAATTAACTAAAATGGATCTCATCTTTAAATTCAAAATGTTAAACCATAACACCTTTAGGGGAAAAACATAGAAAACCTTCAAGATTTTGAACAAGGCAAAGGGCTCTTAAACTTAACATCAAAAGCCCAATTCATAAAAGAAAAAATGGTCAATTCAACTTCATCAAAATGAAAGACCTTTTGCTCTGTGAAAGATCCCGTTATGAGGATAAAAAGACAAAGCGGAGACTGGGAGAAAATATTTGCAAACCACATATACAACAGAGAACTAGTATGTAGAATATATAATAAAGAACTCACAGGACTCAACAGAAAAAAAATCAAGCACCCCAACTGGGAAATGAGTGAATGACATGAACAAAATGACATGACCTGAAGATTTTTGTAATATGATAAGCACATGAAAAGATGTTCAATATCATCAGCCGTCAGGGAAATGCAAATTAAAGCTACAATGAGGGGCACCTGGGTGGCTCAGTTGGTTAAGCGTCTGCCTTCGGCTCAGGTCGTGATCCCAGGGTCCTGGAACTGAGTCCCACATCGGGCTCCCTGCTCAGCGGGGAGTCTGCTTCTCCCTCTCCCTCTGCCTCTCATCCCTGCTTGTGCTCTCTTTCTCTCAAGTAAATAAATGAAATCTTAAAAAAAAAAAAAAAAAACTACAATGAAATATCACTACACACCTATCCCAAGGGCTAAGATAAAAAAGTGACCGTACCTCATGCTGGCAAAGATGTGAAAAAATTGGATCACTCATCCATCGCTGCTGGGGGTATAGAATGGGCAGCCACTCTGGGGAACACATTTCGGCAGTTTATTAGAAAGCTAAACATGCAACCACCACGCAAAGAAATTGCACTCCTGGGCATTTTTTTCCCAGAGAAATGCTCCCACAAAATAGTTACACAAAAACCTGAACATGCATGTTTATATTTATTTATGATAGCAAAAAATTAGAAACAACCCAGATTCATGGGTGAATCATTAAACTGTGGTACAGCCATACCATGAAATACTATGAAAAAATTAAAAAGGAACAAACTTTTGACTCACACAACAACCTGGATTAACGTCCAGAGAATTATTCTGAACGTAAATAGCCGGTCCCCAAAGCTTACAGGCTGTATGATTCCATTTCTGTAATATTCTTGAAAGAACGAAGTTGTAGAAATGAAACTGATTAGTGGTTGCCTGGGTTAAGAAGGGGGTGCGGAGGGGCGCCTGGGTGGCTCAGTTGGTTAAGCGTCTGCCTTCAGCTCAGGTCACGATCCTGGAGTCCCAGGATCAAGTTCCACATCGGGCTCCCCGCTCAGCAGGGAGTCTGCTTTTCCCTCTGACCCTCTCCCCTTTCATGCTCTCTCTCATTCTCTCTCTCTCTCTCAAAATAAATTAATTAAATTAAATAAAGAAGGGGGTGGGGACATGTTCAGGGAACTGAACCTGGCTATAAAAGGACCACGGGAGGGATCCTTGTGGTGATGGAAGTGTCCTATAACCAGGCCGTACTGATGTCAATATCCTGGTTGTGATATTTTACTATTGTTTTGCAAGATGTTACCATTGGGGGAAACTGGGTAAACGGTACAGGGGAATCTTTCTCTAGTATTTCTTTATTTTTTGAATCTACAACTATTGCAAAATTAAAAGTTTATTTTCAAAACATGAAATCCAGGGGCGCCTGGGTGGCTCAGTCACAATCTCAGGGTCCTGGGATCGAGCCCCACATCGCATCAGGCTCCTTGCCCAGTGGGGAGTCTGCTTCTCTCTCTGCCCCTCCCCTGACTCGTGCTCTCTCTCAAATAAATAAATCTTAAAAAAACCATGAAATATATTTTCAATTTTTATATTGACTTTAATTCACATTTTGCTGAAAATTTATATAAAAACTATATACTTTGAGGATCATTACATTTTCTTTCATTTTTGAGGAGGATTATAAATCATGAAGTGATAAAAATTAGAACATTACTAACATGGAACACGGGGGAAAAAGCTGAGAAGAAGAAAAAAAAAGAACAAACTTTGCCACATAAAATTCAATTATGCCTGATAAAAACAATGAAAATGAGCAAGAAAATTATTTGCATCAAATCCACAGCCTGATGGGTCATCTGAAATCCCCGATACTTCATATTCCTTACTAGGGTATTTCATTACCGATCAGAACATGAGGAATAAACAGTGGGAATGAATTTGTATTCTTGCCCCAGGCTTTGCAAATGTCAGGGTGTGCCTGCCCAGCCCATTCTCCTTTCTTAGGATGGGCCAGCACTCTTGGAGGTGGAAAAACTATTTATAATGATCCAAGCCCAGAAGCTAACTCTATTTTACTTAGCAACACAGACAGTCTTTACACAACGTTACTGTGCCCTGAATTTTCTAGGAATGCAACTAACCAGCAAATCGAGGCAAGACAGCTCTTTGCATTGCTCAATTTACCCTGAGTTGTCAGCATTATAGAGAGTCATTGGTGTCAACAGTGTGCGGGTGTTTGAACCCCAGACAGACGCTGAGCCCCGCCCTGACTCAGACCTGTTTATACGCACTCAGCCTCCAGCATTTACAGATTCAAACAACGTGATATTTTGTTAGAACTCCTTTTCCTTTTATTTCTCCTGTACCTTATAGGTAGGGCGTGATACTGACTTTTTTTTCAGTAATGTATATAGGTAAGTGATACTGTGAATGGATTTCATATCAGGCTGCGTTAGACAATATTCTTTAATAAAAAAAGGGGGGGGGAAGCAGGACCACCAGGTAGAACCTCTGCAAGGAGGATCTTCAGAAGGCGCTCTGGTGGTCCTTTCTCGGTGACTGAATTTCACTCGCAAACTGTGCACGGGAAATAACCGGGGGCCCCGCTAACAATGGCAACAAAGCCATGACCAGCTAACAGCATGAGCGGTGGCGAAGCACACGGGGGAAGATAGCGCCACCTTCCCGCAGACACCAAAACAACAACGCAACACCAAAACAAAACAAAAAAACAAAAGGAAAAAATGGCAAAACTTACTTCGGGCTCTAGTGCCCTCCCCACTCTCACCCTGGCCAATGCAAAACGTTTTTCCTTCTTCCTTCAACTGGGCATAAAAGATATGACCTTACACCTCAGTGGTATCTTCTACAGTGGAATCCCTTTTCGTTTCCAATTCTGGACAAACACAGACTTCCCTCTGTAAAGGATGAACCTAGAAAAATCACTAGATATATAGGGAAAGTTTTGGAAATTCATAAAAGGGGAACCACCTGAGAAACCCAGGTAAACATGCACCTGTGAAACGAAGTTATTGGAAGAAATAGGACATTTTAGAAAATCTCTAATTTGCATCCCCAGTGAAATTCGAGGAGCTTTTATAGCTTCGAAGCTAGAGCAAGAAGCCGTGAAGAAGAAACAATTTGAGACCGGAGAAATTAGGCTAAAGATTAAAAACACAATAGCCAAAATAAAGAAATGCAAAGCACAACATACTAGGTGGTAAACTTTAAGAAATCAGAAGATCGGGGCGTTTGGATGGTGCAGTTGGTTAAGCCTCCGATTCTTGGTTTCAGCCCAGGTCATGATATCAGGGTCTTAGGATCCAGCCCCACTTCAGGCTCCATGCTCAACACAGAGTCTGCTTGAAGTTCTCTCTCCCTCTGCCCTTCCTGCTTGTGCGTGCTCACTCTCTCTCTCTCAAAGAAATAAATAAATCTTAGGGGAAAAAAAGAAATCAGAAGATGAATGAAAGCCATCAAAAGAATCAAAGAAAACGTATGATGTGGAAGACATACCCAGAAGACCAAACATACACATATGTGAATCTCCTGAGGGAAAGTCCAGGGTGAAAAGAAAAGCAATAATCAAAGTAATAACAGACCACCGGGAGGACATTTAATCAATCCGTCACCAATCCTATTAACAACTCTGAGCAAAATAGGAAGGAGAGAACTGAATATGCAAACATCAACTCAAGCAAACTTTCTGCATCCTATTTAATGGCAAAGCCAGTCACAGTAAAATGAGAACAAGGACATCACTAGCGTTTAATACAACTAGGGTTGCCCACAAAATACAGCAGAAATCAGAAATAAAAGACATAATTACTGGATGTCACTCACCATCGGGGAAATGCAAACCAAAACTCCAAGGAGATATCACCACACACCAGACAGAATGACTGAAATCAGCAACACAAGAAACAACAGGTGTTGTCGAAGATGTGGAGAAAAAGAAACCCTCTTGCACTGTTGGTGGGAATGCAAGCTGGCGCAGCCACTGCGGAAAACAGTATGGAGGTTCTTCAAAAAGTGAAAAATAGAACTACCCTGCAATCCAGGAATCGTGCTGGGTATTTACTCAAAAAACACAAAAACACTAATTCAAAAGGATACAGGCACCCCTATGTTTACGGCAGCATTATCTACAATAGCAAAACTATGGAAGCTGCCCATGTGGCCACTGATCCATGAATGCATAAAGAAGATGTGGTGTATGTATACAATGGAATATTACTCAACCATAAGAAAGAAGGAAATCTTGCCATTTGCAATGACATGGATGGAACTAGAGACTATAATGCTAAGTGAAATAAGTCAGAGAAAGACAAATGCCATGTGATTTCACTCATATGTGGAATTTAAGAAGTGAAACAAAGAAACAAAGGGAGAAAAAAAGAGAGAGAAAGAGGCAAACCAAGAAACAGACTCTTGACTTTAGAGAACAAACTGGTGGTCACCAGAGGGGAGGTGGGTGGGGGATGGATGAAATAGGTGATGGAGATTAAGAGCACACTTATGATGAGCACTGGGTGATGTAGAGATGCTGAATTACTATATTGTACACCTGAAACTAATATAATACTGTATGTTATAATAAATTTTAAAAATTAAAAAACTTAACAACAAAAAAGTCACAATTACTGGAATGGATGAGACAAAAAGCATTGTTATCTGCACCTGATATAATCGTCCACTTGGAAAACACAGGAGAATCAACGGGAAATCCGTCATTGAAGGAAACCACTAGCACCAGTAAGGGAGGGAGGGAGTTACAAATTAAATATTAGGAAAGTATCTACTTAAAAAATACAGTGAGGGGCCCTTGGGTGGCTCAGTCACTTAAGCATCTGACTCTTGGCTTCGGCTCAGGTCATGATCTCAGGGTCCTGGGATCGAGCCCTACATCAGGCTCCACGCTCAGTGGGGAGTCTGCTTGAGGATTCTCTCTCTCTCTCTCCCTCTGTCCCTCCACTCCCAAGCGCATTCTCTCTTTCTCAAATAAATAATCTTTTAAAAAAATACAATGAGTGCTCACGTCAGCAGCACACATTTTAAAAATCGGAATGACATAGAGGTTAGTATGGAAAATGACATACAAATATATGAAGCACTCATATTAAAAAAAATGACGGGGGGGGTGCCTGGCTGGCACAGTTGGTAGAGCATATGACTCCTGATCTTGGGGTCATGGGTTCAAGCCCCCGTTAGGTCTAGAGCTTACTTAAAAAAACTGACTAAGGCATCCCATCCACATAGTAATAAAAGTATAAAACTTCAACATAAACTCAACACCAAGAGGAGGAAAAGGAAGAGAAGAAGACCAAACTTTACTCAAAGACGAAAAGGAAAACTCAGAGAAATGGAGAGAAAGCCACATTTCTGAATGGAAAGACTATAAAAATGTCAATATTCTTGGGGGGCGATGCAGGGAGAGCTCCCACCTCTGTGAACCACAGTCCAAGGAGGACCCAGAACAGCGGGGGAAGCCCAAACCAGCTCTCCCCCTTTGCGTCTCTGTGCAAAAAAAAAAACCCTCGCCCCACTCCAAAGCCCTGACTGACCACACATTCCCGGGACATGCAGGACCATGGAACCACTGGAGGTTATCATCAACCTAAGAATCCAGGACTTTACTGACATGAGTACCAAGTTCAAAACCTCCTCACACCGGGGCTACCCCGGGCATTGCCAGAGATAAACTCATTTCCTGGTCCCTCGATGATGGGGGGATAAAGAGAATTCAGTACTTACATCCTATAGAATATGACTCAGCCTTTAAAAGGAAGGAAATTTCACACAGGGTACAATATGGATGAAACTTGAAGACACGCTAAGTGAAATGAGCCGGTCGCAGGACACACGCCATATGATTCTACTTATGGGTTATCGAAAAGACCCAAACTCTTCTCTGTGTGGAAGCACAGTCGAACGGTGGCTGTGGGGGGCTGGGCAGAGGGGGGCTGGGAGTTGCTGTTCAGTGGGTGCAGGGTTCCAGAGATCTGCCCTACAACATCATGCCTATAGTGAACAAGACTGGGTTGCACGCTCAAAGATTTGTTATTTAAGATTCGCATGCTTAAAGATCTCATATTAAGTGTTCTTACCACGATAAAAAAATGAATTAAATGTAGAAAAAGATAGAAAAAAAAATGGAAATGCCGAATCTGAAATGTTAAACTTTCTTTTTTTGCCACCAAATGTATTCATCAATAAATGATCCATGTAATATTAATGAAAAAAATGAAAACATAAAAAAACCTCATTCCTGGCAGTCTGTGATTTTTTTGCAGCCTCTCATCCCCAAACAGATGGAGTGCCCCCCTCCTCTGCCCTCAACAACCACAGGGCCGCCGAAAACTCGCAAGCGAAATCAACACACCCTTTATTCCGAGCCTCCTTTCTGAATGTCCCATCACTTCCGAGGCTGAATGACTCCCACAGCTTCCTTTTCTAGCCAGTCTGTTCCTTTTCCCACATTTCCGGAATCTGTGGGCCAGGAGCTGGTGGGGGTGTTGTCCCCACCCCCAACTGTCACTTTGCAGTGGTCTCGTCTCCACCCTGCGAAAGGCACCCCCTCCATCTCTGAAGTTTTCATGCTGTGAGACCCGGCATCGTCTTTCCTCCCCTTGTCATCCACTGACCATCCCCCAGCCCAGTCTCTCGAGTCCCCCACATCTCGGCTCATGAGACCCCCACCCCCACCCCGTGCCAGGGACTGACCCACCCACCCTCTGGCCTCTCAGTCCCGAGACCTCCAACATCCTTCTACCTCTACTCTCACGCCAGCAAGCCAACCCGTGCCACATTCTCTCGGGCTCTGTTTCCTCATGGGCAAGTCCTGGTCCCGATATTTACTAAGCATGAACTTGCACAGTCTGCGTAATCTCTCTGATCTATAAAGTGGCAAGGACAGTGATGATCCTGGGTCCTCGGGTTATTGTAAAGACTCAAGGAGATAATATGTATCAAGTACTTAGAAGAGTGGTGAGCACACAGTGTACAAAGGATGTGAGCTATTGGTAGTGATTCCATTAACAGAGGGAGATGATGGAGGAAGAAAACAAGTCTCCCCGTCCCTGGCAAATGATGTGGCAGAGGAAAGAATTCGGACTGGGTGTGAGCCCCGTTTCTCCGCATGTAACTTGGCAATAAGAATATCCACTTTCTGAGTTAGAGGAGTTAGTGCCTTCTCACGTCAGAGCGGACAAGCATCTTAGGTTGGAGCCTAAGGTACGCTGGGTCTGATGCAGGTTACTGGGGAATGGATGGGCACGTGGGCGGGCAAGGACACCGATGCCTTTTTGGACGTGAGCCTGCCTTGACGCTGGAATGTCTCCCGAGATGTCTGAGATTCTGTGAGCATTAACACAGAGCTTGGCCAAGGTGCAGCTGGCTCCCTTCACTTAACGTTGAGAAAACACCGATAGCCGTTTAAAATAATGCCATTCTTTTCATTCCCATGTGTGCCATGTATAGAATCGTCTAAATGAACACTTTTGTGCAGCGCCAGTTTTTATAACGTTCATCGGTGTGGCTCCAGGAACCTCCCTCTGGCCGAGTGCTGTCTCCAGAAGGGACTGGTGTTCAGTGTCATCCCTTGGGCACCCATCAGGTCTCACCTGTGAGCAGAAATCTGACCCTCCATCTACCTCAAACCCACTGGGAGAATCAGCAATCCCTACTCTGAGGTATAAAACCCAAAGGATCAGGAGCAGGGACTCAGACAGCTGTTTGCATACCCATGTTCATAGTAATGTTCTTCACAGAATCCACCAGGTGAAAAGGACACAGATGTCCACTGATGGATGAATGGATAAACAAAATGTGGTGTATGCATACGATGCAGTAGTCTTCAGCATTAAAAAGGGAAGGGAATTCAGGAACGCATGGGTGGCTCAGTCAGCTAAGCGTCTGCCTTAGGCTCAGGTTGTGACCTGAGTCCTGGGGTCGAGCCCTGCGTCGGGCTCCCTGCTCAGCATGGAGTCTGCTTCTGCTTCTCCCTCTCCCTCTGCCGCTCCCCCGGCTCAAGCTCTCTCGCTCAAATAAATCAAATCATTAAAAAAAAAAAACCCATCAGGAGAGTTTAGAGCTGTTGAGTCTACCCTTCAAAGTATACCCAGAAGTCAATTGCGGCTCCCAGCTCCACGGCTACAACCCAGCCCAGGCCACCTCCTTGCCAGCCTCTGGTCTGGCCTCCCACTCCATTCACCCGCGCTCAGCAAGCAGCCAAGCACTCCCTTCAGAATGAGGAAAGATCATGTCACTCTTCTGTTCCTTGGCCTTTCTGCCCTGGTCTCCCACTGCTGTCCACCTCGCTCATGGGGCTGAAGCCATGGTAGCCTCTCACTGTTCTTGGATGGGTCACCCCTTTCTACCTGGCCGACTTCATCACCTGTTCCACATCTTGTCTATGTGGCTCTGTGAACACAGGTGTCTCTGTCCTGCTCACTGATAATTCCTTTTTCCTACAACAGTGCTGGGCACATAGCAGGCACTCAAAAGTATTTGTTGAATTAATGAATGAGTAAAAAGGAGGATTGTTTCTCAAGTCTGGTAGTTACAGGGTTCCTAAGAATCCAGGCTCAGAGCAGAAGGGCACAGATGACTTTTGGCAAGGCTGCCATCTAGTGGCTGGATTCCTTTGTAGCTTTGTGGGCGCGCACATTTCCTGGGACCCTGGAGATGAGCCGCAGATGGGGTAAGCAGGGAGGGCAGCTGTCTACACACAAGGGACCACTCCGTTCTCTAAATCTACCCCCCTAGGGTAAGATGAGATATACACAAAGGGCACCTTAGGGAGAAAAGGAAGAAGAACATATCTGGGCTGTAACGCAGATGGGTAGATAATATTGATCTAGAAAATCAGTAGGAGTGGATGTTGGGTGTGGAAGCTTCGGGTGGGCGTAGGAGTTACAAAGTCAAACTCGTCGGGCCCTTCTTTCATTCTTTTTCTTTATGGCTCAACATGGAGAGAACTGATGGAAGTCCAGTAAAGTCCAGCATCCAATGGGGGGTGCCTTTTCTAATACACTAAATCATTCCCATCTTTGTCTCCATGGTAGTGAGATTTAAAAACCTGCACCTATTACTAGTACCAGCACTTTTGTTTCCCTGTTTCTTGTGTGTGTAAAAAAAACAAAATGTGACCGGTATTCAAATGACCACCTCATACTCCTGGACCACTGTAGGGGTGGGAGCACCTACAGCCCAGAAGCACTGGCTGAGGGGCATCATCACCATAAGACCCCACAGTTTGGCTCATGGGCAGATGCACGGGTCTGGATTCACCATGAATGATGCAGTCTGGGGACACATGACAAATGCACAAGAGCACCAGCTGTCCAAAAGCTGATTTAAAAAATTGTTGAGGACTGCCTACACTTAAAAATAAATTTCCAGAGACAAAATGTAATTTTCAAATTCAACTCTATTAATTCAAAGGACATAATTTCATTGGAATAAAGAAGGGGGTAAACTGAATTCGAATGGAAACTATAGGAATAACAATTTTACCTTGCATGCCAATAGCCCATTACAGTTTACGAGGACAGACAACATACTCAAGATCTTTCTCTTGACGGACACCACCACGTAGCAGATATGCAGGTATTTCCTTAATTTGACAAATAAGCATGCTAATGCCCTAGGGGGTGTGGGAGTGAGCCCACTTTAGGAGCCAGGATTAAACCCAAGTCTTTCTCTGGAATCCTGAACAAAGGGAGGACATGCTGTGATCAAATAATTAAACAGCTCATCAACAAAATGGTTAATAAACACCACAAAAGGCAAGTAGAAGAGGAAGATTTGGTTAAGGCAAAAAAAAAAAAGTTTAAGTTATGACCTGTATTTTACTCTGTTTTTAATTTTTAAAGCATTGTATGTATGTGTTTAACAAATTTCAAACAGTATAGAAAGAACTAAGATGAAGTCTTTCCCCCCACCACTTTCAATTCTGGTAACTCCTCAAAGATAACCATTTTTAATCCCTCCAGGAAAAAAAGTTATGATTTCAAATATTAATGTATACTTTAAAAAAAAATCAAAGCAAATGAGATCATGCCATAAGCACCATGTTCTTTTCCCCACTTTATAACGTACTTTGATCTTTCCCTATTGGTACATACAAATCTACTTTTCATGGCTGCATACTATTCCACTGGACCAAAATCGCATTATGCAACCAGTTCTGTACTGATACACGCTTAGGTGTTGCCAGTATTTTACAATTATAATAATGCTGCAGCATGTCCACATGTATTGCCATCCTCTTTCAAGTAAATCAGTAATATTAAATGCCAAGGAGATCCTTGGTGGAAGATTATACATATTTCATATGTAGACAGATATTATCAAACTATCCTTGTACATTAACTATAGGTGGGGTCCTGGCTCCCTGTGCCCTTATTAACACCAGAAATGCCTTTAATGTTTGCTCACTGATGAGAGGATATAGTATACCCAATTCTTGCCGTTTTTTATTGTATTATTTTTCTTTTTCTTATTGATTTATATAAACTCTGTGTAAATACGCCTTTTGTTACCTGTATCGCAAAAACTTCCGCTTTTTACAGAGCAAGTTTTTATATTTACGTGATTTTTTTTTTCATCTTTTCTTATACGGCTATTGGGTTTGTTCTGACTTGGAAAGGGCCCTCCAAGGCCAAGACTACAAGTTGACTCTGAGGTTTTCTCTTTGCACGTTCATGGTTTCGCCTTTTAAGATCGAACTCTCTCATCCACTTGGAATTTATTTTGATGACAGGAATGAGATCAGGATCCAGCTTTATTTTTTCCTAAAGACCCAATCAGTCATTATTTTCCAATGAATTATCTAGCTTGATATAAAATGCCACTTTTATCCCATTCTATCCTATATATATATACTACCCTAGGTGTAACCTGGACTTTCTCCACTGTTCCACTGAATTGCATATCTATTCTCCAGTTCCAAGATGCTTAAACTTAGTCCCTTGATTACTGTGTTTTAGAGATTTTTCTGGTTATTCTGGAATATTTAGTCTTCTAGATGAGGGCTTATCAACAGAGGCACTATTAACATTTTGGGCCGGATAATTCTTTATTGTGGGGGCTGTTCTATGCGTTGTAGGATGTTTAGCAGAATCCCTGACCTCTGCCCACAAGATGTCAACAGCAGCCCCCTAATAATGACAAACATATCTGTAGACATTGCTGGTTGTTCCTTGGGTTAGGGTGGAGGGCAAAAGGCCCCCACTGAGAACCACCGTTTTGGATAAACACAGTTACCGTTTTACCAGTGTTTGCGCTCCCAGTCAATTCCCACTGATACCCTAATTGGGATGAAAATGAATTCATAGAATAATTTAGACAATGTTATTATCGTTAAGATATTATACTTATTAAATTCAATCTTTATTATATTTGACCTTCCTATTCAAGAACGATGTGTATCCTTCTTCTTATTTACGTCTTTTATGTCCTTCAAAAGAGTTTTAAGATTTAAAAAAAAAAAATGTAGGCTAGGGGCGCCTGGGTGGCTCAGTCATAAAGCGTCTGCCTTTGGCTCAGGTCGGCTCAGGTCGTGACCCCAGGGTCCTGGGATCGAGCCCCGCATCGGGCTCCCTGCTCGGCGGGAAGCCTGCTTCTCCCTCTCCCGCTCCCCCTGCTTGTGTTCCCTCTCTTGCTGTGTCTTTCTCTGTCAAATAAATAAATAAAATCTTTTAAAAAAATAAAAAAAGTAGGCTCTTGTAATATTAAGTTTATTCCTAGGTATTTTACCTTTTACATTCCTTTATAAAGAGGATCATTTCTTGTGTTACTTGTCTCTTCTAACCAGTCATTGATAAGAAAGCTATTTATATTTGAAATTCTATAACCAACAACATGCTAAATTCCTATTGTATCTCATAGATTTGCAGGACATTCTAAGTTTTTTCTAATGATACAATTTTCAGGAAATTCTAAGCATTTTTCTCAAGTACAATGTTATCCTCTGCAGAAAATCATCATTTTGTTTCCTCATTTCTGATATTTCTGTAGCTGGAGATCTCCTGTCTCACTGCCTTGGCTAATACTTGCAGAAAAATTTAGATGGCAGTGGTAATGAGGCAATGTTGAATCATTCTTGACTTTAATGGGAATACTTCCAGGATTTCACCCTTGAGGACAGTTCCAGCTTTGGCTTGAGATACATATATTTTAATCCCACCAGAGAAGTATCCATACATTTATAGTATACCAAAAGTTTGTTTTTATATCTGAAAGATTGCTAATTTTGCCAAACACGTCTTCCATCTCTATGGAGATGACCAGTGGTTCTCCTTTGGTCTATTAATGTTGTAAATAGATTATATTCCTGAATTTCTAAATACTAACACATTCTTGGAGAGCATAAATCCAGTTGGTTGTGATCTACACTATTATTCTTTTAATTTCTCATTGAATTCCACTTGCTAATATTTCGATCCCACATTTTTACCTCAATATTTGAGAGTGAGAGGATTCTGTTATTTTTTTTAGCAGTGTGTTGTTAACTTTTGGAATTAATGTTTAGGCTGGCATGATAAAAAGAAGTTGTACTTTTACTTGTTGTATTTTTAAAACCAAATGTCTGTATTTAGTACGAAACCAGTCCTTCAAATAGTATAACCATTGTATAGAAATATGAGGCCCTTACATCCCCCCCCAAAAAAAGTCATATATACTCTTTGTAGATTCAACTTTTTGAAAACTGAGTAAATTAAAATACACCTTTGAAAGCTAATCTGGGTTGTGGTATTTTATGCAGAATGCAAAAATCATAAGTATACTACTGTTCAACCTCCATTATACATTAATAATGACATATTTCAGCTGTTTCCCCATCTTAGACAATTTAGCAATGCACGGAGATCTGCATTATAACAGTTGGACCATGGAAATCTCAGCTCTCTTATATATGTGCGCCCAAAGAAAATTAAATACATTTCTGATGCTTCCCGTGCTCTGAACTCAAATATGATGGTGAAAAAACCTTTTTTCTGATACTCAGAAAACCAGGGAAACAGAAAGTTCGCGGGTTCCCGTGGCCACCACCACCTAAGTGACTCAGAGGGTTTTTCCAGTTTTCCAGAGGATCCAGGAAGGATGTCATACACCTGTCTTCGAGAGGCCTCCCCGCTTCATTCACTCATCTAATGCACCTCACACCAAGACAGCCCCAGAAGGTACAGTGCCTTTCACACACGTGATGACAGATGGACTGCTGCAGGGACAGAGGGAGCCACAGTCTTCTTCATTACCTGTTGTTTCTTGTCTGTCTCCTCACTAGATGTAACGTCCCCGTGGGCGGGGACATTGTTGCCTAAACCCCCGTCTTGGCCCAGAGTGAGGGCCAGTAACACACATCTGATGAGGGGAGGGATGCAGGAATCATGGAAGGTTTTTCATATCGCCAAGATGAATGGCTTGCTTAGGTTCCTCCTGCCTGAGTCCTTCCCACCTGGGGTCTTCCTGCCTGGGGCCCACCTGGGGCCCCCCCACCTGGGGTCTTCCCACCTGGGTCCTTCCTACCTGGGTTGCTCCTCAGGCGGCTCTCAGCAAGCTCAGAGATGGCTCCAGCTGTCGAAGTCTTTTTCAGTCGAACCACCCCGGAAGCGGCGGTACTTCCTGGTTTGTTGAGCATGTCCTCACTACTGGCCCTCTTGAGCTAAGAGGTAGAGGGAAAGACAGAGGACGAAAACATACATTATCAGTAAGGGGTGCAAAAACCAAGAAAACACTGAGCGGTACCACCTGCCCAGTGGTTAAGATGAAGTAAAGACACTTGGGCGAGCACGATCATGTGCAGCGGAAAAATGCAAACCCAGACAAACCTGTGTCTATCATATACAGGTCCAAGTATGATCTTCCACTACTGTTTCAAAGAATATTATAAGATTATGAATATTACCCATCATGTCACACTTCAAATAATGAGTTTTTTTTTTTTAAACCTGCTTTCCTGTTTTTGTTTTTTAAAGATGGGAGCCGATGAAGAAAGAACTGTGAGATGCACAAAAAGCAAGGTAGGGTAATGCACAAAAAATTCAAGGACAACAAAAAACAGCTTAAAAATACGTATCTCAGTTACAGAGATGTATGTGTGTATATATGTATACATACATATATATACAAGCACATATATATGGAGGGAGTAGAAGGAAAAGATAGAAATGATCTGAATTTGTACCATGTGCTCCACACCAGGCACTCTGTATATGATCTCACACAGACAACATGTTCAGAGGGAAGAGAGGAACCTTCGGGAGGCCAGAAGAACACCGCTAATGGAGGACAGAAAGAAAGCAGAAGAAACCTCTTCCCTGTCCCAAAATCAGCATAACAAACATTTGTTGAAAGGAATTAAAGTCTAAGAGCGGGGAGCCCCTCAATGAGCTCACAGTTCTGGCTCTGGTAAATTACATTCAGGGTTAATGAGAAACACTGCAAATATATTTTCTCAACCATGCTAAGTCTTCTGGAAAGAATATTTCTGAAGAGGCATAGTACTAGAAGGCTGGAGCCAGGCAGATGCCCGGAGCCATCCCAAAAAGATCTGACATCTGGAGAAAGCAGGATGAAAAAGGAAAATGAGGGGTGGGTTGTAATTTGGGCAAAGCCCTGGTTCCGCCCCTGCAAATGCTAGTCTACCTTTTTCCTTTCCTCCCCATTGTTCTTTCATAAAATTTTTTATTGTGATAAAATATGCATAAAAATTGCCGTTTTAAAGTGTACAATTTGGTGGCATTAAATACATTCCCATGGTTGTGCAACCATCACCACCATCCACCTCCATAAGTCCGAAGTGAGACTCTCTCTACTCATGAAAGGGTAACTTCCCGTAGCCCACTTTCTAAAAGGGGGAAGATGGCAAAAGTCTTAATATTAGCCCAGAAATTCTGGTCAACGTCTTTAAACAAATTATTCATTTTAAAAACAAATAGCTAATATCAAAACGATGATTTGCATGCACTTCCAGTCCCTAGAAGTGAGCAGAACTGTATTTTCTGGCCAATAGTACAGACCCCTAGTTTAACAACAAGACTAAACAAGGCACTTTGGTCATGGAGAAGTCCCTCGAAGTCACTCAACTGCCCTTCCTACAGGGGCCCCATCACTGTTTCTCTACCTCTTGTCTCAGAGTAACAAGGGTCCCTGCACCCAGTTTCTCCAGCCTCTCAAATTATGTCAGGTCACCAGTGAAATATGTGTTTAGTACTAAATGACAATAGTTCATGATGCCAGCAACTTTTTCTCAATAGAAAAACAAAAAAACAAATTTATTTGCTCTGCCTACAAGCATGCCCAGATGCCTCCGTGGGTCCCCAGAGAAAATCAGTTCTGATTTTAGATTTTGAAAATTCCGTGCACAACACGTCAAATGTAAAAGGGAAATCCTTGCAGTTAAGGGAAATTTCTAACGCAGCAATGCAAATGATATGCACTTGGTTCTGCTGACCTCTATCTGATTCTCGGACAGAACGAAAATCAGTAAGTCTGATGCGGAGTGTGGAATAATCAAACTCCACAGCAAAAGGCCGGGAGAGCAAAGGTTCGGTCTGCAAACCAGAATGGGAGGAATCCAACAAATGAGAGGGCAACCCCGGCCCTCCCCCGTCCCTCCTCCCACCACTGAAGCTGCCTCCTGCAATCCCACCCACAGCTCCCACCCACCTCCAGGCTCCGTCCCCTGGGCGTGGCCCACAGGGGGCGAACTTGCTCCTCCCACTCCCCCGTTTCCCTAAGAGCCCGGTCCTTGGTCCTTGGTGAGATGACAGGCGGAAGCCACAGAGTACCGGAGTCAGCAAGCAGTGGGAGACTTAGCCCTTCGTGGTCCCACTCTGTGTTATAAAGAAATGTGAATCCGCCCGTTCCAGGCAGAAGGACGCCCCAGATGTGTTATGGGCCAGCAGCAGGCTATCTCCTTCCCGCGCAGTGTGGGGAGTTTGGGAGGCAGCAAGGCATTTACAGGGGGGCACCTTCCACAAGCAATCCCATCTGAGGACTTATTGCTCGGAAGCTCCCCCAGGAGGCAGCACATACAGACTAAAAGCTGGTCCTTCTTTTCCTCTGCAGCAAACTCCTTCCTCTTTCGCTCTGTTTCGGCGGCGACATCAACGTCAGACACGGAAAGCTACGAGTCTTGGTAATTCTTGGTCTGTCTCTGTTCACGGCTGCGCTTTGGGCTTTGTTTGCTGGTCCCTGAATGCGACTTGGGCACCGCTTGAGGTTTCTGGTTTGTTACAGATGATCACTGGGGCAGGTATGCACTTCAGGTGTTACTTTGATATGTTTAATAAGCATTTTCAATAATGCTTTCACTGATATTTAAGCTGCTGAGCACCTGCACATGAAAGCTTACAAAGGGAAAAAGTTTAAATAGCTCACAGATTAATGTAACTAAGAAATTCCTCTGGATTCCACAAAGATGGGGGGGGTTGGAATCTGAAGCTCTCTAAAATCACACGTAACCTAATCCCATCTTCAAAGGTAGAAACCGGGTTATGATTGGAGCAGTGGCTGTCGAACTCGGGGGTGCATGAGAATCCTTGGAGGGCTTGTTAACATGCAGACTGCTGCCGGCACCCCAGCCTCCAATCTGCCCCCCATGCCAGCCCCAAGTTTCGGATTCCCACGGTCTGGAGCAAGGCCTGAGAATCTGCATTTCTAACTGGTTCCCAGTTGGTGCTGCTGATGCTGCTGCTGACCTGGGAACCACACTCTGAGAACCAATGGTTTAGCACAGCACTGTCGATGGAAATACAACACCAGCCGTGTATGTCTAGTGGCCACATTAACGAAGTGAGAGGGAAGGAAAAATTAACGTTAAGAATATATTTTCTTATGGTGCAGCCACTCTGGACAACAGTATGGAGGTTCCTCAAAAAGTTGAAAATAGAGCTACCGTACGACCCAGCAATTGCACTACTGCGTGTTTACCCCAAAGATACAAATGTGGTGATCCGAAGGGGTATGTGTACCCCAATGTTTACAGCAGCAATGTCCACAATAGCCAAACTATGGAAAGAGCCAAGATGTCCATCAACAGATGAATGGATAAAGAAGATGTGGTATATATATACAATGGAATATTATGCAGCCATCAAAAAACCCCCCAAATCCTGCCATTTGCAACAACGTGGATGGAACTATTATGCTAAGTGAAATAAGTCAGTCAGAGAAAGACAATTATCATATGATCTCACTGATATGAGGAGTTTGAGAAACAAGACAGACGATCATCGGGGAAGGGAAGGAAAAATGAAACAAGATGAAACCAGAGAAGGAGACAAACTATGAGACTCTTAATCTCAGGAAAGAAACTGAGGGTTGCTGGAGTGGTTGGGGGTGGGAGGGATGGGGTGGCTGGGTGATGGACATTGGGGAGGGTATGTGCTATGGTGAGCGCTGTGAATTGTGCAAGACTGATGAATCACAGACCTGGACCCTTGAAACAAATAATACATTATGTGGTAATAAAAAAATTTTTAAGTTTTTAAATTAAAATTACAAGAGAAAAATATAAATAGTGATTGTAAATATTAAATTTTCAATAAAACATTTAAATAAAAATGTATTTTCTTAACACATTCAAAATATTATTAGTGTAAAATATATTAATGAGGCATTTTACATTTTTTTGGCACTGACTCGTCACAATCGGGTGTGTATTTCACACTTAAGGCACATTTTTTTTGAAGATTTTATTTATTTGTTAACAGAGAGAGAGAGAGAGAGACAGCAAGAGAGGGAACACAAGCAGGGGGAGTGGGAGAGGGAGAAGCAGGCTTCCCGCGGAGCAGGGAGCCCGACATGGGGCTCGATCCCAGGACCCCAGGATCATGACCTGAGCCGAAGGCAGACGCTCAACGACTGAGCCACCTAGGCGCCCTTAAGGCACATATAATTTTGACATTTCAAGGGCTCAGCTGCCACCCGTGACCAGTGGCTAGCGTATCAAGCAGCACAGGTAAGGAGTACTCCTGGAGAATGATTACGTAAGACTGGGTCCCCAAGCCTCATGCAGAACATGCCTAAACTACCCTGCTTTCTGAGGGTGGGGGGCTCTGGCCCCCCTGGCCACAGGAGATTGGCCAGGGTCAGTGTATGACTCATGCTTAGCCAAGCAGAGACCTTTCCCAGTTTTTTGCTTGTTTGATTTTTTTTTTTTTTTTAACAAATGAGAAGTAAGCAAAGGTGGTAATTGCAAGTAAGCAAAGCAGCCAGGTCTTCCAAAGGATGTGGGGTGCGCGAGGAGGCTGGCAGCCATGCTTTGTAAATACAAGCCGCAGGAGAACAGACGTCAAGAGGCGAAGGAGCAGGGATGAGCGACAGAGAAAGTGTTCTGGCATGTTCTGGTTCCTGGTGCCGGCCTCTCTGAGCTCCAGTCTTGCACCTCTGTTCTACCCCCAGTGACATGGGAACCTAGGATCTGCGCGATCCACTTCTTTTCTGCTGAAGCTCCTCAAGCCACTGCTTCGCCATTTGCAACGAAGGGGGTCCTGACTCGTAGCCGTGGGCCTTATTAATGGCCAGAATGAAGTGGCCTGTCCACATCAGAGCACCCAGGGCTTTCCTTTCCCACACTGGGCTTGAGCAGCCCACGGAAGACCTACAGCAACATCCTCCGGACCATCTGGGCTCCTCACCCCTCACCCGGTTCTTACACTGCTCCTGCAGCTGTGGCCAGTACTCGAAGTAGGGCATTTCATCTCACTTTGGTGGCTTTGTTTCAGTTTTCCTATTTGTGACTAGCTCAAATATAGCTACCCATCCCATATGTATCCACTTACTATAAAACAAGTATAGTAAAGATGGCAACTGTACCATCCAGGTGGCTGGTGTATGGGTGTCACTGTCATTCAACATCTCCGTGCACTTGCCATTTCCATAGTAAACTATGGAGGGAAACAGATCCTTTACCCGTGGCTAGAGGCGGGAAGGGGAGAATGGTCAAAACGCAGAAACACAATGAGGGCTAGAAAGGCATAGGCTTGGTACGGCTCCTTCTGCTACCCCTTCCCTCAAACGCTTTCTCTTTTATAGAGTTAAGTCCTGGAGACCCCAAGCATCAGAGATGACAACATGGATATTTGCTTTTCCCCTGACATTTTCCCCGTGGAACAAGTTTCCAAAAATGTTTACCTATCGGGCAGAAGCAGCCACCATTTCATTGTCCTTAGGAAATCCACCTGAGCTTCAGATCTTTTTTATTAAACACTGCTTTAAAAAAACATTTTGATAGATTCCAGAAGCTCTAATGGTCTGAAGTATATGTATTAATTTAAAATCTGTATGAAAAATGTCTCCCTGAGGCGCCCGGGTGGCTCAGTATGTTAAGCGTCTGCCTTTGGCTCAGGTCATGGTCCCAGGGTCCTGGCATCGAGTCCCGCGTCGGGCTCCCTGCTCAGCAGGGAGTCTGCTTCTTCTCCCTCTCCCTCTGCTGCTCCCCCCTGCTTGTGCTCGCTCTCAAATAAATAAATAAAATCTTTAAAAAAAAAAAGTCTCCCAAATATGCTATGGGTCAAAGATAATAAAAATAAAAACCATGGAAATAATGGGCAAGTCCAGGGTAATAGAATGATAAACAAAATTATGTGTAGGACATTTTGTCCGCATTTACTCCCCACGGCAAATAAGATATTATCTTCATCTCAGAACTCAGGACAACGACGTAGCTTGCCTGAGGTTTCACAGCTAGAAAGTGGTCGAGGCAGGACCCCAACTCAGCCTGGTCTGACCCACCCCAAGACCATGCTCTTCCTTATTCAAGCATTCCATCATACTACCACTCCCAGAAGAGCTGGCGTCCTTGGGCATTTCATAAATACGGAGTGCCCGCCAGGGAACAGGTGCTTTCCTAAGCGTGAGGGACAGAGCGGTGCAAGAAACAAAAGAGCACACAGTCCCTGCCCTCATGGGGCTCCTGTTCTATTCGTTGTGAGACAGACGCTGCCCAAGCAGGTGTGTGCAATGGGAGTAAGAGCTAAGAAGGAAGATGAAGCAGGGCGAGGAGGGTGTATGGGGGCCCAAGGGGCACCTTCCGGTGAGTGCTCAGGGGTGGTATCTGATAAGGTGACATTTGAGCATAGACTTAAAGAAGAACTGGCAGAGGTGTAGGGCTGGGGGTAGGGGGAGGAATGCTCCAGGCAGAGGAGCGGCAAACAGGCTGCTGCAGGGGTGCATATAGCTCATGGAGGGGCAGTGCCACTGGGCACCAGGAGAGCATGTGGCTGGAGCCCGGGAGGAGGGAGGTAGAGCAGAGGGGAGGGCAAGGACATCTGAGAGGGAATGGGATCTCCAGGGCATCACTGGCTATATCAAGGATTTTGCTTTTCAGCCCGAGTGAAATGGGGAGCCCCGAGACGCGATGGGACGTAAGTGTTGAAAGGACCACTCTGGTTTCCGCTGAGAACGGACTGTGGGGTGCAAAGACAAAAGCATAGGGATGGTTCAGGTAGGCCGTGCAAGGAAGGGGTGGCATGAGCCAGGGGGTCCCAAGGGAGGCAGAGGCAGTTGGCTTGACGTCGATTTTGAAGGCAGAAGGGATGACATTTTGCTGATGGCCTGTGGCATGTGAGGAAAGCAGGGCCCCAGATGCGGAATGGCCTGAACCACTAAGAGGGTGAAGTTGCTCAAAGGGCAAGATTCACGGGGGCGTGGGAGGTGGAGGGGAAGGAGTCTGCTTTGGACATGTTACATTCTAGGTGCCTTTTACTTACTTTTATTTTTTTTTTAAATTTATTTATTAATTTTAGAAAGAGAGAGAGAAAGAGAGAGCAATAGCATGCGTAAAGGAGAGAGAAGCTCAAGCAGATTCTATGCTGAGCAAAGAGCCTGACACGGGACTCGATCTCACGACTCCGAGCTCATGACCTGAGCTGAAACCAAGAGTCGGACTTTTAACCGACTGAGCCACCCAGGCGCCCCTGTAGGTGCCTTTTAGACATCTAAGTGGTGATGTCACAAAAACAGCTGGAGGGCTCCTGGATGGAGATGCAAATTCGTATGTCATCCACATGTACAGTCGACCCTTGAACAGCACAGGGGTTAGGGGTCAAAAATGCAGTCAAAAATCATGAATGACTATTGACTCACCCAAAACTTTATTCATAGCCTACTATTGACCAGAAGGCTTACGGGTAACATACACAGTCGATTAACACCTAGTTTGTATGTGATCTGTATTACATACTGTATTCTTATAGTAAAGTAAGCTAGAGACAAGAAAATGTTAAGAAAATACACTTACAGTACTGTACGTAGAAAATATGCAGTTCAAACCCATGTTCAAGTGTCAACTGTAGTATTAAAATTCACAAGAACAGACACTAACGCCTAGAACAACTGTTCTCAACGCGGCCAGTGCTGACCCTCACTCAGGGAGCATGTTGGAAATTTTGGGGGGGGGGCATGTTTAGTCAGCCCCCTGATTGGAGGTGCTACTTGTATTTAATGGGTGGGAAGATGGGGAACCCAGACATCCTACAACACACGTGGCAATCTTGTACACAACGTTGTCCCATATCCCACAGAACTCTCACACGTTCTGCAGACATTCACAGAGGGCGAGCACCTTTTTGTCATTATCTGAGCCTTGAGCATCCCTTGGTTTTACATGGAAAAACAACCTACTTCCTACACAGCTGCCCCATCCATGAGGCTCCAAGGAGCACCTTAGGTCTGTCAGCAGTCACGCTCAAGCACATGCAGAGGCAGATACAGGTTATTTAATTAAACACGAATTGCCTCTTCTTTTTCTTTTATAGTTAGGATGTTATATTGATTTTTCAAGAGTACGTGTGTAGGCAGGTTATACGATCTCTGAATCTCCTCTCAGGATAGTAAGGGAGGCTTTGGGGGTGACACAGCAGCTAGAAACGAGGTGAGACCCCCCCAAACTGCACCCTGGGCCCACCTGACATTAGAAACCCAGAGGATGAACAGGAGCCAGCAATGGAGACCCCGAGGTGCCGCCAGGGAAGGAGGAGACAACGGAGGGAAGGTACTCCCAGACGGAGGGCGTAATCAATCATGTTAACGCTACTGACGGGCAAGTAAGACGAGATGGAGCATTGACAACTCCATGATCAGGACTGGGGAGATCACCAGTGATCTTGACCCCCATCTGCTAGGGTGCTGGGGCAAAACTCTAAACGGAGAGTCTACGTCATTCAGGGCAGGGGAATCTAATTTCTCTGTTAAACATGTTGCACATTTCCTTTCTCAGGCCCAGAGCACCCCTGCTCCCCGCCTTTGCTCTCTTCCTTTGGGTCAGGATGGGCTGGTTCTCCTGGGACCCTCCAGGGAGCCTCCTTCCTGACCTTGACCTGACCTTGACCTTGCTAGTCTTGCTTACTGCCCTCTTCAGTCCTCCCGCCCGGGGCTCCCGGGGGCACCCAGCACCCATGTGCTGGGTGTTTCGGTCTGTACCTTGCTGAGCCGGGACTCAAAAGCCAGCGAGGTGGAAGATTTCGAACTCTTCATGCCTGAAGGGGCCGCAGGGAGGGGCCGTGCACGGTCTGTCCCATGGCTGCCGGCTTTGATGACCGGATTCCAGGGTTTGGCTGCACTCCTCATGTTTGTCCTAGTGAGTCCGTCTTTCTGCACAAGACCGAAAAGAGAAACGTGTGTCCACAACTTGAACATGCTGAGCAACATCACAGAGCTCTCCCCCCATCTCCACGTTCCCACGGTTATCACAGAGATCGAAGGTTTCTCTTTGGCCTGCACGGTGAGTATTCTCTGGAGCTGACACCTTCGCGTGAAGGCTACTTTGTACAATTCATGTAGGCTTTTACCAAACTAGTGAAACTTACCTGCGATATAATTGATGCTCTGACATTACTTTTCAGCCAAATGTCGGCTCCTTCTTGTTCAGGGTATTACTGTATTAGTATATGGTATAATACATACCATTATTATGCTCTGCTATTATACTATATGGCCATATGCTAAATACATATCCCCCTAAAACAGGGCAGCTTGAGTCAAGACATTCTGTGTCCATAAGCCTTGCAGCTTCGGGGTTGACAGGGGCACAACCTACCTAATTTTCAAATGGATCTAAATGAATTACTTGAAAATTGGATTTCACAGAAGCATAGCTTTTTCCTTCTTTCAAGTAAAAATGGGTATCATTTAAAAATGAATGGAGCATATTTTAATTGGCCGGACCTGACATTGTATGGCAGAGTTACCACCCCCCCCCCCGCCGCCCCAACTAAACTGTTTTATGAAAGAAATCTGTGCTAAGGAGCAAGCTGCAGTTAAAGGCCAGAGGGGAGAGCCTGCAGACAGAGGTGTGGAAGGCAGCCTGAGGCTTGCCATCAGCAGTCAGGGTTCTCATTCCTGAGTGAGGAGTGGCCTGCCCTCTCCGGACCTCTCCGAGCCTGTTTTCTTCTATCAGTAGCACAACAACACAGGAGTAAATGCTCTCTAGGGGCTCATTCAGCTCCAGCCCTGCCCCTGCCATTGTGTATTCCAATGACCAAGGGTGTGGCACAGAATACTAAAACCCCAGGTAATGCCGCATCCCTTCAAAGAAACAAACCAGAAAAATGCACTTTAAAAAAACACCCAGTAGGTGACTGACAGCTAATTCCAGGGGCCACGCTCATAGAACCTGGAGGTCTAATGAACTGTCCCCGAGGGAGGGATCCTAGCTGGTGCCAAGCAGCTCTGGGCCCCCTCTCCAGAGCCTCCCCGCATCCGGGTAGATGGCACCAGCCACCTATCGGAAAAACAATAGGCCGCCTCCTCAGCCTAGCTCAGGCTGTGACCTCTTCTGTTCCTGTCTGGAAGACACCAATCCCGACTGACAGTGCTTCTCAGCCAGGACCAGCCAGCTCCTATTCCTGCTTCCAGTGATTCACTGGCGGTGACACCTGTCCAAGAATCCACCTGCAGCTATAGGGACGTGGCTACAGGTGAAGATACGTATATGAAGACTTTGCCGTGTGTTCTCGCCAGTGTTTCTGAAAAAATATCTCCATGATTTCAGTTCTATGATTTAGTGCTGAACCTGATTAGCCTCAGCTTGGTGCCGGATATCGTGATGACTTTTTTTTTAAAGATTTTATTTTATTTATTTGACAGAGAGAGACACAGCGAGAGACGGAACACAAGCAGGGGGAGTGGGAGAGGGAGAAGCAGGCTTCCCGCGGAGCAGGGAGCCCGATGCGGGGCTCGATCCCAGGACCCTGGGATCATGACCTGAGCTGAAGGCAGACGCTTAACGACTGAGCCACCCAGGCGCCCCGATGATTTTTTTTTTTTAATTCCGTGGTACTTCTTGTGTATTTTACTGAGGTTTAGCACCAATTATTTTTCTTTTCTTTCTTGACCTGCGATGCTTAATGCTGGTTTCCATGGCAACAACGAGAGCATTCCTAGATTGGCAACTACACAGTAACTCATCTTATTGGGACTCCTAACAGAAATGAGCCGACATGGCCTGAGTAATTCTTGAAGAGCATGACTGATTACTTTTACCAGTTACTACAGAATCAGCCTGGAACACGTCAGTCTGTCTTTATGAAGATGACGCAAATAAAATATGTTTAATCGAGGCATCCCTATACGTTATGATTATAACTGGTTCGAAATGACTATTACAGGCCTTACTTTATGAAAACATAAGGTGATTCTGCCCAAGACCAAGGTGATTCTTGGTCAAAACTCAAGATCTAAACTCCTCTCTTAACCTCTGGCAACAAATCTGGCCAACAAATCTTCTGGGTAGTGCACCTGGAAAATGTTCAGCCCTTTTTCAAAGACTGATGAGCTACTTGCTCTGAGGCAAAATTCTCAGGGTTACTTCACTTGCATCATTCCTCCTTTCTTTATTCCTCCTAGAAACTTCTGAACCCAATCAAATTGTTACCAGAGAGCGTGTCTCATCTGGACCCCTCCTGTTTGCCATGCTATCCTTTCTCGGCTCCCTCCGCTCTTCTTTTCCCATCATTTTTCCCAGACCAAGCCTTCTATTTTGGACCCATCACCCAGCCAGCGTCTTCCCTTCAAATGCCACCTTCTTTCCAAATTTGAAATACACAGAAATGAGATAATTAATGTCCCACTCATGTGCACCCAGAAGAGAACCCTATAGGTAGGGATGGGACGCCTGGAGCAGTATCGGGCTCCGCAGGATCAGTGCAGCTTCCCAGGGGTGGGTAAGAGGATGAGAGCTGGTGTGTGAGGAAAACACTCCAGTCAGACCCAGCGCTAGCTTTGCGCCCTGCTCTCCCTTCTCATGGCTTAGGACATTACTAAACTTCGCCCCAGCCCTCACCTCCAGCCTGGGCCAGTGTCTTGCCGGTGTTCTCCAAGTTGTCTGGAGACTGACTCTTTTCCCTTGCTCTGCCCATACCCGGCTCTGGGCTCTTCTGGAACAGACCGGAAAGGTTTACGCTCAGAGCTGTCCATCGGCAGTGCTTGGCTGGCTTTGGCCCAGCCCCTCTACCCACTTCCAGGAAGTCCTCCTGCCGGAAGGGGAGCTGGTGCCCATAGGCTCCACTCCCAGATTGCTGCAGACTTTCATGCACCCCACTTCTGACACAGGGAACCAGATCATTACAGTGTGTGAGAGCAACTACGCTATGCTCCTCTGAGCCTGGCAAGGCCCTGCTAAGAGCTCCTCATGGGTAAATCCTCACCATAACCCTAGAAGGTAAGTAAGTATCACCTCCACTTTACTGATGGGGAAACTTTGGCTCAGGAGGGAGAAGCGACTTGCCCAAATCACAGAGTTTATGATGGAGCCAGGATTCAAGCCCAGCTGTCATTGGCCCTTACACACGAGGGATGGATAAGTCCTCTGTGAATTGTCTTTGCTCCCCTGGGAGAGCAGGAAGGCTTTTGGATCCAACGCTTCTGCTCCAAACGCAGCATCACTGTTTGCTGTGTGAACTCGGGCATGCTTTTCCAACATCATGATTCTCAACGTCTTCACCCAATAAAGTGGAGTTATCAGTGCAGATGGAAAGAAAACATGGATACCGAGGGCCAGGCACATAAAAGGCCCTCAACCAATATTAGCTGCCTTTCCTACAAACACTGTTCATTGTGTTCACTGGAGGGCTGCTCTGCTTCATAATCTCAACAATACACAGCAACGGACCCATTAGACCAATTTCAGTGGCAGGAGCCAGACATACCCGATTGAAGGAAAGTGCTCCTTCTGTAAACAGAGCAGCGTATTTTCTTGCAGAAACATGAAAGAAGGGGAGTAGAGAGGAAAATAAACGCTGAGAGCCGACACATTCCCGTCCTGAGAATCGGCCCCAACCTTAATACAGCCTAGCCACTGAGGACACAGGTGTGAATACTGGGTGAATAATAATTTCCTTGTGGATGTGAGTTAGTAACAGAAAATAAATAGATGGGCTCTGGCCAAGTACAAGAAATCAAAAAAAAAAAAAAGATTTGTATTGTTAATTCCTTGATTTCTGCAAATCCTCCTAAACCATCTCAAAGGATCAAGCTGATGAAGGAATTACAACCAGATCTAGGAACCCACCCCCCCTACGGGCGGGAAGAGGGCCTTCCCAGGGGTATCTTTTTAAAATTTTCCAAACATTTTTTTTTTTTATTTCTTAAGTTTTTTTATTGAGGTATATTTGACACAGTGTTACATTAGTTTCAGGTGTACGGCAGAGTGATTTGACAACTCTATACACTTATGTAAGTGTAGCTACCATCTGTTTCATTAAATTACCATTAATAAATTATTATTAAACATTATCAAAATACCACTGACTATATTCTTTTTTTATTATTATGTTATGTTAATCACCATACATTACATCATTAGTTTTTGATGTGGTGTTCCATGATTCATTGTTTGCGTATAACACCCAGTGCTCCATGCAGAACGTGCCCTACCCAATACCCATCACCAGGCCAACCCATCCTCCCACCTCTCTCCCCTCTAGAACCCTCAGATTGTTTTTCAGTGTCCATCGTCTCTCATGGTTCGTCTCCCCCTCCGATTTCCCCCCCTTCATTCTTCCCCTCCTGCTATCTTCTTCTACTTTTTTTTTTAACATATATTGTATTATTTGTTTCAGAGGTACAGATCTGTAATTCAACAGTCTTGCACAATTCACAGCGCTCACCATAGCACATACCCTCCCCAATGTCTATCACCCAGCCACCCCATCCCTCCCACCCCCCACCACTCCAGCAACCCTCAGTTTGTTTCCTGAGATTAAGAATTCCTTATATCAGTGAGGTCATATGATACATGTCTTTCTCTGATTGACTTATTTCACTCAGCATAACACCCTCCAGTTCCATCCACATCGTTGCAAATGTCAAGATATATTCAGAGCACTAAATGAGAAAAATATGCAGCCAAGAATATCCAGCTAGGCTGTCATTGTAAATAGAAGGAGAGATAAAAAGCTTCCAGAACAAACAAAAACTAAAGGAATTTGCAAACACAAAACCAGCCCAACAAGAAATATAGAAAGGGGTCCTCTAGGCAAAGAGAGAGCCTAAAAGCAACATAGACCAGAAAGGAACACAGACAATATACAGTAACAGTCACCTTACAGGCAATACAATGGCACTAAATTCATATCTTTCAACAGTTACCCTGAATGTAAATGGGCTAAATGCCCCAATCAAAAGACACAGGGTATCAGATTGGATTAAAAAACAAGACCCATCGATATGCTGTCTGGAAGAGACTCATTTTAGACAAAGACACCCCCAGATTGAAAGTGAAGGGGTGGAAAACCATTTACCATGCTAATGGACACCAAAAGAAAGCTGGGGTGGCAATCCTTATATCAGACAAATTAGATTTTAAACCAAAGACTGTAATAAGAGATGAGGAAGGACACTATATCCTACTTAAAGGGTCTATCGAACAAGAAGATCTAACAATTGTAAATATCTATACCCCTAACATGGGAGCAGCCCATTATATAAGCCAATTAATAACAAAAGCAAAGAAACACATCGACAACAATACAATAATAGTGGGGGACTTTAACACCCCCCTCACTGAAATGGACAGATCATCTAAGCAAAAGATCAACAAGGAAATAAAGACTTTAAATGACACACTGGACCACGTGGACTTCACAGACATATTCGGAACATTCCATCCCAAAGCAACAGAATACACATTCTTCTCTAGTGCCCATGGAACGTTCTCCAGAATAGATCACATCCTAGGTCACAAATCAGGTCTCAACTGGTACCAAAAGATTGGGATCATTCTCTGCATATTTTCAGACCACAATGCTTTGAAACTAGAACCCAATCACAAGAGGAAAGTCGGAAAGAACTCAAATACATGGAGGCTAGAGAGCATCCTACTAAAGAATAAATGGGTCAACCAGGAAATTAAAGAAGAATTAAAAAAATTCATGGAAACAAATGAAAATGAAAACACAACTATTCAAAATCTTTGGGACACAGCAAAGGCAGTCCAAACATTTTATTTTCTTACCAAGCTTCTTTTCTTTCCAGAAGAGAGTAAGACTTATATTTAAACCGTAACTCATAAATTATATGGCATACAGTAGAAAAGAAATGAGAGAGAGGTAGGGAGGGGAGGAGGGAGGGCAATGGTAACAGCTATTTTAGGAATACAATTAGGTGTCTGGTCCTGGGGGAACATCAGAGCCCACGCACATGTCTCTTGCCTCCTCGAAGCACGTTCCTCCGCTCCTTCATCGCTGCCCTCGGAACCTGTGTTGGAAGGGTTGTTTGGGGGGGCCTCAGATTTATGACCTTTTTAAGGCAAGAGAGCAGAAGGTCGACAGGGAACCCATTCTGGACGATCGTGAAATAATGAGGGTCTGGGAGTGGGAGAGGCACTGAGGTCTTGACTACAAGTACAATAAGCACCAGGAAGCGGAAAGCTAAGGCATTCAAGTCTGAGAACTAACAAAATATGAATGTTCACATAGCTCAATCACCAGGGGACTCGGCAGGAAACAGAACATAAGTGAACATGCTGAAAATATCTGGCTTGAGCTTTTTGGAGCATGTGCTGAGTTTGCTCTGGACCTCCTCCACAGTAGGTCTCAAACTGGCCTGGGTGGTTCTGCCACCGGGGGCCTTTGGCAGTGTATGGATACAGTGTTGGTTGTCACAACTTGGGGTGTGCTACTGGGTAGACCTGGAGATGCTGCCAGACATCCTACAATCCAAAGGGCGGCCCCGATAATGAAGAAGTGTCTAGCCTAAATGTCAGCAGTCAAGGTTAAGAAACTCAGATCTAGAGGAAGAACAAGAGTCCGTGGATGCTAGTTCTTAGACAGGCACCTGATTCATTTCCCATCCAACACTGGAACGTTAACACTAAGAATCTCTTTTGGGAGCAGCTGAGGGAAACCCAGGCTTCAGCTGGAGGCCACAGGAAACTTCCAAGTTTATTATTTCCTGTGGTCTTTAGATGAGAACTCATCCCATTCGCCTTAGATTCCTTCCCGGTAAATAAGCAAAAAAAACAGATCTCCACTCGATATCAGAAGAAAAATGACAAACTAAAATTTATCTCATTAGCAGAAGTCATTTAAAGGAAACAAGAAACAAGAAGTGATAAAACAAAATCTAAACAGAAAAGAACATTTGTACAACGCTAACCACACCATCTCAAACCTGAAAAACAAATAAACAACCCCCTTCAAAAATGAAGTAAGAACTTGTAGAAACCAAGAAATGCTGCCACAAGGCAGAGATCCATAGCAAATAGGGTGTAATCTGGGATACGAAACAGAGTTGGGGTCACTGAAAATGAAACGCAGACCCAAGAAAGAGGCTATAATCTGGGAGCTATATTAAGACAAGCAAGAGCTCAGAATCACTGCCCGGGGCCATCCTGCTGTCTCCAAAGCTGAACCAAGAAGGCAACATCCCAAGCAGTGGATGGCCACTAATTAGTAGTTATTTCCTTACCTATAATGTGGCTTCACATCAAAGAATTAAAAGTGCATGAGCCAAGGCAGGAGAAAAGGAGATGGAAATGAAATACTTCAAGAGCTCTTTCTATAGAAATAGTTTTAAAAAGAGCTATCGAAGGGTAACAAAGAATAAAAACTAGAATGCAGTGCCAGGACCATTCAATAGGGAAGGGCAGTCTTTTCAACAAATGGTACTGGGAAAACTGGATATCCACATTCGAAAGAACGAATATGGATCCTTACCTTGTGCCATAAACGAAAGTTAACTCAAAAGTGCATCAAAGACCTAAATGCAAGCATTAAAATTGTAAAACGCTTAGAAGAAAACAGGGAAAAAGCTTTGTGGTATTGGCTTTGGCAATGGATTCTTGGATATGATACCCAAAGCACAGGCAACAAAGGAAAAAAAATAGATAAATTGGACTACATCAAAATTAAAGACTTTTGTGCATCAAAGGACACAATCAATGGAGCACAAAACCAACTCATGGAATGGGAGAAGATACCTGCAAATCATTTATCTGGTAAGGGGTCTGCTATGGACTGAATGAACGGTGTCCCCCACAGCCCCCTTATTTGTTTGTTGAAACTCTAGCCCCCAGTGTTATTGTATTTGGAGACAGGGCTTTTCGGAGATAAATTAAAATTAAATGAGGTCATAAGGGTGGGATCCTAATTTGATAGGATTGGTGGCCTTGAAACCAACGAGAGGTCTTATGAGGACATAGTAAGAAGGCAACCATCTGTGAGCCAGGAAAGAGTCCTCAGAAAGAACTCAATCAGCCAGCACCCTGGTCTTGGACTTCCCAGTCTCCCTAACTGTGAGAAATAAATGTCTGTGGTTTAAGCCACTTAGTCTGTGGTATTTTGTTACGGCAGCCTGGGAGGACGAAGAAAGGGTTAATATCCAGAATGTATAAAGAACTCCTACAACTCAACAAAAGCAAACGTGATTTAAAATGGACGAAGAACCTGAACAGACATTTCTCCAAAGAAGATATACACATGGCCAATAAGTACATGAAAAGCTATAACACATGACTAATCATTAGGGAAATGGAAATTAAAACCACAATGAGATACGACATCCAACCCATCAGGGTGGCTACTATACACAACAACAACAACAAACACAAAATAACAAGTGTTGGTGAGGATGTGGAGAAACTGGAACGCTTGTGTACTATTGCTGGGAATGCAAAATGGTGCACCCGCTATGGAAAACAGTATGGCAGTTCCTCAAAAAACAAAAAAATAGAATTATCATATGTGGTAAGCCCACTTCTGGGTATATTCCCCAATAACTGAAAGCAGAGTCTCAAAAAGATACTTTACCTCCATGTTCTTAGCAGCATTATTCACCATAGCCAAAAGACAGAAGTAACCCAAGTATCTACTGATGGATGAATGTATAAACCAAATGTGGTATATGACTCCAGTGGAATATGAGTCCGCCTTAAAATGTGATACATGGCACGACACGGATGAACCTTGGGGACACTATGCTAAGTGAAACAAGCCAGTCAGAAAAAACCAAAATACCATATGTATGATTCCGCTTATATAAAGTAGTCAAACTCATAGAGACAGAAAGCAAAATGGTGGCTGCCAGAGGCTGGGGGGAGGGTGGCATGGGGGTTAGAATTCCAGTTTTATAAGGTGAATACAGTTCTGTGGTTGAACGGTGCATAATGCCACGGAATTGTACACTTAAAAACAGTTGCAATGGTAAATTTTTGCATTATGTGTATTTTACCACGATTTAAAAAAAATGTGGTAACAAAAACAAAAACAAGAGTGTAGGAGGGAACTGGAGACTTTCCAGTATATTTAGGTGGAGACACCTTGAGCCATGTTATTTATTTGGTCCCAGTTCTGGACCCTGGCTGGGACAGCAGCTGGGCCACTGAGGAGAGCTCAGAAGGGAACCGTTTTCAAGGGTGTAGGCAGGATTTGGAGGAGCAACAAGGGGAGGTGCAGAGCCCCTGGGCTAGGACCGTTATCACCCCCCCGGCCTGCAGGACTCAGAGGAGGAAGCAGTCGGAACCCAGAAGAGACTGAAAGACAGAAACTGTGGCCTTCAGTAGAGAAACGCAACCAACCCATGGAGACTCATTTTGCAGGGGGCTGGGGGGAAAAAGGCCTCAAACTCATCCTCCTGCGCTCTCTGCAGTCTGTTGCTCACTGCTCTCCTTGGAGGAGAGAGACCGAGGGCAGATGTGGGGGGCAAACAAAGGAAGCGCCGGACACCAGTCGTGTTCCCCCTTGGCCTGGCCCACTTCAATGCCACCTTCTGAAGTGAACTCAAGTATCTCCCCCTCTCGAAACTTCTCCCAGTCCAGGGGGCCTCACAAGGGCTCTGAGACTTGTCTGCTGACTTACCTGCTATGCAGCCGGCCCGTGAGCCCTTCCCAGGGGGCAGCCTCCTGGCATCAGCCCGAGCTTGGCCAACCCCAGCACAGCGCACAGCACAGACCCTGACTAGCCAGCCCCGTCCCCCGACTTCCCCATTTCTATTATCGGCACAGCCTTTGCCTGGCTCTCCCAGACCCGAAACCTCAGTGGCATCGTGGGCTCCTCCCTGGGGCTCCCCTTTCTCTAGCCCATAGCAGCCCAGGCTGGGGGCTGGAACTCCTGCCGCATTTCCTGTAAGAGGCCTGCCTTTCTCTCCAACGCGGACTTCCCTGGGGAAAGTTCCTCCCGAAGCTCATCCCCGGACTCCTAACAGACTTCCCAAAGTCTGTCATCATCTGCAATCACCACTTCCTGCTCCAAACCCTTTGTCTCGATTTATTTTTAAGCTAACATTTATCAACACTGACCATGTGCCAGGCACAACGATCAGCCATCGCCAGAGATGAACTTCTCTAGCGTTCCTAACTGTCCCGGGGCACCTAGTGTCACCCACGCTGTCCAGTCGGTGACAAGTGAGGCTGAGAAGTCTGCTAACTTCCCCAATGCCGACCCAGGCTGTGCCATTTCGGGCTGGGCACCCAGGCCTGGGCTCACGGCTCCTCCTTGGTCCAATTTAAGGGACCATCCAGTGGGGCTTGGCCAAGCCCCCCTCTCCATTTACCCGGATCTTCTCCACCTGGCCAGTGGGCTCACAGTTCTCATCTTGGGGTGTTCACCTCGAGACCTCCCTCTATGAATGTTCTATCCCTTTCTAAACCTGCAGAAAACCCTACTGCTGTCTTCCGGTACTCCCATACCCTGTCCTGGTCTCTCACCTGGAGGCTACAACAGCAACCCCCAGCCAGTCTCTTGGCCACCAGGCCTGGCTCACCTCAGTCAGGAAGCTCTGCCCTGCTCTGTCCCACGGGTGGCTTCCAGCTCCTTTTTTTTTTTTTTTTAAAGATTTTATTTATTTATTTGACAGAGAGAGACACAGCGAGAGAGGGAACACAAGCAGGAGGAGCGGGAGAAGCAGATGCAGGTTTCCCGCCGAGCAGGGAGCCCGATGCGGGACTCGATCCCAAGTCCCTGGGATCATGACCCGAGCGGAAGGCAGATGCTTAACAACTGAGCCTCCCAGGCGCCCCTGGCTTCCAGCTCCTTGAACATGACCCGATAGTTCCCAACGAAGAGCTTTACACTCTCTCTTCCCTCTGCCTGGACGGTTTCCCCAACTCTTCATGTGTGGGCTCCCTTCCCCTCAGTTGGTCTCTGATCAAGAGCACTCCCTCTTGGGAGGGGTTTTCCTTCCGTTCTCTCAAGTAGCTCTCCCACTCCATGCCGCAACCCCCTGCTCATTTCTTCAGAGCCTTCATCACCAAACTAAGACTATCACAATCATTGATCATCTACCTCCCTCTGCCACCACGGAAGCTCAGTGACAGCAGGGCCTTACCATCCTTGCTCATCATGGTGTTTGCGGCATTTACACTGGGGGGGGGGGGGGGAGTGCATGTAGTTAGTGCTCAACAAACATTCGCTAATGGATATTTAGTTTCTGCCTCTCCTCGAAGAAACGTGTACTGGTGTCTCCCTGCCCCTCCCTCATTAGGCAGCGCGAGGCCCTGAAAATGGGTTTCATTCACTGAGGACATGCTGAATTCATGGGCAAATACAAGACAGAATTATAAAGCAATGACAATCTTTTTCCTTATTCATGAGTCTTATACATGTCTTTCAAAAGGTGGGAAACAAATCTAATCCCAAAATTGCTTTCAGGTTGAGAACCCCCTTGACACAGGTATAGTGCCTTCTACCTTGAAAATAATATTCATGTTGATGTATATGAATTAACATTATAAAAATTCATCTCAATCACTTATAACGTGCTTGAGAAATAGTTCCTAAAATTATTCAATACCAAATCTCTAAAATCACCTACTGCTTCATCTCATTTCCTGGACTTATTCCTGAAGGGTGGCCTTTAAAATTTTTGGTATCCATCCTAGTTTTACAGTAATAGATAAATAATACTTTCCATTTGTATGGTTGAAGATTTCAGATGTCTTGGGGCGCACGGGTGGCTCAGTTGTTAAGTGTCTGCCTTGGGCTCAGGTCATGATCCCAGGGTCCTGGGATCGAGCCCCGCATTGGGCTCCCTGCGCCGCGGGAAGCCTGCTTCTCCCTCTCCCACTCCCCCTGTTTGTGTTCCCTCTCTTGCTGTGTCTCTCTCTGTCAAATACATAAATAAAAATCTTTAAAAAAAAAAAGGAGAGAGTTCAGATGTTTTAATTGAAACATAAAAATAAATGAAATTATGTTAGATGCTTAGTGGTAGCTGACGGTAACCACAGACTTAGGCACCCAATAATTTAAAGGATCAAGTCTAGGTATCTTGTCTTTTATCCAACCTTTTTTGTGTCTTTGTTCCTGAATGGGGCCCCTAAGGCAGGTGGGACAAGGCGCAAAGCCTAGTGATGTCAGGGACACAGCTCCCAAGGCAACAGGCAGACCAGTTCTGACTCATTTTGTTCTACTTCCTCTAGGAACAATGCAAGCCGCAGGGCATGCTGCCCCACCCACCCAGCAGAACCCCTGTGCCCTCCACCAACACACTTCAGTGCACCTGCACTACCACAACCCAGGAGGGAGGGCACAAAGCCTCCCCCCAGCACGGCTGAGCATAGCTGCAAAGCGGGGAACTTCCGCGACAACAGCCTCCATCCACAGGTAGAAAGCTGGGCCCTCTCCTCACTGCATCTGCTGCCCCCTCTTCAGCCCCGCTGGCTTTCCACCAAAGAAAAACATAAGCCAGGAAGGAGGCTGCACCAGCTCTACAAAGTCTGGAGAGACCGCCTCCATGCGCCACAATGTATATTACAAATGCCACTCAACAAGAGAAACCAAAGAGGGTCATCTCACGGGTCCCCTTGCTAAGAAAGTGGCTTACCAATTCAAGAGTTGTGGCAGAGGAATCCCACCCACACCCCATGTCTGATTGAGAGGCGAGAGCACTGGGGTAGCTCTTCCTCGCCGTCACTGTCCATCATGGCGGGAGCAAACCCTCCAGCCAGCGAGGTCCATGAGTTACACAATGGGACTTCCTCAAAGGGCTTGTTTCCCCTCCAGTGCTTTATCATGACTACTGAATTCCTCTTCCGCCTCAAAGATGTGTGATCACCTCTACTCGTTTCTCTTCACTCATCTGCATCTCCCGTCAGAGACAGGGTGCCCTGAGGAGACCAAGGGAGGGGTCCACCTGACAAGGGCCCAAGCCATCAGCGTGTATTTGTGTTTGGCGGGGAAGGGGGAAGACAACCAATTCAACAACCAAAGTAAATTTTTGAGCTTGGCAAAGTAAAGACTATATAGAGAGGGAAAAAGATAAGACTGGATCTGGTTTCTCTCTTGCTTCTTGCTCAACAATGGTGGTCTTCTCCTCTGATGTGGTACCTTCAGAGTCTTACAGTTGCTGACAGACTCACAAAAGACACCCACTGTAGAAGTGGATCTTCTATGATGATGACTTTATTCTGAAAAGGTAGCCCTAAGTCATGAGAGCTTGCAGAGCTCAGAAGAGCAGGGTCTCAACTGGATCGCAACCACGCGGAGGGCTGTGGCCCAGCAGGGGTGGCATGTCAGGAGGCTGTGGGGGGGGCGGGTGCCCTGGCTGTCTGTCTGAGCAACGGAAGAACCTCTGGGGATGAGAGAGACAGGCAGGAATTGGACCATCATAACAATACTGAAATTCTGAGGTCTACCACTGTATGGAGTCTTTGGGGACGCACTGAAATCTTGGCTGTCTGGCACCTCCCAGCTACAAAAAAACCCCACGGTGGTGGCAGGGACCAGTGGTAGCAGCAGAGGGGGAACAGTGTGGCCCCGGGAGCTGTGGCAAGGTGTCCAGAGGATGGCAGGCAGCGAGGCCTTGTGGGCAGCAAGCTTCAGGGAGACTGCCCTGTCCTGGGGCAAGGGAGGGAGACGGGAGAGGCTTGGCAGCAGCTGAGCCTGTTAGCAGTCTGGGTTCACTCCTGGGACCACCGGAAAGAAATAAGGGAAAGATAGAAGTTTGCTGGTGCCTGCATAGTTTCAGAAGGGGCAGAGAGCTAACTCTTGCCTGCACTGCCACCCCGGTTGCCTGCGAGTCCTGGTGGACACCCCCTCTTCGCACAGGCTGTCATTCGCTGGACTTCCTTATTGTTACTGGATTAAGCTAAATCACTGAATGTAGCTGATTTCTTGTTTTCGCATTCCTGAAATATTCTTTTCTAACCCACGGGCTTCAGCTATTTTCCTGTAATGTCAGTGGGCTAATGAAAGCCACTGCTGCGCTTTGTAGGGTTAATTTATTCAGTGCCTGGAATATGCTCTCTCTTCCCCCAGCATGACACGCTTCTGGTACTGTGTTTTCAATATACACAAGAGCCTTGATTATGAGGGATAATGTTGCAGACTGCTCCTGGGATTACCTTGTTATTACGTGTCCCTTGCACGGTGCTCAGGAGAAAACCTACAGGGAACAGCAACACAGCAAGGGCTCTGTCCCTAGGGCGAGAGCTGGAGACAATTAGGGAACGCTATTGCCGCTTCCCCCTAAGGATGGGCTTTGTCATACAGTTGCATCCAAGTGACTTTCAGTGAAGAAAGACGGTCCCCTGTCCCTCAAAAAACATAGCACGAGCCATGGGGTAATGCCGCCCCCAACCTTCTCTTTGTTTCAGGGTGAGGCACATTTTGTGCTCTGCCCACTCCTTCCAGGGCCCTCATGCTCAGACCCAGCACAGCCGATGACGGGCAGCTGCAGATCATCTAGTCTCCAGGCCTCCCCAAGGCCAGTCCATGCCCAGAACAGTGGGCTTTCCACCCCTGATTCCCACTCTCAGCCCAACTCCTACAGTCCTTGTAAAACCCAGCTTCCGGCCCCTTGTCCGGGAAATAGTCCTGCTTCCCCAGCACAGTGACTTGTCTCCCACCCTCCAACTGCCCAGCCTAGATGATGCTTGAACAAAGGACTCATTCTCATGCCTCCGTGATCCCCCAGCTCTGGGGCCAGAGTCTGGCGCATAATAAATGTTAAAGATGAATCATCAAGGGCACCTGGGTGGCTCAGTTGGTTAAGCGACTGCCTTGGCTCAGGTCATGATCCTGGAGTCCCAGGATCGAGTCCTGCATCGGGCTCCCTGCTCAGCAGGGAGTCTGCTTCTCCCTCTGACCCTCTGCCCCTTCATGTGCTCTCTCTCTCTCATTCTCTCTCCCTCAAATAAATAAATAAAATCTTAAAAAAAAAAAGATGGATCATCAACCTAAATGTGAAACCTAAGTAGAACTAGAAAAGCACTCGAGGAAAAGAGGAGAAAATCTTTGTGATCTTGAGTTCAGCGAAGGTTTCTTAGATACAACACCAAAAGCATGATCCATAAGATAAGTTAAAAAAAAAAAACCTGGTAAGTTAGACTTCACCGCAATTTAAAACTTCTGCTCTTCAAAAGACATTATCAAGAAAATGAAAAGACAAGCCACAGATTGGAAGAAAAGCATCTGTGAAACACAAAACTGATAAAGGGCTTGATTCTTGCATTTATAAAGAACTCACCCAACTCAAAACACACAACTCAATTTAAATGGCCAAAGATTTCAACACTTCGCCAAAGAAGATAGTCTCGGAATCAAAAAGAGCACATGAAAAGACACGCAGCATCATTAGTCATTAAGTAAATGCAAACTGAAACCACTAAGAGATATTACTACACACCTAGAAGAATGACTAGGAAACAAAACAAAACAAAACAAAATAAAATAAAAAAAATAAAGTAAAATAAAATAAAACAGTATCAAGTGCTAGCAAGGATTTGGAGAAACTGGAACTCTCTCATTCATTGCTGGTGGAAATGCAAAATGGTATAGGTGCTTTGCAAAACAGTGTAGTCATTTCTTATAAAATTAAACCTGCACTTAGACAATTCAGTAATGTCACTCTTCAGCATTTATCCAAGAGAAATGAAGACTTATGTTCACACAAATGAACAGTGAAAATCTGAAATAACCTGCCTGTCCTTCGGCGTTGAGTGGGTAAGCAGTGGTATGTCCATGTACTGAATGACATGCAAAAAAAAAAAAAAAAAAAAATGGATGAATTATAAATTCATTATGCTAAGTGAAAGAAGCCAAACTCAACAGGCTACTACTATATGATTCCATTTATATGACATTCTGGAAAAGGCAACACTATGCGGGTAGAAAACAGAGCAGTGGTTACCAGGACCTGGGATCTCACACTATCTATGTTCCTCTTCAGCTGGCTGTTCATCAGGATCCTTTATAATACCTTTATAAGGAACTGGTAAAGGTCCATAAATGTTTTTCTGAGTTCTGTGAGCTGCTCTAGCAAATTAATCGAGCCCGAGGAGAGGGTTGTGGGAACCTCTGATTTATAGCAAGTTGGACTTGTGATTGGCCTGAATGGGGCATCAGGGAGGGGTGGGGACAGTCTTTTGGACTGAAGCTTTAACCTATGGAATGTGATGCTATCTCCAGGTAAGGAGTGTCAGAATTAATTGCTCGGTGTATTGGAAAATACACATCAGAGGGGCTGACGACTAAGAGGTACAAGGAAATTTTGGAGGTGAGAGAGAAGTTGTAAATCCTAATTGTGGCGGTGGTTACACGTGTATTTGTTAAAGCTCAAGCGGGCTGAATGAATGTAATCTAAGGCTCTCCTTGCGTTTGCCCACACCCACCTTGCCAACCTCATTTCCTCCTCCCCTGGCCCCTCTTTATGCTTTCCATGCTCCAGTCAAGTTGGCTTTCCATGACCCCCAGAAGCATGGCCCTTGCCCACCTCCCAGCCTTTCTTCTTGTTCCCTCTGCCTGGTCCCCCTTTCCCACCCTCAACCCCCTTATGCACAAATCTTATCCATCCTTCAAGCCCCAGATCAGATGTCACCTTTTCCTGTAATTGTATTTGACTATCACCTCCCCACATGCACAAAAAGCTGGGAATTATTTGATGTGCCTCTAAATTCCGAGCATTTTATCTGTATGTCTCTTACATTTATCAACTTTTTTGTATGATCGTACGTGTCAATATCACATATCTCCAACTAATTGTAAGTGCCAGGTTTGAATCGCTTTTGCATTTATGCACAGTGTCTAGATCGATGCCTTTTGATGAATTAGTGAAAAAAATCAATGGCCAGGGTGACCTGTGGCAGGTAAAGTTGGTGTGGTCAGCGCGCAGAAAGAATAATATCCAGACTAGACGGCTTCTCAGTGATGAGCAAACAGGACTAGTGAGCTTATAAATCCGCAGCTACTGTTTGCATGGTAGTCACCTGGGTGATCAAAATTACCTTCAAGGCTGGTTAAAAACACACATGCCTGGGGTCCTGACTCAACCCATCAAGGGTGAGTCCTGCGTCTGCATTTTTAATAAGCTCCTAGTGTGACTCTGATGAGTCAAACTCGGGACTTACCTTCCTAAATGGTCAGAAGGCCAAAGACTCACCTACAGGTGGCTGACAAACAATGCAGCTCTTAAAAATCTATATAGAGGTACCACACACACACACACACACACACACACACACACACACACACACACGTGAATGGATCATCAAATTGTAATACATCCCATACCTATCAATACAAAGGAATGAACTACTGATACAAAGAACAACATGGATGGATCTCAAAAGCATTGTCTTGAGCGAAAGAAACCAGATACCAAATACTACATAGTGTGTGGTTCCACTGATCTGAAATGCTAGAAGCAGCAAAAATAATGTAGAGTGATAGCTGATCAGAGTTTGGCCCCTCCCCAATGGGGGCCACGGGGCAGGGCGGGGGGCTGGGAACCGGACGTCCTGTAAAGGGACACAAAGGGAAATTTGGGAGTGATGGGAACGCTCCATATCTTGATTGTAGTGGTGGTCCCACGGGTGTACACATTTAGCAAAAGTCACCAAATCACACATTCAAAGTGGGAGCATTCGCCGAGACTCAGAATCTAGGAACCTAATGATGACCCTGTCATTGTCCTTGGTCAGTCACCAAGTCCTGCCCCTCGGATTGCCGAAGCTCTCCTGGATCTTCCTCTGCCCCTTAGTTCCACACTTTTGCATCATCATGGGGATCAGAAGAATTACTGCTTGTTTCCCTACCTAGAGTCAAGGCCACCGCCACTGTCTACCACACACTGCTAGCAGGCTTTCTAAACCACAGCCTGTTCAAGTCCCTCCTCTGCTTAAGCCCTCCCGCCACCACCCCTTTCAGGACAAAGCCCAAATTCCATATGCCTGGCTTCTTGCACCCTCATGCCCACCCCCAGCCCCACCTCTTCCCATTCTCTCACACGCCCACTGCAGACACCTGCTCCCACACTGGACTGCTCGCAGCTCCTTGAAAGCACGGCAACCCCTTGCCACTCCAACTTTCACACACGCCATCCTTCAACACTCTCCCCACTCCCTCAGCCTCTTAACTCCCATTCACCATGTTGGGCTCAGCTGAAGCATCCCCTGACCTAGTAAGTTCCGTTGGCTCGAATCCAGCACTGGGTCAGATGCCCCTCCTAAACATCAGCATCCGTCACACCGTGTCACAGTTGCTGTAATTGGTCTATCTGTCTCTCAACAGATTCAGGTTGGGCACAATGTTTTTCGCCTCTGGATACCCAGCATCAGGTAGATCTCTGGCACACAGAAGGGGCTCAGTATGTGTTTCTGGGTATTTCCAATGAATGACTGACTGCCTGAATGAATGAATACCAAAGGACAGAATGTTAGAAGTCCACTAAAGGGCTATGATGCATGAGAACAGGGAGATGCTTGAGGACGAAGTGGTATTTGAGCCAGACTCTTGTTAGGAACCGAATTGTGCCTCCTCCAAATCATGGGTTGAAGTCCTCACCCCCAGAAACTCATACCGTGACTATATTTGGAGACAGAGCCTGTAAAGGGGTGATTGAGGTAAAATGAGGTCATTGGGGTGAGCCCTCTGTCCAGTGGCTGGTGTCCTTATAAGAGGAGGAAACTGGGACACGGACGTGCACTGAGGGAAGACCGCGTGAGGACACAGGGCAAACGTGGCCATCCACACGCCAAGGAGGGAGGCCTCAGACAGAACCAACCTGGCCAACACCTTCATCTCGGACTTCTAGCCTCCAGAACCGTGATGAAGTTAACCTCTGTGTTTAAGTCCCCGGGCCTGGGACACGTCGTGGCAGAAAGGGCATTCCAGGTGAGAAACACAGCCAAAGGCAGGGAGGAGGGCACAATTACGGGGTAAATGCACTCGGAGCGGTTTGCTTCGGCAGCACGGGATGAGCGTTGTGGCAAGTGGAGCAAAACAGCCCTGGAAATAGGGTCGGCAGCAGACTGCAGAGGTCCCAAAAGCCAGGTTAAGGAGTCTAGCCTTTCCCCTGGAGGCCAGTGTGCCTCTTTCGTGTGTGACTGAAGGAGGTGGCAGGCTGGCAGGACCAGGCGATCCTGAGGCAGGCCCCGTGGGGTTGGAAGCCGAGGCCGCTGTGCATCCCAGACGGGGGCACATGAGCCATGGAGCCGCTGTGGTGGCTTCTGGGGACTGCAAACATTTGTTAATTTAAAAGTGCTATATGTATTTTAACACATGAAACTCAGGACCGAACTGTGGTTCTTTTGTGAAAAGGGCATTGATCAGGGCAACAAATAAGGGGTTTCTGCCAACGGGAATGGTCACGTGCTATCAGCTGCACGGGCAAGATATACCCCAAATCCACCGGGATCCTCTTCCGACTTTTGCTCACCCCTATCCACAGTGCTCCTTTTAAAACACGGGTCAGATCCTGTCACTTGTTCGCTTAAAATCCTCCAGTGGGTCCCCATATCCCTTAGAGTCCGATCCACGCCCCCTACCTGCATGTCCCCACTACCCCAGCCTCCCCTCCTGCCACTCCGCTCCATTCCCTGCCTTCCACTGCACTGGGAATAGCAAAGTCAGGCCCCAAAGGGATAGTGTGAATTCACTCGTTCACACCATCGAACAGCTGAGGACGGTTTCATTCATTTGTTCCCTCAACAAACCCTTTTGGAGCACCTGCTCTGTCTCCAGGAGGTACCCCCACACTGGGATGAGCAAACACAGACATAATCCCTGCCTCACCAGGGGGTTCATGGTCTAGCGCAGGGGACGGTCATATAGTGCCCCCCTCCGTGACAACTATTGAAGAGAGTCACACCGTGTTAGGAGAGCTTATCCTGGGGGGTATGGCCAAGCCAGGGAGGATAGCCTGAGAAGGCTCCATGAGGAAAAGACCATTCCAGAATAATAGGCATTAGCTAAGTGCAAAGGGGCAGAGACCATCCACAGGCAGCGGGAACAGTCAGGCAAGAGAAAGAGATGCCCTGGTAGGAGGTGGGAAGCTAGTGTGAGGGACCCTAAGGGATGAGAGCAAGCAGGAGCCTCAAGACGCCAGGCTGGAGAGCAGGGGCTGAGGAGGGCCCGTCAGGTGGGCCCTGGTGGTGCCCAAGGAGACCCCCGCCCAGGGGCTCAGCAGCCCAAGCCTATTCACAAAAGCCCCTGAGCACGTCCCAGTGTGGGCTCCTTCCATGCAGCGAGGGCTCCAGGTAGCACCGGGGAAGCCAGGACTCTGGAAACCCTTTACTTAAGCTCATCAGTGAGACCAAGGACAGGTCCACCCCAGGCAATGGGTGGGCAGGAGGGTGGTCTGGGTTGTAAATAAAAGTCTTCATTGAGCCTGGGGGCTGGGGAACCCCCAGGATCGTGTCCTTTATCTCCTGCCAAAACCCTCCTCCCCAGCTGCTCTGCTCAGACTCTTCCCAGGGGGAGACTAGTTAGGCTCTTCTCATTATGAGGTGCCCCTTCCTGCAGCACCAGCTGTGGCTCCAAGGACTGTCTCAGGGGGTGGACCCTCTGGCTCCCTGGCTGTCACGTGTCCCCAGCTTACCTCACCCTTGTGACTGCAAAATAAACCACTGCTCTCCAGTCTCCTCTTTCCCTCATCTCTTTCTTGCAGTGCCCTTGTCCTGAATTCTACTGGCCAACCAAGTCATCGTAGACAAGAGTCATTTTCTACTGGCTAAATCTCTAAACCTAATACAGTTCCTTCCATAAATAGCATCCCTTTGTGATCAAAGTGACCTTGTAGGCCTTACGGACCAGGTGACAGAGTTCTGCATTCATTACTGGTAAATTGTCATTTTAATGTTTAGAGTTGGCATTATTTCGTTTTCATTGTTTCTCATTTACAGTGAGTCAACAGGTTTCCTTTTAAAATATGTTAGTGATGTCAGTTTTAGGAAATTTAGTAAGTAAGCCATGGCAGTTGGCTATGGCAAAAACCATGAAAAGAATGGTTTTTGGGGAATGGTGGTCCCAGTGAAAGGAACGAAGAAACAGCAGAGGAATGGAGAGAAGGGGACAGAATGGGAGAGAGGGAGTGATGGAACCAGCACAGGGTTCCAAATGGTTGGCTGTGGCGGAGGTGGGAGGGGCAGTCCCCACCTGTGCTTTTCTTCAATAGCCTCCCTTTGCTTGCCCCGTCCTGAGCACCTATCTAAATGGGCTCTCAGCTATTATTCTCCTTATTTGGTGGCTTCATAGCAAGGCCCATGATTGGTGATGAGTAATTGGTTAGTGGATTTGCTGCTCCCACCGGGCTGGCACATTCCCTCTTCTGCTCACCCTTGTCTCCACAGGGCCTGGTGCACGGCCTGGCTGGGGCTGGGTCCTAGGTATCTGCCGGGTGGATAACTGGATGAATGGTGATTATAAAGGTTGGATGAACCTTTTTAAAATGCAGATAAACGAGGCGCCTGGGTGGCTCAGTCGGTTAAGTGTCTGACTCTTGATTTCGGCTCAGGTCATGATCTCGGGGTCATGAGATTGAGCCCCACTTCAGACTCCACGCTCGGCAGGGAGTCTGCTGGAGATTCTCTCTCCCTCTCCCTGTACCCCTCCCCCCCATGTGCCCTCTCTCTCTCACATAGATAAACCTTTAAAAATAAAATAAAATAAAATAAGGAATAAACAGGGACACAGATGAAAAGGAAGGGGAGAGGTACAGTGTGTCTGGGGTGGGGTGAGCCACCCATGTGGGGACCGCCTGCAAATAGCAGGAAAATAGAGAGGGGAGCTGCTTACAGGTCAGAGCTCAGCAATGAAGCAACTTTTTCCTCTTTGCCTCTCAGATTGAGTTTTCTCAACAAGTTCCTTGCTTCTTTTCCTAAAACATAAGTTAAAACCTGTAAAGAATGTGAAAACACTGCCACCCAAATGTTCACTCTTCCTAAAATTTGTTGTGTACTTTCCCAGTTGTAGGCCTCTACACCTGGGGTTCTTCTCCCTAAAATTTTCTTGCCTGTGGGCCTGGAAAAATGCCTGTCTATCTATCTCACACAAATAATAGACAAATAGACTTATAGGAAAATTCAAACATAGAAATATGTGTAGCAAAATGTGAAAGAGACCTTGCCCTTAATTCTACTTCCCATAGTAAACAGCTTGATATTATATATCCACCACTTTTTAAAGATGAATTTTTATATACAAACAAATAAAAATAGGCAGTTTAATTTCTTTTTCTGAGAGAACGAGAGCTCACGTGAATGGAGTTGGGAGGGTGAGGGGGGAAGGGCAGAGGTGGGGGAGAGAGAATCTTAAGCAGGCTCCATGCCCAGTGCAGAGCCCAATGAGGGGTTTGATCTCACAACCCTGAGATCATGACCTGAGCTGAAATCAAGAGTTGGACTCTTAGCCACCCAGTTGCCTTTGGAGTTTAGGATTCTTAACATAAATAATGAAATTTTAAATGTTAATATGACCACACTGTATATGCTTACTTGAAAATGTACAGAATTGTTCTGAGATACATTAAAGGTTATTTTACGTTTTGGTAGATTTTGTAAAAATTACCATACAAAAAGCTTTACTAATTCTTGTTCCATATATTTGTGACTGCCAATGCCCATCTCCGTATGTTATCTTTGACAATGGATGTTCTGTTTCCAATTTTTGCCAATCTGTTGCAAGGAAAACATTTTATTAGTATTTGAATTTGCATTTCCATGATTCTTACTGAGGTTGAACATTATATGTTTACTGATCAGCTATATTTCTTCTCCTGTGAGTTGCTTGTTTATAAAAATAAATATAATTTGCCTATTTACAAACTGTCTTTGCCCAGTTTTTCTTTATGTATTTGTCTTTTTCTAATTGATTTTTGGGAATTATTTATTTATAATGGGTAGTAATCCTCTGTGGTATGTGTTTTGCATATATCTCTCTGTAACTTTCCTATCTTTCAATGTACCAAGTTTCTTAACGTATATAGAGTCAAATGTTCTTTCTCTGTCTCCCAAGATTATGTGAAAGATTGTCTTAAGCCATATAGGGAAAGAATGATACATTTGACTATATAAGAAAATATATAATATATATTTCTTAAGACATATTATATAAAATATATATTGTACATTTATGTAGATAAAAATATATAGGTGTACATCAAATACTCTGTCTACATATCTATATACAGAAAATACTGTTTCCAGTGGGGTTTTTTTTTATTTAGTTTTTGTTTCCTCACCTCGACAACCCATGGAGTGGACACTATCTATTACTAACCCACTTTACAAATAATAAGACTGAGGGACACGTAAGTTAGGACTTAGCAGCCTGCCACCTGAGCCCACACGCTTAGTCAGTACTTCATGTTGACTCCATACAACATCCTCTCTACATATCACAAAAGCAACGAAAATTAACACAATGTGATAAAGGCACAGAAACAGCCGCTATAGATAAAAACAGATAACACACAAAAAAATCATTTAACATAGAGAAGCTGAGGAACTAGAGAACACAAAGATTTCTCATAAATGATGCTGGAAAAACTGCATTATTTTAAGTCAGTTTAAGTCCACTTTTCACATCATCCACCCAAATAAAAACTAGAAGGGAAAAAAAAAATCCCTTAGAAGAGGATAATAGGTCTCTAAGGTAAGAAGAATCAAGAAAAAAAGATGGACAGTTCGAACTATGTAAAAATGTTAAAGGGCTGCATGTTTTTTTAAAAATTCATTTTAAAAAGGTGACCAGTAGACTGGGAAAAATAACTGGCGAAAGTATTGCAAATAAATCTTATCAAAAACCTACATAAACTAGCAAAAAAAAAAAAAAAGCATTAAGATCCTAACAGATGAGCAAAAGAGACAGTACAATTTGTAAACACACATGTGAAAAAACCGTTCAACCTAATTATATTAAAAGAAATGCAAAATTACAAAGGGCTTCTGTTTTGCCTATTTTTTTAAAAATGATATCACCGTTGGTGGAGCAGATGAAATCAAAGGGGCATCTCACACAAGAGTGTTGATAGAGAGTAATTCAGCACTGTTAAAATAAATGTTCATGCTCCTTCTACCTAGTAATCCCATGTCTGAGAATCTACTCTACAGATATGATCCAGAAACCTGGGGAAAATCATACGGACAACGTAGTTACTGAAAGGGGCCCCTGAAATATTATTCATAATAGCAAGAAAACAAACAATGAAAAAAGAAAACAACCCAATTTTTAAGAACAGGGAATATTAAGTAATTTATGGAACAATCACTGACTAGAACATTATACACCATTAAAAATAATCATGAAACTAATAACATTAAAAAAAATCCTATGCCATAATATCTAGTTGTACAAGTAGAAAGAAATATAGAAATTTTAAGTTGTTTGAGGGGGTGGGGTTAAGTCACTATTTTCTCTAATTTCTCAATTTACTGTGGATTTAGAAATACCTGAGTCCCAATCCCAGGTGCACCACTCCACCGAGTTACAAAATCTTTCTATGCCTCAGTTTCCTTGCCTATAAAGGGAAGACCATAAACGTAGCCACTTCGTGGGAGTGTCTTGAGAATCAAATGAGATAACTTGACCGCTGTGCCTATCACCTATCAAAAATGTTGTTCTTGGGCGCCTGGGTGGCTCAGTTGGTTAAGCGACTGCCTTTGGCTCAGGTCATGATCCTGGAGTCCCTGGATCGAGTCCCACATCGGGCTCCCTGCTCAGCAGGGAGTCTGCTTCTCCCTCTGACCCTCTTCCCTCTCGTGCTCTCTATCTCTCATTCTCTGTCTCTCAAATAAACAAATAAAATCTTTAAAAAAAAAATGTTGTTCTTGTCATATGACAAAGTGTTAACATGTTTGTGTGGGGGGGGGGGCGCTGAAATGAGGAAGCTACTTCATACACATAGTGTCTATTTTCACTTGAAAGTTTAGTATGGTTAATTTTGTGCTCCCTCTCCTTTCATGGGTTTCTCCTGCTTAGACAACACTTACTTGTAAATCCACTTACCGATGGGAATATTAAAGGGAGTGAAACATCTACTCTCAACTAGAACCATGTAAAGATACATCATCTATGGGCTCAGTGGTAAAGGAACAAAACAGAGCCATATTAGTCCTGCAGTAGAAGCAGCAAACGTGTCTTTTTTACCTTTGCATTCTAAGGAGAGGGGGAAAATCACATTGTTCGAGTAAACTTAAAACATCAACTTTCTGCATTACTGAGCTAAATATTTTATTCTAACAAGAAATCAGAGGAAAAAGGGAAAAAAACCCTAAAAACTTCATTTCTAGAAAATAGAATGGTGAAGAGACATTTCAAAGTAGCCTGTGCCTTTGGCTGGGGCGAGGGCAGGGGTGGGGCCTGGGGGGATGGTTAGTGCAAAATACTGTCTAAACAGAAACCATATAATAAGTAACTTCCTAGAAAAGCCTCTATCTTTGTCATATCTCTGAAGTTCTGCCATATAGGCCTCATAAGCACAATGTTTGGCCCAGATACTAAGCTCTGGGACATTATCAGGCCCTCTGCAAGATGGGAGGGCATACTCCACAGTACTGATCTTCAAGGGGAGAGGGCTCTAGAACCTTCCGGGGGGGCCTAAGAACCAGTCAACTGGGTGGTTCTCTCCACGGGACTTCATACATCCCACTCTTGGCAAAAAGAATGCACAGAAGCAGCCCTATTCGCCTTGGTTGTGAAAACAGATCTCCACTCCACACTCCACACCCACAGAGAGGATTTCTTTTCCCAAAAAACTATACATTAACTTAAAGTCAGCATTAATGATCTTTACTTTGCAAGATGAAAAAAGTAACAGGCAGGGAAAAAAGACTATTTTTTCAAGATGTCAGAAGGTGAGTTTCAAATTCATTTTTAACCCCCAGAAAGCATGTATGTAGCATTAACTTATGTAGTCCTTGAATCACATACACACACACAAAATGTGTTCATCAGGCCTTAGTCATATCAGGATTCACTGGGTATGTTAGACATTATACCTAAAGCAGAAGAACCTCTTCCCCCGGAGAGAGTTATTCTTCTAAGTTTTCCATCCCCATCTTAAATAATAACCAACTATGTACTTACTGCAAAGGCTTTGGCTTCTCGTGCCTCCCGGGAGCTGCTGACCTCAATCAGCAAGTCAGCCGCACTATTCTGGGGTTTGGTGCTGGCCAGGGAGGAAAACCACACTCAAGGGGCCTGGGCAGTGAGCATTTGAGCAATGCTTCACTCAGGAAGCAGGCGGGCTCTGGGCTCCAAGCTTCTGACAGCCTCCCTCCAACCCCTCCCCGCTCCGTCTCCCTCCCTCCCTCTTGATCTCACGATCTTGATCTCTCTCTCTCTCTCTCTCTCTCTCTCACACACACACACACACACACACACACACCAACAGTGCAAAATCACTTCTATCCCACTGGTTCCTGAATACTTAATTTGTACCTCTCTAGAACATCAGGATTTAAAGACATAGGCTGACTAGTTTCTTGCAGTTTCAAACCTGAGATATCAAACAGAAAAAGAAGAAGAACAAGAAAAAGCCAAGCTGTCTTCAAAGGTGAGTTTGCCCTGAAACCTCAGGGCCCCTCACTTGCCATAACCTGTGGGTTGTAGAGTGTTCTAAGTGGGATAGGGAAGCCAGGTTATGATCAGGAAGCATTTCAAAGCCGGCAGTTCTAGTGAGCTGACTAAAAACGTTCTCAGAGATAAAGCATCTAAACCTCCAAGCCGCTGGTAATTTGTTGTAATTTCCTTTTTTCATTCTAAATATTTTCATACCTAATTTTGAATTCAGAGAGTTTCCAGAATTATATGAGCACTCTCGCAAAACCTGAGGTCCACGTTCCCTGCTACTATGGATGGTCTACACGCCCTAATGACGAGGAGATCACCCGTAAAAACATGGAAGAAATTCGTGAAGGTAAACAAGCAACATGTCTTCTATCTACACTCACAAAGAACTGCAGTCATCGGGGCTAGGCTGGGCTTAGTCACTGCCATAAATTGGAGTTTACTTGCGATTTTACTGGATAATAGGTGTGAAAAGTGGCCAAGTATCTCTTACATGGCAGAGAGCTCTTACTTAGGAGGCAGTATGAGTTTGCAGAGCCTCCGGGACACTGAATCCACCCCTCATAGGCAGACTTTGCCTCTCTAATGGCAGATCACAGTAAGGACCTGTGGTCATGCAGCTTAGAGCTGGCCATCCCCTGTGAGAGCTGTTATTACAATGGTGGCCCCATGCCACCCTGGCAAACGCTGCTACCTTTGGTGGCCTTCTCTCTTTGCCTTAAAGAAAGCAAGAGACACAATGCATGGGACCTGTTCTCACTGAAGAATATCCACCTTCCCGGGGAATAAAGGGACCTAACTCATCCGGGTGCCCGACCCCTGGGCACAGCACCATGGCAGAGACAGGAGATGGTGTGGTTGGGACCCTGCAAGTGACAAAAGTCCCAACCCAACCTCGCTTAAGCAAAAGAGCAAATTTATTGGCTTGACTAACTGGAAAGTCTAGGGATGAATTCAAGCTGGCTTTAAGCCAGGAGACCCGGAGGTTCCAAAGTCATCAGGAATCTGCTTTCATCACCTTTCGGCTCTGCTTCCCCAAGTTTGATGCATTCAAATATGGTGCTCTTGGGATGGGAAAGCCTTTCCCGGTAGCATTCCATGATGAGAAGTCTGTGGCATTCAAGACCAAGAAGATAGGCACTCCTCAGAAAAGAAACCTCAGCGTGAGACACTGTCCAGCCCCGTGGCAAGGAAGGACCTGGGTGACTGACAGCCCCTCTAGTTATAAGAAGAGCAGTCCCTAAAAGCAAAAAAAAAAAAAAAAAAAAAAAATGCTGGACAGGCAAAAAGATACAAGCTAGTGCCTTAGATTAAGCCTTTCATGTGATTGCGTCTTAATTTCCCAATTAGGCTGTAAATCTATTATCAGAAGGACGTACACAAAGTGTTAAGAGTGGGCTATCTGAGTATTGTGGATCATTTATTTTTTTAAATTCACACTGTATCTTCTAAATTTTCTAAAAATAATAAAAATTATTAAATTGTACAATAACACAATACATCGAAATAAGTTATTGTATGCTAAACAAATCCTGCTTACAAGCAAAAATATGTATAGAATATCTATGAATAAATCTGGTAAAGAAATTACAATCGCCCCCCAAAAATCTACAACATTTTACTGAACAACAGAAGAGAGGACTGGATTAAAAAACATACCATGATATTCCAATGAGATATTCATTCTCCACAAAATAATTATATACATGTATTGGAATTCCAACAAAAATTCTAACAGGATTAAGAGGTGTGAAAAACTGCTTTATAAAACTATCCTAAAATGCACCTGGTAGAATAATTGATTCTTCTCTATAAAAGATATAGAATAATTTATTCTTCTCTGTAGAAGAAAATTATTGAAAAAATATGAAAAGGGACTTGTACTGCCAGATATTAAAAACAGACCAGAGAAGTAAAATAATTGCAATGTTGTGGTTCAGGAATAGAAACATCATCAATGGATCACAACAAAACCCAAAAATAAGAATCAAGATAAAAATAACATTACTAATCTGAGGATAAAAAATGGATTGTTTTTAAAAATGGCACTGGGAAAATTGGCTAATCATTTGGAAAAAAAAAAAAGACTCCTACCTCATACCGTGTCCCCAAATGATTTCTGATAGAATAAAAATTTAAGTGGCAAAAAAAAAAAAGAAGAAGCATTATCAGAACTAGAAGGAAAGAGAGGAGATTGTATATCTGAACAAGGTGAGAAAGGTCTCTCTGAGCCCACATACAAAGGCAGAATACATAAAAAAAGAAACAGATTTGACTTTGAAAATAAAAAACCTCTGCAAACAATGAAAATCCTATAAATAAAACATAAATGCCAATGACAAAATGAGACAACCATCTCTGCACAACCTTTGGTTCAGTTATTCCATTTGTAGGAATGTATCCTATGAAAATAATCATGAATGAATGCAAAGCTGCATGTGCAGGAGTTATAAGCTTATCCTTGATTGTAACAATGACAATAAAGTAAATAATTAAAAGTCTAATTGGTTATATTATGGTATATCCATGTAATTAAACATCATGCAGCCATTAAAAGTGATAGTATATCAATACTCCCTATGACATAGATGTAAAAATCCTTAACAAAATACCAACAAACCAAATCTAGCAACATATATAAGGGATTATATACCATGACCAAGTGGGGTTTATCCCAGGAATTCAAGGTTGGTCCAACATATGACAACCAATCAATGTAATACACCATCCTAATAGAATGAAGGACAAAACCACAGGATTGTCCCAATTGAGGCAGAAAAATCATTTCACAAAATCCAATGCACTTTCATAATAAAAATATTCAATAAACCAGGAATAAAAGGGAAACTCCTCAACCTGATAAAGGGCAACTATAAACATTACATTTAATGGTGAAAATCTGAAAGCTTTCCTCTAACATCAGAAACAAGATAAAGGGCAACTATAAACATCACACTTAATGGTGAAAATCTGAAAACTTTCCTCTAGCAACAGAAACATCTCTGCTCTAAAAAAAAAAAAAAAAAAGAAAGAAAGAAAAAAAAGAAAAGAAGAAGAGAAACATCTCTGCTCTCACCACTTCTGGTTAGCATTATATTGGAGTCTTTGGCCAGGGAAATTGGGCAATAAAAAGAAAGGCATCCAGATTGGTAGGAAAAGTATAACTATCCCTATTATCTAATGATCTTCTATGTAGAAAATCTCAAAAAAAATCTATAACAAAACAGAGCTAATAAACTTGTTCAGCAAGGTCACAGGATACAAGATCATTATATAAAAATCATTTTCAATTCTATACATTTGCAATGAACAATCCAAAATATTAAGAAAGCAATTCTATTTACAATAACACCAAAAGGAAAAGAATACTTAGTAATATATTTAACAAAATACGTGCAAGAGTTGTACACTAAAAGCTATAAAACATTGAAAAACATTAAAGAAGTGTTAAATGGACAGACATCTCATGTTCATGTATTTTACGACTTAAGAGGGCAATACTCCTCAAATTGATCTACAGATTCAATGCAATCCCTATCAAAATTCCAGTTGCTCTTTTTACAGAAACTGACAAGCTAATTCTATAACTCATATGGAAATGCAAGGGACTCAGAATAATCAAAACAATCTTGATAAGGACAATGAAGTCGAAAGATTCACACCTCCAAATTTTAAAGATTTTATTTATTTATTTGAGACAGAGAGAATGAGAGAGAGAGAGAGAGAGCGCACACATGAGAGGGGGGAGGGTCAGAGAGAGAAGCAGACTCCCTGCTGAGCAGGGAGCCCGATGCGGGACTCGATCCAGGGACTCCAGGATCATGACCTGAGCTGAAGGCAGTCGCCCAACCAACTGAGCCACCCAGGCGCCCCGCACTTCCCAATTTTAAAACTTACTACAAAGCTATCACAATCAACACTGTGTAGTATTGACACAAGGACAGACATAGGTAGATCTGTAAAACAGAACTGACAGTCCAGAAATGAACCCATACATTTATGGAAGGTGATTTTTCACATCAGTGCCAAGACCATTCAATGGGGTAAGAATAGTCTTTTCAATAAATGGTGCTGGGGCAACTGGATATCCATATACAAAAGAATGAAACTAGACTCCTATTTCATATCATATACAAAATTACCTCAAAGATGTAACAGCTAAAAATATAAAAATCTTAGAAGAAAACCTAAGTGTAAAACTTCATGACCTTGTTTTCTTATGTTTTCTTAGAGATATTAAACACAAGCAACAAACAAAAAATTATATGAACTGGCCTTTATAAAAATTAAAAACTTGGGGGTGCCTGGGTGGCGCAGTTGGTTGAGCGACTCCCTTCAGCTCAGGTCATGATCCTGGCGTCCCGGAATCGAGTCCTGCATCCGGGTCCCTGCTCAGGAGGGAGTCTGCTTCTCCCTCTGACCCTCCTCCCTTTCATGCTCTCTGTCTCTCATTCTCTCTCTCAAATAAATAAATAAAATATTTTTAAAAAATTAAAAACTTTTGTGCTTCAAGGGGCAGCAAAAAGATAACCCACATAATGGAAGAAAATATTTGCAAATCATATATCCAATATATGGGTCTGTTCTCCAGAACATGTAAAGAACTCTTGCAACTCAATAATAAAAGGACAAATAACTAACAAATGGGCAAAGGATTCAAACAGACATCTCTCCAAAGAAAACATAAAATATACAAATGGCCAATAGAGATAGGCAAATCAAAGCTACAATGTACACCTGCTAGTGATGGGTACAGCCAAACAGATGATAACAAGTGTTGACAAGGATGTGGAGAAATCAGAACCCTCATTCATTGTTTGTGGGAACATAAAATGGTGTGACCACTGTGAAAAAACAATTTGGCAGTCCCTCAAAAAGTTAAGCACAGAGTTACCATTATGGCCCGCGATTCTACTCCTTGACCCTAAAAAACTGAAAATAAGAATTCAAACAGAAATCTGTACATGAATATTCATAGTAGCACTATTTGGGATAACCAAACGGTGGGGGGGAAAACCCAAATATTCATCAACAGATGAATGGATAAACATAATGTACATCCATACAATGGGATATTATTATCAGTAAAAAGGAATAAAGTAAAAAATAATAAAGGAACGAAATGCTCATACATGCTACAACATAGATGAACCTCGAAAATTTTATATTGAGTGAAAAAAAACAGACACAAAAAGCCACATACTCTATGGGTACATCCATACGAAATTTCCAGAATAGGCAAGTCATAAACACAGAAAGTAGATTAGTGGTTTCCATGAGATGAAGGGAGGGGCACAAGGGGGGAGTGACTGCTGACAGCTCCAGGATTTTTTTGGGGGGGTAACGAAAATGTTCTGGAATTTGATAGTTGTGACTGTTGTGCAAGTTTGTGAATATACAAGAGAATCACCATACTGTACACTTGAAACGGTGAATTTTATTGTAGGTGAATTACATCTCAATTTCTAAAGTAATACTGTAAAATATTTGATGATATGGAATAATGATAATATATTTAGTGGAAAATAGACTATAAATGGTATATATGGTAGGAGGCCATATTTACTTAGGTAAAAGAAAAAGAGCCTTAGAGAAACTTTATATATTAAAAATGGCTATTCTTGGCACCCTTGTTGAAGATCAGTTGGCTGTAGATGCATGGATTTATGTCTCAGGTCTCTATTCTATTCTATTGGTTTATATGTCTGTCTTTATGCCAGTACCATACTGTTTTGATTACTATAGCTTTGTATTATATTTATGCCCTCCATTTCTTTTTTTCTTTAAATTTTTTTATTGTTATGTTAATCACCATACATTACATCATTAGTTTTTGATGTAGTGTTCCATGATTCATTGTTTGTGCATAACACCCAGTGCTCCACGCAGAACGTGCCCTCTTTAATACCCATCACCAATATCCTTGATGAACATGGATGCAAAAATTCTCACCAAAATACTAGCCAATAGGATCCAACAGTACATTAAAAGGATTATTCACCACGACCAAGTGGGATTTATCCCTGGGCTGCAAGGTTGGTTCAACATCTGCAAATCAATCAACGTGATACAATACATTAACAAAAGAAAGAACAAGAATCATATGATCCTCTCAACAGATGCAGAAAAAGCATTTGACAAAGTACAGCATCCTTTCTTGATCAAAACTCTTCAGAGAATAGGGATAGAGGGTACATACCTCAATATCATAAAAGCCATCTATGAAAAACCTACCGTGAATATCATTCTCAATGGGGAAAAACTGAGAGCTTTTCCCCTAAGGTCAGGAACGCGGCAGGGATGTCCACTCTCACCACTGCTATTCAACATAGTATTAGAAGTCCTAGCCACAGCAGTCAGACAACAAAAAGAAATCAAAGGCATCCAAATCAGCAAAAAAGTCAAACTCTCATTCTTTGCAGATGATATGATACTTTGTATTATATTTTATTTTATTTTAAGATTTTATTTATTTATTTAGAGAGTGAGAACATGAGCGGGAAATATGATGCCCCATCTTTGTTCTTCTTTCTCAGGATTGATTTGGCTATTCATATTTTCTTTGTGGTTCCATATGCATTTTAGAATTTTTTTTTATTTCTACAAAAAAATACCACTGGGATTTTGATAGGCTTTGCAATGAATCTGTAATGGGGAAAGGGTAGGTTTTTTTTTCAACAAATGGTGTTGGAGAAACTAGATACCCACATGCAAAAGAATGAGATTGGACCCTTAAACTATACATCAAATTAACTCAAAATGGATTAAAGACTTAAACATAAGACCCAAAACTATAAGACCCCTAGAAAAAAACAGGGCAAGACCTTCATGACATTGGTCTTGGTAATGATTTCATCCATATGACACCAAAACCACAGGCAACAAAAACAAAAATAAACCAGTAGAACTCTATCAAACTAAAAAGTCTTCTGCACACAAAGGAAAACCAATCAACAAAGTAAAAAGGCAACCCACAGGATGGGAGAAAATATTTGCAGACCATAAATCTGATAAGGGGTTAATCTCCAAAATATACAAGGATCTCTGACAATTCAATAGTAAAAAAACAAAACAACCCCCCCCCAATACTTGGTAAAAAGATGCACTAAGGACTTGAATAGACATTTCTTCAAAGACATACAAATAGCCAACAGATATGGGAAAAAATGGTCAACATCACTAATCGTCAGGGAAATGCAGATCAAAATCACAGTGAGATATCACCTCACACCTGCTGGGATGACTATTATAAAAAACAAAACAAAAACCCGAAACACAGTGTTGGTGAGGATGTGGAGCAGTTGGAACTCTTGTACATTACTGGTGAGAATACAAAATGGTGCAGCCACTATGGAATAGTGTATAGAGGTTCCTCAAAATATTAAAAATAGAACTACCATATGATCCAGCAATCCCATTTCTGGGTATTTATCCAAAAGAATGAAAAACAGGACCTCTAAGAGATATTAGCACTCCTGTGTTTACTGCAGCACTATTCACAATAATGAAGATGTGGAAACAACCTGAATGTCCATTGACAGATGAACGGATAAAGAAGATGTGAAATATACATACGATGGAATAGTATTCAGCCTTAAAAAAGAAGGCAATTCTGCAATGTTTAACAACCTGGATGAACCCTGAGGACATTCTGCTAAGTGAAATAAAGGAGTCACAGAAAGACAAAAACTGCATGATTCCACTTACGTGAGGTATCTAAAATAGTCAAATTCATAGAATCAAAGAGTGGAATGGTGGTTGCCAGGGGCTGAGGGAAAGGGGAAATGGGGAGTTACTAATCAATGAGCATAAAGTTTTAGCCAAGCAAGATGCATAAATTCTAGAGATCTGCTATACAATAGACCTATAGTCAACAATAATATATTGTACACTTAAAAAATTGCTAAGAGGGTAGAGTTCATGTTAAGTGTTCTTATCACAATAAAATAAAATTCTAAAAAATAAATTACTAAAAAGAGACATTTATCTCTGGTTGGTAGTGTTAACTTCCTTTGATTTAAAGATTCTTCTCCACTAATTGTAATGAATATGTAGGAGTTTTATAATTTAAAAAATACTATTTAAGCATAAGAGCAATTATCTGTCATTATTTGTGACTGATGGCTGATATTGCAGAAAAGTAAGTTCATTTGACCCAAGGAAGACTTTCTTAATTGCAGAAGTGATTAAAGCCTGGATGAGATGTCCTTTGCAGAGACCATGAAATCTCTACTCTTGGATGGTCTAAGAAGAGGGTAAGATGCTGGCCTACAATGGCATGTTCAGATGCTCATTTGCATGGAGGCTGGGCAGTGTCAGGGTGGTCTGGCTCCAAAAGCTGGATCAATGAATCCAGACCAATGCTGAAGAAACCTCTGTGCAGGCTGAGCTCCTAAGTGCTTCAGTAGGAAACCTGTCAGCTCTCCACAGAACAGAATTTCCTAAACCTTAACCAAAAATCAAAGCCTAAAAATGCTCTGTTTTGGTCTTGCAAAATAAATTTATCAACTCTAAAAATAACTAGGACAAAGCCAAAAGATGAAAGTGACTCTGAATGGGTTTCAAAGACATGGGTGTCAAATTTTTGCAAAGACTGTTACAGTCGGATCCTTAGGACTTTGGCATTAGCAGAGAAGTACCCAGGAGAATTTCTTACGATGCTGCGTGAAAGGACACATGTCCAGGGGCGAAAATGGTGAAGATCTTACCTTCATGGGTCTCTAAGCTTCATCCAGCCAGCAACAGATCCAGTGTTTATTACTGGAAAATGAGTATAAATATAAATTGTTTATCTGATGAATTCAGTGGTCATAATGAATACGTTAATCCACTAAATACAATCTGAAACTTAACATTTGCATGCAGTGTAGAAATATGTTGCCCTTCTTTGTAAATATCTATAAAGCCTGACCGTAAACACTCATTCTAAGAGGAACCTGACTTCTATGTTAACCTAACCATCTCTTTCGATGACTTTTTAATTTAGTTCTAAAGCATAACATTTCACTGTGAGAAATTGCACAGAGAGAAGTAATTACAGAAGGAGGCACAGTGTACTGGACAAGTGGTGGTTAGTGAAGTTGGCCTTCTTCTGAGCTATGCAGCAAGGTTCATCACATCCTCCCCAAAGAAAACATAAAGGGGGGGCTCTTTCTGCAAATGCATAGCTAAGGAACAAGAAGTTTGCTGGCTTACAAGTTACCATACGCTGATGTTTTCTTTTTGAAAGGCACTCCTGGGGTGCCAGATCAATTTGCACGCCTGAATTCTGAGAGGTCACGTAGCCAAGAGGCATGTCTGGCTCTGGGGATGGACCCTCTCTGCTGTTCTCCCACCCCGGCACTGACCACCTTCTGCGTCAAGTGATACACCTGCCACCCACACTTCACTTCCCTCCCGGGCGGGAGTGAGAATGCTGAGCGAGGCTACGCATATGTTTGAATTTGTTTAATTAGCCAGGAATAGGAAAGCAGCAACTCTTTTGGTTTCCAAGCAGATGTGAAACTAATTTTGGGAAAGAACAAGAGCCCCAGAGAGTCTGAAGAATGACTCAGCCTCAGTCCCTCACAAGTACCATCACACTTGGGGACGTGCCCATCAGCAATTCTACTGCCATCAGGATTCTGAATCTGAACGAGGGCTCTCAGACCTCTGTTCTTCTTCTGGTTGTCTCACTACCACCTTCCCTCCCAGCCTGGTGTGCTCCCTAGTCTCAGGTTTTTTTCCCTCCCCTGCCAGACTCACGGCCTCCCACCGCCCATTTGAACACCAAAATCCTTCCACCATGCTCCCACCAGCCCCTGGATGCCTTTACTCTGGCCCTGCTGGGTCAGCCACCAATCAGGGACTCCCAAATCACACATTCTTTGTTCCTGACATGGGTCTCCAAATGGAACTATAAAGACAGAACCTGCCTGAGGCCATGTGGCCCTAGTTATCTCTGAGCAATTGATTTATTTAACTCTAACGGGCTTCTTGTTGAACCTTCCAAAAAAGCATTTATGTTAAGAATATCTTGGTCGGGCACCTGGGTGGCTCAGATGGTTAAGTGTCTGCCTTCGGCTCAGGTCATGATCCCAGGGTCCTGGAATTGAGTCCCGCATCGGGCTCCCTGCTCCTTGGGAGCCTGCTTCTCCCTCTGCCTCTCTCTCTCTGTCTGTCTCTCATGAATAAATAAATAAAATTTAAAAAAAAAGAATATCTTGGTCAAGTTTCATTCAGAAAGGGAGGGTCATTAGCTTAACTATGAGCAGGGGTCAAGCATTCTTCTCCAAGTCAACCTCAGCATTAACAAAGCTGATCTCCGATCTCCGTGGGTCTGATTCCTGACTTGTGTTTCTTCCTTTCTTTTTTTTTTTAAGATTTTATTTACTTATGAGAGAGAGAGAGCATGAACTGGGGGAGAGGCAGAGGAAGAGGGAGAAGCGGACTCCCCACTGAGCAGACAGCCTGACACGGGGCTCGATCCCAGGACCCCAAGATCAAGACCTGAGCTGAAGGCAGACGCTTAACCCACTGAGCCACCCAGGTGCCCCCAACACATGTTTCTTTGCTGATTTTGAACTATATTTGTGATGGTGGGGGTGGGGAAGAATGATATCAACAGTAATTTTCCAAACCCCCAACAACCACCTTTGATCTCTGGTCCCACCTTCCCCTTTGTGCAAAGAGGGCCTTCCCTAAATCCACAGTAAGTGGAAAGAAGAAATGAATACAGATAAAAGCATCAGTTGATGAGATGAAAACATTTTTTTAGAATGGTCTTGAAGATTAAAAAAACTGAAATTAAAAACAAGAGAGAAGATGTAATTACATGTAATTACATTTCGCCTTGTAAACTAGGCGAAACAGATAATTTTCTAGGAAAACACAGATTACCAAAATTAACTCAAGGAGAAACAAGCAGTCACACAGAGAAAAGGCAAAGGAAAAGAAAAGGCAATTCACCAACGGAAAAATACTAATAAAGATGTAAAAAGATGCTTAGTCTACCTAGTATCCAACAAACATGAACTAAATCAATGTAATATTTTTAAGTCCATCTCACTGACTAATATATTTGAAAGGGATAAAAGTGTTCAGCAAAAATGTGGGAAATGCACACTTTCACACACTTGTGTGTATGGCTCCTGGGAGACAGCTGGAGTGGAGATTGTAAAGGAGACTTTTCATATTTTACTCCATTTCTATATTTGAATTTTTGTAAGAATGTGTTTTTTGTTTTATACCTGAAATTTGAACAGTGGAATTCCTAAGTCCGTATGCACAAGGATTGATACCAAAATATTTATTGTATATTTAAGATTGGAGAACAAAGTAATTTGAAATGAGGATATAGATCATAAAGTAGTTTATGGATCTTAAACATGGGTAAAGAAAAGGAGAAATAGCAAAATAAGCAGCAAAGTACAGACTGGGTGTGATATAGAAAACCACACATGCAAAAACATTAGCTCCCTGAGGACAAAAACTCTGTTCTATTCACTGCATATCCCTCTGCCCCCCGCAGAGTGCCCAGTGCAGAACACTTAGTAAATGTTTGTTAAATAAATGAAAGAAAAAATGGAACTAAAGAATACCAGAAGGTACTCTGGGAATTTTGATTTCAAAAGAAACAAATAAAATAATTCTGTTCACATATATTTCACAAATTTGAAATGTAAAATTATTTTCACTGGAATCCTGTTATATTCTTAATATAATCATTAAGTTTGGAATTTATACTTGCACTGGTCATTTTTCTGCAGCTGACCTTCGATTAAAAGAATATGGTTCATCTTTGTTAGTCTTGTTACTGTGTTTTCACAATATATTGTCATAATACTCATAAGCTGGTGTTTATATTTGTTAAAATTCACAATTTTCACCTTTTTGTATTTTGTAGCATTATTATCAGTTCAGGAAAATTAACATAGCAAAGTGGTTTAATGAAATGTAAAAGTCAGGTTCCAAGTGATATAAATATGATGCTTAACAATGATAAGATCATTATTGAACAGGACTAAAATGCAAGATGGAGAGATGTGTGCCCTGTATGTCAAGTGATATGCCACATAGGCAGTTAAGAAAGGGAAGTGCAAATAGGAGGTACACTGGCAAAGGCTGAAAAATTGGAATTTATTGGACCATTCCTTCATTTGCTCCTAAGGCTAGAGCACTTCACTGTTTTTATGAAGCTTCTGAAGCAGTGGCCATAAACCACAAATGCCTTCCATGTCACTTTCAAACAAATTACAATGGCCTCTTTGGTAAACCAACCAAGTTCTGCCTCAAGGGCAAAATAATGTTTCTCAGTGCAAAACCAATGCTTTCGTCACCAAAGGAAAAAAGCAAAACTACTGAAGCATTGTTTAGAGTTGCCCTCCTCAAAGATAAAACACATGCAAACACACATTAATGAAATGTCGTTAAGAATAGCCCCAAAGGGCGCCTGGGTGGCTCAGTCGGTTAAGCGTCTGCCTTCGGCTCAGGTCATGATCCTGGAGTCCCGGGATCGAGTCCCACATCGGGCTCCCTGCTCAGTGGGGAGTCTGCTTCTCCCTTTGCCCTTCACTCTGCTCGTGCTCTCTCTCTCAAATAAATAAATAAATAAATTTAAAAAATAGCCCCAAAGTCAATGATACATGTTTTGGTCAGCAAGAAACAGAACAAGATATTAGCAAAATTCCTCTATCAAATAATGTACCGAACATCAAGGAATATCAATGGCATGCCATGTGGAAGAGGAACTGTGAGCTTCTGTGTGGGCTGCCAGATAATTTCAATTTACCATTGATCGGAACCTCTGTGGATGACTCAGTACCTTTCCTGTGTGAGGGTCAGATTTGAGGGCCAAGGTATGCAGTGGAGAAGGAGCCCAGAGACCTGTTAAGTAGGCAGCCAGGAAGAAAAGGAGCTGCTCTACAGAATAATCACACTGAATGCCAATCTACACCACTGCTGTTTTTCTCCAAGAACGGCTGATGATCTAAATAATCTGATCTTCATTTGGTACTGAAAAAAAGGATAAACATTTTGAATCAAACTACAGTCACGGACAATCTGTCTTTTGAATGTGCAGTAGGCCAGGGAGTACCAGGGTTTGCTTTCTACTCTGCAATACACTGCCTGTTAAGGCGAAAGGTACTCACATGGATATGAGAAATGAGGAACAATATAAAACTATCTCTTTGTGACACTGAGAAGGCCAAAAAGGCCATTTCTATGATCTCAAAGGACTGGCTTGCATAGTTTATGTCAGAAATCAATATTTGGAACAGCCTGAATCTTGGCCAAAATATCGTGACTTTTTTTTTTAATGCTAGAATGTTGGGATAACTCGGTTATGACCAAACTGCAATATAAGTAGCTAAGTCTCCATGAGTTTGACTCCCCCAGTAGTTGACAGTTTTCATTACAAATTAAATGAATTTTTCATATATTATTGCATCCTTTAAAACTACACTGAAATGCAGCAAAGCAATATAAACAAACATTTTGTGATGGCTGAACTCTCTCCTGTATGAGAGAGGAGATAAAGCTGGAAAGCGGGACAGGGAGCAAACTTCAAACCACTTTACCTGCACTGCTGAGGTGTTTGGACTTGGTAACCCTTAGTTGGTAAGGACAATTTAAGCAAGGAAGCAAAATGAACAGGCATTTTAGAATGACTGATCTGACGTTAGTGTGAAGGACATATTTAAGGGAGTATAGCTGGAGGCAAGGAAACTGTCAGCAGGCAATTTAAACACCTTTGATGAGAAATAACAATCTAAGAGAATGACAGCAAAATTCAAAGGGGGAGGAATCAAAAGATACCTAAATGGAAATAACAGGACTTGATCACCAGTCGGATCTGGGGGAGGAAGGAGGAGTTTCCTGGTTTGGGGACAATTTGCTGAGACTGGGAAAACAGAAGGTAGGCCATGTGTACTGGTTATCTATCACTGTGCAACAAGTTACCCACAAAATATAGCAGTTTAAAACAACCAATGTTTATTACCTCCCAGTTTCTGTGGGTCAGGAATCTAGGAGAGGCTCAGCTGGGTGGTTCAAGTTCAGGGTCTCTCATGAGTCTGCAGTGGGGATGTCAGCTGGCTCTGCATCATCTGAAGGCTTGACCAGGGCTGGAGTTGCAAGGAGTTCACTCACATGCCTGGCAAGTAAGTGCTGGTTGTTGGCAGGAGATGTCAGTTCCTTTCCAAGTGAACCCCTCTATAGGGTTGCTTAAATATCCTTCTGTTATAGCCCTTGGCTTCCCCCAGATCAAGTGATCCAGGAAAGAGAACCACGAGGAGGCCACGATGTCCCTAATGACCCTGAAGTCTCACACCATCACTTCTGCCTTATTTCATTTGTTAGAAGAAGGTCATGAGGTCTGCCCACATTCAAGGACAGGGGAGACTTAAGCTCTGCCTCTTGAAAGGAAAAGTACAAAGAATATGGGTGGATAAATCTTAAAATCACCACACCACATAGGTGGATAATGAGTTCAACTCATGCTGAATTTGAAATGCTTAAGACATTCAGCTGGAAGTGTCCAGCAGACGGATAAACATACCCTTAGATAATTTATTGCTGAATTTAGCAAGAATAAAGTTGATAGAATGACAGAGTTAGAAGCAAGGTGGCAGAATTAAGGAGAAAATGAAAGATAAAGGAAGTAGGGTCAGGCTACTCCCGAAAACTTCACCCTAAGAGGAAGTCAACAGTTAGAGGTCAGAGTAGGGGATTTGGGTGGACAAAGGTGGCAAAGGTCTTGGTAGAATCCCTTGTCGATTGACTTGGGCCAGAGGAGGGACCTTTTTACTTGAGCGAGAAGGAAAAGAAGAGAGAATGGGTGCTATCTAGTGTGGTCCTGTCTCTAGGCAAATAGATAAGGAAGAAACTATCTGTTAGGAATATAGATGCAACCCCTGGAGGAACATATCTCAAACTGGTTTGTTACCTAAGTCTCCCTACCTTCTCTTGTAGGCAGACCCCTGCTACATCTCCCTGGCCTGTTGTAGGTTTGTCATTCTACTTACCTACTTTCCTGTTCCCAAACTTCTCATAACCCCTACTCCTCCCTGGAATGGCACTTGATTGGGCTGCCTATAGACAGAGAGTGACTTCAGCTTGTCCTCAGAATCTCTCCTATGGAAAGTACCCATCAGTAGCCCCGATAGACTTGGTAACTTGGGGCCCTGCCCTGCTCCCAGTCTGTGGTCTAGTAGGATCCCTGCCTCGATCCCTAGTAGTACGGATAAGATATTAAAATATCTTTGAATCATAGTCTGTCATATTCCTCAGTGTGGATGAAACTGTTAGTGCTGGTGTTTCTGTACTAGAGCTCCATTTTAGTGTCTAGATTCTTTCATGTATTACCTTTCAGCTCCACTAAAACTTGTTTTAATACAATGTTCAATACAAATGTAGTTCCTTTTCTGTTTTTTATGGCCTCAACAAAATTTGACCAACAGTAGATGAACATTAAACTATGACAATTCATGGAAATGAATATACTGATACCAGCAAGTCCCCATTTTAGCAGTTACCATGGTGACAATGTGCACAAATGGCTATTTAAAGGTGCCATTCTTTGAAACATCTTATTAGGCACAAGATATTAAAACTAATGAAATCATGGAGAAATTCCTTATTTTTAACATCTTAATGAAGAGGGTGATTAAGCTAGTAATAATTTAGCAACTATTTTGAAAGCAACTACTCCAGGTCAAACACTTTTCTAGGATTTTTTGTTTAAGTTGTCACATTTAAAACTCAAAAAGCCACTAACAGCCAGGTATTATGTTTTCTCCTCAGGACAGTTGAGGAAACAGGGATCGGAGAGGTTATGCAATTTGCTCAAGTTCACACAACTTGGATGTAGAAAACCTGCGATTTGCACAGGATCTCACCTAAGTCCAGGCTTTTTCCAGTATCTCACATCACCCCTCCAATAATTAGTAACAAATTTTGAGTATAACTATCTTGACCTCTAACTGGATATTGCCCCCAAGGTCATTCACAGTCATAACACCCTGCTTTATTTTCTCCAAAATAACTGACTGCAACCTGGAGTTTTCTTATTTATTGCCCATCTCCTCACTAGATTATGAACTCAATGAGAAGAGGTTCCTTGTCTCTTTTATTTCCCACTGATCATCAGTACCTAGAACATTACCTAGCACAGAGCAGGTGATAAATAAATATTTGTTGAATTAACAAATGGCTGGAAAATTCAAAGGAAGAAAAAGCACTAAAACAAATGCTTATATAAATATACATTTTTTTAAAAAAAGCATTTGACAAGTTTAAGGCAGAATTGAAATTATGATTGTTTTAAAGAAATACCCAAGTGCTTATTTGAGAAATACTGTGCTATATTTTTCCATGCGCTATTTCAGTAAAGCAGTTAGCAAACTTGTAATATCATAATAGCAAAGATATGTTTCTATAATTCTGAAATTGTGTCCAAAAAGTTCCTCTTTAGAAAGACAAATACCATATGATTTCACTCATATGTGGAATTTAAGAAACAATACAAATGAACATAAGGGAAAGGAAGGAAAAATAAAATAAGATAAAAACAGAGAGGGAGGCAAACCATAAGAGACTCTTAACTATAGAAACATACTGAGGGCTGCTGGAGGGGGGGTAGGTGATGAGTATTAAGGAGGGCACCTGAAACAATAATACACTATATGTTAACTAACTTGAATTTAAATTTTTAAAAAAGTCTTTATTTTTATCAGCGAAATAAATTCAAAGCACATAGTAAATGTGGCTGGGCATGGAGCCCACTTAAGATTCTTTCTCTCTCCCTCTGCCCCTCCCCCCTTTCTCTTTCTCTCTCTCTCTCTCTCTCAAAAAAAAAAAAAGAGTGAATCTTCCTATACACAAATGGTACCTGCAAACCCAAGAAGAAAACCACCAAAAACCCAAAAACCCAAATAGAAAGGTGTAAAAATAATGAATGGACAGTTCACAGAAAATACAAGTGGCTCTTCAACACCTACGGTGTTCAGCATCACTTTTAATAAAGGAAATGCAAATTAAAACTATAAATGTATTTTACCTATCAGTATGACAAAAATTTAAAAACTTTGATACACATCACCATGTGGGTGAGTGTATGAGAAAATTGGCACTCTCACTTTTTGCTAGTAGGTTGTATATTGATAACTTCTATGGAGGGCAGTATGGTGAGATCTATTAAATTTACAAATGCATATGTCCTTTGACAAGGCAATTCCACTCTAAGAACGTATTCTACAGATTTATTCTTTCCAGGGCTGAGAACTGGGGAGCAGGGAACAGAGGCAGAAGGTAAATGTCTTTTTACCTATATCCCCTTGTGAATATGTTGAATTTTGTATATTGTTCTTTATTACTTTATCACAAAGTGCAATTTTTAAGCTGTGTTCCTATAAAAGAAATCATATTTATTTACTCTCCCCTTCAGTTAAAGCCAAAATAGAGAAGGAAGTGCCACCTATGAAGGAAGTAGAGAAGGTCCTCACCCCCTGGGCAACAGATACAAAGACTATCTTCCAGAGACAGGAATTCACCGAACAAAATTAAGAAAGGACTACAAGAATTGATACTTCTCTAGATCTTGAGCAAGTTACAGATTTCTCTAAACTGAGTGAGAGGCGGAAGCAAGGACTGTCCTCCTGAGGGCCCTGTTCCCCCCTGAGGAAAGATAAGGGGCATCACAGAAGAGCTCATAAGACAACAGGAGGAGATGAAAAGGACACAAATGGAGGAAAACAGTCACACCATCACATGATGATCAAATGTTACACGAGGAAGAATAAGAAGTGAAACCAAAATGTTGGAAAAGTCAGTGAAACAGAAGACTCATTTGAGAAAGTGGAATAGAGGAAAACAAGGAAGAAAGTGATTAGAAAAATGTTAAATATGGAAGATAGAGATGTGACATACAGACAATTGCTAATTCTAAAGAACACAACAAAACTGATGGTATAGGGGAAAAAATTAAAGATATACAGTGAAGGAAAACTTCCCTGAATTTAAATAACTCAATCCATGGACTGAAAAAATTCATTATATACCCAGAAAAATCATTAGAGTACAATCAAGACAGGATGTGTCCTGACAAAGTTAACTGGTGCTCAAGGGCAAACAAATAACCTGCCAACGATGAAGCAGAAGCAGCAGATGACCCATAATAGGGAAGCAAGTTAAACCCTCTACAATCTCCTCTGGTCTTCTCCACAATATTAGATGATAGGAGACAAAAGAGCAATGCCAATGGAGTGTTGAATGAAAGACGGGACTCAAGAAATCTTTATAAGTTAAAATGTCACTCATACTTAAAGGACACAAAAAGTCATTATAAAATTAGATGGAACTCAAAGATTATAGCGCTCAAGAGTCCTTTAGAAAAATGCAGTCATAATTTAGCCAATTAAAAGTTAAATGTAGGGGTGCCTAGGTGGCTCAGTCAGTTAAGCATCTGCCTTTCAGCTCAGGTCATGGTCCCATGGTCCTGGGATGGAGCCCCGCATTGGGCTGTCTGCTCAGGAGGGAACCCATTTTTCCCTCTGTCTACTGCTCTGCCTACTTGTGCTCTCTCTCTCTCTGTATCAAATAAACAAATAAAATCTTTTTTAAAAAGTTAAATGTAATAATGTGCTCATTAACGTAAAGTTCACTGCATGAAACCACACTGGTTCCATCTGGCAATACGACATGCATGGTTCTCCTGAAATAAGCCAACTCATCTCCTCCTTCCACTTGTGTCCCCTACAGTCCACTCTCAACATGGCAGACATAGTGACCGTGTAACATCTTCAACAGAGCCCTCCAGTGGCTCCCCATATCACTCAGTGTGAAGTGCAGTCTGTGCACTGGTCTACAAGGCACCTGCACATGTCCTCCTGACACCTGCAACCGTGTCTCCCACACTGCCCTGGAGCTCCCAGCATTCTTGCTGCCCTCAAACATTGGGCATGCTCCTCCTCAGGGTCTTTGCTCCAGCTGCTTCCTCCTCTTGGCATGATTTAACTAACTCCTTTTCTTACTCTAAGGCTTTGCTCAAATGTCATCTCTCAGTAGGACCCTCCATGACCAACCTATTTAAAATTCTAACCCATCCCTCCTGGCACCCTGGATGTCACTTTTTATCTCCATAGTTCAGCACTGGTTCTCTTCTAACATAAAATTTCATTTACTCATTTATTACATTTATTTTTTGCTACCCCCGATTGTACATACAATCGGGGGCCAGGGATTTCTGTCTTCTTTTTCTTCACTCATATAACCCAAGCACCTAGAACAACATGTGGTTTGGGGTATTCCATATATACAAAATTAGCAGTAGCACTGAACTGGTTAAGCACAGAGTTATTTCTAAATATAATTAAGTCTATCAGCTGTAGCAACTTTTTTCTAGATATGTCTCGTGAGGCAAGGGAAACAAAAGCAAAAATAAACTATTGAAACTACATCAAAATAAAACTTCTGCACAGTGAAGGAAACAATCAACAAAACTAAAAGTCAACCCACGGAATGCGAGAAGATATGTGCAAATGACATATCCAATAAAGGGTTAGTTTCCAAAATATATAAAGAATTTATAAAACTCAACACCCAAAAAACAAATAACAAAATTAAAAAATAGGCAGAAGACATGAATAGACATTTTTTCAAAGAAGACCTACAGATGGCCAATAGACACAGAAAAGACACTCAACATCGCCGATATCACCTCACACCTGTCAGAATGGCTATAAAATCAACAATACAAGAAACATCAGTTGTTGGCAAGGATGTGGAGAAAAAGGAAACTTCTTGCACTGTTGGCGGGAATGCAAAGTGGTGCAACCACTGTGGAAAACCATGGAGGTTCCTCAAAAAGTTAATAATAGAATTATCCTACAATCCAGCAACTGCACTACTAGGTATTTACCCAAAGAATACAAAAATACTAATTCAAAGGGATACGTGCACCCCAAGGTTTATAGCAGCAGCATCTACAACAGTCAAATTATGAAACAGCCCACGCATCCATCAACTGATGAATGGATAAAAAAGTTGTTATATATGAATACTACTTAGCCATAAAGAAGAATGAAATCTTGTCGTTTACATCGACATGGATGGAGCTAGAGAGCATTACGCTAAGCAAAATAAGTCAGCAGAGAAAGACAAATACTATATGATTTCATTCATAGTGGAATTTAAGAAACAAAACAAATGAGCAAAGGAAAGAAAAGAGAGAGGCAAGCCAAGAAACAGACTCTTAACTCTAGAGAACAATATGATGGTTACCAGAGGGGAGGTGGGTGGGAGGATGGGCTAAATAGGTGATGGGAATTAAGGAGTACACTTGTTGTGATGAGCACTGGGTATTATGTGGAAATCTTGAATCACTATATTGCACACCTGAACACTGCATGTTAACTGATTGTAATTTAAATACAAACTTTATTGTGTATTTAACTTTATTTATAAACTAAAGTTACATGGGTTAGATACAGTCACCTATCTGAGCAATGTACCATACCACAGTGGGAGGAAGCAGGAAGCAAGCACAACCATGTTCCTCATGGGAGGGAGACTAAGGGAGAAACATGACAACCAGCCATTATTGTAATGGCTGTAATCCTATAAACTCAAATCTAACCAAAGAAATCTCCCTTCCAGGACACAGGCCCACGTTGAGAAAAACTGCTGGGGGTACACTCAAAGTTGAAGAGGACAAGGATATTAAGGACAAAGGAAAGAGAAGCTCCAGATAAAAGTAGGGGAGGAAAACAGAGCCTGTACATCTCATTGAGCCCAAGGCCATGGATCTGAACACCTTGTGAGAACAACAGGAGAGAGAAACCAGGAGGCTCAAAGCTGGGAAAGTTATCCTGCCCCACCCCTTCCATCTGGCTTAACTGAAAGCAACAGAAAGGAAGTCTGGTCAAATCCCACATTAGGGTATGATAAGAAAAAGAAAATTTTGAGCAAACCAATGCCCCTACTGACAGTGAAGGCATGCTAGAGAGACAGGCTCATGAAACAGATGAAAAACTAGAACGGTATTTCTGAACAAACTGAAAGACATGAACCTACGTATTGCAAAGGTCCACTGTGTACCTGGAAAAGTCAACTCAGAATGGCCAACACTGAAACACACTTAGTGAAACTATTAGACTTTCAAGATTTTTTTTTTAAAGTCCCTTAAAAGGCATCCAGGCAAAATAACCAAGTCGTTTATAAGGGGAAAAACTGTCATCAGACTTTGATAGCAGTCACAGTATAGCAGTAACATACTGACATACTGAAGATACTCAAAGAGGAAAACGTAAGCCAAGGATTTTATAACCAACCAGACTGTCAAGAATAAAGATCATAGATGAACAGTTTTGAACATGGAAAAACTCAGGGAAAACCATCCCTGGGGATGCTGTTTGAGGAATCTCATAGACAACAAATATGAACCAAACCAAATATCTGGAGAGGATTCATCATGAGAATTGGTAGGAAGCATTAAATATATATTTACCCAGAAAACTAAGGCAAAATGATTAGTCAAATAAGAAATGGTTATATATTTTGACAATGTAGATTCAGTGTATCTATCAAAAAGTACTAGATGAAAATCAACAGCTATGGGGTGGAAAACATCTTTCAACATATGGCATGAAATCCAAAGTCATACAAAGATTTGTAATTTTACTACATAAAAATTTTAAACTTTTATATGGTCCAAAACACCATAAACAAATTCAAAAAACAAGCAACAGACCACATAAAAATATGTGCCATAATGCTCGTATCACACTGAAATATAAAGGGCTCTTTGAATCAATAAGGAGTTTAAAAATGAGAAAAAACACACTATAAATTATAGATATATGTGAGAGCTTGTTCACACTGATTAATAAGTTTAAAATACACAGTAAAATAATGACCTATATTTGTCAGGCTGGCAAACACTGATAATACCAAATGTCAGCAAGGGTGTGGGGAAATATTTATTTACTGAGCATACATCATGTGTAAGGACTTATGTTTGATGCTATAGATACAAATATAAGTGATATGGAAACAGTGTTCCAGTCCACAAAGAACTTATATTTTTAGGGGGTGTACAAGGGGGGAGAAGGAAATTTCTTCAATGAGTACATCATTATTTAAATGCAATTCTGATGTGCTACAAAGGAGAAATACAGGGTGCTTTGAGAGGGAGGACCTGACGTAATTTGAGCAGAGGTATTCTTAGCCACTGTAAATTGATCAACTCTTTAGGAAAATTGGCAAAACCTTACATATCCACCATGTTTGTCTCAATAATTCTACTCCTAAATTGCAAGTCTACCAAAATACATAATTGAGCAGATATATACACAAAATGATGCTTATGCAACATTGCTTATAACAGAAAAAAGAAATAATTCAAACCTTTATCAGTAGGATATTGGCTAAATGAGGGTATATCCAACAAAATTCAACCATCAAAAAGAATTATATACAACCAAAAATAATAAGATACCTAGGAATAAACCTTCTGCACAGTGAAGGAAACAATCAACGAAACTAGAAGGCAACCTATGGAATGGGATAAGGTATTTGCAAATGACATATCTGAATAAGGGTTAGTATCCAAAATATATAAAGAAATTATAGGGGCGCCTGGGTGGCTCAGTTGGTTAAGCGACTGCCTTCGGCTCAGGTCGTGATCCTGGAGTCCCGGGATCGAGTCCCACATCGGGCTCCCTGCTCAGCAGGGAGTCTGCTTCTCCCTCTGACCCTCTTCCCTCTCATGCTCTCTATCTCTCGTTCTCTCTCTCTCAAATAGATAAATAAAATCTTTAAAAAAAAAAAAGAAATTATAAAACTTAACACCAAAAAGCCTCAAATAACCCAATTTAAAAATGGGCAGAACTAATATAACACGGTATGTTAGCTAACTGGAATTAAAATAAAAACCTTTAAAAATGGGTAGGACACATGAACAGGCATTTATCCAAAGAAGACATACAGATGGCCAACAGACACATGAAAAGATGTTCATCATCACTTATCATCAGGGAAATGCAAATCAAAAACTACAATAAGATATCACCTCACACCAGTCAGAACAGCTAAAATCAACAGCACAAGAAACAACAGGTTTCTTGTGGCGAGGATGTGGAGAAAAAAGGAACTCTTGTGCATTGGTGGTGGGAATGCAGACTGGTGTAGCCACTGTGGGAAACAGTATGGAGGTTCCTCAAAAGTTAAAAATAGAACTACCCAATGATCCAGCAATTGCACTACTAGATATTTACCCAAAGAATACAAAAATATTTTTCAATAATTCAAAGGCATACATGCACTCTGATATTTATAGCAGCATTATCTACAATAGCTAAATTATGGAAACAGCCCAAATGTCTATCGACTAAAGAATGGATAAAGAGGTTGTGGTATATATAATGGAATACTACTCAGCCATAAAAAAGAATGAAATCTTGTCATTTGCAACAACATGGATGGAGCTACAGAGTATTATGCTAAGAAAAATAAGTCAGTCAGAGAAAGACAAATACCATATGATTTCACTCGTGTGGAATTTAAGAAACAAAACAAACAAGCAAAGGGGAATAAAAAGAGAGAGGGGCAAGCCAAGAAACAGACTCTTAACTGTAGAGAACAAAATGATGGTTACCAGAGAGGAGGTGAGTGGGAGGATGGGTTAAGTAGGTAATAGAGATTAAGGAACACATCTGTGATGAGCACCTGGGTGATGTATGGAAGTCCTGAATCACTATATTGTTGTACACCTAAAACTAATATTACACTATATGTTAACTAACTGGAATTTAAATAAAAACTAAAAAAAAAAAAAAAAAGAATACAGGATTAGGTTGAGCAAATCCAAGTCAGATTCCTTGTGGATTTCAAATATGTTATATAAATCTTCTCAATCTATGTTTCCTAAACTACAAAACAAGGATAATTGTTCTAAGAACTGATTTGATTATTGTGGATAAAGTGCTTAGTTCAGTGTTCAGAATCTGAAAGAATTGTAGACATAATAAAAAAATAAAAACAAAAAATTTTTTTAAAAAGAATGATATAGATGTCTACATATGGACATACAAAGAGGTGCATTATGTGAAAAAAAACCAAGCACAAGATGTGTTAGTATGAGCAAGTTTCCGAAAACAAATGTTTTCGGAAAACAAATGTTTTCAATATTATATATTCCAGTGTATACACAGAAAATAACTGGAAGAATAGAAACAAAACAGTTGGGAGAATATTGAGAACTTTTACTAAGTCTTATATCTATATCGTTGGGCAATTTACACACCAAGTGAGAATTACTTTTTGAAAAAAGACATTAAATTCAGGAAACAAAGCATTTCTTTAAACAGTTTTCTGTTTCTTTAAACAGTTTTCTGTTTCTTTAAACATTTCTTTAAATCAGTGCAAAGGATCTTCAACTTTTCTTGTATTTTGATACTTAAGACGCACACAAACACACATGGAACATCTCTAACTTTGCCAATGGTGACAGAATAAAGTTTTCTTCCTAATCATTAAGAAAACAACACACACACACTCTTTAGTTAATAAATACGGTGTTTAATATTTTAGTCTTTCCTTTTAGGTTCTGTTCCTTACACTCAAAATGCAGGTTATAAATAAATTCACCTTACCCGTGCCTTCTGCAAAAACCCACTAAAAGTAAACTGAAAAAACTAAAACCTTTCATTCCCATTATCATTATAGTCTAAAAGCTCGACTCAGGCTGCAACCACCCTTTCATTTGGAACTCTTGTTAAAATGCCATACTACAACTACTCTGAATAAAAACAAACCCTAGAATATGGCATTAGGCTTCCTTTGTTGCTACTTATAATGACTAAGTTCTGTGCTTATAATACAGATTTCATTTAATTACCACATATCAAAGGATTTTATATGGTTTCTCTCATTACATCTTAATTCAATTTGTTTAGGATACTGTCACACTCTTCCAGGTGAGAATAAGGAAAAGAGATTGAGCAACTGACTTAAAAGTAATAAAGCAGGAATGTCAATCAGGAAAAAGAAAACATCTTAGGTTTCCTATATAAAGACTGAATACCAGTTGTACACTATTCATCTCTAGGGTGAGCTATGAAGCTTTGAAAGTCACCTTCAACAATCATTCAATGTGAGTCATGTCCCACTGCCTTACTATTACCTAGTAGAACAGCCTCAGATCTTGGTATAGCCTTTTTAGTATGTGAAGCCAATAAAACGCTTACCATTCAGCGAGAGAAACAAGTTCTGAAACATTTAATAATTTGCCCACAGCCAATGAACATTCTCACTGCAACTTCGTTCCAGATCCTTTACTATTTCTCTACAGAATCAGGAAATTAGAAAAATATTTGAATTATAAGATGAATAGTTTATGAGTTTAGTTAGCATAATTTAAGTCCAAATATTTATTAAGTGCCTTTTTTTGTTCCAGAAACTGTGCTAACCACTGTGAATATAAAAATTGTAAAGACACTTGCCTGGCCCCCAAGAAATCCAGGCTTATAGGGGAGACACAGCTCATAAATTACTATCATACTAAAACTCTACCTTCCTAACTTTGAATGAAGACCTAAATTACCAAGAAAATAGGTGCAGTTATGATTATGAATTACTACTTTAATTCAGTACATTATCTTCCCACTCTTCTCCCTTAGAATTTATGTGTATTTCTAAATATCATTCCTACTAAAAGGAAGCAGGCCTCCTTGGAGAAACAGCTGGTTCCAGGTGTGGAGCATGGAATTAACAAGATGAGTCTGGGATACCTTGTGGTACCTAGAAATCAAGGAGATGCCCAAAGACTAATGGGACTATGTCAAATGGACAATGGGAGTGAATCTGAAGGAGCTCAATTTGACCTATTTGGGATAATTTCAACAACCAAAAAATAATGACAGTAATGAATTATAAAACACTAGTTAAAATATTTATTTATGCTAAAAGAAGAACTAAAGGACAAAAAGATAAAGATCTTCCTTACAGAATAATAGAACTAATAAATAAAGGAAATGACAGTATTAGGGTGGAAAAATCATCATTTTGTACATCTTATATATTCACCAAAACATGCTAAAATCATTGAGTCAAAGGTTGTTGTGGAAGATGTTCACATGATCTCAAAGTTTCACTCCACAATTTATCAATTACAAAAAGAAAGACAAAAGTGATCATACTTACCACGACTCTCTGGTGGGCAACCTGACATTGCATGCTTTCTGAGGTGATGTGATGAGACACACAACATCACCTAGGTAACCTTGTTGAAACTACTTGATAAATCCTGAAGAAGAATTAGACAAATTCAGAATGTGGGGCGCTCTAGTGGACAACTTGCCTCTTAAAAGAAAACTCATTTTCATAAAAAGTAAAACTAACTTGGAAAAAAAAAGTTGTGGACTTAGGCTTCTGGGAAGATGGAATAGACGTAATTTTCCCTATTCTTTTCACTAAGTACAACTAAAATCCCTAGACATGAGATGGAAAATAAATACAAGAAGATTCTGAAAGGTGGGAAGAAGAAGACAAACTGTTTAAGGAACTTGGGACTCAAGGAACAACACAGTGGCAAGTTGCCTGGGTTTTCTTTTTGCCTTATATATACCAGACTGGGAGGTGAAGAAGTGGGCAACCTGGAAATACTACAGGGCACAAACATAAAAGCCTGCTGTCAAAGGACCAGGAAAGGGGTAGTCTAGCAAGACAAAACATTCAGACAATAAATGCTCTACTCCAGTTAGAAGAAATAACATGAATATAAAACAGTAGAAATCAAAAGAACAGAGCTTCAAAGACCTGTGAGACTATAATAAAAGATCTAACACTTAAGTCATCAGGGTCCAGGAAAGAGACAAAGAGGGAGGAAGCTGGAACAGTATTAAAAAAAATAATAATAATAGCCAAAAACTTTCTGTATTCTGTATTCAGCAATAGATAAACCTACAGCTTCAAAAAGCTGAACTCCAAACTGAGAAGCACAAAGAAATCCACATCAAGACACACCATAGTCAAAATTCTAAAAGACTAAAAGACAAAAAACTTGAAAGCCATGAGAAAAATGGCATTTCCCTACAGGGAAAAACAATTTAAATGGCAGCAGATTCCTCACCAGAAACCATGTGGCCAGAAGGAAGTAATACATCTTTCAGGTGCTGAAAGAAAAGAACTGTCAATCCAGATTCCTGTATCCAGAGAAAATATCCCTAATGAATCAAAGAGAAACCAAAATATTCTCAGACAAAAGAAAATAAGGGGATTTGTTGTTAGCAGACTTGTCCCAAAAGAATGGCTAAAGGAAGTTCTCTCAACAGAAAGGAAATGATAAAAGAAGGAATCTAGGAACATCAAGAATAAATAATAAAAATGAATATAATTTTAATAAAATTTCTGTCTCCTCTTAATACTTCTAAATTATGTTTAATGGTTGAAACAAAAATTATAATCCTGTCTGATGTGGTTCTGAATGTAGGTAGAAAATTATAAGTGAGGAGAGTAAAGAGAAGTAAGGTTTCTGCACTTCATGCCAAGTGGTAAGATATCCACGCCAGTAGACTGATAAGTCATGTGTACAATGTAATACTTAGGGGACCACTAACAACAATATGTAAAAAGCCACAATCAAAACAATTTAGATAAAGCAAAATGGAATTCTAAAAAATGGTTAAAATAATCCACAGGAAGAGAGAGAAAGGAGAAAAAAATCTGAAGAAATAATGGCTGAAAACTTCCCAAATTTATTGGAAAACAATAACCTCTATATTCGGGACGCTCAATGAATTCCAAGCAGGATAAACTCAAAGTGATCCACAAACAGGCACATTATAGTAGAATGCTGAAAATCAAAAAACAAAGAGAAAAATCTTGAAAATAGCAAGAGAAAAACAACTCAGCATTTACAACAGAACCATAATAAGATTAATGGCTGACTTCTCATCAGAAACAATCAAAGCCAAAAGGCAATGGGATAACATATTCAAAGTACGCAAAGGAAAAAAAAAACTATCAACCAGGAATCCTATAGCCAGCAAAGTTATCTTTCAAGTGTGAAGGTGAAATAGGCTATATACCCAGAAGAATGAAAAATAGTACTTTGAAAAGATATTTGTATATCCATGTTCATAGCAGCATTATTCACAGTAGCCTAAAAGTGCAAGGAACTCAAATGTCAGATGAATGGATGAACAACATGTGGTATACACATAAATGAAATATTATTCAGACTTAAAAGAAGGAAATTCTGACACATGCTATGATATGAAAACAGTATGCTAAGTGAAATAAACTAAACACAAAAGGACAAATACTGTATAATATACCTTATATGAGGCACCTAGAGTGGTGGTTGCCAGGGCCTGCGGGGAGGTGGGGATGGAGAGTGACTATTCAATGGGTATAGAATTTCAGTTTTTCAAGATGAAGAATTCTGCAGACAGATGGTGGTGGTTGTACAACATTGTGAACATACTTAATATCACCAAACTGTACACTTAAAAATGGATAAGATGGTAAATTTTGTTATGTGTATTTTACCACAATAAAAAAAAAAATTGGGGGGAGAAACGAAGGTGAAATAAAGACTTTCCCAGATAAACAAAAACTGAGAGAACTTGTTGCTAGTATACCTGCCTTACAAGAAATACCAGAGGACGTTCTAGATGAAAGCACATGAGCCCAAAAGGTAATTCAAATCCACACACACAAAAAATCAAAGAGCACATAAAGGCAATCAAGTAATTATAAATAAGAGCAAAAATGCATATTTTTCTTCTTTCTTCTCTGGATTTAAAAAACAACTATATAAAATATGATCTATACAGTGTATTGTTGGACATATAATGTATAGAAATATATGTGTAATATATCTGCCAACAACTGCACAAAACAGATGGATCGAAGTAAAGCTGTATTGAGCTAAGGAAATTACTACAGTTGGTTAAGGTAATAATTATAACAATTTATGGTTAGGTTTGTAATATTAACAGGTGTAATATGTATAACAATAATACAACAAAAGGGAGAAAAGAGAATAGAGCTATCTAGAAGTAACATTTCTATATCTCATTGGGATTAAGTTAGTATAAAGCTGAAGTAGATTCTGATAAGTTATCAGAATATAACTCAGAGATAAAGTGAAAAAATCATTAAAGAAAATAAAAGGTTTGTTATTTATTTCCTAGAGCTACAGTAACAGATTACCACAAATTGAGTGGCTTCAAACAACAGAGATTTATTCTCTCCCAGTTCTGGAGGATAAAAGTCTGAAATCAAGGTGTCAGCAGGACATATTCTCTCCAAAGGCTCTCAGAAAGAGTCCTTCCTCGCCTCCTCTAGCTTCTTGTGGTTCCCAGTTATCATATGTGTTCCTTGGCTTGTACTTGCATCTCTGCCTCTGTCTTCACGTGGCTTTCTTCTTTCTGTGTGTCTCTGCATATACTGTTCTTACAATGACACTAATCATTGCATTTAGGGCCCACCCTTAATCCTGAATGAATTCACCTCAAGATCTCCAACTAACTAGTCAACACACTAAAATGTTATACTAGAAAGCACTCACTTAATACAAAAGAAAGCAGTGAAAGGAGTAACAGAGGAACAAAAAAAGATGAGACATATAGAAAACAAAAAGTAAAATGGCAGATATAAATCTAATAATACTAAATGTGCATGGATTAAACATTCTAATAAAAGGGCAGAGATTGTCAGACTGGATAAATAAATATATGATCCAACCATATGCTATCCAGGAAGTATAATTTAGATACAAAGACACAAATGGATTAAAATAAATGGATGAGGGGCACCTGGGTGGCTCAGTCATTAAGCATCTGCCTTCAGCTCAGGTCATGATCCCAGGGTCCTGGGATGGAGCCCCGCATTGGGCTCCCTGTTCCGCGGGAAGCCCGCTTCTCCCTCTCCCACTCCCCCTGCTTGTGTTCCCTCTCTCGCTGTGTCTCTCTCTGTCAAATAAATAAATAAAATCTTAAAAAAAAAATTTAAATAAATAAATAAATGGATGAAAAAAGTTATATCACGCAAATAGTAACCCCAAGAAAGTTCAGGTGCCTATAGTAGTATCAGATGAAATAGATTTTGAAATAAAAATGTTACTGGAGATAAGGACATAATAATAAAAGGGTCAATTCATCAGAAGATATAACAATTATATGTGCACTTAATAATAGAGCACCAAAATACATAAAGCAAAAAGTGACAGGAATGAAGGGAGAAAGAGACAATTCAACAATAGTAGCTAAAGACTTCAGGGCTCCTGGGTGGCTCCGTTGTTAAGGGTCTGCCTTAGGCTCAGGTCATGATCCCAGGGTCCTGGGATCGAGCCCCGCATCGGGCTCCCTGCTCAGTGGGAAGCCTGCTTCTCCCTCTCCCACTACCCCTGCTTGTGTTCCCTCTCTCACTATATCACTCTCTGTCAAATAAAAAAATAAAAATATAAAAAAAATAGTAGCTAAAGATTTCAATATCCACTTTCTATAATAGACAGAACTATACAGAATCTCAACAAGGAAATAGATCTGAAAAATCCTCTTAGCCAGTCAGAACACTAGATCTGTAGAACACCCAACCCAAGACAGCAGTATATACATTCTTCTCAAGTGCACATAGAACATTCTCAAGAACACACCATGTGCCTGGCCATAAAACAAACCTCAATAAATTTAAAAGGACAAAAATAATGCAAAGAATGTTGTCTAACCAAAATGGAATGTAGTTAGAAATCAACAGCAGAAAAATATTTGGGAAACTCACAAATATGTAAAAATTAAACAACACACTCCTAAATAAGCAATGGGTCAGAGAAGAAATTGAAAGAGAAATCTGAAAATACTTTGAGATGAATGAAAATGAAGAACTAACATACCAAAACTTGGGATGCCTCTGTAACAGTGCAGCAGAGCTTAGAGGGAAATTCACAGCTATAAATACCTATGTTAATGTTAGAAGGTAGGGAAGAGACAGTAAGTATCCCCCAAACTGAGAAGGTACTTTGAGACTGGAAAACAAAAAAGGTGACTCCATACAGTTTACATAGAGTTTTATTCAGGGTAACTAACTGACAGGAGGGATTGGGCAGACAATGATCCAGTCAGCTGTGCAGCTATTCTCTGCACAGTTCGGACCTTCATCTATAGATTTTATGGAATGAGGGGGTGTACAGAAGGGTAATGTAGTGAGAGCAAAGGGTTCCCATGCATTTCAAAGGGTTTGCATGCACCTAATTGACATCTAACATTTAATTAGACCTCGTGGCACCACCTATGCATCAGGAAGGGAAGAGACTATTTTATCTTTAACAAACTTGAGGAGGGACAAAGCAAGCCTCCCCCATCTCAGCTTTTGTGAGCATTTCTAAGTATGCATATTAATCTCCAAGGGAACACAGCCCCAAGGGAGGTTGTTGAGTGAACATGAACAAGATGGAAGACCAAAGATGGAGTCAGTATTGCTAGAATACCTACAGTTAAAAAGAAAAATCTCAAATCAATAACTTAACCTTTCACTTTAAAACACTGGAAAAAGAGGAGTAAATGAAACCTAATGCACACAGAAGGAAGTAAATAATAGGTTAGAGCAAAAAATAATGAAATAGAGAATAGAAAAATAATAGAGAAGATAAATAAAACCAAAATCTGTTCTTTGAAGAGATCAACAAAACTGACAAACCTTTAGTTAGGTTGACAAAGAAAATATAAGAGACAATTGAAATTACCAGAATCAGAAATGAAAGAGAGGTTATTACTACAAACCTTACAGAAATAAAAAGGATTATAAAGCAACACTATGAACAAATGCATGCCAACAAATTAGATAACTTAAGTGAAATGGGAAAGTTCCTGGAAACATACCAATTACCAAAACTGACTCGAGAATAAATAAACAATCTGAACAGAGCTATGACAAGTGAAAAGACTGAATCAGTAATAAAAAATTATCTACAATGAAAAGCCAGCCCCATATTTCACTGTTGAATTGTACTAAGCATTTTTTTAAAGATTTTATTTATTTATTTGACAAAGAGAGACAGCGAGAGAGGGGACACAAGCAGGGGGAGTGGGAGAGGGAGAAGCAGGCTTCCCGCTGAGCAGAGAGCCTGAATTGGGGCTCAAGCCCTGGCCCCTGGGATCATGACCTGTGCCAAAGGCAGATGCTTAACAAACTGAGCCACCCAGGCGCCCCTGTACTAAACATTTAAAGAAGAATATTAAGTATCAATTTTTCACAGACTGTTCCAAAAAATAGAAGAAAAAGGAAAACTTCCCAACTCATCTTATGACACCAGTATTATCCTAATATCAAAACTAGATAAAGACGTCACACACACACACACACACACACACACACACACACACACACACAAAACTACAGATCAGTAGCTTTTCTGAATATGGACATATAAAAATCCTTAAGAAAATACTAGCAAACCAAATCCAACAACATAGAAAAAAAAAAACCATATAAACTGTATATCATTGACCAAACGGATTTACCCTAGGAATGCAAGGTTGGTTTAACATCCAAAAAATCAATTAATCATTTCAATAGAAGACATTTTAAAATCACATGATCATCTCAATAGACACAGAAAAAGCATTTGACAAAATCCAAACTCTTTCCCAATAAAAACACTCAACAAACTAGAAGCAAACTTTCTCAACCTGATAAAAGTCATCTACTAAAAATCCACAGCTAACATCATTCTTAATAGTGAAAGACTGGATGCTTCCCCCTTAAGATCAGGAAAAAGACAAAGATGTCTTCTCTGCCACTTCTATTCAACATTGTACTGGAGCTCCTGGTAAGGGCAATTAGGCAAGAAAAAGCACCCAGACTGGAAAATAAGAAATAAAACTACTTCTATTCACAGATTACATGATCCTGTATTTAGGAAACCTTATAACCTACTAAAAAACTATTAGAACTCATAGACTTTAGCAAGGTTGCAGGATACAAGACATATATATACAAAAATCTATTGTATTTCTATACACTTGCAATGAACAATCCAAAAATGAAATTAAGTAAACAATTCCATTTACAATAACATCAAAAAGAATAAAATACTTCATTTAACCAGAAAAGTGCCAAACTTACACCCTGCAAATTACAAAACATTGTTGAAAGAAATTAAGAATAAATAAATGGGAAAACATTCTGTGTTGATGGATTGGATGACTTAATGTCAAAATAGCAGTACTCTCCAAATTGGTCTACAGTTCAACATAATCCTATAAAAAATCTCAGCTGATTCTTTGTAGAAATTGATAAACTGATTTAAAAAATTCATATGGAATCACAAGGCCCAGAATTGCCAAAAGAATCTTGAGAAATAAAAATAAAGACTCATAATTCCCAATTTCAAAACTTACTACACAGCAACATTAATCAGGATAATGTGGTACTGGTGCAAAGATAGACATATAAATCATTAGAACCAAATTGAGAGTGAAAAAAAAAAAAAACCCAAACATTTGTGGTGAACTGAATTTCAGAAAGGGTGCCAAGACTATTCAACAGGGAAACAATAGTCTTTTCAACAAATGGTACTGGGACAACCAGATAGACACATACAAAAGAAAGTTGGACCCTTATCTCATACCATATGCAAAAATTAATTCAAAATGAATCAAACATTTAAGTTAAGAGCCAAAACTGTATTTTGCCACATATACAAATATAAAGTAATTATTTTGTATGCCTGAAACTAATATAATGTTATACATCAATTATACCTCAATTTTTAAGAAGCACTAAATCTATAAATCTCTTAGAAGAAAATATAGAGGTGAATCCTAAAGACCTCAGATTTGGTAAAGAATTCTTCCCAAAATCACAACAAAAATAAAGATAAATTGAACTGCACCACAATTAAAAATTTCTCTGCTTAAAAGAACACCAGCGGGAAAGTGAAAAGACAACCTAAAGAATGGGAGAAACTCCCTGCAAATCATGTACTGATAAGGATTTAATATCCAGAATATATAAACTACTTCTACAACAACAACCACAAAAACAACTCAATTTTAAAATGAGCAAAGGACTTGAATATATCTTTCTCTGAGAAGATATATAAATGGCAATAAAGACAAGAAAAGATACTCAACATCACTAGTCATCAAAGAAATAGAACCCAAAACCACAATGAGATTCACACCTCCTAGGCTAGAATAAAAAAATCAGATAATAACAAATGTTGACAAGGATATGGAAAAATCAGAACCCTCATTCATTGCTGCAGAGAATGTAAAATAGTGTAGCCACTTAGTAAAACAGTCTGGCAGCTCCTCAAATAATTAAACATGGAATTACCACATGACCCAGCAATTCCACTCCTAGGTATGTATAAACCCCCCAAAATGAAAACATATGAAACCATAAGAACTTGTGAATGGGTACTTATAGCAGCTTCATTTATAATAACAAAGGTGATTACAACTCAAATGCACATCAAATGATGAATGGATGAACAACATTTTAGTGTATATCCATACACTAAAATACTATTTGCCCATAAAAAGGAATGACATATTGCTACACACTACAACATGAACCTTGAAGACATTATGGCAAATGAAAGAAGTGAGTCACAGAAGACCACATAGTGTATGATCCCATTCAAACTAAGGGGAAACAAAAGTACCATAAAGAAGACTTCGTTTACCACAGGGTGGGAACTGGAGAGAACGGGAAACAGTCCACCTAGGCTCTGATAGAAACCTGGGTTTGGCCTCCCCGCCCCGCCCAGGACACACAGAACACTGTGGTTGTTGGTCTCCAGGGAGGGAATGTTGCTTCTCTTGTGAAAGCATAAAGAAGCCAGAAAATTGAATTTCGGAAGCTTACCAACGAGAAACTACCCATGTCACAAATCGCGTCTGTAGTCAGTCCTGACAGTGGCGAACTATGCATCCTCCACCAGGGGGAAACAAAACAAAATAACCTTTCATTACCATCTTTGCTCCTTGGCCTCTATGTTGAGAGAAATAATAGAAGCTTCTGGTTCAAGGCCAATCCTGCTGCTACCTTCCCTGCCCTCCCCTCCACTTGAGTTCCTTCCTCTCCTTTCTACTGGTTCCTCTCTATTCTGGCTGATCCAGTCCAGTCCCTTAGAATTCTCTTCTTGTTCCTACTTTTAAAGGCTGGAGTTCCCCAGGAGTCTAGCCTCAGTTAACTCCAGGAGTCTAGCCTCAGTTTTCTTCTCCATTCTACCTCTGCCCAGGCAATCTCACTCTCATGGTTTTAACTTCCAAGAACAGACTTGCCTTCCCAAATCCGTATCTACCTTAAGCCAGAGACCTAGATTTCCAATTGCATAACAGACATATCCATGTGGATGCCACACTTAAAATGGACCACTTTCTACAGACTCTGTCGTAGTTTGGGTTCCCTCAAATCTACCACCTTAAGGTAAAGATTTGAGAGCAAACTGTTTGGGAGTGACATGAGATGACTCGAGCAGAGGAGTAAGAAGGTGAAGCATGGAATAAAAGTGTGTTTCATTGAGCAAGTTACCACAGTGGGTACCTCAGCGCTTAATCACACTGGGGAACGCTGAGAACCAGCATATAGAATATGCACAGCAGCACTATCCCACTGGAGGGGCAAGGAGCTGGCGTAGTCATACACCATTATCCTTGGTTGAGGGCTTCTGGGGAGTTGGAAGGGTGTTGATTTCCTGGCACTTCTACTCTGCTGTTCTGGGTTGCAAAGTGGGCATCAGAAAACTCTCAGGCAAAGAAATGCAGGTGCTAACAAAGGGAAGGTAGGTCAGCATTCACAGAAGTGGTAAAGGGGAAGGGAATATGGGCAGGGTACCCATTCTTCTGCTACCCATTCTAACCTGAGTTCCTCTCAGATTCCCTATCGTGGTTGGTATCACCCAAGCCAGAGAAAAATGGTGTCAAAACCAGCTCCTCTCTCTCTTTCACCCCCACACCCAGGACCCTGAGGATTCTAGACCCTGAGAGGCACATCTTTTCCTTTCTTGTCAACCCCACTGCCAAAGCCTTGGTTTGTAACTGGATTTCCTACACTCAGCCTCTTCCACCTCTCATCTATCCACTAAGAAAATTTCCAGCATGAACATTCTAAAATGCAAATCCATTTTCACACTATATTAAAAATACTGCAGTGGTTTATAATGAGGTATCTGGAATAATCAAATTCATAGAGACAGGGAGTAGAAAGGTGGCTGCCAGGGACTGGGGAGAGGGAATGGGGAGTTAGTGTTTAATGGGGACAGAGTTTCAGTCTGGGAAGACAGAAAAGTTCTGGAGATGGATGGTGGAGATGGTTGCACAACAGTGTGAATATTTGATGCTATGGAACTACATACACTGAAAATAGTTAAGGTGGTCAATGTTATGTTATGTCTATTTTACCACAATAAAAGAAATTTCAATACTTCCGTGGTTCCCACTGCCTAAGGAATAAAGTCCAAGCATCTTCACATGACGCATTAGCCCACCCTCTCGTCCTCCCCTGTCTCGCCAGCCTCATCTCCTACCATCTCAGCTCCGAGTTTCCCCTCCCAGCATTTCCAATGACACGTAGTCTCCAGAATATATCTTGCTTTTCCATGTCTGTTTCCCACTGGGCTTTCTGGTTTCTCGTCCTAGAGCACAATTCGCACCCTTGTATATGAGCCATTTCTCTTCATTCCTCAAAACTCGTTCATTCATTTGCTCAATAATTACCTGGTCTGGGATTCCCATCTTAGGAGACAGGGAGAGGTGGGAAAGGCAAAGTGGGAACTAGTGATTTGAAGTGTGCATGTGTATAAGGTCCTGGAGAGGCATCTAAGAAGGGGCTCCCGCCTCACCTGGGAAAGTCAAGGGAGCTGAAGCTTAAACACCTCCACATGACTCTCTGATAGTTATCCTCTCTCCTTGGTGCCACTTCTGAGCTTTGCATATACTTCTAGTTTCTGCACATACCACGTTGTTTGTAATCATTTTATAAGCTTCTATATTAGTCATGATTCTCTAGGTTGCCAGTGACATTAAACCAATCTGAACTAGCTGTAGAAAAAGTGAGGGGAGGAATCATCAGCTTCCATAAATAAACCATGGAAAGCACAGAAGTGGATATGGCCTATGGAACAAATGAATCTGGGGACACCCACTCTCCATGCCTTTCTGCATGTTACCTCCACTCCCTTAGTGGGACTTACGGTTCGGGCAGCATGAGATTCATGTAGTTAATTAATTTCACAAATATCACAGTTCATCAATTCTAGGACACACATTTTAGTATCCCTGAAGTCAGCATACCTCTCACAGTTGCCATTGGCTGCCATTGCCATGTCAGGACATGTGCAAAATCGGGCAGTTAAAGAATAAGCTCACTTGAAAAATAAGTTCCTGGGATCCCTGGGTGGCTCTGTCAGTCAAGCATCTGCCTTTGGTTCAAGTGGTGATCTCGGGGTCCTGGGATTGAGCCCCGCATTGGGCTCCCTCTCCCTCTGCCTCTGTCCCCCACTTGTGTTCTCTCTCTCTCTCCCTCTCTCTCTCTCTCTCTCTCAAATAAATAAATAAATAAATAAATAAATAAATAAATAAAATCTTTAAGGAAGAAGGAGAAGGAGAAGAAGAAGAAGAAGAAGAAGAAGAAGAAGAAGAAGAAGAAGAAGAAGAAGAAGAAGAAGCAGCAGCAGCAGCAGCAGCAGTGGAAGCAGCAGCTCACCAAAAAGCATGTTGACTTCATTTTCATCCTAGGTGGCCTCATGGATAATCCTACAATATTTCAGCCTACAAACTAAGCAAGGATGTTCAAAGAAGGGATGTGAGTCCTGATTGTTTAATCGACACCTTCTGGTCGATACCTTTAGTCAAGATCAAGGGAAGTGCCAGCATCAAATCTGCAGAACAGATGTCACAAGCTCAGAGGAAATCCTGGAGAAAATTGAGGAACGCTTTCACAACCAACACATGACCAGTGTTTCTGATGGCAGAGGGGATCCTCTCTGTGAAAAAAAATCACAGGCATAAATGACTGGGGTGAAAAAGTGATTCAAAAGAGACACTCTGGGGGCGCCTGGGTGGCTCAGTTGGTTAAGCGTCGGACCCTTGGTTTTGGCTCAAGTCGTGATCTCAGGGTTGTGGGATTGAGCCCTAAATCGGGCTCCATGTTTAACACAGAGTCTGCTGAAGTTTCTCTTTCTCCCTCTGCCCCTCCCCATGCTCTTGCTCTCTCTCTCTCTCAAATAAATAAATAAATCTTTAAAAAAGAGAGAGAGAGAGACACTCTGAATGCAAAGAAGTTTTAGAAATACCTTAACCAATTTATCACACTTATATTTTCCTTTGTGCACATGTACAAGGATGGAATATGACATACACTTATGTCTAAATAACTCTAAAAGATCTCAATAAGTCTAAAATTAAAAAATGTACCTAATAAAAAGCATCGTATCACAGTTTAATTGACAGCATTTTTTTTCTTTTTTAGTAGAACACATAATAATTGTTTTAAAATTGCTAGCATCTGAGATTTTATGAAATTGTATCTATTGGGCACTTACTGTGCCCTTACTGTGCCCTGGAGACATATATTAAACAAAACAAGGACCAAGCTCCCATGGAGTTCACGCATCCTTATAACTCCCAAGAACAAAGGGGGCCCTCTTGCTCTACTGGCTCCATTTTGAACTATCCAAAGAAAAGTGATTAGCCTGGTGTGGATGACGTGGTCACCCCTGGAAAAATCTTTGTGAACAGGGAGTATGTATGAAGTTCCATGACTGTTTCAATCTGGGTCATGGCCAATCCCTGCGCCCAAAGCAAAATCTATTTCCAGAAGAAGGAAGGAAGGATCATTGAACAGAAAAAAAATTACAGTTGTTTTAATGTCCATTTTTCCTATAAGACTGTGGGCACACAGAAGTAGGGTTCTTGTCTAAACCAGGCAGGGTCCAATCAAGAAAACAGAATTCAAAAGAGGTAGTTCAATAGAGGGAATTTAATAAGGGAAGTAGTTACAAGGTTTGGGGAAGGGCTAAGCAGCCAAACGGGATGGCGGAATGGTGAGCCACCCCGGAGTAGGACCCCTCCAGCACACTTGAGCCTAGAGGGGAAAGGAAGAAGGTGGTATCACCAGAGGCGAGTGTCACTCAGCTGGAGCTAGAACCACCCCAGAGATACTGTTCAAAGCAGAAGACGGGGAGAGAAATCCCCTGGCTTCTCCCTTCCCCTCACCTTCCAATCTCCCACTAGCGCCTTTTCCTAACCACCCTTAGCCAGCGGCATTTGACAAAGGAGCCTGCAAAGTAAAGTTGGCAGAATCAGCTCCTTCCAACATAGAGAACAGGAAAAGGGTGGGGACTGAGTCTGACGGTGAAGAGGCGGATAACCGGGCAATGTCTAATCTGTCTCTGTATCTCTGGTGCCTGACATTGCACCTGGCTCCTACAGAAGGAAATCAACTAAGTACAAAGAGAAACTGAGAATGACCATCGAAATGCAAGGACAGAGATATGGATGGAGCCTTACTGCACTAGAGAGAATAGGGCAAGTTATTCCACACAGGGGCACACAAGAGAGGATTCACAAAAAAACATGATGAATGAAAAATTATACAACTAATAAGCAAAGATTTGCCAGAGAAATAAAAAGGTGAGAAAGTCAGCCAGGCAAGGAAGACTGCACACATTGAAGGCAGGGAACACAAAAGCTTTTCAAGGAATGACAAGATTCAAGTCAAATTCTATTAAGTGCTTTTTCAGTACCTCTCAACACGATTATATAGCTTTCCCCTTTTATTATTTATACAATGTATTAAACTGACATATGTCCTTATGTCAAACCATTCTTGAATTCCTGGAATAAAAACAATTTGGCCAAGAGGCACCTGGGTGGCTCAGTCAGTTGAGCATCCAAATCTTGTTCTTGGCTCAGATCTTGATCTCATGGTCATGAGTTTGAGCCCTGTGTTGGGCTCTGTGCTGGATGTGGAGCTTACTTTAAAATATATACATATTATATACAAATATATTTGGTCAAAACGTATTACTTTTTTAATTCTGCTGAATTCATTTTGCCAATTTTTTTAAGTAGGCTTCACGCCAGCCCTTCAACTAGTTATGAGAGAGAGTGGTTACGAGAGAGGCTGTATGACCCTGGGAATCCTAAAATAGTTACTATCTGGCTCTTTATAGAAAAAGTTTTCAAACCCCTGGTTTAGAGTTTCCACTCATACGCGGCCTCCACTGAGCTATGGCCTTTTTGTGCGTCAAAATAAGAGACAATAGAGAAAGGGTTGAAAAGAATGAGTTATTACTGCTCTAAGAGGGTGGGCACATTCCGTCTGTTTTCTGTTACCTTACTGACCCCCAGTCAGTGTCATGAGATATAGCAACCACTGCTCTGCTTGCCACTCTGAGTCCATTTGACCCCAAAACCATGCTCATCTAACATCTTCATGAATATCGGCACCAGCTTGTTTATTTCCAAGGTATCGCTTCATGTACAACAGGGGCTGGCCTTAAACCCAAACACTACAGGGACCAGGAGGTCAAGAGAGTGAGTGGGGCCAGACGGCTCAGGGAGAGCTTGTGTTGTAGCTAAAGGAGGAAACTACCGCCCCGTGACTTTAGCCAATGATGAAATACTGTTTATCCAACAGAGGCTAGAGATAACGGATTTTTATGTGAAATGTCTTGATTATTAAAGTGCTCCCAATTAACATATCAAAAGGTAAAACCAAAACCCTGGGCACGGCTGGGGAAAGGTAGGTGGTGCAGACACGCTGAAGACTGACTGGACAATACTTGGTTCTATTAACCACAGGCACATACTATGACCAGGAAATCCTGGTCCTGTGTCTAAACCTCAAAGAGATTCTCGCAAAGACCGTACGGGGACATGCACAAGAGTTCCATTCAGCATTGTTTGAAGTGTCTGGGGGTAGGAATCAATGTCTGTGTGTCCATCACCGGATGAGAGAGAGGCAAGATGTAGTGAATATACAGACAGACCAGATAATCACACAGCAACAGGGACGGGGCATAAAAATATAGTGGTGAACGACAACACTATGAAAGAGAGTGACAGCTATAACATGACACCATTTATGTAAATGAAAAACACATGCACGCAAAACACAGTACGCATTTAAGTACACATATAACAAAAGCACGTATATCGAACTCATTAGGGTAGTTTGCTAATGGAGGGAGGAGAATAAGCATGGGGTACACAGCATAGAAAGGAATGAATGAATCAGTGAACAAGTGCACAAGACAAGAGAGGGGCTTGCATGGGCCAATGATGATAAAGTGCCAAGAATGAGATTATGATCAGTCATTCCCCACACCTGAGGTCCAAACACAGGGGGAGAGGGAAGGAAACAAGTCTACAACCAGATACATTGCGTAGGGCTAGGAAGAAAAAAAATGGTTTGGGAATCTCAGCCCCCATGCAGTTTCAGTGACCTCAGAAAACCTCTCAAGCAAAAACCTTTAATTATACAATTATACCATCTGCTGCCTGGGGAGACAGAACTCAGACAATCCGAGCAGCTAATGGCAGCTTGGTGCTTCCCAGCATCATCCTCATCACAGAACAAAAAATCAGCCACGTGTTAAGCAGGGGACAGAATGAAGAGGACACTGTTTCCTACTTTCCTGTAGCTATTCCTTCAACAAGCATTAATAGGCACCAACTATAACCATTTCGCCCACTGGAGAGGGACAGGTAACGTAAGTGAGTAGGAGTTGCTGCTTGGTCCTTAGGGAATTCTCGATCTTGTGGGAGATTAAACTCAACCCCAAAGGGTGAAGCAATGAAACCATCTAATACAAGCACAGAAGAGAAGTGATGAAATGCTCCATGAGCAGAGCCATGGCCAGATTTGGGGGAACAGAGACTGACATGGACTGGAGTGATCAGAATGGTTCTGTGGAGAAGGTGTATATTAAGCTGCAGATTTCCGTGTTCGATGATAAGCCACCTGCCATCTTGAAGTGACCAAAGGCCAATAGGGGAAAAAAATAATTTAAAATAGTTGAGTGGCTCCCCCATGCTCTGCCACTGAAATCCTTTCAAGGATGTTTGACATGCCATACTCTGGCTTCCTCCAAAGTCAGCAAATACTTCTTTACCAACCGTTTGTATCTTAATATTCAAAAATGTTGCTCCCTCCTCAGAGAGGGAGCAAAAAACACTTGATGATCTGGCAGCGAGAAGCCATTTCCAGGTAAGGTATCCATCTTTTTCTGTGGAAACTAGGAGGGAAATGTTGCAGAAAACAATTAAGATAGCAGGCTTGAGACTGCAATTCTCAAAAAGGCCCTGCTTGCAAGGTTAGCCCCTGGCTGACATCAGAGAACTTAGGTTTGGGGGGTGGGGGTGGGGGGTCCTAACATTTGCAGAACTGATAAGAGAGTCCCACTGGCCTAAGCTGTTTGTACAAACACCGTGGTTTACACGGAACACCTGCTTTCCTTCTGGGAGTCTGAAGTTTTGGAATGTGCTAGGAAGAGGGCGCCTCCATGACCAGTCCCCGGTAAAAACCGCGGGCCCCGAGTCTCTAGTGAGCTTCCCTGGCGGACAGCATTACATACATGCTGTCACAACATCCTGGGGGAATTAAACATGTCCTGTGACTCCACCGGGAGAGGACTCTCGGAAACTAGTGTCCTCTGGACTTGGCACCGTGCACCTTTCCCCTTGGCTGATTTTGCTTTGCATCTTTCAACATTATACATCATGGCCATGAATATGACAATATGCTGAGTCCTGTGAGACCTAGAGAATCACTGACTCTGGGGGTGGTCTTGCAAACCTCCAACATACAGATAAGTTCCAAATAAAAGATAATAGTGGAGATTGGACTAAGATAATGGGCTAAACACATCCGTCTGCCTCCCGGGTGGCCTAAAATTCTATGGAATGGCAAAAACACTTTTTTAACAATATTAAATCAGTAAGAGACCTTGAGGAGAAAAAAAAAAGAAAGAAACAGTGCCACTGGGTAACTAGAATGTCTAAGAAATTTCTGAAAGGCAGAAAGTACTCAGAATCATCTTGCCTGCGCAAACCACAGCCCCATGCATGCCTGGGAGGGGGCTGTCAAGCAGTGGAAAATGATAAGAGGCTGGGAGCTCTGAGGCTGCAGAGAGAAAGAGGGGCAGGGACAGAATATGACAACCTGATGAACTGGGGAACTGCATTCAGAACAGCCCGGACTACTGGACCCTTCCCCACGTACGCTGAGCCGCCCCCAACAAATGGCCCCTCGCCTGGAATATACACCCTGCTCAGTAGCTCGGTACAACTCTTTGAGAATCACCAGGGGCAGCCGATGGCAAATAGCATGGGCAGGAAAACAGGAATCTACACACTCAAAGATGAGCATTAGAGGGAGAGTTACTGAGTTTTTATTCAATGTCACAAAATAGGGACATCAATCAATAGAATGCATATCCAAGGAAAGAGAGTTAGTAGAGCACATAGAAGAAATTATTAGACATCCTCAGGAAGATTTGAGGGGACGCTCTATCCAGGAAAGCAAGCAGCTGAGAGGTGAAGATCTCTACGTCATGAAATAAAAAAGCAGGGTGAAGGGCAGTACCTGGAATAATGCTATTATTTGTGGAAAAAAAAAAAAAGAGGAGGGATTAAGAATCGAATTTGTATTGAATTGTATTTGCATAAAGAGACTTGGGAGGGACATATAAGAAACAGGAATGTGGCTACCTGTTTGTGGGGTGAGGGAGAAGTGGGCAGATGGGGGAAGACCTTTCACTCATAGCTTTTTAGAACAGTATGGTTTTTGAACACTGAATATCTTATCTATTCTAAAAGCTAAATTTTACAAAGTGGAGACTTTGAAAGTTAAATATATGATCATCAACATTGAAAAACACTCAACAGATGGACTGGAGAGTTGACTGGACAAAGCCAAACAAGAGATTGGTAAACAGGAAAGGCCAAGGCAAGGAATCTCACAAAATGCGGCTCATAAAGACAAGGAGGCAGATCATCTCAGAGGAAAGTCCAGAAACATGAAAGACAAACTGCGAAATTCTGATACCTATTTAATAGTAATTCCAGGAAAAGAAAATAAAGAAATGGAGGCAAGGAAATACTCAAAGAGAAACTTCTCCCGTGCCACAGAAATGCACTGATCTTTGGAAAGAAAGGGACCATGAAGCACTGAGCAGGAAGAACAGAAGAGAACTACCCCTGGACAAATAGTGAAGTTTTTGAACACCAAGGACAAGAAAAAATGGTAAAGCTTCAGAGAAATTAAACAGGTTAACATAAAGAAACAGAAATCAGACTGCAGAAACTTCTCATCAACCACACTAGATACCAGCAGATAATGAAGAATTATCTTCAAAATGCAGAGGCTTCTTTTTAAAAATTTTTATTTATTTATTTATTTGAGATATACACACAAAGAGAGAGAGAGAGAGCTCAAGCACAAGTGTGGGGGTGGGAATGGGGCAGATGGAGAGGGAGAAGCAGGCTGGGATCATGACCTGAGCTGAAGGCAGATGCTTACTCAACCAAGCCACCCGGGCGCCCCCAAATGCAGAGGTTTTCAACCAAGAATCCTACCCTCAGTCAAGCGTACTCGTTCAGAAAAGCAAAATAAAACATTTTAAACATGCAAGGGCTCAGAAAGTTTACCATCCACAAAATCTCATGGGGAAAAAAATTCCTTAAGGATTCATAGAAGAACCAATGATGAGCAAATAATTGCCAAATTTATAACTGATGAGCAAATAATTAGTAAAACATAACAGCTTATGCATACTGTACAAACGCCCAAAATCCCATAGGATCTTAATACGAGACAGAATTAAAGTCATGTTAAGGGAATGATCCCAATGGGGAAAAACTGAGAGCTTTCCCCCTAAGGTCAGGAACACGGCAGGGATGTCCACTCTCACCACTGCTATTCAACATAGTATTAGAAGTCCTAGCCACAGCAATCAGACAACAAAAAGAAATAAAAGGCATCCGAATTGTCAAAGAAGAAGTCAACTCTCACTCTTTGCAGATAATATGATACTTTATGTGGAAAACCCAAAAGACTCCACCCCAAAACTGCTAGAATTCATACAGGAATTCAGTAAAGTGGCAGGATATAAAATCAATGCACAGAAATCAGTTGCATTTATATATACCAACAACAGGACAGAAGAAAGAGAAGTTCAGGAGGTGATCCCATTTACAATTGAACCCAAAACCATAAGATACCGAGGAATAAATCTAACCAAAGAGGCAAAGTATCTGTACTCAGAAAACTATAAAATACTCATGAAAGAAACTGAGGAAGACACAAAGAAATGGAAAAACGTTCCATGCTCATGGATTGGAAGAACAAATATTGTGAAGATGTCAATGCTACCTAGAGCAATCTACACATTTAATGCAATCCCCATCAAAATACCATCCACTGTTTTCAAAGAAATGGAACAAATAATCCTAAAATTTGTATGGAACCAGAAAAGACCCCGAATAGCCAGAGGAATGTTGAAAAAGAAAAGTAAAGCTGGTGGCATCACAATTCCGGACTTTAAGCTCTATGACAAAGCTGTCATCATCAAGACAGTATGGTACTGGCACAAAAACAGGCATATAGACCAATGGAACAGAATAGAGAGCCCAGAAATGGACCCTCGACTCTATGGTCAACTAATCTTCGACAAAGCAGGAAAGAATGTCCAATGGAAAAGAGACAGTCTCTTCAACAAATGGTGTTGGGAAAACTGGACAGCCACCTGCAGACGAATGAAACTGGACCATTTCCTTACACCACACACAAAAATAGACTCAAAATGGATGAAAGACCTAAATGGGAGACAGGAGTTCATCAAAATCCTAGAGGAGAATACAGGCAGCAACCTCTTCGACCTCAGCCACAGCAACTTCTTCCTAGAAACATTGCCAAAGGCAAGGGAAGCAAGGGCAAAAATGAACTATTGGGACTTCATCAAGATAAAAATCTTTTGCACAGCAAAGGAAACAGTCAACAAAACCAAAAGATAACCAACAGAATGGGAGAAGATATTTGCAAATGTCAGATAAAGGGCTAGTATCCAAAATCTATAAAGAACTTATTAAACTCAACACCCAAAGAACAAATAATCCAATCAACAAATGGGCAGAATACATGAACAGATATTTTTCCAAGAAGACGTCCAAATGGCCAACAGACACATGAAAAAGTGCTCAACATCGCTCGGCATCAGTGAAATCCAAATCAAAACCTCAATGAGCTACCACCTCACACCCGTCAGAATGGCTAAAATTAACAAGTCAGGAAATGACAGATGTTGGCAAGGATGCGGAGAAAGGGGAACCCTCCTACACTGTTGGTGGGAATGCAAGCTGGTGCAGACACTCTGGAAAACAGTATGGAGGTTCCTCAAAAAGTTGAAAATAGAGCTACTGTACAACCCAGCAATTGCACTACTGGGTATTTACCCCAAAGATACAAATGTAGGGATCCGAAGGGGTATGTGTACCCCAATGTTTATAGCAGCCATGTCCACAATAGCCAAACTGTGGAAAGAGCCAAGATGTCCATCGACAGATGAATGGATAAAGAAGATGTGGTATACATACACAATGGAATATTATGCAGCCATCAAAAAAACGACATCTTGCCATTTGCAACCATGTGGATGGAACCAGAGGGTATTATGCCAAGCGAAATAAGTCAATCAGAGAAAGACATGTATCATATGACCTCACTGATATGAGGAATTCATAATCTCAGGAAAGAAACTGAGGGTTGCGGGAGTGGGGGTGGGGTGGGAGGGATGGGGTGGCTGGGTGATAGACATTGGGGAGGGTATGTGCTACGGTGAGCGCTGTGAATTGTGTAAGACTGATGAAGCACAGACCTGTACCTCTGAAACAAATAATACATTATATATTTAAAAAAAAGAAGATAGTAGGAAGGGAAAAATGAAGGGGGCAATTGGAGGGGGAGACGAACCATGAGAGACTATGGACTCTGAGAAACAAACTGAGGGTTCTAGAGGGGAGGATGTGGGGGGATGGGTTAGCCTGGTGATAGGAATTAAAGAGGCCACGTATTGAATGGAGCACTGGGTGTTATACGCAAACAGTGAATCATGGAACACTACAGCAAAAACTAATGATGTGATGTATGGTGACTAACACAACATAATAAAATAAAATTTAAAAAAATAAAGTCATGTTAAGGCTCATTCTTCCTTTACTCATGAAGAGTTCATATATACAGATTATCTTTAAACATCAAGAGAAAAAAATTGTTTAGACATGTGTGAAAATTTACGAGTAACTAAAGAGCTCAATTTCATTTATCATCAGGGAAATACCAATCTAAACCACAATGTGATGCCCACCAGGATGACTAAAATGGAGAAGACAGAAGTTATCAAGAGATGACAAGGATATGAAGCAACCACATATGCTTCTCAGGTACATAAGTTGGTATAATCACTGTTGGAAACTGTCAGTATTTACTTAAACCCTTCGTACATGCCATGACCAAACAATTCCCCTCCTAGAGATATACTTGACAGAACTGCAAACATTCATTCCACAAAAGACATGTACTAGAATGTTCATAGCAGCACTACTCGTGATATCCCCAAACTGCAAACAACCCAAATGTCAAGCATGTAAAATGGATATCTACATTGTGGATATACATGCAATGTATATTGCATGTACGGCATGCAATATATTAGAAGTACAGCAATGAGAGTGGACAAACCACCACTACACTCAGGAATATAGACAAACGGGTGCTTGGGTGGCTCAGTGGGTTAAGCGTCTGCCTTCGGCTCAGGTCATGATCCCAGAGTCCTGGGACTGAGGCTCGCATCAGGCTCCCTGCTCAGTGGGGAGCCTGCTTCTCCCCCTGCCCCTCTGCCTGCTTGTGCTTGCCTTCTCTCTCAAATAAATAAATAAAATCTTTAACAAAAAAAAGGAATATAGACGAACCACACAACTGTAATGTTGATGGAAAGAAGTTGGATATAAAAGAGTACATACTATATGATTCTATCAATATAAAGTACGAAAACAGGTAAAACTAATCCATTGTGTTAGAAATCAAGATAGTGGTTATCCTTGGTAGTAGGCCACATGAGGGCAGATTCTGGAGTGTTGGAAAGGTTGTTTCTTGTTTGGAGTGCTGAATATATGTGTGTTCAGCCTGTTAAAATTCATGGAGTTATACACTTAACATGTGTGTACCTTTACACATTTATGTTGTACCTCCATAAAAAAAAAAAGGCCTCCAAATTTAAAGGTACCTAACATAGAGTAGAAATAAAATCTGTAATTTCCGTGTCTTGAGAGGAATAACACAGATTAAGAAAAATTCAGTCAGTCTAACAAAAAGTAGGAAAGGGATGGTGGCTGGCAGGAAATAAGCAGAAGATATAGAAAACATAAAATAAGATGGCAGGAAGCAGGTCCCAAATATCAGTAATTGAAATAAATATAAACAGGTTAAAGCTGCTTACTGAAAGGCAAAGATTTCACACCAATTATGATAGATGCTGTCAAAAAAAAGCCCAGAAACTCCAGCAACCCTCAGTTTGTTTCCTGAGACTCTGAAAAATAAACTGAGGGTTCTAGAGGGGAGGGGGGTGGGGGGATGGGTTAGCCTGGTGATGCGTATTAAAGAGGGCACGTTCTGCATGGAGCACTGGGTGTTATATGCAAACAATGAATCATGGAACACTACATCAAAAACTAATGATGTGATGTGTGATGATTAACATAATAATTAAAAAAAAACAGAAAATAACCAGCGTTGTAGAGAATGTGGAGACATTGGAACGCTTGTAACCTGTTGGTTGGGTATGTAAAATGGTGCAACTGCTATGAAAAATAGCTTGGCAGTTTCTTGAAAAGTTAAATATGGTGTTACCATATGACTCACAATTCCAGTTCTGGGTATATGCCCAAAAGCATTGAAAGTGGGGTCTCCAAGAGATATTTGTATACCCATATTCATAGCAGCATTATCCACAACAGCTAAAATATGGAAGCAACCGAGAAATGAAATGATAAGCAAAATGTGGTATATATATGCCATGGAATATTATTCAGCCTGGAAAAGGAAGAAAATTCTGACATGACACTGAATGACCTGGGGACATTATGCTAAGTGGAATAAACCAGTCACAAAAAGACAAATACATAGGTACTTTATGAGGTTCCTAGAACATGAAAATTCATAAAGACAAAAAGTAGAGTGCTGGTTACCAGGAGCTGGGGGGAGGAGGGAATGGGTGGTTGTTGTTTAATGTGTATAGAGTTTCAGTTTTGCAAGATGAAAAAGTTCTGGAGATTGGTTGGGCAATAATGTGAATATACTTAATACTAGTAAACTGTACACTTAAAAATGTTAAGACAGTAAATCTTATGTGTATTTTACCATAAATTTTTTAAAATCACAAACGTTAAGTAATAAAACAAAAATTTAGCTATAAGCTAATTGCAAGAGTAAGAGCTAAAACACAGAAAATTGAAAATAAATGCATATAAACAGATAAGCCGGATAAGTACTCCCAGAAATAAAGCAAATGTAGCAGTATTAATATCCAACAAAACAGAACCAAAAGCAGAAACAATTAAATAAAATAGATGACTATTTATTTCCCAAAGGTACAAGAAAATATGAGAATTGCAAAGCTTTAAAGTGTCTAAAAACATAGCTTCAAAAATACACGTAAATATATAAACACTGTTTATGGGTGGCCCGTAAACATACCTATTACAAAACTAATAGAACCAAAGAAACCCACTGAGAATCATAGTGGAAATCTTTAACGTTAAGTCTCAGAATCAACACGTCAAACAGAGAAAAAATAAGCTAAGGAGACAGAGAACATGATTTGTAATTAAGAAATTTGAAATAAATCTATAATTTTGTACAGGGAAATGTCACAAAAACTGACAGTTCATTAGATTACAAATTCATTTCTGTTTTTTTTTAATCTCCATCTTTCTTTCAACAATATGGCAGAATAGAGATCCCAAAGCCTTCCAGGCACAAAACATCTTTAAAAACTGCTAGAAAAATAACAACTTTGAAATCAATGGCTTAGAAAAACCTGGTGAAGCCAAAATTCAAGAGTGCAGGCAAAATAAAAGCATTTTCAGGTATTATAAAAACAGAGAATGCATCATCACTGCAGGAATTTCTAAAGAGTGTACTTCAGGGAAAAGGAAAATGATCCAAAGAAGAATATCATGATATAAGAAGGAATGAAGAGTGAAGAAAGTAGGTAAACAGGTAGATAAGTCTAATAAATATTGACCTGGAAAATCAGTATAATAGTAACATCAGCAATAATGTCTAATTCAAAGAGTTAAAGTAAAAACAGAGCTTAGAGGCAAATAGGAGGTGACTGGCATCAGAATATCAGATGTCCTTGTCTTGCTCAGGAGGATTGATTACATCAATGATGGATGTCATCAAATTCAAAAGGCTAGAACTTGCAGATATAAACTCTAAGTAGCAAGAAAGATTAAGAACATAAGTGGATGACACAGAGAAATAAAATTAACAGGGTTAATCAGTAAATCCAGAAACTGGTGCTTTGAAAAGATAATAAAATAAGCAAGCATGAATCAAGTCTGACCAATAAGAAAAAGAGAAAAGGCACGCACACCAAAGTGTGAACAAGACAGACAACATACCGGGTGCCTGGGTGGCTCAGATGGTTAAGCGTCTGCCTTTGGCTCAGGTCGTGATCCCAGAGTCCTGGGATTGAGTCCTGCATTGGGCTCCCTGCTCCTTGGGAGTCTGCCTCTCTCTCTCTCTCTCTCTCTCTCTCTCTCTCTCTCTGTCTCTCATGAATAAATAAATAAAATCTTAAAAAAAAAAAAAGACAGACAACATACCATAGATGGAGAAGAGCTATTTTCTTACAACAGAAGACTATAAACAACATTATGTTAACACATATTAAAGTTCAATAATAATGGTTTTCTGGGAAGATGTAAAATATTAGATTGACTTTGAAGAAACAGAAAACCTGAGAAAAATCCACGATCATGGAAAGAATAGAAAAGATAGTTAAGTACTGATACCAACTTCTTAAAAAATATTATCACCAGCAGCCCAGGCAGCCTGCAGTCAGATTCTGCCAAACTTCAGGGAACAGATAATTCTTCTGCTCCAGAGCATAGAACATGGTGGAGTTTCCCAACTGAATCACTGAGGACAGCCTAACCCTAATTATGAACTTAGACCCCAAAAAAGTGGGCAGGGGGGGAAATATATCAATCTCACTTAAAAATATAAATACCAAAACTCTAATTAAATGTTAGCTCACTGAATCTTTCAAACAACCCAAAAGTGCATTTTAAACCATCCCAGGATTTTAGACACAGAAAATGTAGCAGCAGCATCACCAACGCTATCAATTTTTTTATTTTTTATTGTTATGTTAATCACCATACATTACATCATTAGTTTTTGATGTAGTGTTCCATGATTCATTGTTTCTGCATAACACCCAGCGCTCCACGCAGAATGTGCCCTCCTTAATACCCATCACTGGGCTAACCCATCCCCCCACCCCCCTATGCTATCAATTTTAAGAAGAAATCTACATGGTCATATCAATATATGCTATACAAAAACACTTGGGGTAAAAAAATCAATATCCACCCCTAACTTTTTATACTCTTAGTAATTAGGCATAAATGAAAACTTACTAAATATGATAAAAATATATTTAGTGACGATCCCATGGGAGCATTCCCCTAAAACCAAGCCCGAAATAGTCAACACTGTAGAGAAGATGGTCAATGGAAAATAAGAGACATCTGCTGCTTCTTAACAGATGATGAGATTATTTACCTAGAAGAGCCAAACAAATCAACTGAAAAACTATTAAAACTGATAGAGGTTAGTATGAAGGATGAGCTTCAGATCTAGTCTTAGCTACCAAATTAACCGTGCTTGCTTTGAGAGTTACTCATGCAAAGCTATTTTCTGTAGAGTAAGAAATTAGGGTGGACAAACTTTTGCTCCTTCTCCCCTCTCCCAGCTTAAACGTTGAAATACCATCGAGGCTGAAACTGGATAACAAAAATCTTCTCAAACCAAAACTGGTCCTGAGGGGCTGAGTTGTGACTCTACTCAAAAACACTTTATCTCCTGCCCGCAGGAACCGCAGTTACTAATGGATAAGCATGTCAACCAGTCCAACATCATTCTTCCGATAGAGGGCAAGGAAGAGCACCTTCAGAGGAATATTTTTTTTTCAAACCTTAATATTGCTTATTATATAAACTTGCGTGCTGGCAATTGCAGCTCGCACAAAATGAAAATAAGCTCTTCGGGGGTCAAACTTGCTTTAAAAAAATAAGGACTTAAAATTAATTGTATTTCAAAGATATTTGGGAAGGAGGTTGTTCCTGTTGCACTCCTGGCAGGCGCCGCATCACCGGCCACCCCTAAGCATCCAAACGGTCCCCCAGGACACCGCCAGCTGACCCGGGAGACACGCGGCTAGAGCCTTCCCCGGTCACCCCAGGCCAACAAGGGGGCCGGAGCTCTGGGGACGCGGAGGACCGCCACGGGTTACTCGGTCCCCGACACACACACAGCAGCCTCAGGACAGCACCAGGGAGGGTGCGGGAGGCTCCGGGCCCCCGGGGAGCCCCGGTCGGGCGTGCCCACGCACCTGTCCCACCCCGGCGAGGGCTGGGGGCGCCTCTCAGGGCCGCAGTCCTCGGGAGTCACCTGGCCCTCAGTCCTGGGCTTCTGCGCCAACCCCCGGGGCCCGGAGGGGAGGGGGGCGGCCCCCTGCCGCTGCCACCTGCGGCACCGGTCCCGCAGCTCCCGGGCTGGGTGGGCAGGACGGGGTAGGACGTCCGTCCCGGGCTGGGAGCGGGACCCGCCGGGCGTAGGGGGACCGGGGCCACCGCGGCGACAACGGCAGCAGAGCGTCTTCCCTCTCAGACGGACCGTCCTGCGCCCTGGCTCTCGGACCCTCGGAACCCAGGGCTCGCCCTCTCGATCCGGGAAGACGACGCGGCTGAGGCGCAAAGGAGCCGGCGACCAGCGCCGCACCTACTCACCGGCCCCGCTAGCTCCAGCCGCGCCGCCGCCGCCGCAGCCTGCAGCCGCCGCGGCTCCCCGCGCTCACGGATGCTCTGCCAAAGGTCCCTGGGATCCTACCCGCGTTTCCAGGAGCCGCCTCCAGGGGGCGGGAGCGAGCCGGCGCGGGGCATCCTGGGAGATGTAGTCCTGGGGCCTCTGCAGCTTCACCCTCTGCGGCTCTCCATCCAAAAACTGGTGGTGGTCCTTTCTTCCCCGGTCCTTCTTCTGCCTCTCTTGGGCTCACCTCCGCTTCTGACTGATAAATGCTGGAGCGCCCAGTCGATCCCTGGGCCTCCTCTCCTCAATCTAGATCAGTGGTGTGCAGAGTGTGGTACCTGGACCAGCAGCTTCAGCATGGATCATTTGGGAACTTGGTAGAAATGCAAATTCTCCATCACAAGGAGGCTATTCAGTTTTTACTGTATTAAAAGCTAGGGTGGGACCCAGGAATCTGCATTTTGCAAACTCTTCAAGTGATTCTAATTGCTGTACACACCACTGCCCCTTGCCAAGGTTGTTAACATTACAACTATGGCATCAGTTATCCACACACATACACACATACCCGCACGTCCCTAGGTACACTGCGGGATACCCAGGCAGTTTATGTCCCAGCCTCGACCTCTCCCCTGACTCCAGCCCTCATTGTCTCAGTGTCCACATGACATCTCCTCTAGGATGCCTCTGAGACACCTGAAATCCAGCAGGGTCAAGACCAAATTCAGGATCTTTACTTCCCTCCATCTGGTTCTCCTCCATTGTGCCTATGACGACAGGCTGAAAACTGTCCACTACGTTTATAAACATGGAAGTCACTTAGAACTGTAGTGAGAGTTCCAGGGGTGGAATGCCAAGAACCCTGAGTCATATTTGAAGGAGAGAGAATCAAATAATGGAGGCAGGAAGAATAGCCAACTCTTGCAAGATGTGGTGGGGAGGGGAAGGAGAGGTACCAGTGGTTGGGGATGGAAGTGTGACTGAGGATTTTTTTTTTTTTAAGATGTTTGAGTATTTATGAAAAGAATCTGGTTGAGGGCTGCCTGGGTGGCTCAGTTGTTAAGCATCTGCCTTTGGCTCAGGTCATGATCCCAGGGTCCTGGGATCGAGCCCCGCATCAGGCTCCCTGCTCAGCGGGAAGCCTGCTGCTCCCTCTCCTACTCCCCCTGCTTGTGTTCCCTCTCTCACTGTGTCTCTCTCTGTCAAACAAATAAATAAAATCTTTAAAAAAAAAAAAGGAATCTGGTTGAGAGAGAGCTTCCGACTCTACAGGAGAGGAAAAGGTATTTCCTACGGTATGATTCCTGAAAAGATTGTATATATGTGAGGAGGGAGGTAGAGTCCCAGGCATAAGTCAGAGGGATGAATCTAGACTAGTGGTTCTCACGCCCCCCACCCTGACCCAGGAAAATACGGTGATGTCTGGAGATATTTTTGGTTGTCATGACTAGGGGTGGTATGGGCATCTAATGGGTCGAGGTCAGGAATGCTGTTAAAAATTCTGCAATGCGCAGGACAGCCCCCCACAACCAAGAATGTTCCAGCCTCAAATGTCAATAGTGTTGAAGTGTGTGAAATGCTGAATCATGGGATCTAAGCAGAGTAACAAGAGAAGTAGAGGAGGGAGGTCATTGAATGGTGGGGAAGAAGCAGTGGGTTCAACAGACTGAGAGTTTTGATGGGGGTCAGAGATTTAGTTGTCTTATTGGAGGAATTAAAGAAGCAAGCTGGAGAGGAGCTTCTGATAAGAGAATAGGGATGGTTGCTGATGACCAGGTCAGGATGTGAGGATGGATGGCTAACGTGGAGTGGAGGCAGGACCACTGAGTATCTTTATGTACTTTGTGCAGTGAGCAGGGCAGCCCCAGCAGGAGCAGTGGGGTGAACAGAAGAGCTAAGGTCATGCACATGGGTGTGGAAATACCCCTACACGTGGCAGAACACTTTTTGCATCACTGCAAATGATGTCTTCAGTGAATAAGAAAGTGGAGAGATATCAGCAAGGGGAGAGGGTGGTAACATCACGTGACTGAAATCTTAAAGAAGCAGGACTTTGGACAAGAGTTCAGGGGAGCAGGGGCTTAGAGAACAACAGGCTCAGGGATTCTCAGGAGTTCTCAGGGAGGTCTTTGTTTCAGTGAAGACAGAGCTGGAGACAGTGTTTGTGGATACAGCAGAATATGCAGGGTGTGGGGCAGAAGTTCCAGAAGATTCTAGGTCAGTATGGGAAGGGCTTAGGAGGTAGGTTCACAGAAGGACGAGGTAGCAGTGAGGGGGAGCAGGGCGTGGTGGGGCATAGAGGTGGGATAACATCTTACATCTTGAAAGTTGACTGGTGAAAACAGGGATGAAACATGAAGACTGAGCCTCAAGACCAGACAATCTGCCTCACTGCACAGGGTGGGGGCTGAGGAGACATCCGCCCTTGCCCGTTGCATTCTCCAAGAGACTTGTGACAACAGTTTCCTAATATGGAAATAATAAGTCTTAGTTATAATAAGTTTCTAATATAAATTTTTTAAAGATTTATTTATTTATTTGAGAGAGAGAGAGAGAGAGAGAGAGGTGAGCTGGGGGAGGGGCAGAGGGAGCCCAATGCTGGGCTCGATCTCACAACCCTGAGATCATGACCTGAGCTGAGACCAAGAGTCAGAAGTTTAACCAACTGAGCCACCCAGGCACGCCCCCCAATAAAATTTTTAATTTATTTCTAGAATAAGCTTACATATCCTGCTTTTTTTTTTTTTTTTTTTTAGTACATGGCTGATTCTGTCTGCTTATACTTTACTTAGGATTCCTACATTGATATTCAAAAGCAAGCCTGAGCTATCATTTTCTTCTTGAATGTCTAATGATGTTGGTTTTCAGAATCAATGTTAGGCTCACAACATAAAAAACATTTCGAAGCTTTTGTTCTTTTTTTTTTTTACTCTGGAACAATTTAAGTAGCTTTAAAATGTTCTGTTCTTTGAGGTTTGATCATTGCATGGTTGAACATTTCTGGGCCTGATGCTTTCACTGGGGAGAGTACACCTTTGACAATCTGTTTAATTCCTTCTGCGATAATTTCACAATTTAGATTTTTAAAACTCTTTTAGAGTCCATTTTGGAAAATCATATTTTCCTTACAACAAATTATCCAATTCATCCAGGTTTTCAAGTGTATTTGCATCAAGTGGAGCAAAGCAATCTTTTGCAAACCTGTTCATTTCCCCCTAATTTCTTGTTTTGCACATGTTTACTTTCTTGATTATGTTACCCTTTAAAATTGTATTTTTCATTTCAGCTCATAGATATATTTTTTAGTTCTACCATTCATGTTTTTGTTTCCTAATTTATTCATTTCTGCTTCTATCTTTATAAATTTCTTTTTCTCTGCTTTCTTTATGGGTATTTTTGTCACTCTCCGACTTCTTGAGTTGGATGTTTAATTTTTCAATTTTTACTTGTAAATGCAAGTATTTAAGAGTAAGAGGCCTTTAGAAAAAAATAGGTATTACTTTAGATATATCCCAAAATTTCTGATGTATCGTATCTCTGTTATTGTTATTTTGTGGGGATTCTAAAATTTTGGTGTTTGACTTGCCTTTGATATAGAGTTTTTAAATTTCAAGAGAGAGAGTGGTAGAGTTTTAAAACTTCCAGGGATTAGAGTCTTTTGTTTCTGATTGAGTCATTAATGTTCAGTTTTATCTCACTGTGATCAGAGATGGGAGATCAATATTGTCTGTACTACTTTGTAGCTTTGAAATACTTGAGTTTTCTATGTGGTCTAAACGAGGGTCGATTTTTGTGAATGTTTTCAGGGCCGTGGAGAGGAATGCATATTCCCTGTTTTTGGCATAGAGATTTTGATACATAGCAATGAGATATAACTTATCATGTTGTGTAGGCTTCCGTATCCTTACATGTAGTTTGATCTGATATAATCGGAGAGAAGTAAAATTAAAACCTTAACTACTATTGTGTTTTTATTCTCCTTATTTCTCTGGAGTCCTGCTTTATAAATGATGACACTATGTTATCTGTGCACAAATAGCTTTTTAATCTTGTAACTTGTCCCTTTTAATTATAAAATGACCTTTGTCTCACTTGCTGTTTTTGACCTTTGTCCTGAATGTAACCTTCTCTGATATTTTGACAAGCCTGCTAAATTTTGTTTACATTAGCCCAATACAGCTTTGCCCTTCTGTTTTTATGTTTTCTGAAGCCTTTGTTTTAGGCAAATCCCTTGAATAGAACAGCAAGGGTAACCCTCTAGGGTCCCCTCCTTCTGCGGGATCTTTGTACTATCGCTCAATAAACTTTGCTTTGCTGCCCACAAAGAAGAAAGAAAGAAAGAGAATAGAACACCAAGTTTTGTTTTCTGATTTAATCTGAAAGTTTTTTTTCTTGGAATAGATGGGTTTAGCCCTATTCTCGTGGATGGTTGTGTTATTTTATGCTGTGTTTTCCTAGCTTTTCAAGTTCTTCTTTACCCTTTTATTATGTGCTTTTGTGTTTGCTTTGCTGTTTTAGGTGTGTTTCTCCTGCTCTTGTGGAAGGTTTAAGTTGTATTTGAGGGGTTGCCTTTATAACCATGACAGTAAATAATACCCTCAGTCCTCTACTCATTCAGACTCTTTCTGTTACTCCTTCCTGAACAACGACAACACAGTACGTCTCCTTTTTCTTTATTCCTTCTCCTTCTCCACACCCAATGTCAAACGATTTTATCTTTCTTTAGTGTTCACTTTTTTCTTAAAATTAAATAGGTTTACACATACTTCTACGACCTGATTTTTAAAATCAGCTTTAAATGAGATATTTTGGGGTGCCTGGGTGGCTCAGTCGGTTAAGCATCCACCTTGGGCTCAGATCATGATGCCAGGGTCCTGGGATTGAGCCCTGCATTGGACTCCCTGCTCAGCGGGGAGCTTGCTTCTCCCTCTGCCCCTCTCCCCGCTCATGCTCACACACATGTGTACCCTTTCTCTCTCTCTCTCTCAAATAAATAAATAAAATCTTAAAAAAAATAACATTGGCTGGTACACTGGGGTTTCCACATACTGAAACCTCAAACTAATGGGTTAACCCACTAACGCAGGTGGTGCCTAATGTAGTGCATTCCTTGTGGTAATCCACTCATTCATTTGTTCAACCAACTCTATTCCAGGGACTGAGAATACAACAATGTTAAAAGTATCATCAGTGTTCTTCTAGTTTACTTGGGGGAAAATCTGTACTTCCGATCTTCCAATCTGTACTACCTGAGCCCTTACTGAAATCAGTCTAGTAGTCAAAACCTGGAACCGACAATCACAGCAGTAAGCACCTTGGCATATTAGCTCATGCTAAGGTAAACCATTTAAAGAGCTGTAAGAAGCTCTGGGTCTGGGTTCCATGCTCTGTATAAAAAAATGTGGCAAGAAAATTCAGACCAGAGGGAATACGTTTATATCGAGGGTTTTGCTGCCATCTAGAGGACTTGTCTAGTACTGAACTGTGTGCGCCAAAATTCAGAGCCCCAACTGGACTGCTTTTAACTGAATAAAGTTAAGATAAAGACATAAAAAAATCCTTTATCAAAGAACTATTTGCATTTTGAACAAGAACTTTAATTTTTTAAATATTTATTTATTTATTTTAGAAAGAGAGCGCTTGTGCGCGGGGTGTGAGGGAGTAGAGGGAGACGGAGAAGGAGAGAAGCAGACACCCAGCTGAGCACAGAGCCCGTTCGTGGGGCGGGGGGGGGGAGTCCCCACAGCCACGAGATCATGACATGAGCCGAACCCAAGAGTCAGACACCCAACCAACTGGGGCACAGAGGTGCCCCAAACAAGAACTTTTAGATGTTTTATGGCAGGAATTAATAACACTTTGGGTCATGGACTCATTTGAAGATGGGATAAAACAGTGGACACTCTCTTGGAGAAATGCACCAATCCAACACATTTCCAGGGATCCCGAGATGCTGAAGATCATACACAAATTTAGAACCCAGTTAAGAACCTCTGTTTTATATGGGAATTAACTAAAACCTCAGAATTCAAATTCAATTCAATTTCAAATACAAATACAATTCAAAGACAGGCTCAAAAATGCATCTATTTACAACTTAGCCCTGGACTTCTTGTTTTACTTCCCAGTGAGATGTTGTCCCACAGAGAGACACTCATAGTGTGAGAAAGTAGGAAATTCGGAGCCGAGCGTCAGATGGGCCAAGCCAAATCTTCCTTGATATCTGGTACAACTTTGAAGGACTCCTCCGCTTGTTCCAGAGCAGTGGGTAATGGCGGGCTGTGGGCAGATCCTGTTAGAACACTGGCTATATCCTTTACTAGGAGTGTAACTTTGTATCTCAGCCTCAGTTTCCCAGATAGAAAATGGGTATAATGGTATTGATCTCAAAGGGCTGGGGTGAGGTTTAAATGAGATCATGCCTATAAAGGGTACTTGCAGTGTGTGATATAGAATAAACGTTTAATGAATGTTAATGGTTCATACCTATAGATAGGTCTCCTGGTCAGGCCTTGGTAGGACATTACACAAAGCTCTTGCCTTTGCAGTGCACATTTAATATTTGCGTAAGAGAAGAGTTCCAGCTGAAGATGATCAACTGAAGCAGGGCTCCAGAATCTCCCTTATCTGAAATATAATAAAAGTAACAAAATATAGGGAGAAAACAGTCAAAAATTCACAGGGGCAACCAAGCAAAAGGGATAGAATATTAAGCAATAAATATCGAAGAGTGGCAGCCAGGGAAGAAACCAGAGATTGTGGTTCTGCATCAGGCAAGATTCCCAACTCCAACCCGACCCCCAGTGCGGCTGGAAGATGAACTGCCTAAGAAGTATGTGGGCAGAGGTGGTGGTCATTACACCTGTTCACAAACATACTGTTTCTTCTTTTTCCAGGATCATGGTAGGATGACAGTTCCCTGCTTATTTAAAATGTACTTTTGGAGTTTCCTTTAGAGTTAGGCATAGCCATATGATTTGCTTTGGTAAATGTAATGTGAGCAGAGGCTCTGAGACCAAGCACACACTTTAGCATGCCCCCCTTTGCACTGATACCATAACAGTGGAAGAATACATGGTGATGAAGTCACTGTCATTTGTGTCCCTGAGCACCACAGTAAAGCAGAGGCCCCCTTGCACCTGTGTGAGACATGTAAGATGAGTGAAGAATAAACTTCGTTGTTTCAGCTCCTAGATATTAGAGTTGTTTGTTACTGCAGCATAACCTAGCCTATACTGACTGATACAGCCGGTCTAGAGAAAGTACAGAATCAGCTCTTATGAGTAAGAGAGGACTTGAATAGGGCTCCTGGGTGGCTCAGTTGGCTAAGTGTCTGCCTTCAGCTCAGGTCATGATCTCGGTGTCCTGGGATCAAGTCCCACATTGGGCTCCCTACTCAGCAGGGAGTCTTCTTCTCCCTTTGCCCCTCCCCCCCACTCATTTTCTCTCTCTCACAAAAACAAATAAAATCTTTAAAAAAGAAAGGACTTGAATAGACATTTCTCCAAAGATATACAAAAGGCCAATTAGCACCTGAAAAGGTGCTCAGCAACACTAGCCATGAGAAAATGGGCAAATCAAAACCACTTCTCAGGGCACCTGGATGACTCAGTCGGTTAAGCGTCTGCCTTTGGCTAAGGTCATGATCCCAGGGTCCTGGGCTCAAATCCTGCATTGGGCTCCCTGCTCAGCGGGGAGTCTGCTTCTTCCTCTCCCTCTGCCTGCCGCTCTGCCTGCTTATTCTCTCTCTCTCTCTGTCAAATAAATAAATAAAATCTTTAAAAAAAAAAAGAAACCACTTCTCATAGCCATTAGGATGGCTACTGTTTTAAGAAAGAATAAAATAAGACCAAAGCCAGAAAATGACGTGTTGATAAGAAATTGGAACCCTTGTGCATTGCTGGTGGGAATGTAAATTGCTGGAGCCACTGTGGAAAACAGTTATATGCCAATGTTCACAGCAGTATTATTACCAACAGCCAAAAGGGAGAAACAATCCAAATGTCCATCAACAGATGAATGGATGAACAAAATGTGGATTTTATTATTATTATTATTATTATTATTCAGCCTTAAAAAGGAATAAAATTCTGGCATGCTACAACATGAATGAATCGCTAAGTGAAATAAGCCAGTCAAAAAAGGACAAATATTGTGTAATTTCATTTATATGAAATACCTAAAATAGTCAAATTCAGAGAGACAGAAAATGGAATGGTGGTTGCCAAGGGTGAGAGGGAGGAGGACTGGGGAGGTAGAGTTGAATGGATATAGAGTGTCAGTTTGCGAAGATGAGAAAATTCTAGAGATGGATGGTGGTATTGGTTGCACAACAGCGTGAACATATTAAATGCCACTGAATTGTACACTGAAAAGTGGTTAAGATGGTAAATTTTATGTATGTTATGTATGTTATGTATATTTTACCACACACAAAAAAGAGTAACAGCCTTCGCCTCCATGTGCTGTACTATTTCCACAGATTGAAGAGAAGCCACCGGAGTTCAACACTGGGTCTCCATGTTGAGTTGGAAGAAGTAACCCATTGCTGCAAAAGTGGGGTCCTTTCCATTGTGATGAACAACACAGTGGTCCTGAACCACCAGAGACAGAAACTTTTGAGGGGGGATGACGGTTGGAGGAGCCCACTCTCAGACTTGAGATTTCAAAGGAAACCAAGGAATAGAAAGACCTTCAGAAGTCAGTTAACTCGGGCTTCTCGTGTCAGCTTTGTTCAGTGTTAAAGTGGAGTTCTCATAATTATCAAGTAGGTTCAGGGGTCCAAACTCAATGACATTTCATCACGTGATTGACTTGGCTTCTTATGCGGCACAGAGAGCAGAACATAAGACAAGAGTAGTCTTTTTTTTAATATTTTATTTATTTATTTGAGACAGAGCAAGAGAGGGAACACAAGCAGGGGGAGTGGGAGAGGGAGAAGCAGGCTTCCCGCGGAGCAGGGAGCCTGATGCGGCACTCAATCCCAGGACCCCGGGGATTACGACCTGAGCCGAAGGCGGGTGCTTACCAGGCACCCCGACAAAAGTAGTCTTTTTGCAAACTACTCAACTTTGCTCTTGCAATGTGAAAGTAGCCATAGCGAATATGCAAATAATGAGCATGGTTGTGTCCCAATAAAACTTTATTTACAAAAATAGATGATGGATGGATTGGATTTGGCCCAGGATCCCTAGTTTGCCAACTCCACCTTTGGCATCACTCAGATCTGAATTTGAATTCTGGCTCTACTGCAGATTATCTATAGAGTGCTGGCAAGGCTTTCCTAAGCCCTAACTGCCCCATCTGTAAAATTAGAATGATGATCCCTTTCCCTCAAAGGTTCTAAAATGTTGTGAGATAATGCCTAAAAGATGTCTTGCCCATAATAGCTATTCAATAATAGGTAGATGTATTACTGCAAATATGACAGTTTAGAAGTGATTAAGTCTGCAAGGGCTAGATCAGTCAGGGAGGACTTCCTGCAGGAGGTGGATCTGGAGCTGAGTCCTGAAGAAAAGGTAGGAGATGGATAGAAGAGCCGGAAAGCACTCTAGGATTATTATTAGTGCAAGTGGTGGCCCAGGCAAACTTACCTCCCCTCTTCCTCTGACTCTATGAACACGGAGTCTCAGGTCTTCGGCTTCTCTGCTACAGTGCCCTTCTCAAGGGCAACAAGAGGGTCTAATCTTCCATGCACCTGCCCCAGGGCCTAGAACAGGGGCTAGACCTTCAACATAAATGAACAACAAAGTCAATGGAACAACGGCAGCAATCCTGAATGACTTCTTTTTTTAAAAATATTTTATTTATTTATTTATTTGAGAGAAAGAAAGAGAGAGAGAGAGAGAGCATGGGGGGGGAGGGTCAGAGGGAGAAGCAGACTCCCTGCTGAGCAAGGAGCCCGATGCGGGACTCGATCCTGGGACTCCAGGATCATGACCTGAGCCGAAGGCAGTCACTTAACCAACTGAGCCACCCAGGTGCCCAATACTGAATGACTTCAGTATTCAATAGGCCTGACTCTGTTCTACACACTTCAATTATATTATTTTTAAATGTACAACCACCCTATGAGATAGGTGATATTTTCATTTTATAGATGCCCCTCATCGAGGGTAAATATTTTATCCAAGGACAAAGACTGGGTCGGGATAGATCACTAATGTTCTCAAACCTACATTCTTCCTTGTATGAGACACCATCTTTTAAGAGCAGACACATGTAACAGGAACTCAGAAAATGTTTAAGGAATGGTGACTGGATTCCATCTTCCCTGCCAGTCGAAAGGTTGTCACTATAAAGAGGTGGACTCACCTGGGGTGCCCGGGTGGTGCAGTCAGTTGAGCATCTGACTCTTGGTTTCTGCTCAGATTGTCATCTCGGGGTCGTGATCTTGGGGTTGCGATCTCGGGGTCGTGAGATCAAGCCCCACCTAGGGCTCCACGCTCAGGGCGGAGTCTGCTTGGGACCCTCTCCCTCTCCTTCTGCCCCCCCCAAATAAATAAATACATTTAAAAAAGAGAGAGAGAAAGAGATGGACTCACCTTGCTCTGCAGTTACCAGTGAGGAAAGACCAGACAAGAAATCCCTTTTGATCCCTTTATACACAGAGACCCCCACCCCCACCCCAAATAAGACCTTTCTCTTTCTAGAATGTGGGCTTCACCATCTCTCTTCTCATCTTGCCGCAAGAGTGGTACGGCTCTGGTCTTTCCAGCCCCCCTGGTGGAAGCCCCCAATTAGCCAGCTGGTCTGGTTCCAGCAGCCTGTGAAAAGTGGGGTTGCACAAGTCTGGGGTACTAGTTATGTTATATCTGCCTGTCTCCATAGTTGGCTGTTGCCTGGTGCAGGGAGGGCAAGGCTCCATTTCTCTGAACTCTCAGCTGTTACCAAAAAGAAGTCTTACAAACATTTGTACCAAAAAGCAATTATAGGCTTGGATAGACTCCTGGATAGAAAGTTCATCCTTGAGCATCTTGGTTTGACAAACCCCACTTCAGGTGGGGTCTAGCCTCTGCCTGTGGCTCTTCTGTGGCTTCACTTGACTTGAAAACGCAAGCTCTCTGGAGGTGTCCTGCACTTCTGCGTGCAGACCCATGTCTCACACTTGGTTTTTGACTCTCCTAAGTCAGGACCGAGAGAGAGAGTTTAAGTCAGAAAACCTGGAGCTGAAAACCTCTCAGTCACTTCCACATGAAATGTGGTTATCATTTTCCAAATGAAATGAACCATTAAATTTACCAAACCCAACCATTATGCAGCATGGTATCAAGAAATGGGGCTTTAGACGCACACAGAACCATGTTCCAATCCTCGGCTCTGCCTTTTATTAGCTTAAATATCTTAGGCGATTCATTTCATCTCTCCAATGGCTCATTTCCTCATTTGCAAAATGAGGCAAATGATAATACCCAACATCCCAGGCTGTTGTGAAACTTAAATGCTACGTTACTTAAGCAAATGAAAAGTCCCTTGGACGATACCTGGCATACAGCATACACTCAACAGATGTGAGTCTTTTATCTCTATCCTTTTACCTAGATACTGAGCATGTAGGAATAGATGCTCATAATAGAAGATGGGGAAGACATAATCCAAATTTATTCGATGATTGTGGGCACATAAGCAATCGAAGGAGGGGGGCAAGAAGAATGATTTTAAAGGTTCAGGCTCACTAGTCTCCTTTTGGGGAGGGTGGGGGAGATCAAGCAATTTTAAGTTAAACATCAGTCTCTACATTCTCTTCTTTAGAATCGTGCGGGCTGGTGTTACCTCAGAGCCTATGTGAGACTTTTTCATCTGCAAAATGAGAGCCTCTGTGGGGATTAAGTTTTCCAGAAAGTATGTCTAGTAGGTTCTCAAAAATGCTAGCTAAAATTATCACCATGGTGGTAATGATTGTTGTTCTTACACAGTGAGAGACTTTAGTTTTCTGATCCACAGAGCGTGGGGACTTGGCAATGGGAGGCCATTGCCAAGATCCCTTCTAGCTTTGACCGTTCCTGATAGTAGGGTGCTCTGTGAAATACATTTGAGACACCCTGGATAAAGGACCACACAGGACTTGTGGTGGCTTAACTGACTCTGGAGGCTCAGCCACTCCTGACACATTGGACACGATTCAACTGTCCTTGTACACACAAAACAATGGCAACCAAAACCAAAACCCAAATTGGTTATTCTAACTATCCATTTATCTAGTTTCTTTACAGCCCTCAGTTCCAGCAGCACATTAAGGATATGGGCAGTCAAAACTTGGGCCCTACAGATCTCTTGGGCTACTCCAGACCCTCTTGGTCTCCTGTGGCTCTGATTCCAGCTCTGCAGGGGCTCTGGGCAAATTCATACCGGGTACCTCACTTCCTGTCCCAACTGTGCCTCTCCCCTGCTCTGGGGCTTCCATATTGACAACACCCTGGGATTTGTATGCACAGTCTGAGGTGCAAGAGAGTTAAAACCCTGTGGGGTGAATTGTTGATCAATGGGAGATAAGAGCTGGGGGGTGCATTTATACAGGTTATTGGGGGCACGACCCTACAGACCGGCAAGCCTTCCCACTTGGTAGCAGCCCACTCAATAACACCATCTCATGTTGGCTCCACTCCGTCCTGCTTTCCTCCCCTTGTTCTTCGCTCCTGCTCCCTGGGAATGTGCTCCTGGACATAGCCCTGCCATGAGCCCTCTGCTACGTGCTCTGCTTTCTGAACTTTCAGCAGAACCCAGGCTAAGCCTAACTGGGTGATTGAGATTTGGGAGTCAGATTATTCATCAGTATGATAGACATAAAAACATGATGAATTGTGGTGGGTGGAGATGCAAATAGCCGCGTGCAAACAGAGGGGAACCCTATGCGTCACAATTACTGAGGCTTTCACCTATGAGTCATTGAAATGAAGTTTGGTGATAGGTCTGGCTTCTGGCTAAAAACAAAATAGCAGGCTCAGGGTAGCCTATCGCCAATTCCAGCCACACTGTGAAAAGCCATAGGGCCCCTCTGGCAGCTTTCAAGAAGCAACTGTAGAACACACTTTGCTGAAGAGCAGCCTAGGATCTAACTGCAAAAATGGCAGAGTTGATGGAAACAGGATTGCTGGAGGGGCGGGGGGTGGGGAGGACGGGGTGGCTGGGTGATGGACATTGGGGAGGGTATGTGTTGTGGTGAGCACTGGGTGTTGTGTAAGACTGATGAATCACAGACCTGTACCCCGGAAACAAAATAATACATCATATGTTAATTAAAAACAAACAAACAAAAAATGGCAGAGTTGAAAAAGAGAATGCATCGTCTTGACAGGCATCCTCGTCAAGGTCAGCATGACAGAGAAGAGTGGAATCTGAGCTGTGAAATGCGGACGTTTGAGTAGATAAGCCTGAGAAGCTTGACCCGGGAGACTTCTTGAGCCCCCTTCTCCCCAGAGGAGACTGTACCATGACTTCTGCTGAAGCAGAAACCTTGCAGAATGTTCTTTCTCAGAATGTTCTTTCTCTACTGAAGATCCACCCTTCCACTCTTGACTATTTTAAAGTAAATAACCAAAGTCAGGTGCCTGCATATCCTGGACAAGAAAGTCAGTCGCTGCTCTGGGAGAAAATAGCACACATATCGTAGGACTTGTGGGCCCTGGCTACTGTGATGGGAAGAACCCGGGGGTAAGGGCATGTGGGAGAGTGGATTTTGAAACTGTTGACTTGGGGGAGGGGTGAAAGATAAGCCCGGGTAAAGGAGACTTTTCCCCATTTGGGGGCCTTCATCCACAAATCAAGACGCAGTGCTATGGCCACAATACCCACAGCTGGTCTTAATCAACTACTGAGTTGGAAATTAGACTAGAGAAATGAAAAGAATATTAGCAGAACTTCCTGGACACAGTATCAAGGAAAGGTCAGAAGGATAAGTATGGAGGTTGGAACTGATTTACTATGTAAGACCTGAGAACCGGTCAGAGGAGAGGAGACACTGCCTTTATGAAGGCCACAAGCATCTCTGAAACACTCAATGGTGGCAGACCTCTGTCAGCCTGGTGTGGACAGTGAGAGAGGTGCTATTATCAATGACAGGATTCAGCAGAGGCCAGCATCTGCATTTAAATATCAAAGGAAGGTGAGTGTAATTATTGTGTTGGGAAGCAAAGCTGAACCAGCCATCAAGGTTCCTTGACCCACAGGGGTCTATCTGGCGAGATGGCTAATGGATCATAGTGTTACTAGTGGGGAAAAGATGGGGACAACTGAGCTGGGCATGCTTATTTATATAATTAAAAAAGAAATCAAGAGCTCATGAGTAGAAGGCTAATGTCAACTGTCATCATGGAAACCACGTTCCTTCTCAAGTTCCCAGGGGAAAGCCAGTTCACAGGCCCAGAGCTCATTGTTTGAAAGGGAAGTCAAGTCCCCTTAAGGAAGGACCTTGCAACACCACCCTAAGTCTATATAGTAAATTTTTCCCCAATCTTTCCTCCAGGTAGACCTGAGATCATATTCCAGGGTAACTATGCACTAGGATAAAAGAAAGACCCAGAATTTCCAAGGATTTTGACAAGGGAAACCAGAGGACATGACATCCTCCTCTGCCTAGAATGAAGGCTTATGGAGGCCAAATGATAATCAAGTCCAGGCTCAAATCTAGCTGATGATGAGCCCTGTGATTATTTCCTCAGCCACAAAGTGGGGATTGTGATAATGCAGCAGAAACTGTAGATACCTGTCCCACACCACTCACTAGTTCTGTGCACCATAACCAGATAGCTTCCTACAGCAAACATCAGTGAGTCTTTGCCTATGGTCTCTCTTTAGCAGCTAGCCTATGCATGGAGAAGGTTGGGTTTGCCAGAGAGATAATTCCAGGTCAGAGAGATGGGAATGTCAGAATGTATTATGTCATGCCAGAGGATCTCTCAGCTGACTATGTTTCCTAAGAGGTCCCAGGAGTCACCCCTCTGTAAAACAAAGAACGAATTAGTGAGAAGTCCACTGGATTATTGAGAACTTGAACAGTGGCCCAGGATTTATGGTAGGAGAAGCTGTTATGGAATTGGGCTCCCTAGTGTTAATGATGATAAAAGGATTCCAGAATAGCAGAGCCCACATGACAGCCCTAAATTGTCAGAGATATAATTACCACATTGGTGGGAAAAGTACCAAGAGTGCCTGGACCCACAGGGATATGTGGGAATGGCTAATGATGATTATGTTCTTGGAGTGAGCAGATGGGCAGTGTTATGGACTGAATGCTTATGTCTGCCCCAAATTCATATGTTGGAATCCCAACCCCCCAGTATGATGTTATTATGAAGTAGGGCTTTTGGGAGGTGATTCGGTCATCAGAGAGCCCTCATCAGTGGGACTAATGCCCTTATAAAAGAGACCCCAGAGAACACTCTTGCCCCTTCTGCCTTGTGTAGACACAGAGAGAATGTGGCCATCTATGAACCAGGAATTAGGCCCTAAGCAGACACAGACTCTGCCAGCACCCCTGATCTTGAACTCTCCAGTCTCCAGAACTGTGAGAGATAAAAGATTTTTGTTCAAGGCATCAAGACTATGGTATTTTTGTTAGAGCAGCCTGAAGGGACTAAGACAGGCAGCAAACGGTATTATTTGACTCACAAAATCAAAAGATCAAGACCAGGTATCAGAAAGCTGATGTCACTACCATGATGGAAAAGTCATGATCTTTCATCAGTTTCCAAACCTGAGAGAGTTCTAAGATCTGAGCCTAGCAATTGAAAAGGAGGCCAAATCTTGAGAAACCCTGAAATACCACAACAAATACATATAGTGGCTAGTCTCCCAATCCTTTCTTCAAATAGGGCCTTTAGTCATTTATGGAGGCATAATCAATATGGATTTCCCTAGAATTTGGCAGAACCTTCACATTGGCTCCCTGACCTGTTGAGTAAGAGTCATTAAATTTTTTTTAATCTTTTTTTTTTAAGATTTATTTATTTATTCATGAGAGACAGAGAGAGAGAGAGAGAAGCAGAGGGAGAAGCAGGCTCCCAAGGAGCAGGGAGCCCGATGCGGGACTCGATCCCAGGACCCTGGGATCATGACCTGAGCCGAAGGCAGACGCTTAACCATCTGAGCCACCCAGGCGCCCAGTCATTAAATTTTTTTAAAAAGGAGAAAGAAAGGCCAACTGGAAGCTTCTGAAACTACTCCCAACCCCTGGCCAAGAAAATAAATCAAGCCCTACTACATCTTGGGTGGAATGACAGATCACTGCCTCCCTCAGAGATTTAAAGAATGAGTAGTGGTTCCCATTGTACTTTCCATTTCATTCATTGGCATATGGCCCTGCAAAACCCAGATGGATCATGTTGGATGATGGTGGACTACTATGAATTTAACTAAGATGTAGCCCTAATTATAGTTGCCCTTCCGAATTAACACAGCCTCTGACAACTGGTATGTGACTATAGATTTAGCAAATGCATTGTTTTCGAATTCCATTAAGAAGGAGGCTCAAAAACAGTTTGCATTCATCCAGGATGGAGAACAGCACAAACTCAGTCTTGTCCAGTCCTTGTTAATTCCATTGCTGTCAGTGGATTAACCACAGTTCCCCAGTAATACAGAACTCAGAGAGACAGAGAGAGAGATTTTTTTATAAAGGGTTGGCTCATGTGATTTAGGAGGCTGAAAAGTTCTATAATAATATGCCATCGGCAAGCTAGAGACCCAGGAAAGCCAAGGTGTGATTCAGTCTGAGTCCAAAGACTTGAGAACCAGAACTGATAGTACAAATCCCAGTCTGAGAGAGGGAGACCATGAGATGAGATGTCCAAGCTTGAGCTGTGAAGCAGAAAAAAGGGGGTAAAAATTCCTCCTTCCCCCAACTTTTGTTCTGTTCATGCCCTCAGCAACTGTATGATGCCCACCCGCACTGGAGCAGGCAATCTACTTTGCTGAGTCTACCAATTCAAACACTAACTCATCCAGAAACACTCTCGCAGACACACCCAGAAAGAACGCTTACTATGGGCACCTCGTGGCCAGTCAAGTTGACCCATAAAACTAACCATCACACTCAGTATCAAAATAGTCGAAGCAATGCGGTCCAACAGAAATATAATGTAAGTCACGTGTAATTTTAGTAACCACACTGAAAAAAGTCAAAAAGCAACAAGTGAAATTAATAATGTATGTATTGACTTACCAAACATACCTAAAATATTATCAATTATGATATGTAATTGATATAATGATATTAATGAGATATTTTACATTATCTTTTCATACCAAATCTTCAAAACCTAGTGTATTTTTTATGGTTTATAACACATCTTAATTAGCCACATTTCAAGTGCTGAATAGCTACATGGAGCTAGTGGCTACCATATTGGACACTGCAGGTCTAAAGAACCCTTCATTGTCTGGACATTCTGCAGAATATCACTCTAGGACACGATATTGATGACATCATGCTAACTAGACCCTGTGAACAAGAAATGGAGATGGTAAGAAATGCCCTGGTAAGACACATACATGCCAGAAGGTGGAATATAAGCCCTACAAAGATTCAGGGGCCTGCCACATTGGTGAAATTTTTAAAACTGTTAGATATTTATGTAGAAAATAATTTAACATGCCCAAAGAGAGGTCTGGCCTCAGCTCTTGGCTAGTAGGCAGTCATTTCTAGACTGTTGTAATGTCATATCTGATAGAAGTGTTTTGTTATAACTTGAGCCAGCCATATTGTAACAATGTGATTTGGGGTGGGGCCTTTGTGTCACGTGGTGACCTCTGAAGGTGCTGCAGACTGAGATCAGTTGCAAAGGCAATCAACCATGCTTGTGTGATGGAGTCCCAATAGAGACTTTGAACTCTACACTTGGGTAAGCTTCCTGGTTGCAAATACTCCATCATATTGTCATATATCAATGCCAGGAGAATAATACTCTCCTGACTCCATGGGGAGAGAACAATTGGAAGCTCTGTGTTTTGTACTTGCCTGGATTCTGCCCTATGCATTCCTTCCCTTGGCTGACTCTAACCTGTATCTTTTAGCAGCTAGAAACTATACCTGTGAAGGTAACAGCTGTCAGTGAACCACTGACTGAGCCACACAGGTGCCCTGAACCCCCAGCTATTTTTAATAATATTTGTTGGGCACCTGGTTGGCTCAGTAGGTTAAGTATCTGCCTTTGGCTCAGGTCATGATCCCAGGGTCCTGGAATCGAGTCCCACATCAGGCTCCCTGCTCAACATGGAGTCTGCTTCTCCCTCTCCCTCTGCCCCTCCCCTGCCCACTCACGCACACACTCTCTCTCTAGTAAATAAATAAAATCTTTTAAAAATAATATTTTTTGTTTTTTTATTTCCTGAATTTTCATTATAATAGTCTAGGTGTGTATTTCTTTATGTTTGGAGTTCATAGTGATTTTTTTTTAATTTTTTTATTATGTTATGTTAATCACCATACATTACATCATTAGTTTTTAATGCAGTGTTCCATGATTCATTGTTTGCATATAACACCCAGTGCTCCATGCAGGACGTGCCCTCTTTAATACCCATCACCAGGCTAACCCATCCCTCCACCTCCTCCCCTCTAGAGCCCTCAGTGTGTTTTTCAGAGTCCATAGTCTCTCATGGTTCGTCTCTCTCTGATTTCCTCCCCCCTTCATTCTTCCCCTCCTGCTATCTTCTTCTTCTTCTTTTTTTAACATATAATGTATTATTTGTTTCAGAGGTACAGGTCTGTGATTCAACAGTCTTACACAATTCACAGCGCTCACCATAGCACATACCCTCCCCGATGTCTATCACCCAGCCACCCTGTCCCTCCCAACCCCCGCCATAGAGAGAGTGTGCTAGCAGGGGTGGTGGGGGAGAAGCAGAGGGAGAGAGAGAATCTTAAGCAGGCTCTATGCCCAGTGTGAAACCCAACGAGGGCCTTGATCTCACGACCCTGAGATCATAACCTGAGCTGAAATCAAGAGTAGGACAGTTAACCGACTGAGCCACCCAGGAGCCCCTCATAGTGATTCCTGAACTGGTAGGCTGGTTTCTGTCTTCACTTCAGGAAAATTGTCAGCCATTAATGTTTCAAATATCTCCTCTGCTATATTCTCTCTCTTCTCCCCTTCTGGGACTCTCATCAAGCATATGGTAGACCTTCTCACTGTATTCTTCTCTATGTCTCTCACCTTCACTACATGCCTCATTCTGGATATTTTCTTCTGACCTGTCTTCCATTTTACAAATTCTCTCTATTATAACTCTGCCTACAGATCCATCGATTTAGTTCTTACTTTCAATTATTCTGTTTTTTCAGTTCTAGAATTTCTAGTTGCTTCTTTTTCATCTATATTCTGTCAGTTTTTATAATTTCCAGTTCTCTGCCCAAATTTCCAATGTTCTTTTTTATATCCTTGATCATAATAAGCATAAGTATGTTCCAATCTATGACCAATAATTCCATACCTGGAGCTCCCGTGTCACTATTTCTATTGTTTATCATTTTTCTTGGCTCTTGTTCCCAGCGTCTTATCTCCTCATGCACCTGGTATCTGTGATTGTGTGCCAGACATTATGTTTGAACAATCATTCGTGGAAATAATTTGAGACCTTGGGAGGTATTATCTTATTCCATGTGGATTTTCATTTGCTTCCACCAGGCACCCAGGGCACCAGGAATCGGGATTTTCTTGGTGAATTGCTGGGGGTTAAGATTTCCTGAGTCACACAGATGACTTGAAGCTGGGTTGCCATCCCTGGAAAGGGCTGGTTTACTTCTGATGTAGCTTTTTCAGAATCCTGACCCAAAGCAAGCCTGGGGCTCCAAATTTTGTCCTAATGTCTGTGACATTATCAAAAGCATCACTCAGCTAGCTTCTCAGTCTCTTTTCCCTGAACAGGGACGCTCCCAGAAAAGAGGCCCCAAATGTGGAACTTAATTCACTGGATTTTGTTTTTCTGCTCTCTCTTCATCTGATAATTCTTCATTATCTTCTTATTGCCTCAATGTCTTGCAGTTTTTGGGTTTAGTTTTCCTTTTTTAGTTTTCCACAGCAGGTGACTAGTCCAAATGACCTGCTTTACTGTTATTAGAAGTTATTTCATGAGAGGGAGGTATATGCAAGGGGACCTCCAAATGCCAAAGGAAAGACTGAAGGAAAAGGCCAACAACTTCAGCTTGACAAGAAATGTTTTTCTTTATTTTTTATTGTTATGTTTATCACCATACATTACATCATTAGTTTTTGATGTAGTGTTCCATGATTCATTGTTTGTGCATAACACCCAGTGCTCCACGCAGAATGTGCCCTCTTTAATACCCATCACCAGGCTAACCCATCCCCCCACCCCCTCCCCTCTAGAACCCTCAGTTTGTTTTTCAGAGTCCATTGTCTTTCATGGTTCATCTCACCCCCGACTTACTCCCCTTCATTCTTCCCCTCCTGCTATCTTCTTCTTTTTCTTTTTTCTTACCATATGTTGCATGATTTGTTTCAGAAGTACAGATCTGTGATACAACAGTCTTGCACAATTCACAGTGCTCACCACAGCACATACCCTACCCAATGTCTGTCACCCAGCCACCCCCTCCCTCCCACCCCCCACCACTCCAGCAACCCTCAGTTTGTTTCCTGAGATCAAGAATTCCTCATATCAGTGAGGTCATATGATACATGTCTTTCTCTGATTGACTTATTTCACTCAGCATAACACCCTCCAGTTCCATCCACGTCATTGCAAATGGCAAGATCTCATTCCTTTTGATGGCTGCATAATATTCCATTGTGTATATATACCTCATCTTCTTTATCCATTCATCTGTCGATGGACATCTTGGCTCTTTCCACAGTTTGGCTATTGTGGACATTGCTGCTATACACATTGGGGTGCACGTACCCCTTCGGATCCCTACATTTGTATCTTTGTGTAAATACCCAGTAGTGCAATTGCTGGATCGTATGGTAGCTCTATTTTCAACTGTTTGAGGAACCTCCATACTGTTTTCCAGAGTGGTTGCACCAGCTTGCATTCCCACCAACAGTGTAGGAGGGTTCCCCTTTCTCCACATCCCCGCCAACATCTGTCGTTTCCTGACTTGTTAATTTTAGCCATTCTGACGGGTGTGAGGTGGTATCTCATTGAGGTTTTGATTTGGAAACAAGAAATGGTTTATTAAGGGGACTTATGGACAGAAGTGTGTCTTGGGTAGCTGTAAGAAAGTGGGTTTACACAACCCCACCTCCAGTGAGAACTGCTTTTATAGTTCTAGAGGCTGGGAAGTACATGCTTGTAGACCACCTGGGAGGAAATATTTGAGAATAGTTCTCTGTCATAGTCTTACCTCCAGAGCAGATCAAGGATGTTATGCCCTGGGGTGTATGTAAGGAAGTCTCTGTTATGCATATTTAAGAGATTATTGTCATATCTCCTACTTGTTTCAGGTTCCTTTGATGGGAAAAATGTGCACTAAACTCCCATTTACCTGGCATGATTAGAAACTATAGAAGAAATAAATTACATTAAGCCCAAATTGCTTTGATTTAGCTTTGATTAAAACTAAACTCAGAGGCCACGATTTTTCTTAGAGATAAATTTTACAAAGCTATGGATGCAAATGCTTTTGAGAATGTAAAACACTGGTTTAAGAATTAACCTTTGAGAGTTGATGAGAATTGTAAGTTACAGCAATGCACATTCTGAGACTTGTCATAAATCTGAGTTTGTTTTTATCTGGTATGGGGAACTTTTTTTTTCCTACAGTGTCAAAATATTTTTTTGAATAATTTCCTTCAGGTTATGAATGTTTGACATAGACAACTACATTTGTTGAAATGTTTGTTATATCCCTAGAGTTAAAAAAAAAAAGTTAGTTATAGAATTCTTCATTAAATTTGTAAAAAGTGTTTGTCATAGGAAATTAATTTTATTCACTGGCTTTGTGATAATTACCTTGCTGATTTTACCTCACTGATTTGTTGTGATTGATACAACTGGTATAAAAAGACTGTGAGGGGCCCGCCTGGGTGGCAGAATCAGTTAAGCGTCTGACTCCTGGTTTTGCGCAGGTCATGATCTCGTGGATCGTGAGATTGAGCCCCATGTTTGGCTCAGCGCTCAGTGTGGAGTCTGCTTGAGACTCACTCCGTCTCTCCCTTTGCCCCTCCCCCCCCAAAATTAATAAATTAAGCTTAAAAAAAAAAGACTGAGGATTCCCTTAAAATTTGGAATATAATGGGCGCCTGGGTGACTCAGTTGGTTAAAGCGTCTGCCTTCGGCTCAGGTCATGATCTCAGCGTCCTGGAACCGAGTCCTGCATTGGGCTCCCTGCTCAGGGGGAAGTCGGCCTCATCCTCTGCCCCTCCCCCTATCCTGGCTTGTGCGTGTGCATGCTTGATCTCTCTCTCTCAAAAGCAAATAAAATCTTTAAAAAAATTAGGAATATAATTAAAGGGAATTACTTCTGGTGAAAATTTATGTTGTTTTACGTGTAAAGTGGCTTTAACAAATTAATTTAGAAATACAATGCAGAATATCCAGTTTGCCACAACGGGGTATTCAGGCGAATGGAATACTCTTGTTTTATATTCTTGTTTTATTTTAACTTTATTCATCTGTGGATCATCAAATTCCTACAGATTAAATGGTAGTACCGTACACTTAAAGCTTCCCTAAGCGTATAAACACTTTAATGGGTGATGATTCAGAAGGCATCGGCTCTGCTAGCTATCACTCATTGCCTTGTATTTGCCCAATAAATAGACACCCCATGCTGGAAGCTGCATAGGTATTAGCTGGAGGTAGAGAAAAAGACAGGAGCAAGTAGAATAAGCAAATAGCTCGGAGTCAGACTGACAGTGGTCCAAATCTTGTCTCTACCCCTTTCCAGCCTTGTGCTCCCTGGGTAAATAACTGTGAGCCTCAAGGTCATCATCTGTAAATTGGGGGTAATGACATTAAGCCATCTCACGGGGTCTTTTTTGGCGGGGGGAGAATGTAAAGGATACACTGAGATTGTGATTATAAAGCACTTAGTATACTGAGAGCACAGAAGTACTTAAGAAATAATGGCAGGTATTACTACCTCGCTGAGAGTACATATTCTGCTGCCTGGAGGAGTAAAGACAGCTCCAGAATTTCTGCTAGGAGGGGCTCAAGAGCAGTAATCACAAAGGAACGCAGGGTAGGCGCTGCTTTTACATTGATTCTATGCTGATTAGAAGAGAAAACGAGGAAGGGTTTACAACTTACAGGTATTAGAACATTCCCCCCATATTCCTTGGCACTGCTCCCGTTCAGTGATGATATTCAGGGGATTTCTTGCACTCCCTCTTCTGTCCCAGGCAACTAACCAGTCAATAAATACAAAAAGGCACTGCCAAGGGATTGGACTCCGGGACACAAGGGAAGAGAGAAGGGCACTGTGCTTTCTTGCCAAGTGTGTGGACCTCCTGTCCTTACACTTCTGCTAAATCCCACTTACTCCCTTATATCAACTGCACCTCGGCCGCACTCTTCCTTGACTTCAGCCAATCTCCATGTCCCGGGAGCGAAGGGCAAGACCTTTGGTTTTATTGGCCACAGGCAGCAAAGTGGTCCTCCTGAGTGCAACCTGGTTTCCAACAGCCAGCCCCTCTGATCGCTGGAGGACAGACACTGCCCAAATTCCCTTGCAGCCTCTGCTGAGGCCCACAGGAGTTGAACAGACATCCATTCTCAGCACCAACTCAGGCCGAGGATACACTCAGGCATCCAGAGACTCGGCCAGTCTCTCTCGCTTCTGCCTGGCCACACTCTCTTTACCCAGGCAGCAAGAGGTTCGATCTTTAGCTTTGGAGGTGACTCTCTAAGTTTGAAATCCAGGGTTCATCCCTAGTTAGCTTGTGACCTTCGGCAAGATATTTTTCTGTGTCTAGTTTTCCCCACACCGAGACTGACCCAAGGACCGTTAATCTGGAGGGTCCGGCACAGTAACTGCATAGAAAACTTCCAGTAAATCCAGCTGTGACTACCTCACAGGCCCGGGACCAAAACAGACAAATCTATTAAGTTGCTCTAATTATATAGTGAAAAGACCCCGGGTTCTAGTTATCGTCCCAACACTGACACTTAATGATCTTGGACAAGTTGGGATTCTTTTTGATCCTGTTGCCCCCGACCGACCGTCACGTGACGGACTTCACTGATTTAAAAAAAAAAAAAAAAAAAACCTCAGTGAACGTTTATTGAGTGCTAACTTCCAGACTCCTTCCCCAAAGGAGTATCCCCCAAGGCTACAATTATTAGCCAATCAGCGCACTCACCAGGTGGTGAGGGACACTGGTGAGGGTTGGTGGGGGGGGCAGACTTGTTTCCCTCTGCTTTAGGGATGTTTGGAGGGCCAGATTTACTGGGGAAAAGGAAATTGAACAAAGCTTGAAGGATCCATTCACGAGTTTGCCTTGTAATAACTGGCGATGCTTTTATGTTACCGTCCCTTTCAAACTTGAGCACTGGTGCAGGAATTTGGTTCTGAAAATAAGCCCACTTCTCCTTTTTATTGCCGAGGTCACTGTGATTGAGAAGCCAGTGGAGCCGCATAAAGCAGGTTATGCCTCCTCTTCCCTCTTCGAGGCACCGTGACCTCCTAGTACCCGCGCGACCCCGGGCGGCTCCGGTCGCCTGGGAGGAGAGCAGGGCCTGGCGGTGCAGGGGAAAGCTGCTCTGGCCGGCCAGCTAACTGGAACGGAGAAACAGAAGGGGCTAAGCCGGAGCGGGGCAGTGCTGGCCTCGCCTTGTGTACAAGGGCACGCTGTGAGTTCCCACGGCCGGCCGCCCCAGACCTGAGACACCGCGCCATCCAGCTCCAAGGTCGGGGGGGGGGGGGGTTGGGGGGAGGGGCTCCGGCTCCGGGACGGTCACTATCGCGCGGCATCTCTACACCCGCGGCAGCGACGCGGAACCTGGGAAAGGGCACAGGCCGCACGCGCGCAGGGTCACATGGGCGGGCCGGGCGCGTGCCCCCGCACCCACGAGAGGAGGCGGGGATGGGGGGCGGGGCCGGCGGCGCGGCCTCCCGTGAAGCCTCGCGCGGGGAAGGACCGGAACTCCGGGCGGGTGGCTTGTTGATAATATGGCGGCAGGAGCTGCCTGGGCTTCTCGAGGAGGCGGTGGGGCCCACACCCGGAAGAAGGGTTTCTTTTCAGGCTAGTGCGGCGGCCGCTGCGGACCCGGAAGTCCGGGCCGGTTGCTGAATGAGGGGAGCCGGGCCCTCCCCGCGACAGTCCCCCCGCGCCCTCCGCCCCGACCCGGGCCCCGCCATGTCCTTCTTCCGGCGGAAAGGTAGCAGAGGGGGCTCCGGCGGGGAGTCAGGCCGGGCCTCAGGGGCGGCGGTGGGGCAGGGGGGCCTGCACGGGCTTCCTCGCGGGTGGCAGCGAGGCCCTCGGCCTCCGCGCAGACGCCCCCTGCGTGCCTTGCTTTGCTCCGGGACTCTGCAGGGAGGGAGAAGGTGGCCTCCTCGCGCGAGGTCAGAGGGGAATTGTCTCGCTGGTCCAAAAGTATTTGCCGAAGCGCATACGAGTTAATGCCTGTTGGCGCAAAAACAGTTTTCGCGTTTGTGTGCGTGTGTGTCTAACTGCGGATCCAGAAAAGAAATTCCTTTAGTACCGTGTTACGGAAGTTTCTGACTTTTCAGAATATTGAGGGTTTTATGTCTAAAAGCAACATGTGAAAAAGCTGTTTTCTTCAACTAGTGCTATTTTCCAATTTCCCTTTTTGGGGGGTGTGGGGCGGGGGATCCTGCAGTTCCTAAAATAACATTACTTACTGCCAAATGTTCCCTAATGAAGAAGATTATTTCTTTTGATGACTTAGCAAGTCGACTAAACTATTGGAACGCTCACTTTGTAAACTACTTGTATTTCTGATTTTCAATTGTAATAGCTGCCCGGTTTTTAAGTAGAGGCAGCTTAATTTTGATGTGGATAAAATTGTTGTGTTGCATTCAAAATATATATCTAAAATGAACAAGTGGAGGTCTTTTTGGATGATAGTGGTTCTTTCAATTCTTGTTATTTAAGAGAAAAGGTACCAGAGAAAAACAAAACAAAACAAAACACCAAACGGTATCAGGGACTTGGGTTCACATGACTGCTCTGCTACTTTCTGTCACCTGGGACAGAAAAGCGTTAACCCACTTTTTTCTCCTCTCTCAACCGAGAATTAGATGATTCCTAAAGGCCCCATTCAGATATGAATTCAAGAATTCCTTTTAAGTACAAGTAGAGTTTCAGTAACTGATGTCATGGGGTGAGTGAATGAAACTGTGATGAATGAATGAAAGCACTGCTGAATGAAGGAAACCTGTAAAATGGTACAAGGAAGCTTTGTTGTTAAGGTACCTTGGTGTAGTTTATAGCTCTAATTTGTTTGACAGTGTTAAAGTAGGTTTGTGGGTTTTTTGTTTTTTGTTTTTTTTAAGGGGAAAGAAAGTATTCTGTGTATAATGAGGCAGATTGCATGTTGCGTAATAGACCTTTGTATCTGTTCAACAAATACTTATGAATGCTGCTCGGCAGGCACTGTGTTAGGCGCTCATTATTAAGCACTGAACAAGAAAAAGTCCCTGCACCTATGGAGCTTATTGTCTGCTGGGGCAAACAGACAATAAATCTCTCTTTCAGTACCTTTGTGTATTTACAAATTGATAACATGTTATAACACAGATAAGGTGAGAGGAGAAGCATATTTTGGTTTGCTGTTAGAGGAAAGCCTCAGCAGGTGACCTTGAAACTTAGAGCTGAGGAATCAGTAGGAGGTAACGAGGCTAGGAAAGAGCATGTTCAAAGGTTGTGAGTCAAGAAAGAGTTTGGTGCCCTTCAAGAAAGGAAGGCAGGCCACTGTGATTTGGGCTTAGAGAGGTAGACAAGATTCAGAGCTTTGTAGGCCAAAGTTAGGTTTTATTCCAAATGCAGGGACACTATTTAAAAAAAAATTTTTTTTAGGGCGCCTGGGTGGCTCAGTCATTGGGCGTCTGCCTTTGGCTCAGGTCGTGATCCCAGGGTCCTGGGATCGAGTCCCGCATCGGGCTCCCTGCTCAGCGGGAAAGCCTGCTTCTCCCTCTCCCACTCCCCCTGCTTGTGTTCCTGCTCTCGCTGTCTCTCTCTGTCCAATAAATAAATAAAATCTTTAAAAAAAAAATAAAAAATAAAAAAAAATTTTTTTAAAGAGAGAACACAAGAGGAGCAGGGGAGAGGGAGAGGAGAGGGAGAGAATCTTAAGCAGGCTACATCCGCTTTGGGGCTGGATCTCATGACCCTGAGATCATGACCTGAGCTGAAATCAGGAGTCAGACACTTAACCCACTGAGCTACCCAGGCACCCCTTAAAATTTTTTAAAGAGGAATGATTTGATCTTACGTTATAAAAAGATCATTGTAGATGCTTTTTGCAGACTGAATGTGGCAAGAGTAGAAGCTGGAGACACTTCTGTTTAGGGATCCCATCCAGTCTTTAAATACCATTTTTAAATACCACCTATATGCTGATGACTCCCGAGTTTACATCTCCAGCTTGAATTCTCTCCCCTGAATTAGGAATGGTATATCCAACTATTGGTCCACTTTATACCTCTACCTGATAGATACAGTTATATCTATTAATAGAAATAATAGACTAACAGATGGATCTTTTACTTACTATATCTAAAATCTAACTCCAGATTTTTTGTCACCTCAGTAAATTGCATTTCTGGTCTTTTAATTGCTCAGGCTAAAACTTTAGTACCTTCTTGAACCTCTCTTTCTCTCCTACTCTATATCTACATAAGCAAATCTGCTAAGTCTACCCCAGAATGTAACCAAATTCAACCTTTTCTCACCATCCCTGACTATTAACTCCTGGTCTAGGTGGTCATCTCTGTTTAGATTGGACAGTTAAGGAAGTCCTCTGAGAGGATGTCATTCAAATCTCAGCTTAAATGTTAAGAGGAAGCTGGTTTTATGAAAGTAGAGGAAGCAAGGGTGTCTGGGTGGCTCAGTCGGTTGAGTGTCCGACTCTTGATTTTGGCTCAGGTCATGATCTCAGGGTCGTGAGATTGAGCCCTGCATTGAGCTCTGCGCTGAGCTTGGAGCCTGCTTGGTATTCTCTCTCTCTTTCCTTCTGTTCCTCCCCCTCCACCCCAGGGCACGCTTGCTTACTCGCTCGCTCTGTCAAATACATAAATAAAATCTTTTAAAGACAAAAAGGAAATAGAAAAAGCAGAGTTATGTTGCTGTAGGCTTCAATTTGGTTTTCCTTCTTCCATCCTTGACCCCTATGGTATATTTTCAAAATGCATTATGCCACATCTCTGTTCAAATTCCTCCAGTAGCTTCTTATACATGGCCTTCCTTAATCTAGTTCCCATTTCCTCTCTGTGTTCATCTCCTCTCCTTTTCCATCACTGTTCCATTTATATTGGCCTCTTTGTTGTCAAATACATTCCCGCCTCAGGGCCTTTGCACTTATTTTTTCTCTCTACCTGGAAACCTCTTCCCACAGACACCCACTATTTTGCTCTCTCATTTCCTTCAGGTTTTTGATCATTTGGCATCTTGGTGAGGCTTTCTCTGTCTATCTTACTTTTAACATTGCAGTCCGTAGCCCCTGCACTCCTATCTTGCCTACTTTCTCTACAGCATTTATCACCATCTACTTTTCTCTGTATTTTATTAAGGTGGAAGCTGATTTTGTTCACAGCTATATCCCCATGTCTAGGTCAGTGCCTGGGTATAGTTAGGAATTTAGTAAATATTTGTTGAATAAGTAAATAAAAACAAGAAAAAATATCCACTAGTAAAAAGTGCTGAGCAGGGAATTTAAACTGATGTGGGATTAGGTCACAGGATGATAATATTTGTTCAGATAATAAGGGAAGGCTTGTCTGAGAAGATGGTATTTAGTTTGACATCTGAATGAGGGGAGAGAGCCAGCCTCACAAAAGATCAAAGGAACTGCAATTTAGCCAGAGAGAACTAGAAGTACAAATGTCCTGAGGCAGCAATAGCTGGGTGTGTTTAAGGAACCTGAAGAAGGCTGGAACTTACTGGGTATGGGATATGTTTTGGAGATAGAAATAGCATAACTTGAATAAGTGATTGGGGTGAAAAAAAATTGGGAAAGCTTGGGGCGGGAAGAATTAAAAACTGTCTTTTGGCAATTGTGAGTTTGTGATACACATCTATGCGGATACGTCGAGGAGGCAGTGGGATGTATGAGTCTGTAGTTCTGGAAAGAAGTTGGAACGTGAGATCTGGTTCTGGTTTTAAAAATATTTTGCAGGAGGGTGGGGGGATGGGTTAGCCTGGTGATGGGTATTAAAGAGGGCACATTCTGCGTGGAGCACTGGGTGTTATGCACAAACAATGAATCATGGAACACTACATCAAGAACTAATGATGTAATGTATGGTGATTAACATAACAATAAAAAATTTAAAAAAATATTTTGCAGGGGTGCCTGGGTGGCTCAGTCGGTTAAGCCGCTGCCTTCGGCTCAGGTCATGATCTCAGGATTCTGGGATTGAGCCCTGCATCAGGCTCCTTGCTCAGCAGGGAGCCTGCTTCTCCCTTTCCCTCTGTCTGCCACTCCCCCTGCTTGTGCTCTCTCTCTCTCTGTCAAATATATAAATAAAATCTTTAAAAAAAAATATTTTGCATAACTGATGATTAATGACACGGGACTAGATCACATCACCTAGAGAATACATAAAATGTGTGAATTAGTTATGTTGAAAGGCTAAGGCTGTTGTAACAAAGATACACTGAAGTGTAATGGCTCAAACAAGATAGATTTTTTTATTACTCTCTTGAGTGTAACGGTCCAAGTTCATTGGGTGGCTTTGCTTCACAGTCATTCAGGGATCACTTTCCTCCCATCTTGTTACACCTCTTTCCCTTAGGGTATGGTCTGTTTTGTCAAAGCTGGGTCATAGCCCTTTCTGTCTGTCCTCAGTCCTCTGACCCATGGTAAGGAGGAAAGAGAAGCTTTGGCCAGAAATTGGCACATAATCATTTCTATTCATATTCTGTTGGTGAGAAGTTAGTCATATGGGCATAGATAACTGCAAAACCTTCTGGGAAATGTAGAGTAATTAGCCAACTAGTAACTACCTACTAGGCTACAACCTTCTTGCTAGAAAGAGGAAAATGAGTTCTGTGGGCCGGGTAGCATTTCCTGCCATACTATACACAAGAACGGAGCCTAGGTGAAAGCTCTGGAGTTAAGAGCTTTTAGAAGTTAAGTTGAGGGGCACCTGGGTGGCTCAAATGGTTGGGTGTCTGCCTTCCGCTCAGGTCATGATCTCCAGGGCCAGGAGGCAAGCCCCATGTCAGGCTCCTGGCTTGGCAGGGGGTCTGCTTTTCCCTCTTCCTCTGCCTCTCCCTTTGCTTGTGCTCTCTCTGTCTCTCTCTCAGATGAATAAATAAAATCTTTTTAAAAAAATTTTTAAAAAAAGTTAAAGCGAGGAACATGAACCATTGGCAACGGAGAATCAAAAATAAAATGCCAGTTAATGGGAGTGTGATATCATGGAAGCTAAGAGAAGATAATGTTTCAAAAAGAAAGGAGTATTGTGTTGAATGTCACTTGCAAGATCAAGATAGAAAAAACTACTCAGTTTGATAATGTGGCAGTAAATGATGACTTTGAGAAGGGTATCAGTGGAATGGGTTGGAGGGAGAATGTGAAGTGTGGAAAGTAGCAAGAGTAAAAACACCCTTTTCAGGAAACTACAGTGAAAAGGAACTGAAAGATGCTCTTGGGTTAAGGGATTTTTTTTTTTTTTAAGATAAAAGATGCTAGAATATGTTTGGATGCTGATAGGAATGATCTGGTAGAGAGGGAGAAAATGGTACAGAAGAGAGAGGTGTTAAGTCCTGAGGGATGGGATTAAAGCCTGACTATACCAAGATTTAGTTAGGGTATGCTGCTGTTGGGAATGGCAGTTGGTAGGACCACTTGTATAAAGTTTAAAAACCTTCAATCAGTACTATGTGTTGTTTATAGATACAGAAATATATTAAAGAATAAAAATATGAGTGGAGATAATCAATTTATGAAATTATTTCTCTAGGTAGAAGGAGGAATGAGATCAGGGAGAGACTTAAGTTGCACATGCATGTCTTATTTCTTTTGAAAAATTTTCAGAAGCAAATATAGCATAATGTTAAGATTTGATAAGCCTGAGTGTTACTCAAATTATATTCTAGTATTGTCTTTGTTTCAGATGTTTCATAATAAAAAGAGAAACAAGAAAAAGTGTAGTCAGCAGAACAAAATAAGGTGGCTGAAATAAACCTAGATAGATCAGTAGTCACAATAAATGTAAATAGACTAAATTCTAGCAGAAGATTGTATAGCTAAAAAACAAAAAGTCAGGCTGGATAAGATCCAGCCATAAACTACTGGGAACACAACTAAAACATAAGGACATAGAGAAATTGAAAATAACTGGATGGAAGAATATAGCAGACAAATGTTAACCAGAAGAAAGCTGTGTGGCAGATGACATATTTAAAGCACAAAACATTATCAGGGCTAAAAAGGTCACTACATTATGAAAAGATGAACAGGGTAGTAGGAAGATAAAACTCTGAACTGCTTTGCACCAATATCAGTCTCAAAATACACAAAGCAAAATGTACAGAATTACCAGGAGAAATTAACAAATTCATAGTCATAGTTAAAGTTTTAAGAATGATCTTTAGAAATCAAGAGCAGTAATCACAATAAACAGAAATGGGCTGTCTCAGTGAAAAGACTAGATTCCTCCTGTATACTGTTTGGTATAAAAAGGATCATGAGAAGGTTAAAAGCAAAAGGATGGGAAAACATATCAGGGATATTAGACAAAAAGAAAGCTAATATAGTCTTCACAATAGCACACACACAAAACAAAAAAGAAGGGAAATTTAAGTTTTGGGAGGGAAGGGGAACAAAGGAATCATTAGTACCAGATAACATGATTGCATATATAAAAAACTGAAGGAAATCTACACACATACTATTAGAACTCCTAAGAGTTCAACTGGGTTTTTAAAATAAATGCATTTATATGAAAGTATTTAAAACTCAGTTGTACTGCTGTATGCTAGTAAAAACAAAAGACTAAAATCTTTATGGAGTTTACAAAACCTAGTTTGACATGAAAGGACACCCAAATAAATGGAGAGGTATACTATGTTCATAGATAGAAAGACTCAGTACCAGAAAGATGTGAACTCTCCCCCAAATTAATCATTCAGTTAGTGCTACTTTAAAAATTCCCATCGGGGTTTTAGGATCAGGACAAGTTGATCCTATAATTAATAGGGCAGATAGTTTCAAAAGAGAGTAAGGTAGAGGACTTGGCCCTGCCAAAGGCTGATTATATGGTTAGGTAATTAAGACAGTAGAATTAAATGCCCAGAAACAGACCTATGTATATATGGGAACTTGGTATATAAAGAGTTCCTGTTCAGTTGGGAAAGGTTGGACTAATCAGTGAATGATGTTTGCTATCCCTCTGGCAAAAAAAACAATTCGGGTTTTTCTATCTCCTATCATATACATCAGGGGTCAGCTAACTTTCTGTAAAAGACAAGATGGTGTCCTTGTAGCCGTAGATAGTATGTTAACAAATGGAGATGGCTGTGTTAAACTAAAACTTTATTTATAAAAACTTAATTTGGCCCATGGGCTGTAGTTTCCTGATATCTGACAAATAGAAATAAATACAGGTAGATAAGAGCCCAGAATTTTAAAAAACAAAATTTGAAATCATATGGAAGAAAATACAGGGGAAAAAATCTGATCTTGGGCTAGGAAAGGATATCTTAAACAATAAGGTAGGAAAATACAATCCACATAATGTAAATTTGGCCACATTAAAATTTAAAGCTTCCATACAATAAAATACACGTACGGTATTTGCAACACAAAGGATTAGTATACAGACTATGTATGGAATTTCTACAAATAAGTAAAGGACAAAGGAATTGAATAGCCAGCCCATAAAAGAAGATACCTAAATACCCAGTAAATACAAAAGGATAGCCCCTCAAAGGAAATCAAGGAAATGAATGAAAAATACCATCAAATACCGTTTGAAAAATATTCATTAAATAGCCACTTTCATTAAAAATGCCCATCATTGGTTACCTATCAGTTGCATTTATAGTGTTCTATCCTAGAGAAATTTTTTTTTTTAAGATTTGTTTATTCATTTGAGAGAGAGAAAGAGCACAAGCAGGGAGAGGGGCAGAGGGAGAAGGAGAAGCAGACTCCTGGCTGAGCTGGGAGCCCGACGCCAGTCATGACCTGAGCCGAAGGCAGACGCTCAACCATCTGAGTCACCCAGGCGCCCCTCCTAGAGAGATTCTTACATGTAGACTGCATAGGAAGACATGTACTAGAATGTTGATCCCATTATTTTTTTTTTTAAGATTTTATTTATTTGACAGAGACACAGCAAGAGGGAACACAAGCAGGGGAAGTGGGAGACTGAGAAGCAGGCTCGATCCCAGGACCCTGGGATCATGACCTGAGCCGAAGGCAGAAGCTTAACAACTGAGCCACCCAGGTGCCCCTGTTGATCACATCATTGTCTGTGATAGTAAAAACTAGGAAACCGAAATGTTCATTAAAAGGAGAATGAATAAATAAAGGTGTACTTTAGGAATTAAACAGCTAAAATGAATGAACTAGAGCTACATGAATGCATCAATATAGACAAGTCAAATTATGGGATGAATACAAGTTTCAGATATGTGTAGAAGAGTACTATTCATGTCAATTTTAAAAATGTACAGAATAATTGCGTGTTTTACATTCATGTAGTAATAGTCTAAAAACATACATGGTTTGTTTGATAGTAAACACATCCAATTTAGGGCAATATTTATCTCTGGGAAGGGTAGAAGAGCAATGGGATCAGGTAGTGAGTGAGTCATAGGACCCTTTATATAATATTTAGGGGGAAAAGGGAAGTAAGGCAAAACACTAATATGTAGTGAAGTTGGATTGTGTGTTACTTTTCTGTTTGAAATATTGACTAGATCTGATTGATGAGAATGTATTGAGAGTGACAAAGTAGAACTGTGGGGGTATGTTTTAGTGGTAGAATCAATTGGTCTTAGAAGTGGTTTGGGTGTGGGAAGTAAGGGAGAGACATGTTAAGAATGACTCCTGAGATTTTTGGCCTGAGAAACTGGGGTGGGAGTGTCATTCATGAGAGAGAATGAAAAATAAGGTAAACCAGGTTTGGGAAGAGATGGTATGTTCCATTTTTGGACCAGTGTAATTATAGAAGAGGATGGGTAGATGGTTAACTAAATGAATTTAAGGTCAAAAAGAATTTAGACTAGAAATAGAAATTCAGGATTCATAGCTTATCCACGGTATTGAAAACCTGCAGAATGGGTAAGTTCAGCCAGGAAATACATATGTGTACGTAGTGAAAAGCAAAGGTGCTTAAAACCCTTTCTCTGAGAAACTCCCGGCAGGTAGAGGAGAAGTTAGCCAGGCAGTAAAACTGAGAAGGAGCAGCTAGAAAACCAGGGGAGTCGCGTGTCTTGGAAGTCAAGACAAGTTCATGTTTCAAATGGGAGATGTAGTCAGTTGGCAGATGCTGCGGCGAGGGCTGCAACCCAGTTACTTCTACCACATTTCCCTAATTTCTTTTTTCCCAACAGCAGTGATCAGTACCTGAAATGATCTTATTTTTGTCCATGTTTGTCTCCACATTCTTGTATATAGACTTCTTGAAGACAGGACTGTTCTTTTCTGAGCCGGGAGAGTGTCTAGCACATACGAGGCACTCAAATATTTGTTGATGGATTAATTTATCAGATACTCTGAGAGCTAGTAATTTCCTGCTACTAGCCTCTCAGTGTTGAATGTTTAAGAGCACGAGTAGAGAGATGGTCACATTTTGGGATTTCTTATTTTGATAGGCTTTTCATGGTAGAGTTAAAGAAAATTTAATGTTGAAAAAAATACAAGAAAAGTAAGGAAGGTTAAAAATAGTCTTATGTCAGATTCTGTAAGAGTTCACACTTTGCTTAAGCTGCCATGTACCTTCCTTTCTTGGATATTACATTATTAGCATATTTGCAGTAGAATTTCTACTGTTCTGTATAATAGAGAAGAGACTGTATTGCTTTTTGAGAGAAATGGTTAAGCCTTGAATATTATTTAGAATATAAGTTTAGAATGTATTTGATGTTGTGAGAGGAATACACAAGAAGTCAGATGATACACAAAGAACTCTTTTTCTTCAAGATGCATCTAGTAATAGGCATATTTTAATAATACTAGTTAACATCCTAAACTAACGGTGTGCCTGTTGCTCTTCTAAGCCCTTTACAACTTTTTAGTTTTTTCACTCCTAACCCTCTAAGGTAGGTGTTGTTATTACTGTTCTAATTTTATAAATCAAGGAAATTGAGACCCAGAGAAGTAACTTGTCTGTGATCACATGGCTGTGTCATAAGTGGCAAGCTAGAATCTGAACCCAGGTATTCTGACATTGTCTACCCATAAGAACACTCAGTGCTCTTGACTGAATGATGGTCAAAGGTCACTTCCTCAGCGAAACTTCCGCTGACAACTGTCTCGCCCTGTCTCCCTCCAAGGCTGTTATTCCGTTGTACAACTTTGAATATGCATCTGTTAGAATAAAGCTTGTCTAATTTTTACATCATATAGATGGGATCTTTTTAACTGTAGAAGTTGGTCATGATGCTCTTTTATCTTCCAGTGAAAGGCAAAGAACAAGAGAAGACCTCAGATGTCAAGTCAATTAAAGGTGAGTTCAGTGGCATTCCATTATATTAAAAAGTGATGTGCTTTGCATTTACAGGCTGTTTAATCCTGTTATCTTCCCCCTTCTTTTGCCATTAATCATCTCTTCCTTCTTTTATAATTATTTATGATTGTGACGTATTTCCTTGTTCAACCTGTATATTCTTTAACACCTTGCATATAATAGGCTTTTACTAAGCACTTGTTGGCTGTTCTAGTGATACAGTAAACCAGTGCCCTCCTATTAATCATGTTTGTTCCCTTAAAATCAATGAGTTGACTTCATTATTTTTTTAACTTAAAATCAACGAATTAACATATAGTGTATTATTAGTTTCAGAGGTAGAGTTTAGTGATTCATCAGTTGCATATAACATGCAATGCTCATTAGATGAGGTGCCCTCCTTAATGCCCATCACCCAGTTCCATCCCCCCACTCTCCTCCCCTTCAGCAACCCTTAGTTTGTTTCCTATAGTTGAGAGTCTCTTACGCTTTGTAGTTGACTTTATTTTAAAAAACAAAAAGCGAGGGGCACCTGGGTGGGTTGAGCGTCTGACTCTTGGTTTTGTCTCAGGTCGTGATCTCAGGGTCGTGAAATCAAGTTCTGCGCCAGGCTTTGTGTTGGGTTCTCCGCTTGGTGTGGAGTCTGCTTCAGACTCTCTCTTCCTATGCCCCTCCCTACTGTGCGCACTCTCTCTCTCTAAAATAAATAAATACATCTTTTTTATTTTTTAAGTGTATTTTATTAGAGAGAGAGCATGAATGGGGGGGAGGGGCAGAGAGAGGGAGAAGCAGACTCCCTGCCGAGGAAGGAGCCCGATGTGGGGCTCGATCCCAGGACCCTGGATCATGACCTGAGCTGAAGGTGGACACTTACCTGACTGAGCCACCTAGGTACCCCATAAATAAGTCTTTAAAAACGAAACAAAAAGTGAAAAATACTCTGAAATGAGCTGACCATTCTGGAGTAAAGAACTGCCACTTATAAGATTGGTTTTCTGTTGTTTATCCAGAAATGTGGATGATAACAGTTCTTACTTCTCTGTTACTTTGGATGAATGGTCTTAAAATATATTCAGAGTACCTTATCGTAATCTGTATATTGTCCTTTTTTATAGGTTGGAGCATGCTTCTTTAGGTTGTAATCTCTATTATAGTTTTGACTGATTTCATTATGTTAATTACAAAGATTGGAATGGAAAATCATAATGGAAATTAATTATATAGCCATTACATATAAATTTCATAAATAAAATTTATTTACCTGAGATCTGTAGATTGCTGCTTAGATTTTTTTTCTTTCACATGTTTGTTATCTTGTGTGGCTAGCATTGAGTATTAACCATATATGCTCAGTTTGCTGGGGAGAGACTAATTATAACTTACGAGATTTGTAACATTAGGGAAGAACTAGGGTACCTGACAGTCTTATTTTCTGCTTACTTCTGATAATTTAAAGCCAGTTGGATTCCATGTTGGTTCATACTGCCTTCCTTAAGCAAAATTTGATTGGCTTTCATAAAGACTTCAAGCCCTTAGCAAGCAGCATGTGTAAAGACTAGATCTGAATGTAAGAAGGAAAGGATTTGATGTCTCAGGCATTTAGATTTGATGTCTCAGGCATTTAGATTTCTACCCTAAACTCTGCTACTAACAGTATGACCTTGGGAAGTCATGTAACCTTCCTCAGATTCTTCATTTGTGGAGTGAGAGGATTGGCCTGCCTAACTTCTAAATCTGTACCCGGCTAAAAAATTCCATTTTCCTACCCTGTGACAGTACATAATCTGTGCTTAGCATTACTGGCTTACCTTAGAATCATACAGAAAAAGTGTAGGAAACAAGCCCTCGAGAAGTTTGCAGTCTGATTAGAACTTAGACACGGAATAAAAGCAAATATACCAAGATACTAATAACAACCATTTCTTGAACACCTGTTCTATCTTAGGCATTAGCCCAGAACTGCGGCTAAACAAAAAAAGACTTGATCCTGCACTCACTGAATTTACAGATTGGTAAGGGAGAGGAACATTTATCAAGTGATTCCACAGATGGCATGGGCTAGATCTATAATGATGAAAATAAAGAGATCTGGATTGATCAATTTAGAGCTAAAATGGATAGAACTTTGTTATTGATTAAATATGAGGTATAAGGGACAGGGAAGTTTCAGATTAACACCTACTTTCCTGGCTTGCCTAACAGTGCGACTGGTGGAGAACCAAGTTGGGAAATTATATGTTCAGTTTTGGCATGTTGGGTGGGAGGTACTTGGAGACATTTACATATATTATTCTACCCACACAATAATTCTAGGGTCTGCGTTTCCAACCAAAGGTAAAAGAGTGATTTCCTAGAGTCTGGCAGACCAAAGTTGAAATCCTGCCTGTTGATAACGACTCTTTACCAGCTCATTGACTTATAGCAAAGTATTTAACTTTTGTCTGTCTGTATCCACATCTCCAAAATGAGGAAAATACTGGTCTTGCAAAATTGTTGTGGGAGATAATGAAATAACATACCAACAAAAAATGTGTATCAAGCAACCAGTACAATGCCTGGTATGTAGGAGGTACTACCTTGGTAGCTCTTGTTTTCTAGTTGTAGCAGAAGAGGCCCTCAATATGTTGACTTCGTTAAATGAAGTATTGTGAGGAGTTTAGAGGAATTTGAGATCAGCAAATGGTTTCTGAAGTGTAGGGAAGATTTTGTAGAAATGGGACTTAATCTATATAAAAGTTGAATAATAAGGATCTGAATGAAAGAGGCAGTTCTTTCTCTTTTCCCTACCAGCCCAGCTTCTTATTTATTTGAGTATATATTGGGCAAAGGGACAAGTACTTCAGACAAGTAAAGGGATATTTTTACAGAAGATTGATAGCCAATTATAAGGGCCTTAGAGACCAGAACAGAGAGTTGAGACAGAGAAAATAGGGAGCCTGTAGGCTTTTGAACAGGATGTTGATGCTTTACATGTGGTATTTATGAAAGGTTAGTCTGGAAGAGTTCTATAGAATGGAGACCCTAGAAGTTCTTTTGCTGTAATACAGAAAGGCCTGTATTAAAGGTGTGGTGTTGGTAATAAACAGGTAAGTAGATGTTTAAATATCTTTAAGGAAAAATTAACCAATCTTGGCAGGTAAACATGTAGACTGAAAAAGAATGGGTACAAGATTTTGAGCTTTGGAGACTGGCAGATTGAACACAGGCTGGGGAAATTGAGTAGGAGAATTAACGTGATAAGTTTGATATTTGGACAAGTTGGTCTTGATATGGTAAAGTCATAGTGAGAATAGCTAGCAGTAAGGAATTAGAAATACAGGCCCCAAGCGCAGATCAAAGGACAGGTCTCAGATACAGGTCAGGGCTTCTCCACTGGGGTTCCAGTACCATAGAGGTGTACCCTACAAGCTGTTGCCGAGAGGTCCAGGCCAGAGTGCGAGTGAGACTTTCCCCTTGAATCAGCCAGAGTTACTAAATCGTTTTTTTAATCTCCTTTAGATATCTATTTAGATTTAGGTACCTATATTTTCTAGAGTTTTATCTATTTTACAGATGTGTTAGGGTCTCACTTAAGTTTATTTGGGGGAAAAAGAGGAGTGCTTACCGGTTTGAATAATATGTTTGGAAAAGATGGCTCTAGTAATAATTAAAGGTTTGAGAATAAATGTTTCTAGCACAAAGAATAAAAGAACAGAGAACCTCAGGAAGAGGAGTCATGGAAAGAGACCATATCTGACATAGTGGGCCTTTTTTTTTTTTAATTTCTTTTTAAGATTTTATTTATTTATTTGTCAGAGAGCGCACAAGCAGGGGGACTGGCAGGCAGAGGGAGAAGCAGGCTCCCCACTGAGCAGGGAGCCCGATGTGGGACTCGATCCCAGGACTCTGGGATCATAACCTGAGCCGAAGGCAGACACTTAACGGACTGAACCACCCAGGCGCCCCTAGTGGGCATTTAATCACTGTGTCCTAAGGGCTTGAGAGACAGGCTCAGATAGGAAAGGAAACTAAGGAGCAGGTAGTACCATGGAGACCAAAGGAAGATAGATTATCTGGAAGCAACATCTAAAATAAGTTAATAGTTCTAACAGAGAAGTTCAGAAAGAGGAGGCAAAAAAAGCCTTGCACAAATAAATTAATGGCATCTTGTATCATCATACATACCTAATTAGGAAACGATTAGAAAGTCTTATCATTCTTATAGAATGATATTTGTAGCTTGTTGTCTATAGAAAAAAACTAGCTATTACTGTTTATAAACTTGCTGAACTGATTTTGCTTTCTTCAGTTTATCATGAAAATTTAAAACAAAGACTTTCTTCTAAAATTAAAAATTTCGGGACGCCTGGGTGGCTCAGTGGTTGAGCATCTGCCTTCGGCTCAGGTCATGATCCCAGGGTCCTGGAATCAAGTCCCACATCGGGCTCCCTGCTCAGCGGGGAGCCTGCTTCTCCCTCTGTCTGCCACTCCCCATGCTTGTGCTTTCTTTCTCTCTCCCTAATAAATAAATAAAATCTTTAAAATAAATAAATAAATAAAATTAAAAATCTCTTGAAGACAACTCAATAGCATCATTCTCCCACCTCTCATTGAATGACTAGTAAATATAGATAACCTGGCAGACAGGTATGGACATTCACGTTCTTACCCGCTTTATATTTATAAAAGCATCTCAAAGAGTAATAGACTGAATTACATTACTGTGTATTCTTCATAAGAAATATTGCCTGGTATTACTCAGATTCTGTTTGGGAACTGTTTGCTGAGATGAGAGCATTTATGTGTTGACAATGTAATACAAAAATGGTGCTAGTAGCTTCAAGTTTGGTTCTCTGAGAGTATTTATCTTGAGGCTGACCTGTATCATTTCTGTCTTTTTTTTTTTAAGATTTTATTTATTTATTTGTCAGAGAGAGAGAGTGCACAAGCAGGGGGAGGTGCAGAGGGAGAAGCAGGCTCCCTGCCCTGATGCAGGACTCGATCCCAGGATCCTGGGATCACGACCTGAGCTGAAGACAGACACTTAACCGGCTGAGCCACCCAGCCACCCCCATAAGCGTAAAATATAAATTTTATATTTAGCAATATAGCCACATTGCTATAGCATTGTACTAGGCCGACACTTCTTAAAAACCTTTAATAAGAGTCATTAATATTTGTGTGGAATAAATAGAGGTGGAATGTTGATCCAGCTGTAGCAACAAGGTCACAGGACTACTTTGACAATATTGTGATACTGAGTTGCTTATATCCTATTAACATGTTAATGGGTAACCTCTTCATTCTGATGTCAATAGGGTATTTCTTCAGACTACTAAAGAAAATGTATTTTGTGAATTTTTTAAGTGTGCTTTATCTTTAAGCAGCTTGAACTTTGATCATAAAAGTTTTTCATTAGAGAAATTTTGTTACCCAATTAAAAAGTAAAATAAGGGAACTCCTGAGTGGCTCAGTTGGTTAAGCGTCTGGCTTCGGCTCAGGTCATGATCCCAGGGTCCTGGGACTGAGTCCCTCATTGGGCTCCTTGCTCAGCGGGGAGCCTGCTTCTCTCTCTGCCTGCCGCTCCCCCCCTGCTTGTGAGCTCTCTCTCTCTCTGACAGATAAATAAAATCTTAAAAAAAGAAGTAAAATAAGTATTCTGAAGGTATTTTTCTCATTTTTACCCCATTCCACAAGTTTAGTTTTCTTCCTTGGACAAAAAAGGATTAAGGAATTGAAAAGGGTCCATAGGGGCGCCTGGGTGGCTCAGTTGTTAAGCATCTGCCTTCGGCTCAGGTCATGATCCCAGGGTCCTGGGATTGAGCCCCACGTCGGGCTCCTGCTTGGCAGGAAGCGTGCTTCTCCCTCTCCCACTCCCCCTGCTTGTGTTCCCTCTCTCGCAGTCTGTCTGTCTGTCAAATGAATAAATAAAATCTTAAAAAATAAAATAAAAATTAAAAAAACAGAAAACGTCCATATATTAGAATGTTTTCTGGCTTTGGTACTTTCTGTCATCAGTAGAAGTTCTCAAAGAAACATCTGTTTTAAGTTCCATTTTTGGCACAGTATTTTGAGAGTTATAAATAATAATGGGACATTTCTTTCCAGTTTTCTGCTGCTTGATTGCCTTTCCCCTAAGTATTTTTTGTTGAGTGTGCATACTTAAGAGAGGTGTTTACAAAATTTAATTTTTAAAGTTCTCTTAAAGCCCTTTATGAGACATTTTTAGGCTATCAAATTGTGCTAAATTTTTAACCTTTTTTTTTTTGAAAAATTATAGCTTCAATATCTGAACATTCCCCACAAAAAAGCACTAAAAATCATGCCTTGCTGGAGGCGGCAGGACCAAGTCATGTTGCAATCAATGCCATTTCTGCCAACATGGACTCCTTTTCAAGTAGCAGGACAGCAACACTTAAGAAGCAGCCAAGCCACATGGAGGCTGCTCATTTTGGTGACCTGGGTAAGTGACTCACTTTTTGTTCACGTCCAGCAGGAAGAAGGATTTGATTGTATTATGTGAAACTCTTGCTAGAGGATACTAGAACTGTATAATGGGAATGGGCTTTGAAAAAATGTATTTAAAATAACAGCTATAGGGGGGCCTAGCTGGCTGGCTCAGTCAGTAGAGCATGTGACTCTTGATCTGAGGGTTGTGAGTTCGATCCCCACATGGGGCATGGAGCCTACTTAAAAAAGTAAATAAAATAACAGCTATAAGTATGACACTCTATTGTGTCCCCATAAGCGTAAAATATAAAGCATTCTCAATTTAAAAAAAAATGGGCCATGTCCAGGAGAAGAAATACATTTGGCCACTAATTATATGAAAAAGATGCCTCATTTCACTCATACTCAGGGAAATGCAAATTTTAGTAATGAGATAATGTTCCCCCAACACATCAGCAAATACTAAAGTTTGATCACTTGAATGGTAATGGAGATGAAGAGTAACGGCCATTCCTATTTAGTGGAAGTATAAACTGATGAAGATTTTTTGGAAGGCAGTTTGGAAACATTTATCAAAATATAAAATAGAAGATTTAGCCCTCAGTTGTATTCACATATATGCAAAAAGATGTATATACAAGTATGTAGAAAGCTATTTATTGCAGTATTGTTTGTGAAAGCAAAAAAATGAACAGCATGCAAATATCTATTAATTAATTTTAATTACCCAAAGTTCTGAACTTATAAAAATTGCATGTCGTGGTATCATAAATTGAAAAAAAAAGTGAATAAATTGATGTCTAATAAAATTAGTTCCTCTTTTGACATATTTGCTTAACATTTGTGTATATTCAGAGGTGTCAAAGTGTTTATGGGTCACGCTCAGCAGTACATTGCAAACAGCATTTGTTGATCCCAAAGTAAAATCGTAAGTTTTACTGGATTACTCCTTTGTTGCTGGTGGGAATGTGAAACGGTACAGCCACTCTGGAAAACAGTTTGGCAGTTTCTTATAGAACTAAACATGCAGTTGTCATATGACCCTGCAATTGCACTCTTCGGCCTTTATCCCAGAGAAATGGAAACTTATATTCACGCAAAAACCTATACTCCAATCTCCATAGCAGCTTAAAAGTAAAAAAGTGACTGTCTTTCAGCAGGCAAGTAAATGGTTAAACAAACTGGTACATGCATGCCAGAGAATACTAGTCAGCAATAAAAAAGAGCAGACTATTGATATACCTAACAACTTGCATGAATCCCAAGGGAATTATGCTGTGCGTTAAAAGCCAATCCCAAAAGGTTATATGCAGTATGATTCCATTTGTATAATATTCTTGAAATGACAAAATTAGAGAAATGAAGACCGGTTTGCCAGAGGTTAGGAACGGAGGAGTTAGTTATGTAAGGCCACGTGAGGGATCCACGTGGCATTGGAACTGTTCAGTATCTTGGCGGTTACATATGATAAAATTGCATAGATTCCATTGCATAAAATGAAGTCTACAGGTGAGTACAGGTAAATGGGGAAATCTGAGTAAGATTGGTGGGTCATACCTTGTAAGATTGTGAATGTCGGTACCTTGATGTGATACTGTACTATAGTATTGTAAGATACACCATGGGGAAGCTGGGTAAAGGGTACATGGGATCTCTCTATATTGTCTTACAAGTGTATCTGAATTTACCGTTATCTCAAAATTAAAAATTTAATTTAAAAAATTGTGAATCTTGCAAAGGATCAGGATTTCCTGAAGTTCAAGGAAGTGATGTTGACAAAGATGCACTGGTTAACATTGAAAATGAGACCGCCAGGGGGTGCCTGGGTGGCACAGTCGGTTAAGCGCCCCACTCTTGATTTTGGCTCAGGTCATGATCTCAGGGTCATGAGATGGAGCCCCGTGTTGGGCAGTGCTTGCTCAAGTGTGCCCTCTCTCTCAAAAAAAGAAAAAGAAAATGAGACAGCCAGCAAGGATGACACATGAAATGCTTCAAAAGAAAATGATTTGAATATCAAAGGTTTAAGAAAAGCCCTTTTGAAAAATTGATGAAACCCTGTTAATTTTATGAAGATGAACTTCAATATGTCAATGCCGTAAATATAAACAAAAAAAATAACTGTGGTTATAATCGTAACCTAAATTTAGTTACATATAAAATGAACTTATTTTTATTAAATTTTGGTAAGTTTCGTTTTATTTTTCAAGATAAAATCCCAGAGCTACTCTTTATTCTGTTGTAACAAATGCTGAGAGCTGGTAACATCTTTCTGGCTGTATCCACACATGGACCATTTTGCTCAGGAAAAGTTCCTGGAGGTGGAGTTACTGGATTGCAGATCATGCAGATTATTAGAGCTTTGCTGTTATGAAAGCTCCTCCAAAGAGGTTTTGCCATTTTCATCATCAGTGGGTGCCAGTGTTTCCTGTTCTGTTGTGCCTTTGTTTTTGTTATTTTTTGAAAAAACATCTTCCAGTTTGACTAAAATGTTATCTTGTATTAATTTGCTTTTCTGCATTTTTAATTAGATTGAATCTATTTTCATATTTTTATTGGCCTTCTTTCTTTGGGACTCGTATCGTAAGATTTTTTTTCTCAAGAATTTACATGGTCTGAACTGCCATTAAAAGTTAGGTAAAAATAATTGAGCTAGAGCTTTTTAATAGATTGATTAAGTTTTGGAGACTTGTTTCTTTGCCTGTTTAGAAGCCACAATGATAGTATTTCTAGCTCTTTATTCATTTAAATTGCTAGGGAAGTAAACTTTATTCAAGAATTCTGGTACCACTGATGCTAAAGCTGGCTGACAAATCCGTTAATCTTAAATTGTTACTGAACTGCTAATCTTTGCTTCTTTCAGGCAGATCTTGTCTGGACTACCAGACTCAAGAGACCAAATCAAGTCTTTCAAAGACCCTTGAACAAGTCTTGCGCGACACTGTTGTCCTCCCTTATTTCATTCAATTCATGGAACTTCGGAGAATGGAGCATTTGGTTAAATTTTGGTTAGAAGCTGAAAGTTTTCACTCTACAACTTGGTCCCGAATAAGAGCACACAGTCTGAACACCGTGAAGCAGAGCTCATTGGCTGAGCCTGTCTCTCCATCTATAAAGCATGAAACTGCAACATCTTTTGTAACTGAGTCTCTTGACAAGAGATTGGAGGATTCTAGCCCAGCCCAATTGCTTATGACCCAATCCGAAGGAATTGACCTGAACAATAGAACTAGCAACGTTCAGAATCACTTGCTGCTTTCCCGGGAATGTGACCATGCCCATTCTCTCCATCTTGAAATGGCCAGAACAGGAACACATCAAGTTTCCATGGAAACCCAAGACTCCTCCTCCAGACTTCTAGTAGCCAGTAGAAATAGTCCCTCTTCACCACTAAAGGAATTATCAGGAAAATTAATGAAAAGTAAGTATGTGGTTTTCTTGTCTCTTTATCCTGTTTGTTTAATCAGTTTACAAAGTGGAACTTGCGGTGGGGAATAAAACGATTGGAATGGTTTTCCTTTCTGTCACACCCACTGCAAATCTGGAAGGATTTGGAGAGTGTCCTGGAGGAGCATTGGTGTATGAAAAAGGAACAGCAGGGATACGTACCTGCAGTGATTGGATCCTCTCAGAGGGGTATTAACAGAAGTAACAAATGAACGAGGGTCAGCTGTCATCCTGCCTTTGCCTTCCAGAGATTTTGAAATACAGTCATTATCCAGAGATCCTGCTTCATCCTCATCTCATCCTTTTTTTTTTCTTTTTTTATTGTTATGTTGATCACCATACATTACATCATTAGTTTTTGATGTAGCGTTCCATGATTCATTCTGCATAACACCCGGTGCTCCACGCAGAACGTGCCCTCTTTAATACCCATCACCAGGCTAACCCATCCCCCCACCCCCTCCCCTCTAGAACCCTCAGTTTGGTTTTCAGAGTCCATCGTCTCTCATGGTTCGTCTCCCCCTCCGACTTACTCCCCTTCATTCTTCCCCTCCTGCTATCTTCTTCTTCTTCTTTTTTCTTAACATATCTTGCATTATTTGTTTCAGAAGTACAGATCTGTGATTCAGCCGTCTTGCACAATTCACAGTGCTCACCACAGCACATACCCTACCCAATGTCTGTCACCCAGCCACCCCCTCCCTCCCACCCCCCACCACCCCAGCAACACTCAGTTTGTTTCCTGAGGTTAAAAATTCCTCATATCAGCAAGGTCATATGATACATGTCTTTCTCTGATTGACTTATTTCACTCAGCATAACACCCTCCAGTTCCATCCACATCATTGCAAATGGCAAGATCTCATTCCTTTTGATGGCTGCATAATATTCCATTGTGTATATATACCACATCTTCTTTACGCATTCATCTGTCGATGGACATCTTGGCTCTTTCCACAGTTTGGCTGTTGTGGACATTGCTGCTATAAACACCGGGGTGCACGTACCCCTTCGGATCCCTACATTTGTATCTTTGGGGTAAATACCCAGTAGTGCAATTGCTGGATCATAGGGTAGCTCTATTTTCAACTGTTTGAGGAACTTCCATACTGTTTTCCAGAGTGGCTGCACCAGCTTGCATTCCCACCAACAGTGTAGGAGGGTTCCCCTTTCTCCGTGTCCCCGCCAATATCTGTCGTTTCCTGACTTGTTAATTTTAGCCATTCTGACGGGTGTGAGGTGGTATCTCATTGAGGTTTTGATTTAGATTTCCCTGATGCCGAGCGATGTTGAGCACTTTTTCATGTGTCTGTTGGCCCTTTGGATGTCTTCTTTGGAAAAATGTCTGTTCATGTCTTCTGCCCATTTCTTGATTGGATCATTTGTTCTTTGGGTGTTGAGTATAAGAAGTTCTTTATAGATTTTGGATACTTGGGGCACCTGGGTGGCTCAGTCGTTGAACGTCTGCCTTCAGCTCAGGTCATGATCCCAGGGTCCTGGGATCGAGCCCCACATAGGGCTCCCTGCTCAGCGGGAAGCCTGCTTCTCCCTCTCCCACTCCCCCTGCTTGTGTTCCCTCTCTCGCTGTGTCTCTCTGTCAAATAAAATCTTTTAAAAAAATTTTTTTTTGGATACTAGCCCTTTATCTGATATGTCATTTGCAAATATCTTCTCCCATTCTGTTGGTTATCTTTTGGTTTTGTTGACTGTTTCTTTTGCTGTGCAAAAGCTTTTTATCTTGATGAAGTCCCAATAGTTCATTTTTGCCCTTGCTTCCCTTGCCTTGGGCGATGTTTCTAGGAAGAAGTTGCTGTGGCTGAGGTCAAAGAGGTTGCTGCCTGTGTTCTCCTTTAGGATTTTGATGGACTCCTGTCTCACATTTAGGTCTTTCAACCATTTGGAGTCTATTTTTGTGTGTGGTGTAAGGAAATGGTCCAGTTTCATTCTTCTGCAGGTGGCTGTCCAATTTTCCCAACACCATTTGTTGAAGAGACTGTCTTTTTTCCATTGGACATTCTTTCCTGCTTCGTCAAAGATGAGTAGACCATAGAGTTGAGGGTCCATTTCTGGGCTCTCTATTCTGTTCCATTGATCTATGTGTCTGTTTTTGTGCCAGTACCATACTGTCTTGGTGATGACAGCTTTGTAATAGAGCTGGAAGTCCGGAATTGTGATGCCGCCAGCTTTACTTTTCTTTTTCAACATTCCTCTGGCTATTCGGGGTCTCTTCTGGTTCCATACAAATTTTAGGATTATTTGTTCCATTTCTTTGAAAAAAGTGGATGGTAGTTTGATGGGGATTGCATTGAATGTGTAGATTGCTCTAGGTAGCATTGACATCTTCACAATGTTCTTCCAATCCATGAGCATGGAACGTTTTTCCATTTCTTTGTGTCTTCCTCAGTTTCTTTCATGAGTATTTTATAGTTTTCTGAGTACAGATCCTTTGCGTCTTTGGTTAGATTTATTCCTAGGTATCTTATGGTTTTGGGTGCAATTGTAAATGGGATCGACTCCTTAATTTCTCTTTCTTCTGTCTTGTTGTTGGTGTATAGGAATGCCACTGGTTTCTGTGCATTAATTTTATATCCTGCCACTTTACTGAATTCCTGTATGAGTTCTAGCAGTTTTGGTGTGGAGTCTTTTGGGTTTTCCACATAAAGTATCATATCATCTGCAAAGATTGAGAGTTTGACTTCTTTGCTGATTTGGATGCCTTTGATTTCTTTTTGTTGTCTGATTGCTGTGGCTAGGACTTCTAATACTATGTTGAATAGCAGTGGTGAGAGTGGACATCCCTGCCATGTTCCTGACCTTAGGGGGAAAGCTCTCAGTTTTTCCCCATTGAGAATGATATTCGCTGTGTGTTTTTCATAGATGGCTTTTATGATATTGAGGTATGTCCCTAAACTCTGAAGAGTTTTGATCAAGAAAGGATGCTGTACTTTGTCAAATGCTTTTTCTGCATCTATTGAGAGGATCATATGATTCTTGTTCCTTCTTTTATTAATGTATTGTATCACGTTGAATGATTTGCGGATGTTGAACCAACCGTGCATCCCAGGGATAAATCCCACTTGGTCGTGGCGAATAATCCTTTTAATGTACTGTTGTATCCTATTGGCTAGTATTTTGGTGAGAATTTTTGCATCCAGGTTCATCAAGGATATTGGTCTGTAATCCTTTTTGATGGGGTCTTTGTCTGGTTTGGGGATCAAGGTAATGGTGGCCTCATAAAACAAGTTTGGAAGTTTTCCTTCCATTTCTATTTTTTGGAACAGTTTCAGAAGAATAGGTATTAATTTTTCTTTAAATGTTTGGTAGAATTCTACTGGGAAGCCATCTGGCCCTGGGCTTTTGTTTGTTGGGAGATTTTTGATGACTGCTTCCATTTCCTTAGTGGTTATAGGTCTGTTCAGGTTTTCTGTTTCTTCCTGGTTCAGTTTTGGTAGTTGATACATCTCTAGGAATGCATTTATTTCTCCCAGGTTATCTAATTTGCTGGCACACAGTTGCTCATAGTATGTTCTTGTAATTGTATTTCTTTGTTGTTGGTTGTGATCTCTCCTCTTTCATTCAGGATTTTGTTGATTTGAGTCATTTCTCTTTTCTTTTTGATAAGTCTGGCCAGGGGTTTATCAATCTTGTTAATTCTTTCAAAGAACCAGCTCCTACTTTCATTGATCTGTTCTACTGTTCTTTTGGTTTCTGTTTCATTGATTTCTGCTCTGATCTTGATTATTTCTCTTCTTCTGCTAGGTTTAGGCTTTATTTGCTGTTCTTTCTCCAGCTCCTTTAGGTGTAGGGTTAGGTTGTGTATTTGAGACCTTTCTTGTTTCTTGAGAAAGAGAAATTAAGGAGTTGATCCCATTTACAATTGCACCCAAAACCATAAGATACCTAGGAATAAATCTAACCAAAGAGGCAAAGGATCTGTACTCAGAAAACTATATACTTTCCTCTTAGGACTGCCTTTGCTGTATCCCAAAGATTTTCAATAGTTGTGTTTTCATTTTCATTTGTTTCCATGAATTTTTTTAATTCTTCTTTAATTTCCTGGTTGACCCATTCATTCTTTAGTAGGATGCTCTTTAGCCTCCATGTATTTGAGTTCTTTCTGGCTTTCCTCTTATGATTGAGTTCTAGTTTCAAAGCATTGTGGTCTGAAAATATGCAGGGAATGATCCCAATCTTTTGGTACCGGTTGAGACCTGATTTGTGACCTAGGATGTGATCTATTCTGGAGAATGTTCCATGGGCACTAGAGAAGAATGTGTATTCTCTTGCTTTGGGGTGCAATGTTCTGAATATATCTGTGAAGTCCATTTGGTCTAGTGTGTCATTTAAAGTCTTTATTTCCTTGTTGATCTTTTGCTTAGATAATCTGTCCAGTTCAGTGAGGGGGGTGTTAAAGTCCCCCACTGTTATTGTATTGTCGATGTGTTTCTGGCTGCTCCCATGTTAGGGGCATAGATATTTGCAATTGTTAGATCTTTTTGTTGGATAGACCCTTTAAGTAGGATATAGTGTCCTTCCTCATCTCTTATTACAGTCTTTGATTTAAATCTAATTTGTCTGATATAAGGATTGCCACCCCAGCTTTCTTTTGGTGTCCATTAGCATGGTAAATGGTTTTCCATCCCCTCACTTTCAATCTGGGGGTGTCTTTGGGTCTAAAATGAGTCTCTTGCAGACAGTATATCGATGGGTCTTGTTTTTTAATCCAATCTGATACCCTGTGTCTTTTGATTGGGGCATTTAGCCCATTTACATTCAGGGTAACTATTGAAAGATACGAATTTAGTGCCATTGTATTGCCTATAAGGTGACTGTTACTGTATATTGTCTTCGTTCCTTTCTGGTCTATGTTGCTTTTAGGCGCTCTCTTTGCTTAGAGGACCCCTTTCAATATTTCTTGTAGGGCTGGTTTTGTGTTTGCAAATTCCTTTAGTTTTTGTTTGTCCTGGAAGCTTTTTCTCTCTCCTTCTATTTTCAATGACAGCCTAGCTGGATATAGTATTCTTGGCTGCATATTTTTCTCATTTAGTGCTCTGAAGATCTCATGCCAGTCCTTTCTGGCCTGCCAGGTCTCTGTGGATAGGTCTGTTGCCAGTCTAATGTTTCTACCATTGTAGGTTACATATCTCTTCTCCCCAACTGCTTTCAGGATTTTCTCTTTGTCTCTGAGACTTGTAAGTTTTACTATTAGATGTCGGGGTGTTGACCTATTTTTATTGATTTTGAGAGGCGTTCTCTGTGCCTCCTGGATTTTGATGCCTGTTTCCTTCCCCAAATTAGGGAAGTTCTCTACTATAATTTGCTCCAGTATACTTTCTGCCCCTCTTTCTTCTTCTTCTGGGATCCCAATTATCCTAATGTTGTTTCATCTTATGGTATCGCTTATCTCTCGAATTCAGCCCTCATGATCCAGTGGTTGTTTATCTCTCTTTTTCTCAGCTTCTTTATTTTCCATCATTTGGTCTTCTGTATCGCCAATTCTCTCTTCTGCCTCATTTATCCTAGCAGTTAGTGCCCCCATTTTTTATTGCACCTCATTAATAGCCTTTTTGATTTCAACTTGGTTAGATTTTAGTTCTTTTATTTCTCCAGAAAGGGTTTCTCTAGTAACTTCCATGCTTTTTTCAAGCCTAGCTAGTATCTTTAAAATCGTCATTCTGGACTCTAGTTCCGACATCGTACTAATGTCCGTATTGAGTAGGTCCCTGGCAGTCGGTACTGCCTCTTGTTCTTTTTGTTGAGGTGATTTTTTTCCATCTTGTCATTTTGTCTGGAGGAGAACAGATGAATGAGAGAACAAAATGCTAACAGGGTAACTACGTCCCCAGAAAATACACTCTATAAACAAATCAGAAAAGACCTGAAACCAGGGGAAAAGAATGGGAAAGAGAGAAAAAAGAAAAAGAAGAAAGATAAAGATAAACAAAAACAGAACAAAACAAAAACAGAATATGATCAAATACGATCAGGCTGGTGCATAGATCAGTGCCACACACTAGATTTTGGGGTATTTTGGTCTGTTAGAAGAAAGTGCCTCCCAAAATTTTAAAGAAAAACTTGTATATGTACAAAAATAAGGGTTAATATGATGAAGGGATGGAATTTGAGTGTAAAGATGAAAATTATAAAAGATTTTGTAAAAGGAATTGATAAGTTGTTTGAAAAAAGAAAGAAGAGGATTTAAAAAAAAAAGGAAAAAGGAGTGAATGTGATCAGGCAGGAGACTAGAACAAAGCCATACACTAGAGATTTAGCGTATATTTTGATTTGTTAGAAGAAACTATCTCAAAATTTTAAACAGAGAACAACATATATATATGCCAAAAACAAGGGTAACTACTATGAAGGGATAGAATATGACTCTAAAAATGAAAAATAAAAATGTTTTTTAAAAAAGGGATTGATAAGATGGTTGAAAAAGGGAAAAAGAAAAATTTTTTTAAAAAGTTAAAAAAATTAACTTTGAAAGACTAAAGAATCATGGTAAACACATGAATTCTATGTGCAGTATCTGCCATTCTCATTGATCGGTAGACTTGGTGTTGGCTCGTTGTTCTTGCTGATCTTCTGGGGGCGGGGCCTGTTGCCGTGGTTCCCAAATGTCTTTGCGGAGGCGGAATTGCCCCGCCCTTGCCACTCAGGGCTAAGTAATCCCCTCGGGTTTGCTCTCGGGAGCTCTTGTTCCCTGCAAGCTCTTGGTACAGCTTTGGAGGACAAGAGTGAAAATGGCGGCCTCCCAATCTCTGCCCCGGAGGAGCTGAGAACTCGGGGCCCCGCTCCTCAGTGCACCCCCCAGAGAACAGCAGTCAGTCACTCCCGTGTCCCCGGTCTCCGGCCGCACTCCGTGCTCACCCGGCCTGTGACCGAGCGTTTCTATCTCTGACACCCGACCCCATGTGGAGTCTCCAGACCCAGCAGATCCCTGAGGTGCGCTTCCGCACCGCTCCTCCCCGGGGAGGAAGGGGAATCTCCCCGGATCTGCCGCTTGTTGGGTCTGTGCTGGAGGAGCAGTGGCCCAGCTGGGCTGCGGATCACAGTTTATGGCAACCCCGAGCTGAGAGCCCGCGCCTCGGCTCCGTCTCTGCAGCCGGCTTCCCCGCTCCGATCCCTGGGAGCTCTGCCGCACTCAGGCACCCCCGGTCTTTCTGTGACCCCGAGGGTCCTGAGACCACACTGTCCCGCGAGGGTTCCGCCCCCCGCTTAGCCACTGGAGCGACGTCCCTCAGCGGAGCCGACTTCTGAAAGTTCCGATTTTGTGCTCCGCGTTTCTAGCACTTGGCAGAAGCGGCCGACGGAGGCCCCCTCCCCTGCCGTCTATCCTCCTAAATATCGCCTCGGATTCCCTTCTCCGCACATCCTACCTTCCAGAAAGTGGTCACTTTTCTGTTCAGAGAGTTGCTGCTATTCTTTTCTTCGATCTCCTGTTGAGTTTATAGGTGTTCAGAATGGTTTGATCCCTATCCAGCTGAATTCCTGGGACCAGAGGAAATCCTGGTCTCCTACTCCTCCGCCATCTTGCTCCTCTCCTCATCTCATTCTTAATTTACTACTGTTTTAATGAACTTTGTAGATAGAATTATTTTTTAATTGCCAACAGTTGACATTTATTGGGTTCTGTGCTAAGTGCTGTACTTGGATTTCACCTAATGGTCACACCACCTCTACGAGGTCAGCATTATTGCCCCATTTTACAAATGAGAACATCATGGTTTAGGAAAGTTAAGTAACTTGCCTCAGGTTATAGAGTGAGCAGGGAGCTAGAGTTAAAATCAGCATTTCAACAGTATCACCTCTTTATTTCTTCTCTCTTCATTTGGAAGTTACACTCTTAATTTTTCAGTTGTCACCTTCTGGAATTCTGATTAGACAGCCTCCATGTTTCTCCTCTCTTTCATCTTATCTGTTCTTTGTTTCTTGGTTTTTCTTTGTTTGCTTTTTCTTTTCTTTTTTTTTCTCCTGGTAAGACTTTATTTTTTCAGAGCAGTTTTTTTTTTTTTTTTTTTTTTTTTAAGATTTTACTTATTTGAGGGACACCTGGGTGGCTCAGTCGGTTAAGCGGCTGCCTTCAGCCCGGGTCATGATCCCAGGGTCCTGGGATCGAGTCCCACATCGCGCTCCTTGCTCAGCAGGGAGCCTGCTTTTCCCTCTCTCTCCTTCTGCTTGTGCTCTGTCAAATAAATAAAATCTTTTAAAAAAAAAGATTTTACTTATTTGAGACAGAAACAGAGACAGCGACAGATAGAGTGCATGAGCAAGGAGGAGAGAGAGAAGCAGGCTCCCCACTGAGCAGGGAGCCCTCCACCCACCCGGGGCTCAATCCCAGGACCCTAAGATCATGATCTGAGCCCAAGGCAGATGCTTAACCGACTGAGCCACCCAGGCGCCCCTTTTCAGAGCAGTTTAAGGTTCACAGCAAAATTGAGGGGAGGGTACCTCGATTTCCCATATACCCTTGGCCCCCGCACATGTATAAAGCCTGCCACCTCCATCATCCACGTCCCCCACCAGACCAGGACATTTGTTGCAATTGTTGAACCTACCTGGATACTTTATAGTCACCCACAGTCCATAGTTTACATACATTAGGGTTCACTTTTGGTGTTGTGCATTCTATGTCTTTGGACAAATGTACAATGACATGTGTCCATCATTATGGTATTAGAGTATTTTCACTGCCCTAAAAACTGTCCATACTCTGCCTTTTCATCTCCTCCTACCTGGTAGTCCCTGACAGCCATTAATCTTTTTACTGTCTCCATATTTTTGCCTTTTCCAGAATGTCGTATAGTTGAAACCATATAGTGTGTAGTTTTTTTTACATTGATGGTAGTTTCTTCAGATCTGTGTTTTAGTTCATTTATTGTCTCTTAAGATGGGTCTAATCTGCTGTTGAATCAATTATCTAAAATGTTATTTTTATTTAAAAGTTACTGAACTTTGTATTTCTAGATTTTTTAAAATTCAGATTTGCCTGGTCAGTTTTTAGTTTCTTGTTCCTTTATCCCTTCATCCCACTTTGAGCCCGTTTTTTATTTCTTTAAGTTTATTAAACATATTCATCATCTGATAATTCTAATATCTATAGGTTTTATGTACGTGATTCAGCATTTGTTTCTTCAGATTCACACTCTTAGTAGCTTGTGATTTTAGTGGTTTTTGGCTGTCTGAACATAGGTTTTTGGATTTTTTTCGGTGGGAATTCTTTGAGAACGCTATTTAAATTGGGTTATTCCAGAAAAAAATAAAAATAAATAAATTGGCTTCTTCCAGAGTATATTGGCATGTGCCTTTGCCTTGCGTCTGGGGCCAGCTTCATTATCTTCCTGGTACCACTTAAAATACATTTTTGTTTTGGGTTTTTCAGGCAAACTCTTAGGGCCTTTGGCATGATTTTGGTCTAATCTTCTATCCTGTTTGGGCCCTGGGCAATTGCCCTTGAAAGTGCACACTGCAAGTCTCTTGGCATTGCTGGTTTTCCCAGGTGAACACGCTGCTTGTGTCACGCTTTGCCCATCTTGATTTGCACTGGCTCCTGCAGGTCCATGATTTCTTTATCTGCAATTTAGATACCCAGAAAGCTTTGACTATCACGAGTTATTTTTTAGATGAACAAAACTTGACCTGAACTGGTATGAACTTACTGCAGAAATGTGACTGTGTTTGATTATATGGTGGTGTCCCACAAGCTGCTGGAGTATTAACATGGTATGTATAAACATAGTGCGTTCCCTCTGTAAAAAGAAACAAAAAAACCCAGATTCTGAATTCTGAAATATTACTGTTTCCCTTACTTTACCAAAAACTCTGGGGCACCTGGGTGGCTCAGTTGGTTAAGCGACTGCCTTCAGCTTAGGTCATGATCCTGGAGTCCCAGGATCAAGTCCCGTATTGGGCTGCCTGCTCAGCAGGGAGTCTGCGTCTCCCTCTGACCCTCCCCCCTCTCATGTGCTCTCTCTCTCTCATTCTCTCTCTAATAAATAAATAAAATCTTAAAAAAAAACCAACTCTGATATACTTTTAAAAAGCTTTTTGGGAGAATTCAGTATGGGGAAGAATTTCTTTGAACGTCTAGTCTGGCCTGTTTCTGGAAATGGAGGTCTGTTTCTTTCATTGTAATACAGTTTATTGTTTTGGGGAACTTTTGTTTTGGTGATAGTTTATTTCAATAAAAAGTAGAAATAAAAGGAGTCATTAAAAGAGTACTAGTTTTTTTCAGTTTTAAAAATTTTATGCAGATTTGACCTTTTCTGATGTATACTTGCATGAATTTTAACACTTGCAGAGATTCCTGTAACTGTCTTTTCTGATGTATACTTGCATGAATTTTAACACTTGCAGAGATTCCTGTAACTGTCATCACAGTCAGGATAAAAACAGTTCTGTCACCTTTGTAGTTAAACCCTCCTCTATCCCAGCACTTGGCAACCACTGATCTGTTCTCTGACTCTCTAGTTTTGCCTTATCTGAAGTGCCGTACAAGTGATTTTATATAATATGTAGCCTCTGAGACTGGCTTCTTTCAGTGTAATGGCTTGAAATTTATCCATATCTCTTAGTAGTTCATTGCTTTTAATTGCTAAGTAATAGTCCATTGTATGGATGTACCATCCATTCACCTGCTGAGTGTTTGGGTTGTTTGCACCTGTTGATGATTATGAATAAAGCTGCTATAAACATTTGTGTACGGGTTTTTGTGTGGACAAAATTTTTTATTTCTCTAGGATAAATACCCAATAATAGGTTTGTTGGATTATGTGGTGTGTGTTTAAAATGCTAAGAAACTGCCAGACTGTTTTGTAGAGTGGCTGTACCATTTTGCATTTTCACCAGCGACATAGTCCCATACTTTATTGGATTATGTTTTATTATTGTTGAATTTTGAGAGTTCTTTTTGTGTTCTGGGTTTAAACCTTTATTGGCTATGTGATCTGCAAATGTTTTCTCCTAGTTTATAGCTTGGCTTTTCATTCTCTTAATAGTGTCTTTCACAGAACAAGAGGACTTTTTTGATTAAGTCTAATTTACCAACTTTTTTCTTTTATGGCTTATGCTTTTGGAATCATACCCTAAGAACTCTTTGCCTAATTTAAGTTCATGAAGATTTTCTCCTGTGTGTTCTTCTAAAAGTTTTATGGTTTTATACTTCATATTTAGCTATATGGTCTATTTTGAGTTAATATTGTATAAGATGTAAGGGTTAGGTCAAGTTTTTTTTTTTATATTGGTTTTTATTTTTACAAACGGATACCCAGTTGTTGCAACACCACTAATTGAAAAGACTACTCTTACTCCATTGAGTTGTCTTTGTACCTTAGCCATATTCGTGTAGGTCTATCTGTGGACTGTCGGCTCTGTTCCATTGATACATATGTTTATTCCTTCACCAATACCCACTGTGTTGATTACTGTAGCTTTACAGTAAGTCTTAAAATTGGATAGTACTTCTTTTTCCAAATTGTTTTGTCTCTTGTAGGTTTTTTCTTCTTCATATTTTTTTAGCATAATTTTGTCTATATCCACAAGGAAATCCTGCTGGAATTTTAATTGTAATTGCATTCAATCCATAGGTCAGTTTGGGAAGAACTTATATCTTAACTGTATCAGGTCTTAAAATCCGTGGACCTGGTATGTCTTTATTTACTTAAGTCTTTGATTTCTTTCATCAGCATTGTGTAGTTTCCAGCATACAGATCCTTCATATGTTTTGTTAAACTTATACCCAAGTATTTCTTTTTGGTGCTATTGTGAGTGGTATTTTTTAAATTTTTTGTTTCTAATTTTTTTATTGCCAGTATTTAGAAATATGATTGCCTTTTATATGTTAACCTTCTATTCTGTGACCTTATGAAACTCACTTATTCTAGCAGCTTTTCTGTAGATTGCTTGAAATTTTCTATGTAGACATTGATGTTGTTTGTGAATAGGGACAGTGTTATTTCTTCCTTTCCAATCTTTTTTTTCCCCCTTGCCTTATTGCACTAGCTAGGACTTCTTGTATCATGTTGGTTAGGAGTGGTGAGAATGAATATTCTTGTCTTGTTCTTGATCTCAGAGGGAAAGCATTCAGTCTTTCACTCCCTATGAAGATGGCCATGGGTTTTTTTTGTCAATGCCCTGTATCAGGTTGATGAAGTTTGCTTCTCTTAATGGTTTCCTGAGAGTTGTTTGAATCATGAATGATGTTGAATTTTGTCATGTTTTTTCTGTTGTTTGATATGACCAAATGGTTTTCCTTTTTTTTTTTTTTTGTCTGTTAATATGATGGATCATATTGATTGACTTTTTAAAAGTTTGAATAAGCTTGCATTTCAAGGGTAAGCCCCATTTGGTTGTGGTGTATTATTCTTTTTATATGTTGCTAGATTTGATTTCCTAAATTTTGTTGAGCATTTTTGCATTTATGTTTACGATGGGTTTGGTCTGTAGTTTTTTTGGACTGCTTTTGTCTGGTTTTAGTATCAGTGTAATGTTGGCCCCCAAAAATGAGTTGGAAAGTTTTCCCACCTCTTCTGTTTTCTGGAAGAGATTATGGAGAATTGTTTTTATTTCTTCTTTAAATGTTTGGTAGAATTTTGCATGGGCCTGGATTTGTTTGTTGTTTTGTTTTCAGAAGTTTCAAACTATGAATTCAAGTTCTTTAATAGGCATGGGACTATTCAGGTTATCTATTTCTTCTTAAGCGAATGTTAGTAGTTTGTGCTTTTCAAGGAATTGTTTATTTCATTGAATTGTTGAATTAATGGGCAGGTAATTATCTATCATGCCCTTACTGTCTTTTTAATCTTGAGTTTGTAGTGCTATCCCTTTTTCATTCCTGATGTTGGTAATTGTGTCATCTTTTTTCTTTGTTAGTATGTATAGGGGTTTAATCTGTCTTTTTCAAAGAACCGGCTTTTGATTTAATTGGCTTTTCCCCCCCTGTTTTCAATTTTATGGATTCTCTGCTATTTTACTTCTTTCCTCCTGCTTGTTTTGAATTGATTTTACTCTCTTTCTCATTTCTTAAGGTAGAAACTTAGATTGTTTATTTGAGATCATTCTTTTTTAAGATAAGCATGTAATGCTACAAATTTTCTTCTAATCACTGTTTTAGCTATACCCTGCACATTCTGGTACTTTGAGCAAAAATTAAATGTCTGATTTCCCTTGCATCTTACTCTTTTGCTCATGATCATTTAGAAATGTTGAATTTTCAGGTGTTTAGAGAATTTTTGCCCTGTTATCTTTCCGTTGTTGATTTCTCGTTTAATTATATTATGGTCAGAAAACATACTTTGGGGAAAAAAAACACACTAATTCAGTTCTTTTAAATTTTAACAAATTTGGTTTGTCTTGGTGACTATCTCACATACAATGGAAAGAATGTATATTCTGCTGTTCTGTAGTTTTCTATAAATGTCAATTAGATTGAGTTCAGTTTTTCTGTATCCTTGCTGATACTTTGTATGCTTTTTATATCCATTACTGAGAGGGGAGTGTTGAAGTCTCCAACCATAATTGTGGATTTTTCCAATTATACTTTCAGTTCTATTCATTTTTGCATGTATTTTGAGGTTCTTTTGTTAGGTGTGTACATACTTAGGGTCATTATATCTTCTTGGTGAATCAAATCTTTTATCATTATGTAATGTTCTTCTTTGTCTGTGGTAACGTCACTTGTTCTAAGGTCAGAAATAATCTGCTGTCTGATTTATCTAGCCACTCCAGTTTAATCTGATTGGTGTTTACATGGTATATCTTTTTCTGTCCCTTTAATGAGTTTCTTTTGATAGCATGTAGTTGGGTCATGTTTTTTAATCCATTCTGACAGTCTGGTTTTTTGTTGATAAATTTCTTTTAGTGTAGTTATTTGTATTAAGTGTATAAATTACAACATGATTATTTACATTGTAATATATAAATATAATTATTCCTACTTGTTAAATATTAAGTGTAATTATTAATGTGTTTGGATTTAGGTCTCCCATTTTATTTTTTCCTTTATTCCCTCTGGCTCCCATCCTTTGATTTTCTGTTCTCTTCTTTTGGATTGTTTGATTTTTTTCTTTTTTTAAGAAATTATGAATTTTTTTAAAAGATTTTTTTTTTTTTCTTTTGAGAGGAGAGAGAGAGAACAAAAGCTGTGGGGGAGAAGCAGACTCTCCGCTGAGCAGAGGGAGCCCAACATTGGGCTCAATCCCAGAACCCTGAGATCATGACCCGAGCCGGGGCAGACACCCAACTGACTGAGACACCCAGGCACCCCCTATGAGTTCTTGATTATATCACTTTCTATACGTTTTTAGTGGTTTCTCTAGGGATTACGATATACATATATATACCTACACAGTCTACTTAAAATTAGCATTTTATCACATTAAGTGGAATGTAGAGTGCACCACCTAGGTCCATTTTCCTTCCCACTCACGTGGTGTGGTTTGTCATCTATTTTTGTTGAAAACCCCATCATACAATGTTAGGACTTTGGCTTTCAACTGTTGTACACAATTTAAAGAACTTAAAAGAAGAAAAATTGTCAGTTACATTTAAACCAGATATTTGCTGTAGCTGTTACTGTTCCTTCATTCCTGAAATTGAGTTATTATTTCTGTTATCATATTACCAGTGTCTCAAGAATTGCTTTAGCATTTCTTTTAGAGAAAGTCTGCTGTTGGAGAATTTTCTCAGTTATTTTCCATCTGAGAATCTCCATATTTTGAAGGAATTTTTGCTTGATAGATAACTCTGGGTTGATAGTTCTTTTCTTTTACCACTTTGAAAGTGGGGATTCACTGCCTCTGGCCTCCATGGTTTCTGGTAGAAATCTGCAGTCTTGGGATCATTATTATTCTGTATTTAACATCTTTTTTATAGCTGCTTTTGAGATATTTTCCCTATCTTTAATGTTCAGCAGTTTGGTTATAGTGTTTGGGTATGGATTTCTTTGAGATTTTTCCTATTTGAAGTTCACTGAGTTTCTTGATTTTAAAAGTTTGGTTTTTACTGTCTTGGGGGTGAGTTTGCAGCCATTGTTTTTCACATTCTTGGGGCACTGTACTTTCTTCCCTTTTTTCTGGAACTTTAATGATCCAAATGTTGTATCTTTGTCATTGTGCTTCAGGTTCTTGAGGCTCTGTACTTTTTTCTAATTTTTTTTCTATTGTTCTGCTTGGAAAATTTCTGTTCGTATTATCTGTGGATTCACTGATTCTTTCCTCTCAGTTCATCATGCTTTGCGTCTTTCCAGTGAATTTTTAATTTGGGTTATTATTTTGTTTGTTTGTTTTAAAGTTTCCATTTGTTTCTTTTTTTAAAATCTTTCTCTGTGGAGGCAGTCTTTCCATTTGTTTCAAGAGTATTTGACCTTTTTGGGAAATGGTTATAATACCTTTTTTTTTTAAGAGCGTGCACACGAGCATACAAGTGGGGGAAGGGCAGGGGCAGAGGGAGAGAGTGAGAGAGAGAAAATCTCAGGCAGGCTCCACACTCAGCAGAGAACCTGATGCGGGGTCAGTCCCACTTGCCGAAGATCATGACCTGAGCCGAAATTAAAAGCTGGATGCCTAACTGATTGAGCCACCCTGGCACCCCTATAATAGCTTCTTAAAAAACAACAACTTTATTCTATAATTCCACCATCTGTATCATCTTGCTTGTCTTTTCCCTTGTGAGATAATGGGATTTTCTGGGGTTTTGAATGGTAGTTAATTTTGGATTGTATTATGGACAGTTTGACTTCTGTGATTCTGGGTCATGTTTAAATTCTGTAGAAAAGCAAAATTTTTTGCTTTAGCAAGAAATTCACCTTGTTAAGTTCAGGCTACAAGTTCCAACTAGCATTCTGTAGGCTGTGGTTCCAGAGTCCGTTCATTTTTTGGATTTTACTTGGATATATGCCTCCTTGTATCCAGTCTGGAAAGGTCGTAGTTAGTTCTCAGACCATTTCGTATGCTCTTACAGTCACGTCCATGCATGCCCAGCTCAGGTGTGAGGCCAGGAGCACACACACAACTTGATAAGCTTTTCACGAACCTCCCTTTCTGCAGTCTCCCTAACAGCTTCTGGAGCATAGGGGAGCCCACCTTCCTGGTTGTTTGGCTGAAAAGTTGGGGCTTTACTTTCCATGACTATGTCAGCCTCTGTGGCCAAGCAGCAAGAAGACAGAGGATAAAAGAAATAGGGATTCTCCTCTTCCTACTGGGACTGCAGTTTCTCTGTCAACAAACAGGGGTTTTGGAGCTTTCGGAGCCTGCCTGAGTGCTGCTGCCTTTGCCCCCATTGCTAACCTGGTATTCCGTGGGGACCAACACTAGCGTGAAAGGGATAAAACAGAAAAGCCCCGGAGATTTCCCTCACTCTGTTATCCATAGGAGTTCCCTTCCTGCTCCTTAGACCAGAAATAGGGGGCTTCTCTGGAGCTCTTCCTTTGTGCATCTGATGTGCGGTGTCCGGTTTTGAGTCCAGGCTAGGAGATTCTGGAGGAACAGAAAGTCGGAAACTTGCCCCTGATATGGTGGTACTTCGAGTTCTGGTTTCCTTTCTCTATCTGCCTGCTACGATTTACTTTTCTAGGTCCTCAGATAAATTTGTCCAGTGTTTTTAGTTGCATTCTGTGGGAGAGATAGGGTGGAGTGTGCTTATTTCATGTGCACTCCTTAGGATTTCAAATCAAGTCACAGGATATGGATTTTCTATTTTCCCTTTAAAAGCAAATACATTAGGAAGATAGTGGGTTTAATACCTGCCTCTGTGGTTCCTATTATAATTATTTTCATTGTATTAAAGCCTCTTAAGCTACAGAAGGTGGCCATGTGTCAGCACCTCTTATATTTGTGTTTAGAACTTTTCTGGAGCATAGAAATGCCTACTCTTCTCTTTCTGGTTCCAGGTCTCATTTTTCATAGGGTGGAAACTCTCTTTCTTGTAAAAACTTTTTTGTATTTGCCTATATCACTCTCAGGTGGCCTAAGGTTTTCTTAATAGGTCCTTATAACTCCTTTTACCAAAAAAGGAATTTGTAATGGCCTGTTGGTTTTGTAACTAAAGATTGAGATTAAGAATTCAGAATTGATGTGTAATTTCTTCTGAGTAACTTCTTTAGGATATAGTGGTGTTTTGTACTTCCATTTAAATAGATACTAAGTTGGTTTTAGGATCTTTGTGCTAAGAGGTGGAGGTTAACAAAATACATTCTTCTGAGCTGACGTTAATAAGTGTGTTAATTTCTCATTTGGTTAAAACATGTTCTCCTTAATAGCCACTTTGAGTGACTAATGCAGAGTCTTTTAGGAATAGGCTTGCATGTTACTTGTGCTAAAGCCCACTTCCCTTGATTTTCTTCTCTGCTTTAAGCCATTTTATCACAAGACCTCTTCCCTCTGACTAAAAAGAATTTTTGACTTCAAATTTTTTCGTAAAGATGCTGCTAATTTAAAATAATAGAAAAAAATGTGTTACTGTGTCAAGTAAATTAATTCTTTCAGCCGATATTTGTGCTAAGTTTATTCTTTCAATGGATATTTATTATGCACTTATTATGTAATGCCAGGTACTGTACTGGACACCAAGGAGGCAGAAATAAATGAAATAGTCACAGACTGGGCATTCAGGAAAATTTTTGTCCATTGCATGAAGTTTATAGTCTGAAGAATTTCTTTTCTTTCTTTTTTTAAGATTTATTTATTTTAGAGAGAGAGAGAGCAAGAACATGGGGGGGTGGCAAAGGGAGAGGGAGAGAGAGACTCTCAAGCAGACTTCCCACTGAGCATGGAGCCTGAATCGGGGCTTGATCTCATGATCCTGAGATCGTGACTTGTGCCGAAAATTAAGAGTTGATCACTTACCTGATGGAGCCACCCAGGGGCCCCAAGGATTTCTTTATTTAAATTCTTATCTTTTGGGGGCACCTGGGTGGTTCAGTCGTTAAGCGTCTGCCTTCGGCTCAGATCATGATCCCAGGGTCCTGGGATTGAGCCCCGCATCGGGCTCCTTGCTCTGCAGGAAGCCTGCTTCTCCCTCTCCCACTCCCCCCTGCTTGTGTTCCCTCTCTGGCTGTGTCTCTCTCTCTGTTAAATAAATAAGTAAATAAATTTTTATCTTTTGTACTTTATTGTTCATGTTTAAATCTGTTAATCACAGCTTTGTCTTTAAAATCAGGGATTAAAATAGATCCATTTTAATGAAATACTGTTGTACCTTGGTTACACAAAAGTCTTGGTAAGGTTCTGTTTATATTTGTATCAACTCATGGAGTCGTTGGTGTTTTGTGTTTTGGGGTTTGTTGTGGTTAAGGATTAGTTTCAATTAAAAGAAAAGTACTAGCCATTTAAAAATTTTAAAACTTCCTAGTGAAATACTAAACTGAGTAGATGGAATTTTGAGATCACTCAAATTATTGAAGGAAAGTTCTTTATTTCCAGTAATCTGGCCTCACAGGTTCCTAAAAGGTAATGTTTTTAAAAAAACAAAGGAGATGTTTTAAGCATTTCTATGTTCCTTTGTTCTTTTATTAAAAGAGTATCTTAGTATTTTAGAAATTGGACCAAAGCATTTACCTTAGCTTAGCCCAGTATTTTTTTTTCTTTTTCTTTTTTTTTTTTTAAAGATTTTATTTATTTATTTGACAGTGAGAGAGAGAGAGAGCACAAGTAGGGGGAGCAGGCAGAGGGAGAAAGAGACTCTCTGCTGAGCAGGGAGCCCGATGCGAGGCGGGGCTCAATCCCAGGACCGTGGAATCATGACCTGAGCTGAAGGCAGATGCGTAAGGACTGAACCACCCAGGCACCCCTAGCCCAGTATTTCTTGAGTTAAAACTGCTTCATTTATTAATTTATTAAAATGTTTAACATATATTAATGTCCTTTTATTCTTTTTTTTTTTTTAAGATTAAGTACTGGTGCTGATGTCAGACCTGAGCTTTTGTCCTAACTCTTGGACTTTCCCTTTTTTTCTTTGAATTCTTTTTTTTTTTTTTTTTTTTTTTTTTTTTTTTTTTTTTTTAAAGATTTTATTTATTTATTTGAGAGAGAGAGAATGAGAGATAGAGAGCACGAGAGGGAAGAGGGTCAGAGGGAGAAGCAGACTCCCTGCCGAGCAGGGAGCCCGATGCGGGACTCGATCCTGGGACTCCAGGACCACGACCTGAGCCGAAGGCAGTCGCTTAACCAACTGAGCCACCCAGGCGCCCTCTTTGAATTCTTTTTTCTTTTTTTTGATGTGGTAAGAAAAGATATATGAACTCTACCTTCTTAACAAATTTTTAAGTATACGGTACAACATTGTTAACTATACATACAGTGTTGTATAGCAGATCTCTAGAACTTACTCATCTTGGGTAATGAAACTTTATACCTGTTAATGGTGGCTCTCTGTTTCTTCCTCCTTCCCCTAACAGCTACTATTCTATTTTCTGCTTCTATGAGTTTGACTGTCTTAGATACCTCATATACGTGGAATCCTGCAGTATTTGTCCTTCTGTGACTAGCTTATTTTATTTAGCATGATATCCTCAAGGTTCATTCGTGTTGCCACATATGGCAGGATTTCCTTCTTTTTATGGCTGAACAATATTCCATTGTATGTATATACCACATTTTGTTGATCCATGTACCTATCCATGGACGTTTGGTTGTTTCTATATCTTGGCAATTGTGAATAATGCTGCAATGAAATGGGAGTACAAATATCTCTTGAAGATCCTGATTTCAATTTTTTTTTTTTTAAATAAGTACCCAGAAGTGACATTGCTGGATGGTATAAGAGGTTTTTGTTTTTGGGGGGTTTTTTTGAGGCATCTCCATACTGTTTTCCATAGTAGTCACAGCACTTTACATTCCCACCAACAGTGTATGAGGGCTCCAGTTTCTCCACATCTCACTAACACTTGTTAACTTTTTTTTTTTTGTAATGGTCATCCTAACAGGTATGAGATGATATCTCGTTGTGGTTCTGTTCTTTTGGCCTGTATGTCTGTCTGTATGCTAGTACCATACTGTTTTCATTATTGTAGCTTTATAATGTATTTTGAAATCAGGAGGTGTATGCCTCCAACTCTGTTCTTCTTTCTCAAGGTTGTTTTGGCTATTCATGTCCTTTGTGGTTCCTTACAAATTTTAGGATTGTTTTTTCTATTTCTGTAAAAAAATACACTGACATTTTGATTGGGGTTGTGTTGAGTCTGTAGATCGCTTTGGGAAGTGACATCTTAACAATATTAAGTCTTCCATTTCACGAACACAGGATGTTTTTCCATTTATTTGTGCCCTCTTTAATTTCTTTCAGCAGTGTGTTACAGTTTTAAGTGTACAAATCCTTCACTTCCTTGGTTAAGTCTATTCCTAAGTATTTTATTCTTTGTGATGCTATTGTAAATGGAATTGCTTGCTTAATTTCCCTTTTTGATTAGGATAGTTCATTGTTAGTATATAGAAATGCACCTAATTTTTATATGTTGATTTTGTATCCTGTAACTCTGAATCCAACTATCAGTTTTTTGTGGAGTCATCAGGGTTTTCTACATATAAGATAAAGTCATCTGCAAATAGAAATAATGTAACTTCTTCCTTTCCAATTTGGGTACTCTCCTCCCCCCCCACCATCCTAATAGCTTTGACTAGACTTCTAGTACCGTGTTGAATAGAGGGGTTAAAAGTGGGCATTCTTGTCTTATTCCTTAATATTAGAGGAAAGGCTTTCAGTTTTTCACGATTGAGTAGGATGTTAGCTGTGAGTTCCATATATGGCCTTTATTATGTTGAGGTAATTTCCTTTTGTTCCTAGTGTGTTGAGAGTTTTAAATAATGAAAAAGTGGGGAATTTTGTTAAATGCTTTTTCTGCATCTGTTGACTTGTTGTGGTATATCACTATAATTGATTTTCATTTGTTGGGCTATCCACTTGGTCATAGTGTGTGATGCTTTTAATGTACTGTTGAATTCTGTTTGCTAGTATTTTGTTGAGGATTTTTATATCTATGTTCTTCAGGCATATTGTTCTCTAGTTTTCTTGTAGTGTCTTTGTCTGGCTTTGGTATTAGGGTAATGTGGCCTCATAAAATGAGTTTGTTTGAAAGTGTTCTTTCTTTTTCATTTTTTTGGAAAGAGTTCGAGGATTATTGTTAATTCTTTAAATGTGGTAGAATTCACCAGTGAAGCCATCTGTTCCTGGGCTTTTCTTTGTTGGAAGGTTTTTGATTACTGAATCAGTCTCCTTACAAATTATAGATGTGTTCAATTTCTCTGTTTCTTGGTGATTCAGTCTTAGTAGGTTGTATGTTTCTAGGAATTTGTTTCTTCTAAGTGGTTGGCGTATGTCTAATTTTTGGCATATTGTTCATAAGTGTCTTATGATACTTCTAGCTCTGTGGCATCAATTGTAATATCTCCTTTCATTTTTTATTTTGCTTGAGTTGTCTTTTTATTTTAGTCTAGCTAAAAGTTGGTCAATTTTGTTGATCTTAAAAAACCAACTTTTTCATTGATTTTTTTCCACTGTTTTTCTATTCTGTATTTTATTTGTTCTCTAATTGTTATTCCTTCCTTCTAACTTTGTGCTTAATTGCTTAATTTGTTATTTCTAGCATCTGGTGTAAAGTTAGGTTCTTTGAGATCTACTTTCTTAATGTAAGCATTTATAGCTATAAATGTCCCCCTTGATACTGGTTTTACTGTATCCCATAAAATTTTGGTATTTTGTGTCTTCATTTGTCTCAAGATATTTTTTAAATTTCCTTTTCAATTTCTTTTTCAACTCATTTGTTGTTCAAGAGTATATTGTTTAATTTCCATATATTTCTGAATGTTCTAGTTTTTGTTTTGCTTTTGATTTCTGGGTTAATTCCATTGTGGCTGGGAAAGATACTTGATATGATTTCTGTCTTCTTAAATTTAAGACGTGTTTTGTGACCTAACATGATCGGTCTTAGAGAGTGATCTGAATGTGTTGAGAAGAATGCGTATTCTGTTCTGCTGCTATAGGGTGGAACGTTCTGTATATATCTGTTAGATCCATTTGGTCTGTGGTGTTAACTGTTTCCTTCCAGATTTTCTGTCTGGATGTTCTGTATTCATTGTTGAAAATGAAGTATTGAAGTCATTGTATTGCTGTTTATTTCTTCCTTCACTTCTGTCAGTGGTTGCTTTATATATTTAGATGCTCTGATGTTGGATACATATATATTTATCATTGTTATATATAATTCTTGGTGTATTGACCCTTTTATCATTGTCTCTTGTGACAGTTTTTGATGTAAAGTCTGTTTTGTCTGATACAAGGTTAGTCCCCTTCCCCCTGCTCTCTTTTGGTTACTATTTACCTGGAATATCTTTTTCCATTCCTTCACTTTCAGCCTTTGTGTGTCCTTAAATCTAAATTGAGTCTCTTGTAACAGCATGTAGTGGGACCTTGGTTGTTATTATTTTTTTTAAATACATTCAGCTTCTCTATGTCTTTTAGGGAATTGAATCCATTTACATTTAAAGTACTTATTGATAGGGTAGGATTTACCGTTGCCATCTTGTTCATTGTTTTTCTGAGTGATTTTTCGGTCTTTTTCATTCTTTTCCTCTCTTGCTGTCTTCCTTTGTGTTCCCTTGTTTTTATATAGTGACATGCTTTGATTTCTTTCTCATTCTTTTGCATATCTTCCATAGGTATTTTCATTGTGGTCACCATGTGACTTCCATAAAAGATCTTAGAGCGATCTATGTTAGGCTGATAACAACTTCAGTCACATACAAAAACTATGTTTTTGCTTCTCCCTGGCCCCACCCTCACCCCAGCACTTGAACTCAAATAGATCATTTTAGTTTTTTATACATAAGGGTTTTTTTTTCCCCTGTAAAAATAGGGATAATCTATTCTTTTAAAAAATCTGTTCTGTTAACCCAGGGGTTCTCAAAGTATGGTTTGCACGCCCATAGAGGGTCCCTAGAGATTTTTTTCAACAGGGTCCATTTAGTCAAAACTGTTTCCATAATAATTCTGAGATGGTATTTGTCTTTTTCACCATGTTGACATTTGTAATGATGGGGCAAAGGCAACTGGGAAAACCTGCTGGCGCTGGGCCAAATTGTACTAATGGTCATTTTGTGCTGCTACATACTTCCAGTGAAACTAAGTGCCAGTTTTACTTAAAGCTGTCTTTGGGGAAGTAGATAATTAATTTGGTTAAATCGAAACCCTTGGGTATATGGGTTGGGTTTTTTTAAGATACAAATTTTATTTTATTTTATTTTTAATTTTCTTATTTAAAGTCCAGTTTGTTGGGCACATGGGTGGCTCATTCAGTTAAGTGTCTGCCTTAGGCTCGGGTCATGATCCCAGGGTCCTGGGATCGAGCCCCATGTCGGGCTCTCTGCTCAGCGGGAGCCTATTTCTCCCTCTCCCTGCCACTCCCCCTGCTTGTACTCTCTGTCAAATAAATGAATAAAATATTTAAAAAGTAATAATAAAATCCAGTTAGTTAACATACAATGTAATATTATTTTCAGATGTACAATATAGTGATCAACACTTCCATATAACACCGAGTGCTCATAGCATGAGTATGTGTTTTTTTAAGATGCGTGATGAAATGGGAAGTATGCAGAAGCACTTCTGCATACTCAAGTATACTACTTGTTTTAAGGAAAAGTACATGTGTATTTGACTGCTTTTGTGAACTCAATTAGCTGCTTTTTTTTTTGAAGATTTTATTTATTTATTTGAGAGAGAGAGCACGAACAGGAGGGAGAGGGAGAGAGGATCTGAAGCAGATTCCATGCTGAGCGAAGAGTCTGACACGGGGTTTGATCTCACAACCCTGAGATCATGATCTGAACTGAAACCAAGAGTCAGACACTCAGCTGACTGAACCACCCAGGTGTGGTTAGCTGCTTTTTAAATGAAATACCATTTTACTCCAAAGAATGACTGTGGTTACACAGACATGGGTATTTGCCAGGTGTTTTCTTGGAAATGAATGAAGTGAGCTTGTCATTTCATGGAAAACAGCCGACAGTATTTATTGCCCATGGTAAAATGTAAGCTTTTCAAGTGAAAATTAGAATTTGGGGAAACTTGTATTCACCACCCTGTGCTTTGGCAGCTTTAAAGAGTGTTCTGATAAAGTGATTGGTGATATTAATGTGATTTCTTTTTTTACATTATATGATGCAGTGTATCAACATTTGGAAGGTCTGCATAAGCCAGTGAACCAGCATTTTCCAAAATATTAAAAAATATATGATGTCATAAAATCATGAGTAAAAAGATCTACTTACCATGGGAGATAGACCATTGGATTTTAATGTAACAGACAAGTTCGCTGATCTGGTTTGCCCTTCCACATTCTAACTAACCTTTAAGAAACTACCACTTGTCGGGCACCTGGGTGGCTCAGTTGGTTAAGCGACTGCCTTCGGCTCAGGTCATGATCCTGGAGTCCCGGGATCGAGTCCCGCATCGGGCTCCCTGCTCAGCAGGGAGTCTGCTTCTCCCTCTGACCCTCTTCCTTCTCGTGCTTTCTATCTCTCATTCTCTCTCTCTCTCAAATAAATAAATAAAATCTTTAAAAAAAAAAAAAGAAACTACCACTTGTCAAGTTTTGGTGTAGTATCAAAGAAGAATATCTTCACAGTGATTTCAAAAAGCTGTTAAAATACTCCTTTTCCCATCTCTGCATGTCTGAGGCCAGATTTTCTTAATATAGATAAAAGAAAATCATTTCTCCATTCACAACACTTCTGACATGTGTGGGTTTTCCACACCAAGCAATTCTCCAGTTCTCGGTGGGGTCCTACAGTTTAGTTCATTCTGGCACTAACTACCCAGAGTTAGTGCTGACCTCACAGGTTAAGGGCTCAGTCCCACAAGATTGCCCCCCCGCCCCATTTCAGATGCCAGCTGCAAGTTTCAAGTTACCACCTGTACTTCTGGCCAACCAGCTATATAAATCTGGGGTTTCCACAACCTCTCCTCATGTTCAGTAATCTTTTATAATAGCTCACAGAATCTAGGGAACCCTTTACTGGCTTATTATAAAGTACATTATAAAGCATACAGATGAACCACCAAGTGAAGAGGTGCAGAGGGCAAGGTCAAGAAGGATCCCAAGGGCACCTGGGTGGCTCAGTTGTTAAGCATCTGCCTTCGGCTCAGGTCATGATCCCAGGCTCCTGGGATCGAGCCCCACATCGGGCTCCCCGCTCCGCGGGAAGCCTGCTTCTCCCTCTACCACTCCCCCTGCTTGTGTTCCCTCTCTCGCTGTGTCTCTGTCAAATAAATAAATAAAATCTTTAAAAAAAAAAGCTGAAATAACATTTAAAAAAAAACATGGATTTAAAAAAAAAGAAGGATCCCAAGGAGCCCCTGTCTTTGTGGGGTTGGGGTGTGCCACCCTTCCAGCAAATGGATGCATTCACCAACCCAGAAGTTCTCTGAACCACTTCATTCAGGGGTTTTATGGTTCTATAACGTGGGCGTGATTAGTTAAATTATTGGCCATTGGTGATTAACTTAATGATCCCCAGCCCTTCTACCCTCCCTGGAGGATGGGAAATGGGGCTGAAAGTTCCATTGCTGTAATCACATGGTTGGTTCCTCTGGCATCCAGCCCCATTCTGCAAGTCACCTCAACCATAAACTTCCCTATGGTTGAAAGAGGCTTATTATGAATAACAAAATATGCTTCTCTCACCCCTACCACTCAGGAAATTCCAGGGGTTTTAGAAAAGCTCTCTGCCAGCAGCAAGGATGAAGACTATATGTATGTATGTGTGTAAATATATATATATATACATATATTGATTATATCACTATCAAAATAGACTTCAGCCAACACAAAATAGCACAGCAGATTGAATGCCAAAGCAGATATGAAATCAGAGCAGTTTCGTATCAAGACAGAGTGTTGCAAAAATGGAAAATAATGCCCTCTTCTCAGTAATTTTTTTCAGTTTGGAAAATAGTTTTTTTTCCATAAAAAATGTATTTAACATATATAAGATTTACTGTTAACTTTAACTGAGTCAGTAATTTTTCTTGTTTCTTTATTTCTAATACCTTAATATCTATAGATAAAACTCCCTGGCAGGAAGCTGAGGTCTAAGAGGAGACTGGTCTGAATTTACAGTTTGACAAAAGTTCTTTAGGTTCCTCAGTAATTTAGGGTTGCAAAGAAGTCCTGAAACTAAAAAGTTTGAGATTCATTGTTTTAACCTTCTAAGGTTGTTGAAAGTTAAACAGATGTATTCATAAACGTGAAATAGTTTTGTAAAATATTTTCAGTGTAGGTTTATAAATATTTTTTTAAAAATATTTTATTTATTGGGCGCCTGGGTGGCTCAGTTGGTTAAGCGACTGCCTTCGGCTCAGGTCATGATCCTGGAGTCCCGGGATCGAGTCCCACATCGGGCTCCCTGCTCGGCAGGGAGTCTGCTTCTCCCTCTGACCCTCTTCTCTCTCGTGCTCTCTATCTCTCATTCTCTCTCTCTCTCAAATAAATAAATAAAATCTTTAAAAAAAAAAAAAGATTTTATTTATTTAATTGACAGAGAGGGAGAGACAGCGAGAGAGGGAACACAAGCAGGGGGAGTGGGAGAGGGAGAAGCAGGCTTCCCACCGAGCAGGGAGCCTGATGCGGGGCTCAATCCCAGGACCCTGGGATCATGACCTGAGCCGAAGGCAGTTGCTTAACCAACTGAGCCACACCGAAGCACCCCAATATTTTTTTATTTTTAACCGCCCTTGCTGTTACATTGCTGTGCAAGTCCCTCAAGTTGAGACTTTGGAGAAGAGACGTGGAAAGAGAACATGCAGAAGTAATTGCTATTACGAAGCTCATTAGTTTAGATGGGGAGTGGCAGGGGGGGATTCACATAGAACTCTGTTCCACAAACCAAACAGTGAAAATGTAACATGCTGGAGGCTGTTTTGTCCTAAATACGTTGTTATATATATTTATATCTGTAATACACGTATATGTATTTGTGTGTGTGTGCTTGGTCGTACCACAAACAGCTCTGCTTTTCATGATTCTAGTCCATTACTCGTCCAAGTTGCTCTTTAAATTTTGAAGTTGTTCCCTTCTTCCCTTGCAGGTATAGAACAAGATGCAGTGAATACTTTTACCAAATACATATCTCCAGATGCTGCTAAACCAATACCAATTACAGAAGCAATGAGAAATGACATCATAGGTAAGCAGTGCTTGAAGCTATGGCAAAAAAAAATAATAAGAATGCATGTTTTTGGTTATTAGCTAAGAGATTCTTTATGAACATGGAATTCAACATATCCCTTCCTACTCTGTTTTCAGAGCACTTTATTATATGAACTGTATCTCACTTGAAATTTTCCTGTCTTATATGTTGGACCTGAATTCTTAGACTTTGACTCAGATAACAACAGCGGCAAGGAAACAATAATAGCACACATTCATTGAGTGCTCACTGTGGCTCAGACAGCATTGTAGGCGCTTTCCATGGATAAACTCTAATTTTCTAAAGAACGTTGTAACATAAATATAGTTACTGTTTTTTAAATGAGGCCTCGGAAGCACAAAGAGGGTAAATAATTTGCCCAAAGTAACACAACTCAGACACGCAGAGTCAGGATTTGAAAATAGACGCCTACACATTAACTAGTATGTTACTTGGCAGTGTTTTTCAAACTAAATTCAGACCAGTCTCCTCTTAGACCTCAGCTTCCTGCCAAAAAAAAAAAAAGACTAGAACAGAAAAATTGAAGTGCTCAGTAATAAGGGCAAACATCATTTCAGAACATTGTTTTCATATACGTAGGTCATAGTAAGAAAAAAATTGAAAGTTTTTGCTGTGTTGTATCAGGACCTTAGGTGCACCTGTAATTACAGATGACAGTGGTTTGTTGATTAAATAAATATTTATTATATTCCCATCAAGTCCTAGGACTGAGTTTTGTATTTTTATTACAGGGACTTTGTATTTTTGATTTATGAAATAAATCATGTTATTCTGCATGTTTTTCTGCTCCTCACTGATTCTTCCCAGCATGGGGCTCTTTAAATCTTTACCATAGATACTTTGACTCGCTCATCACTGGACACAGTAAAACCTGTCTGAGCTGTGGTTCTTAAATTGGCCCACCATACTTTCCAGTGAACAACTGTTGGCTATTTTGGGGCCCATCAGATGCTGGCCCCATTGTTCTCCTTTTCTTTCTTCCACACAGACGCCTATAACATGTAGGTCTTGTGGCTGGTGGTGGTTTGTCCCCATTTGCTTGTATTTTGGGTTTTCACCCTGTTTTGTTGCAAATGTTGTCATTGGATTTTGGCTTTTCTATGTAGTTCCTCTATTTTTATGTGGGAATTCGTTGCTGCCATCTTCCAGACTTCTCTAGACCAACATTTCCTGTATAATAATACTAGGGTGTCCTAACTGATTACAGTTTGACTATTTGAGGAATTGGTTAGCTAGTGATTCCTTTGAGGATTTGTTTGTACCAGTGAATAACCAAACTGTCTGGGGTAGGGGAGAAAGGGGGATTTTTGAGCCAAATAAATTATATTTAAAATGAAATATCAGGGGCGCCGGGGTGGCTCAGTCAGTTAAGCGTCTGCCTTCAGCTCAGGTCATGATCCTGGGGTCCTGGGATTGAGTCCCACATTGGGCTCCCTGCTCAGCGTCCCCCTGCTTGTGCTCTCTCTCTCTCTGTATCTTTTTCTCTCTCTGACAAATAAATAAATAAAATCTAAAAAAAAAAAAAAAAGAAATATCACTTCAGTTCTTTTTTTCCTTTTCTTAAACTTTATCAAATTAATGGTATAATCCCATGAGGGGAAAAAAATCTTTGAAAGTATAAGTTGATAACATTTAGTGATTAAGGGATCTGAGAAAGTTAAAATGTTAATTACCTGTATGTTTTTAGACCAGTCATTTCTCCTCTTTGAGCCTCATTCTTCTTAATCCTACCGCATATCCTTCCTTTCAGTTGGAATATTCTAATACAGCTGTACTTCAAATACGTTACAGTTGGAAGAAGTCTTCACTTGAGCTGTTACTGTGTATCCCACCTGCCTAGTTTTGTTGTAAATGTTATCCATGGGTTTCAGGTGTTGCTGTCTAATTACTTCCTTTTTATATGGAGATTCAGAATAACCCCAAAACTATGCTCCCACTGCCTCCTTCATCTTCTGCAAATCCTTGAAGTGGTAGAATTTTAAAAATATTTCAAAGGTACAGCTGATAGTATTTGCTGATGGTTTGAAAGTGAGTGGTGTGAGAGGGAAAAAGGAATCAAGCATGACTTCATTTTTTTGAAAACCTGAATAACTGGGAGAGTGAAATTGCCATTTATAAGATCAAGAAGATTATAGGAGTAATAGCTTAAGGGAAAAATCAGGAGTTTGGGTTTATAGGCACCCAAATGGTGAATGTCAAGTATGCAGTTGGTTATCTGTGCTAGGAGTTGATGAGAGAGGCTTAGGTTGGAGATATGTTTGGAAGTTATCAGCATATAGATGGGTTTAGAGCCATGTGCTAGGAGTTGATGAGAGAGGCTTAGGTTGGAGATATGTTTGGAAGTTATCAGCCTATAGATGGGTTTAGAGCCATTATCCTCAGAGTGAGTATGGTGAGTGAAGACAAGAGGTCTAAGGACTGTGTCTTGGGGCAGGCCTAACATTCACAAGTCTGGTGGGTGGGGCAGGGAGAACCAGCAAACGAGACTCCAGAGTAGCAGCCCATAAAGTTGGCTCTGCTATATGAACTATGTCTTAGGAGGGTAGTTCTTTCTGGAAGCCAAGTGAAAAAGTGTTTCTGGGAGTCAGGGAGTGATCAGAGGTGTGTTAAATCCTGCTGAGAGGTTAAGTAAGATGAATACTCGGAATGGAATGGACTTGCCAACCTTGTGGACAACTGGTCCATCGGTTATCTTAATTTCATTGGACCTCTGGAGACAGAAACTTAACCAGAGGAGTCTTAGAGTGGGAGGCGGAGTGGAGACAGCAAGTATGAGCAACTCTTATGAGGCATTTTGCTCTAAAGATGGGCTGGAAGGGGATGTTAAATCAAGGGACCGTGGTTTTTGTTTTGTTTTTGTGGTGATGTGTTATAAGCATATAAGGTATAACATACAAACAAGTATATATGTATAGCACAGACTATGTAGCTGGTGAGCATGAGGCAGACGTGGTGGGAAGTGATGGAAATAAGTTTCTGATTGCTTCTATTTTCTTAATGAAGTAGGAAGCAAAGTCATCAGCAGAGAGAGTAGAAGAGGCGTTAAGGTGTTCAAAGAGAGGAAATGTTGCGTTGTGTGTTGTCTGGCAGAGTACGAGAGTAAATGGACCAAGAAACTATAGTAAGATCCTTGGGTTTTATTAAGGTCCCACAAAGGTCGTGGGCTTAAAGTGAAACCAGCCATCGTGGGTGAATGGTTTTTTCCAGCCGTATTTAATAGCTGGCTAAACAGCTTACTAATTTGCAGCAGTTTCCTTAGGTAATTCCTAATTTTTGCACATTTCATGTTTCTACCAAATAACATTTTGGTAAACTTTTTTACAGACAAGCCTTTTACAAATCCATAACTCTTTAGGTTGCAATCTTAGAAATAGAATTGCTGATTGAACGGGCATGTTTATTTTTAAAGCTTATGCTATAAACTACCAAAATGCTCTCCAGAAAAGAATATACCAGTATATTCTCACTAACACTAGTGTCAGTTTTCCCATGTCCTTGCCCAAGCAAAGCAGTGCGGTGTTAAACAAACATATGCATTGTTATAACAATTTGTGCCAATTTACTAGGCAAAAGGTAGGGTGTCTCCTTATTCTAACTTGTGGTTCTATTTATTTGATTGCTAGTGAGCATGTATATCTTTTCATATTGGCCATTTTATATTTATTCGTTTTTAAGTTTAATTTTTTTAGGTAATCTCTACACCCAGCATGGGGCTCAAACTCACAACCCCGAGTGAGCATCCTCTTCTGACTGAGCCAGCCAGGCACCCCTATATTTGTTCTTTTGCAAACTATCCATTCATGTCCTTTGCTCATTTTTCTCTGGGGACATTTCTTACTAGTTTGTAGGAGCTCTTGATATATGAATGATAATAATCTATCACATACAGGGTAAACTGTCATTGGTGCTGCAAATTTTTCCCCCAGTCTGCCTTTTTAATTTTGTTTTGTGGGTATGTTAATGTGTAGAAATTAATTTTATGCTGTTGAATCTTTTGATTTCTCCTTTTATGTATGTCCTCAGAAAGACTTTTCCTACCTCAAGATTATATGTTCACCTGTATTTTTCTTAGCTCCATTTAAAACTTTCTGATTTCTATACCTCTCCAGTTATTTCCTACTCTGATTCACAAAGATGTGTGGTTTGGATTTGGTAGGAATTTATTTACCATTTCTTTTATAGCAAAGATTTGTGGAGAAGATGGACAGGTGGATCCCAACTGTTTTGTTCTGGCACAGTCCATAGTCTTTAGTGCCATGGAGCAAGAGTAAGTTAATTTCAGACTTTCACATTTTGGGTTTTGGGATTTGGGTTCACTCAACTACAAACAATTTTTCAGGACTTTTAAGCATTTTGAATGTTTACATCTTATAGGCATATCTAAGACTACCTTGGTTCATAGTATCTTTTAAATAGAAATTATGTGAACTCTTAAAAATAAAACATTTGTTTTTAATGTTAATATTTCCTAAGTTAAAAGAATTTTTTAAAATTCTGAAGTCATTTGGGGGTGATTGTAACTACAGTTTGACTATTAGAATTTATTTATTTAAGCAATGCATGTGTTCAGGTAGAGATCCTAATTTGTTAGTGCGCACTTTAAGCTTAATGGATGCTGTATTACTAAATCCACATAGATCTGTTGAAACTGTCTCCAAAGTTGTGGTGTTTTTTTTGTGTGTGTGTGTTTTTTTTTTTTTTTTTAGATTAATTACTGCTGCATGCCCTTTAAGGGAAAAAATCTACATATTGATTCATTTAGTATTTATGAAAAGGGCATAGTTAGATATAGTACCTGCTTTGAAGGAAGTTACAGCCTATTAAGAGAAATAGGGTTATGTTCTTTGGTTACATGTAATATGAGGTAGCATGTGTCACATCTCAGAGGAAAGCTACAAAGTTTCTAAGAGACGGGAGAGATTACTTCCATGTGTAGGAACCAGGAAGGACAGCATGGGAAGGAAGGTAGTGTGGACCTAGGCTTTTAAGATACAGTAGGCACAGAATGGAAAGAGTATATTTTTCCCAGTTAAGCTCTTTCCTTGGTCATTCCCTCAAATTTTCCCTTTTTGTCCATGTGCAGGCACTTTAGTGAGTTTCTGCGAAGTCACCATTTCTGTAAATACCAGATTGAAGTGCTGACCAGTGGAACTGTTTACCTGGCTGACATTCTCTTCTGTGAGTCAGCCCTCTTTTATTTCTCTGAGGTAAAGTCTGCATTTCCTTTCACACTCTGTTAGAGCATTCCAGCCTCTAAACTAGAAATGCTGGGGCCCCCTCTATAGAAAATAACATGGAAGAGCCAAATCATTTCCAAAAAGATCAGTTGGAATGAAGTAATTTTTTTATGTTAAGTTGTACATCTAATGGCAAGAGTACTTTAATGGCATATTAGATTAAAGAGAACATGAAAATTCAGTGTAAAATAACTCTAATTTTGAAAAAATCAAACTTCTGCTTATAAGAGACTGCATATTTTTAATTATCTAGAGCCATTTTAAAACCACAGATTTGATCCTTGATTCCAGTGCACACATATTTGCAGACCAGACTTCAGAAGAGAGAAAGAAAAGGAGTAAATTTTTTCCTACTATCCTCACTTTTACTTTAGCCACTTGATAGGATTTCTCAAGCAGTGAGTAGATTAATCTCTTTGAGGTGTACTATATAATGGTATTTGTTAGGTTTCGGCAAATGAAATTCTTTTGTTGCAAAGCAAATGACTATTAAGTAGAGAGGTTTTGGCAAATGAAATTCTTTTGTTGCAAAGCAAATGACTATTAAGTAGAGAGGGGAGGATTTCCAGGCTCACAAAGCACTAACTTAGATACACACTTGCACTCTGCCTCTCCCAAGAATAGAGCTTTCCGTTGATTTGCTTTCTCACTCCCTCTCTTTGCCCTACCTACGTGTAAGTCCGCATTTATTCAGGTTACTGAGGCTGCATGGAGTGATGGAAATGATCAGGTATAAAAGATTGGGTCTGGTTAGTTTACTTTTTGTATGTTAGCTACTGAGGGACCACTAATCATCTTTACTGTGATTCTTATTCCAGTTCACTTAAGTTTGTATCCAGCAATGTGGTGGGGTTTTTGTTAGTTTTTTGGTTTTTTTCCCCTACAAGAATGGCTTTCAACGTTTCAGTCTCAAAAACAACTGTGAGTTGCTACCTGGCATGAACTGAACAAGTGGATCTGTTTTTGTTTTTGTTTTTTGTGTATGTCTTACATTTTTAATGATTGGGCTTATGGATTAGAGATGGTTAGAGAAATATGTTTATAGTCTTTTTTCCTTTTTTTTTTTTTTTGTATTTTTCCTTCCTAGTACATGGAAAAAGAGGATGCAGTGAATATCTTACAGTTCTGGTTGGCAGCAGATAACTTCCAGTCGCAACTTGCTGCCAAAAAGGGCCAGTATGATGGACAGGAGGCACAGAACGATGCCATGATTTTGTATGACAAGTGAGTTTTATTGATGTATTCAACATCTGGCAAATATTAATTGAGTATTTGATATGTATTTCGGAAATAAAGATGAACAAATCCAGTCTGCTGTCAAGGAGCTCACAGGGAGTAGCAGAAAAGCCGCTTTTTATACGGTGTGTATAAGGTTTTAGGATTCTTAGAACAAACATTTCTTCTGGGGGAACGGGAGATTTGTGTGTGGCAAGAAGGATGACGGTGGTGGAGTTCAAGGAGGATTTCACAGAAGAAAGATTTGAATTGGATCCTGAATAATGAATTTTGCTAGCCAGAGAAGGCGGGAAAGAACATTCTAGGCAGAGGCATTGACACAAGCAAAGTCAGAGAAACTCAGGGGAATGTGGCACTTTCAGGAAACTTGAGTTTGGGTAAGTAAAACTTGGGTAGGGTATGTAAGAGGAAGATGAAGCTAAAGGGAATATATTGAAAAGGGTCTTAGATATCTGTGTATGGGTGTATCATATTTCTGGTGCAGATCTGCATGGCCAGTCCTCAATGAATAATAGTTTTTCATTGGTCTTCATTGAAAATGAGAGGACGGCAAAATCTTACAGTGAACAGAACTGAAAACATCTGGTCAGTTGAGTGATAAGCCCATGGCCAGCTGTGCCTCTCTTTTAATTTTCATTTAATTTTTCTTATTCTGTAAAAAAAGTAATGTGCTATTTGTATCCACAAGCAACCGCTGAGAAGATAACTTGACAGTAGAGGAAAATCCATGGGATGTTAGTTAGGGTTGCAAGAGAGCTGAGTGCATCTGGGTCGGTGGTTCCTGAGCATTGCTCTGCAGGTCCGTGCTGGGCTGTCTGTGTAAGAACCAGCTGGGTGCTTGTTAAAAATAGGTTTCCAGCATTCCACTCTAAGAGATTCTGATTCAGCACATTTGAGGCATGACCCAGGAATCTTTATTTTTAGAAGATACCCCAAATGATGCTGATGGGTAGCCAGATTCAGGATCTAGTCTGATTTTCCCATTTTGCAGATAAGAAAACAAAGACCCATTCTCTCAAAGTCACAGGGCAAGTTAGTGGCAGAACTGGAGCTGGAATGCAATTCTCAATGTTTGCCCAGTGTTTATTTTAGTATAATATATTTGTGGAAAATATTATATAAGAAACATTGTTACATGAATGTTGAAATAGCAAGTGTTTACATTTAGAAATTTGGTGTGGGATGCTCCAAAATTCCAATCATGGAGGAGTATTTACCAACTTATTTGTTACAAGATGGGAGACTATTTGTTAAGAAAACTTAGTCTAATAACAAAAAAATATTTTTTTTATTTTAATGCTGGAACAGAAGAGTGGCACTAGTAGTAAGGTCCTGGCTGGAGCTCAGTTGCCACACAGAGCAGAGACCCTGTTGTCCCAATGGATCCCATTTTCACATTGGGAGCCATTTTTAGATGAAGATCACTGTATGGCATCCCACTGGCACTGTCATTTTGTCAAGTTCATTGTGCCAAATTTGACTTCACTGATGCCAGTTTGGGGGGTTTTTTAAAAGATTTATTTATTTATTTATTTGAGAGAGAGTGAGCTCATGAGGCAGGGGAGGGGCAGAGGGAGAGGGAGAGAATCGAGACTCTCAAGCAGATTCCCCGCTGAACATGGAGCCCGACACAGGGTTCTATCTCATGACCCTAAGATCAGGACCTGAGCTGAAATCAAGAGTTGGACGCTCAACTGACTGAGCCACCCAGGCCCCTCCATCCCTGTTTGTTTTTATATCTTATGTATGTTATGTATGTATCATCACAATCATACCTAATCAGTCTTTCTGTATTTGTATCATAGACAAGATTTAGAAGTCCCTAAATGCTTGGAAGAGAACATACATATATTTTTTGCTTTTAATCCTCCTTTCTTTGTTATCCACTTTATAATCAGCTTACCAAAACACTGGTCTTGCATTATAGCTTATGAAGTTAGAAATCTGAGGTAGCATTGATTACTCCTTTTCCTTTCTGCACCCAATCTTCATCAAGTCCTATTATTCTATCCAAATACATGAAATCCATCTACTTCACCCTCGGTGCTATTGTATTTTAAGTTCCTGCATGTGTATTACCTGTACCTCATAGTTACAGCTATTTGTTCTCATTGTGTCTGATACAGGGATCTTTTCTGTTCCCTTTCCAGGGGAAAGAACTGTGTCTTACCCTCTTTTAAGTCCATTTCTGTCTCCCAAGTGCTGAACAGAGAATAGGTGCCCATTAAATTTGTGTGATTAATTGATTTGTCTCAGCTGTAGCCTGACCCTCAGCAATCTTAAGAACTAAGGAAGATGGAAGGAGATAGGAAGGTAGCAAGTTGACTCAGATACCTTTGGGGCTATGGGAATAAAGGTTGCAGCACGGCCTCTAGGAACCGGCTCTCGAGTCCTAGATCTGCAGGCTGAATCAAGTAGCCTCGTAGAAGAGTAGGTGCCAAAAGTTGCTTATACTGGCTAGGAGGTTTGGTTTGACTTTGGCTGTCTTGTTACCATAGGTACTTCTCCCTCCAAGCCACGCATCCTCTTGGATTTGATGATGTTGTGAGATTAGAAATTGAATCCAATATCTGCAGGGAAGGTGGGCCACTCCCTAACTGTTTCACAACTCCATTACGTCAGGCCTGGACGACCATGGAGAAGGTAACCAAGAACTTCAAAAATATTAAACTGCAAGAAGTCTTTACTGGTGAAACCCAGAAAACATAACACGGGGGAAAAAAATGTAACAAAACTGGAAAATTGAAGCGTTGGAGCATAGTGATTAAGAACAGAGGCTTTCAGTCTGACTTGGTATGTATTAATTTAGCCTTTATAGACTGAATGACCTCAGGCACTTACTGAAATTCTTTAATGCCATTTTCCACATCTGTAAAATGGAGATAATATGGATACTTACCTAAAAGTTATTTTAAAGATAAAAATGAGGTAAGATGTATAAAGTTCTTATTATTAGCATTGCATCCATCACATAGTAAGCATTAAAAAATTTTAACGGCTGTTTTTACCACTATAACTAATAATTTTCAAAAAATAATTAGATAGCAGTATTGGGCAAAGTTAGCTTAAAATGACCCAAACACTTCATCAGTATCTATCAGTGGGGTTAGAACACTGGTTTTGTGTATCATAACTTCTGGGGTATCACTAATAGCTTATTAATAATAATGTGTTAGAATTTGTGAATGATTTATTCCTCTAATGAACTAGAGCAAATTTGACCAGGAATTGCACAGAGCGCAGGATAAGTCCATGAGGTTATGTCGTTTATATATGTCATGTGTTTCTAGGTGGAAAAGGGTTAAGTAAGCACTATTAAATAATATTCCACATAACTGAATTTCAGGAACATGGAAGAGTTACATATAAAAATCAAATCATTAAAAAGCTCATGGTAAGCTGAATAGAGTATCAGCTATTGCCCAGGGATAAAAATTTTTTCATGATTAAAATTAAAATCTTTCTGATCTTAAATTAAGAGAAGTTCCAAATCTGTATCATATAAAGAATGTAAACTTTCTGGATAAAAAAGAAAATGAAAATACAGAGATAAACAGAATGTAAATATTTCTTATAAAATGTGTATATGTAAAGAACTTAGTAATTTTAATAGTATCAAGTAGATAAATGAGAAAAAGACATGGATGATCAGTACTTTGAGAATTTCTGTGCTAGGTATTGGTGTTGTAGTGGTAAACAGGAGAAACGTGGTTTCTGCCCTCCTGGAGCTCTGTCTATAAAGAAGGAACATGTTTAACAACACATACTATTTACAGTCATGTACTAACTGCTGTGAAGGAGAAGTTGGTAATAGGAAATGCCAGTAATAAACATGGGAACTTATTCAGCATCATTAGTAATTTTTAAATGGAAATAAAAACATCCATATATCATTAGGCTCTTTTTAAAAAAGATTTTATTTGAGAGAGAGAGAGAATGAGAGAGAAAGAGAGCATGACAGAGGAGAGGATCAGAGGGAGAAGCAGACTCCCCGCCAAGCAGGGAGCCCGATGCAGAACGTAATCCAGGGATTCCAGGATCATGACCTGAGCCAAAGGCAGTCACTTAACCAGCTGAGCCACCCAGGCGCCCCAATAGGCACTTACTTAACAATGATTTGGAAAAACACACTCTGGTGTTGGAAAGCCTGTGTCAAAACATTTACCTTAGTATACTGCAAATGATACAAATTGACAACGTCCTTCTGAAGAGTAAATTGGCCATATATATCAAAGCTAAAATGTTCACACCGTTTAACTCAATAATCACACACCTGGTAATTTATCTTAAGGAAATCAGTTCAGAAGTAAAAAAATCAATATATGCACAAAGACTTTAATATTTATAACAAGAAAAATCTAATTTCAGATTAGATTCACTCCCTGCGTGTTTTCTGGTCACTAAGAAGTCTAAATATCAAGTCTATGTGATAGTTTTATGGCAAGCATTGGGGGGGAGGGGGACACACCTCTAAATTGTACTCATAATTTTAGTCACAACGTGTGTACACAAAGGGATAATACTTGGAGTATAACAAGGAAAAGCAGAATCATTTGTGCTAGCTGGTAGAATTGTGCGTAAAATTTTGTTTTCAAATAAAGTTTTAATTGTATTTGATCTCACCTTTAAAATAATGCTTATCCTCTCTTTCAGGTCTTTTTGCCTGGCTTCTTGTCCAGCAATCTTTATTATAAGTATTTGAATGATCTCATCCATTCGGTTCGAGGAGATGAATTTCTGGGAGGAAATGTTTCACTGACTGCTCATTGCTCTGTTGGCCCTCCTGATGACTCTCACCCAGGTGGTTCCGACAGCTCGGCTGCTCAGGTATAAATCAGTTAGCCTCTGCCAGTTGGAAGAAAGGTGTACAGTAGATCCTTTCCTTCAAATACCAATAGCAGAGTCTGTTTGGAAGTTTTTGTTGTAGAAGAAACAAAGAAGAAAATACAATTAGCCTACTTACTATATGTTTTAATAAAAATGTCTGTAGTGAACAGTATATTATACTGTAAGGTATTGTACTGTTTCATTCAGGCCATTTTTCTGCCTGACACTCCAGCTACTGCTATCAGTCATCAATAATACCACATGCATTTATAGCCTCTGAAGAGCTCTTTGTGTAATTATTTGGGAAATTTTAGTAACTACATTTGGGATGCTTTTTTTTTTTTAAAGATTTTATTTATTTATTTTGACAGAGAGAGAGACAGGGAGACAGTGAGAGAGGGAACACAAGCAGGGGAGTGGGAGAGGGAGAAGCAGGCTTCCTGCCGAGCAGGGAGCCCTATGCGGGGCTCAATCCCAGGACCCTGGGATCATGACCTGAGCCGAAGGCAGACGCTTAACGACTGAGCCACCCAGGCGCCCCTGGGATGCTTTTTTATATAATTCTTTTTCTTTTTTTAAGATTTATTTTAGAGAGAGAGAAAGAGCGCCTGAGCATGAGTGGGAGGGACAGAGTGAGACAGAGACAGAAAGGGAGAGAGAACCCCAAGCAGACTCCACACTGAGCGCAGCAGGCTTGATCTCACTTCCCTGAGGTCATGACCTGAGCTGAAACCAAGAGTCGGATGCTTAACCGACTGTGCCACCCAGGCGCCCCTAGAATAATTTTTTTTTTAAGATTTTATTTATTTATTTGAGAGAGAAAGAGAGCACATGAGAGAGGGGAGGGTCAGAGGGCGAAGCAGACTCCCTGCCGAGCAGGGAGCCCGATGCGGGACTCGATCCAGGGATTCCAGGATCATGACCTGAGCCAAAGGCAGTCGCTTAACCAACTGAGCCACCCAGGTGCCCAACCCCTGGAATAATTCTTAATAATTCTTTCTTAATAATTGTATTTCACCAAAGAGTTTTTGGTCTCATTTTGAACTGTAGTGACATTTTGTATATTTTCTTAATCTTTTTTGGTTTTTTGGAGTGCTTTCGTGTATCAAACCTTATCTGATTCTCCCCCAAATTGGGTCATTTAAATGGGTTGTCCCCGAGAGAAGAGATCTAGGAAGGTATTAAGTTAACTAATTTTATTAAAAATCAGACAGTAAAGTGTAGAGGCAGAACATATTCCCTGTCTAGTGTTCTTCACCATAATGTAGCATAATTATTTTCTCAAAGTACTGTTGACACATAAATAATACTTCAGATTTTTTGACACAGGGCCTTGGATAAATTTCCTTAATTTATACAACAGTACTATTTATTACCATCAACAAGACTCTCCTTAGTACGTTTTCCTCCTATTTAAATAGCTTATGTAGCAGGTGACCTGCTGAATGTGGTTGCCATTTTGTTTTTTGATATAGGCTAGAATGTCTTGTTGTTATTTAAGCACTTAAAAGGTCTAGGTGCTGACCTTAAAACATATTGCTACACTTTCGGTTGAAGTTTAATATATATACGGAAAACTCAATATATGTAGCTTGAAGAATTTTCATAAACAGACTTGATCTGTGTATCCAGCATTCAGATCAAAAAACATAACATTACCAGTATGTCATAAACCCTCTTGTGCCCTCTTCTAGTCACTGTCCTCCCGGCCAGGATAGCTACCATCCTGACTTTTGATGGTATAGGTTAGTGTTACCTATTCGGAATAGTTATATAATTGAAATCATTCTGTATATGCTCTTTTTTCTTTCTTTCTTTCTTTTTGGTACAACTTTATTGATATATAATTCACATACCATACAATTCCCCCATTTATGTTGTATAATTTAGTGGTTTTAGTATATTCATAGAGTTCCTTAACTGTCACCACAGCCAATTTAAAAAGTTTTTCACCTAAGAAAGAAACCCTGTGTCCTTTAACTAATTCCCTCCAAATCCTCCAATTCTTCCAGCCCTAGGCTACTACTAATCTACTTTCTGTCTCCATAGATTTGCCTATTCTGCACATTTCATATAATTGGAACCATATGATGTGTGATTTCGAGACAGGCTTCTTTCACTTAGCATGCTATTTTCAAGGTTCATCCATGTTTAGCATGTATCAGAACTTTATTCCTTTTTTATTTTTGTTGTTGGTTTAAAAAAAATTATTTATTTTAGAGAGAGAGACAGCATGAGCCAGGGGAGGGGCAGAGGGAGAGGGAGAAGCAGACTCCCTGCTAAGCAGGGAGCTTGACGCTAGGCCCGGTCCTAGGATCCTGAGATCATGACCTGAGCCAAAATCAAGAGTCCAACGCTCAGGGGGCACCTGGGTGGCTCAGTCGTTAAGCATCTGCCTTCGGCTCAGGTCATGATCCCAGGGTGCTGGCATCAAGCCCCACCTCGGGCTCCCTCCTCCACCGGAAGCCTGCTTCTCCCTCTCCCACCCCCCCGCTTGTGTTCCCTCTCTCACTGTGTCTAAAAAAAAAAAGTCTGATGCTCAACTGACTGAGCCACCCAGGCACCCCACAACTTTATTCCTTTTTATGGCCAAATAATATTCCATTGTACATACCACATTTTGTTAATCCATCAGTTGATGGACATTTGGGTTGTTTCTCTCTTTTGGTTATTATGAATAATGCTGCTGTACAAGTTTTTGTGTGGATATATGTTTTCATTTCCCTTGTGTATATACCTAGAAGTAGAATTGTTAGCTCAGATGATAACTGTTTAACTCTGTCTTAATTACCTTTGCTTGGGTAACAAGTTTTGAAATCAGGAAGGAAGGGAGAGTCTTCCAACTTAGTTCTTCTTTTTCAAGATTGTTTTGACTATTCGAGGTCCCTTGAGTTTTCAAATGCATTTAAGGATCAGTTTGTCAACTTCTATGAAGACTCCAGCCATTATTCTGATAGGGAGTGCATTGGTTCCATAGATCAATTTGGGACAAATTGCCATCTTAACAATATTAAATATTCTGACCCATGAACATAGATGATGCCTTTCATTTATTCAGATCTTCTTTAATTTCTTCCAGTAACATTTTGTAGTTTTCAGGTATCAGTTCTGTATTTCTTAAGTTCTAAGTATTTTATTCTTTTTGATACTATTATAAATGGAATTTTTTCTTACGCTCATATTTTCATTGTAAACATATAGAAATACAGTTTTTTGTAATTGCAGTAAAATTCACCTAACATAAAGTTAGCTGTTATAAGTGTCTAATTCAGTGACATTTAGTATATTCATAGTGTTGTGCAGCCATTACCACTATCTGGTTCCAGACTTTTTCATCACCCCAAGTAGAAACCTCGCAAATGGAACATTAAGCAGTCGCTCCCCATGCCCACTTGTGTTTTCTTCTAAGAGTTTTAGGCCTTTGATCCATTTTTAGTTTTGCATGTTGTATGAGGTAAGGGCCAACTTTATTTTTTGCATGTGGATATCTAGTTGTCCCAGGACCATTTATGGACAAAACTATTCTTCTACGTAAATTGAATGATCTTGGCATCTTTGTCAAAAATCATTTGCTCTTAGATACACCGGTTTTATTTCTGGACTCTCAGTTTTGTGTTGATCTACGTGTATCTTATGCCAGTACCACATTGTTTTGATTACTACAGCTTTGCAAATTTTGAAATCAGGAACTGTGTGTCCTCCAACTTTGTGTTTTTCAATTTGTAAGATTATTTTGGCTATTCTGGGTCCCTTGCAATTCCATAAGATTTCTAGGATTGGGTTTACATTGAATCTGTAGATTCCTTTGGAATGTATTGCCATTTTAACAATATTAAGTCTTTTTCCAGTCCATGGACACGGGATATCATCCCATTATTTAAGCTGTCTTTAATTTCTTTCATCACTGTTTTGTAGGTTTACAGTGTACAAGTCTTATATGTCCTTGCGTCATGTTTTTCCTGAATATTCTTTTTGATATTATAAATAAAATTTTCTTAATTTCATTTTCTTATTCATTGGTAATGCATAGAAATAAACTTTTTGTGTTGACCTTGTAACTTTACAAAATTCTTTTGTTAACTCTAATAGTTTTCTTGTGGATACTTTTTTTTTTTATTTTAATTTATTTGAGAGAAAGAGAGTGAGTGAGAGAGAGAGAGCACAAGCCAAGGGGGAGAGGCAGAGGGAGAAGCAGACTCCCCGCTGAGCAGGGAGCCCAATGTGGGACCCAGTCCCAGGACCCTGGGACCATGACCTGAGCCAAAGGCAGAAGCTTAACCAACTGAGCCACCCAGGCGCTCCTTTCTTGTGGATTCTTTAGAATTTTCTATATATAAGATTGTGTCATCGGTTAATAGAAATAGTTTTCTTTCTACCTGTCCACTTTGAATGTACGTACCTTTTATTTCCTTGTCTTGCCTAATTGGCTTAAACTTGCAGTACATTGTTGAATGGAAGTGATGAAAGTAGGCATCTTTGTTTTATTCCTGACCTCATGAGGAAAGCTTTCAGTTTTTCATCTTTTAATATGATGTTACATACAGGTTTTTCATAAATGCTTTTTATCAAGTGAGGAAATTTCCATTTCTAATTTGTTGGATTTTTTTTTTTTGGATCATGAAAGGGTGTTGGATTTTGTCAAATGTTCTTTCTGTATCAATTAAGATGAGGTCATCTGGGTTTTGGTCTTTATTGATACGGTTGTACTACATTATTTGATTATCAGGTGTTAAACCAACCTTGCATTTCTGGGATAAATCTCACTTGATCATGATATATAATTATTTTTATATGTTGCTAGATTTGTTTGCTGGTATTTTATTAGGATCTGTACTTAGAAGAGATTGACCTTTAGTTTTCTTTTCTTATGATGTCCAGTTTTGGTATCTGAGTTAACAGTGGCCTCAAAGAAGTGTTCTGTCTTTTTTTTTTTTTTTTTAAGATTTTATTTATTTATTTGACAGAGAGAGACACAGCAACAGAGGGCACACAAGTAGGGGAGTGGGAGAGGGAGAAGCAGGCTTCCTGCCGAGCAGGGAGCCCGATGTGGGGCTCGATCCCAGGACCCTGGGATCATGACCTGAGCCGAAGGCAGATGCTTAACGACTAAGCCACCCAGGTGCCCCTGCCTCTTTCTTTTTAACTATCTACCCTTCTTGGCACATAAAGAGAACCCCTCCCTCTCCCCACCCACTGTAGAGTATGTTCTATAAGTGTCTATTCAATTTTTATTTTATTAATTTAACCTATACCTTAGTCATGGATATTAAGGACGGTTCCCAACTTTTGTTATTTTAAACAATGCTACAGTGAATAATAATCTTGTATATTAATCATTTTGTGGAACCGAGTCTGTCTGTAATTTAATTTTTAGAGGTGGAATATCTGGGAAAACCCGTGGCTCCGGTATTTCATAGAAATACCAATTCTGACTTGCTTTTTTTGTGGGATGAGGAGTGGGAGATGACATGCTGGAGGGGAACTTACTACACTCATCTAGCTGGTCATTTTAGGAAGATTTCTTTGGCTTCTCCTTTGTCACATAGCCTCACTGAAAATCAAAAGTATTCATGTTTATTTGTAAAAGGTAGCTAAGCTATATATGTCTGGGTGGATGGGAGTCTTGCACACTTGGGAATGTAATGCCTGTGAAGATAGCACGTTTGTTGGAACTTAGATCATAAAGAAAACAAACAGATTTGGCATTAAATGCATATGTTGTACATTGTAATACTGTGCTTTCCTCCTGTAGTTGTATATTGAGGTTACATTTCAGAATCGTTGCTGTTCAGCATCTCCATAATGATGGGGTTGAGTGAGAATTACATGTATTTCAAATACTGAAGATTTTGTACAAATCTGTCATAATCCAAACCTGGAACTGTTTGATTCCCGAATAACACACTGTTAATTTTACAATTTCTGTTGCAGTCCAGTATGAAAAAAACCAGTGTTAAAATTCTGAAAAATTTTGATGAAGCGATAATTGTGGATGCTGCAAGTCTGGATCCAGAATCTTTGTATCAGCGGACATACGCAGGGTAAGTTTAACTAGTGTCTGGAATTTGTACAAGTCTACCGAATTTTGCATCTTTTATGTTTTTATTTAAAATTTAAAAATTGTTTCTAATCTACTGTTACATACCCAGCACTTTTATATATAGTATACAAGTAGACCACAGTTGAGAGTGGAGGCTTGGGAGCAACTTCCTCAGTTTTAATCTTGGCTCAGCCACTTACTGGCAGACTGTCTCGGTGTTTTCATCTCCACTTCATTCATTGGGTTGTTTAGGGGATTAAATGAGGTACATGAAAAGCATTCAAAACCATGCCGGGTATCTAGTAAACACTCCATAAATATCATTACCATCATCATTCCACCACACTAGACAAGGTTGATGAGTATCGTATGTATGTGGTATGTTTTAGGTTATATCTCTTCCCATATTTCATTTGGTTCATTTGTTAGCTATTTCAAAGTCTGTCTTAAAACCGTAAATAAAAATAAAGTACAAAGATGCCAGCATCATTTATTATGGACTGTATAACGAATACTTGAAAATGGAATAAAATTATTTCTTTGTATTTAAGGATTGGATGTTTATTTTATCCTGTAACAAAAAGACATCAGTTCATAGCATATGCCACTTGCCAATGTTTACCACAGATCAAATCATAAAATCACTTCCTCTTTCCTAAAGATGGCTTGATGAGCCTATAAATCTGTGTAAATTCTTGATTACCCTACCCCAACCCCAACCGCAGTCCTGGCATCACCATAAAAAAGGGATTTCAACATGTTTAATTGATTTTGTCAGAAAGTAACAGTGATACTTGGGAGACCAAGGAATCCTGGAAAGCACTCAGAAGTAAATATAGGGCTGTTTGACTACGTTGTCTTCAAAAAGCACACTGCAGCTGAGTCAGTGTTGTAATCTTTAGCTCGTCTTTTAGGAAATGGTGGACAGTAAGCCTACGATTTAATTACCAAAGATTATATTTATTAGGGAATGGTTGGTTCATTTACTTAAAACCTTACTTAAGACAGTCTGTCAGTTGCAAAATGTTTTACTTCTGTAAGGTTTTTTTGTGTGTAAAATAAATGTAACAGATGATGTATAAAATGGGTCAGAAAGGGCGCCTGGGTGGCTCAGTTGGTTAAGCGACTGCCTTCGGCTCAGGTCATGATCCTGGAGTCCCAGGATCGAGTCCCACATCGGGCTTCCTGCTCAGCGGGGAGTCTGCTTCTCCCTCTGACCCTCTCTCCTCTCATGCTCTCTCTCTCACTCTCTCTCTCAAATAAATAAATAAAATATTTTAAAAAAATAAGAAAATAAAATGGGTCAGAAATAGAGAAATAATGGTTAAAGATAGTTTTCAGTGTTTGCTTTAGCTTTATGGTTTTGGCATCTTCCTGAAATTTTTCTCAAGGCAGACAAATTTGCATCCATTGGTGTATTGCAACCACATGTGAAATGATGACTTACTAGGAACAATAGCCCTAAAATAAGATCCACTGTGCCCAACGTGAAATAATACATAGGCATCACAGAGTTTCTTTTTCTACCTAACTTTTAATTACAAATACATTAATCTCTTATAAAAATTAAATTGGTAGATAAGGCTAATGTCCCCTTTGATCACACACCAGTGCTCATTCTCTCCCCTTCCTACTCAGGATAATCACTGTTACGTTATAGTATGTATTTTTGTTTGCTTATATTTGTGTAATTGATACCATACTTTATTCGGTATCTTGTGCTTTCATTCACAATGAGTTTTGGAGATTTTTCTTTGTTAGTCTGTACAGATTTACATCATTTTAACTATGTTGTAGTATTCTATATATAATATTAATTATAGCTCATAACTGTGACCACTATTTGGCCCTTTGGTATTGATGAGTATTTAAGTTGCTTGCAGTTTTTCACTGTTACACACAGAATAGTAAAAGACTTCCTTTTATTCACTTATACCAAGAAGCAGATTTTAAATTTTAAAGATCTTACCGATTTACCTTTAAAAGTATCTGTATATTTTGCATTCTTACCCCCATTAATAAGGATACTAATTTTCCCCACATCTTTATTGACACTAAATAACCTCAAATGTTTGATTTTTTACCAATCTGGACTACTGCTCATGAGATTAAGCTTCTTTTGGCATTTTGCTGGTTGTTCAGGTTTTTCTTTATGAATTGACTATTCATCTCCTATTTATGTTTTTCTGTTGTATGATTTCTTAGTGACTTGTTGGAATTCTGTATGTTTTTTAATATTTATTATTGATGAGTAATATCTGTTAAATAAGATCTTTCACTGTGTTCTTTGCCTTTTAACTTTTTTATATTGCTATAGCTTTATAGCATGTTTAATTATTATATATAATTACTATAGCTTTATAATACACATTTTGATCTAGGGCAGGTTCCTACCTTTTTATCTCTTTTATAAAATTATCTTGGCTATTTTTGTGCCTTTTCTCTTCTGTGTAAATTTTAGAACTGTGAGCTGTCTCTTCACCCATCATGTTTCATAAACCTTTTTGGGATTTTGAATGGAATTACATTGAATTAAAGATTATTTTGCTTCTTTGGGGGACAGTTCTATTTGAAATAAGCCTTGCTTTGAATAACATGAGCTAGCTATACATTGTATTTCTAGCTTCTAGATTTAGATGAGATGCTTAAGAATGGAATTTTTCTTTCCTTGTTTGTGGGGGGTATTTTTCTTTCCTTAATTTAAAATTGGTTGTTAGAAATTATGTTCTTTTTGTACTTATTTAGGAAGATGACATTTGGAAGAGTAAGTGACTTGGGGCAGTTCATCCGAGAATCTGAGCCTGAACCTGATGTAAAGAAATCAAAAGGTTTGTGGTGTTTTATACTCCATGTTAAGCCTTCACTCACATTAGTCATTGACTGTAAGTGAAGGATCATTTAAGATTTAAACAGTTTATTTTATGAAATAACTGCCTTATCTCTCACTTGTGTTTATATCATAACTGAGTCCGAGGGCTACTTGTAGTTGCATCTGTATACAGTCTGTCTGAATGAAAGTTAGTGAACTTGCTTTACCATTACAGAAAGCACATCTTTATGAAAGAATGTTTGTCACCTTTCTGTTAAAGATGATGAATACCCAGTCCAGGTTGGACTTAGCATTTATTTTGAAACCCTTTAGTTCATTAAATTTCCTCTAATTTGCTAAAAGTTATTATGAAATATTTGTGGAAAATATTAATAGTTTGAAATTCAAATCCTTTGTTTAATCAGCAGGAGAGTGCTCAGTCAACTGCAAAAGTTAAACATATAAGTCTTTTTTGACAAGAACGTTATTTGTGACTGATCTCAACTTCCAAACAATTGGTCTACACAGGAAGATTTTGGAAACCAATGCGGATCTATTCATTTGGGATCTAGAAATTTTTTGGTGTGATTGGATTGACAGTATTGTCTTGAGTAAAAGATACTAACTTTTGTAAGAAGAAAATGCTCCAGGGGCACCTGGGTGGCTCAGTCGGTTAAGCATCTGCCTTTGGCTCAGGTCATGATCTCAGGGTCCTGGCATCAACCCTCACGTTAGGTTCCCTGCTCGGCAGGGAGTCCGCTTCTCCCTCTTCTTCTGCCCCTCCCCCCCCCACTTGTCTGCATGCACTCTTGCTCTCTCTCAAATAAATGAAATCTTTAAAAAATTTTTTTAGAGAAAAAAATGTTCTGTTTTGATAAGTGTGTTTAAAATTAAGAGCTATTGTTAATCTTCCTACTAAATTTAGTAGGACTGCATTCCTATTATGTGTATTTTTAAGGTTTGTTTTTTTTTTTAAGTAAACTGTACGTGGGCTCAAACTCACGACCCCAGGATCAGGAGTTGCATGCTCCTCTACTGACTGAGCCAGCCAGGTGCCTCATATTATTTTTATTTTTTTAATGCAACTATTGTTTGAGTAATGAATCACACCACTTTATGTTGATGAGCAGTCTGTTTTTGGGTCAGATATACATTGACAGAGTAAGCAAAAAGTGCAACAATTGTTGAAATAATTTAGACCAAAAAAGGGCCTTTTACCTACTTCACCTTATTAGTTTATTTAAGTAATTGATTTTATTTCCTGTTTTGTCAAAGAAGTCTGAAGTACATGGTCAGGAAAGTTTAAAGACTGAAAGAAGTCTACACAGTTCATTCAGTAAATAATTTCTTAGTGCCTCTGTGCACTCATATTCACTGGGTGGATTAGAAGATACAGATCCTGCCATTAAGAAACTTAGAGTCTAATAGCGTCTTTTATTGCGTAAAACATGAATAGGAGGAAGAGGTTACTGGTAGCCTTGGAGCAGAGGAAGTGCTAGACAAGCTCTGTGGGGGATTGGCCAGGAAGGGCTCTACATCGTCCTCAGGTAGCTTCTGTCGGGACAGTGACATCTCCAGTATTAAGAGAACCTCTGAGCTCATTAGTTTTTTAAAAAGCTGGTCTTATTCCTCTGACATCTCATGAAGAAGTGCTGCTGCTCTAGAGTATAGGTGTGGGTTCTTGCAGGGTTTTGTTTTTTTTTACATATAGGAATTAAGATATGTAGTTAGTAGCTAAAGATAAACAAGAAACTTGTTTCCCCAAACACTATCTCTGCTTATTCTGTTTATTCAGTCTCTTCATATTATTCATTTATTCTAAAATATGAGTGCCTGCTCTATCCATCTACGGTTCTAAATTCTGAGAAGAAAATGAAATTTCTAGCCCTTGTGGAGCTCACATTATAGTGGAAGGGACAGTAAACAGATAAATACTCTGTGTGTGTGTGTGTGTGTGTGTGTGTTTATATATAAAAACATAAGAATAGTCGGGAGTTCTTTTTTTTTATTATGTTAATCACCATACATTACATCATTAGTTTTTGATGTAGTGTTCCATGATTCATTGTTTGTGTACAACACCCAGGGCTCCATGCAGAACGTGCCCTCTTTAATACCCATCACCAAGCTAACCCATCCCCCCACCCCCTCCCCTCTAGAACCCTCAGTTTGTTTTAGAGTCCATCATCTCTCATGGTTCATCTCCCCCTCCGATTTCCCCCCCTTCATTCTTCCCCTCCTGCTATCTTCTCCTTCTTTTTTTTTTTTTTTACACATAATGTTTTATTTGTTTCAGAGGTACAGATCTGTGATTCAACAGTCTTGTACAATTCACAACGCTCACCATAGCACATACCCTCCTCAATGTCTATCACCCAGCCACCCCATCCCTCCCACCCCCCACCACTCTAGCAACCCTCAGTTTGTTTCCTGAGATTAAGAATTCCTCATATCAGTGAGGTCATATGATACATGTCTTTCTCTAATTGACTTATTTTGCTCAGCACAACACTCTCCAGTTCCATCCACATCGTTGCAAATAGCAAGATTTCATTCCTTTTGATGGCTGCATAATATTCCAGTGTGTGTGTGTGTGTGTGTGTGTGTGTGTGTGTGTGTGTGTGTGTGTGTGTGTGTATCACATCTTTATCCATTCATCTGTTGATGGACATCTTGGCTCTTTCCACAGTTTGGCTATTGTGGACATTGCTGCTATAAACATCGGGGTGCACGTACCAGAATAGTAGGGAGTTCTGTTTTAAGAGTGGTTGTCAAGGGCACCTGGATGGCTCATTTGGTTAAGTGTCTCCCTTTTTTTTTTTTTTTTTTTTTTGGTAAGATTTATTTATTTATTTGACAGAGAGGGAACACAAGCAGGGGGAGAAGGAGAAGCAGGCTTCCCATGGAGCAGGGAGCCCGATGTGGGGCTCGATCCCAGGACCCCAGGATCATGACCTGAGCCAAAGGCCCAGCAACTGAGCCACCCAAGCGCCCCGAGCATCTGACTCTTGATTTTGACTCAGGTCATGATCTCAGGGTTGAAAGATCAAGCCCCACATCGGGCTCTGTGCCCAATGTGGAGTCTGCTTGGGATTCTCTCTCTCCCTCTCCCCCTCCCCCTGCTCACGTTCTCTCTCCCTAAAATAAATAAACTCATAAAATCTTTAAAAGAAAAAAATAAAAGTGGTTGTCTGGAGGAGTGCCTGAGTGGCTCAGTCAGTTAGGCGTCCAACTCTTGATCTCAGGGTCATGAGTTCAAGCCCCACATTGGGCTCCACACTGAGCATGAAGCCTACTTAAAAAAAAAAAAGAAATGGTTGTCAAGAAAGGCCTCACCGAGGAAGTTGCATTTTGAGTAGAGACCTGAGCAAAATGGGGGAGTAAGCCCTGGCAAGATCTGCAGGAAGGGGTTCTTGGCAGAAGGAAGAAGAACAAGAAGCTTAAGAGTCCAGCATGATCAAGCAGCAGCAAGACCAGTGTGGCAGAAGACGAGTGAGCAGAGGGATGAGTGGAGGAGGCAGGTAAGGTTGGGAGGGTTCTCACAGACCATGGTAGGATGTTGAAAGTGTTAGAAGTTGGAGCAGGGGAGTACCAGGATGTGATTCAGGTTTTAAAGGTGTGGCTTTGGCAGCTGTTTGGAAAATAGAATGTAGGGGTTAAAAGGAGAAGCAGGGAAACAACATTCTTGCCATGGTCTAAGGAAAGGATGATGGTGGTGGTTGTGATTTAGGTCACGGAAGAATGGTCACACTTGGGTTGTGTTCGAAGGTAGAGGCAACAGGATTATATATCTACCAGCAGGCTCATCCATCAGGTTACTTGCATTATTAATGTAATTGAGACATGCCTACATAAAGTAATTAGTAGTAATTTCTGCAGTTTGAGTAATTGCATCCACATACCCCAGTGCTTCCTTTAGCTGTCCAGACGTGTCTGTAAGTCATGTATTTTTGTGGTAAGTAAATGACCTCATACAGGAGCCAGCAGATTCGATTCATTACTCAGAAGGCCAGAGATGATGCTAAATGATAAGGATACAAATAAGAAGGTGTACTCTGAGTTTATTTTAATCTAGCTTAGTCCCTCTTTTATAACCCTGCTTCACAAGCCTGTCATGCTAGTTATTCTATAAAATGCCCAACCTTCTGGATTTTCCTGGTTATACTATTCAGCTTATTCCTTTCTTACCTGTGTTTCTTATAAACTGGGATTTGTACCTAAAGTCGATTTGAGTTACACCTTTTGGTTAGACTACATCATCGGTGATCTTGTGTATGATATTTGTAGAAGACTATATATATATTTCCTGAAAGGATACACAAAGCATGTAACATAGTTTAAGGCTGAGTAGAGGGAGACGCCTTCGACTTTTCATTATACCTTTTCCTCTGCTTTTTGACTTTTCTTATCCTACATGCTTTACTGCTTCATTACCCCCCTATCTTTTCTCCCATAGCTTTGGATGCCTCTTTGCTGTGACCTGTGAATGTTCCCTGCCTTCCTCTACAACTTTGCCTTGCACCACTTTCTGCTTCACAGACTAGGGTCTAACTAGAATCTCCTTCTCTGTTAGGGCCTCTTCATTTGCTGTTCCCCCTGCCATGGCTTTCATGAGCTCGTTCTCATGGCAAGTATGCTCTGTTCAGAGAGGACTTCCCAGCCCACATGATCTCAGCTCATCTGTACCACTAACATACTACTTCTTTATTTTCTTAGCATGGTCTGATATCTTACTCATTTATTTGCATACTTAATTTATCATCTATTTCTCTTCCATGAGTATATCACCTCTCTGAGAGCAGGGATTTTGTCTATCTTATTTGTCACTGTATTCCCTGGTTCTGAAATTATGCCTGCCACATGATAGGCATTAATTATTTGTTGATTTAATTAATTAATCTAGAGGAATTTCTGCAGAGATTATCTAGGTAGTAAGATCATGGATCATATTTATTTAATTTAAGAAAAGTATTATTTTTTGAACTGACACACTCAGTTTTCTTATCCAGATTACTTTACTATTCTGAGGATACTCACAGAACCCTATTCCCAAGCCTTCTCAGACCCCAAGTAAACGGAGATTTCTTAGCAACCTCTGTGGACACTACCTCCTTATTCTGCAAATGAAGCAGCTGAGGATCCGGGAAATTATAACTTGTTAGGGATCACAGAGCAGATTAATAGCAATCTCGGGGCTTTGGCTCAGAATACTATTGTGACAGTTCAGCTCCCATTCTTCTCCTCCCTTGCTGAGGATAGCTGCAAGAATGTTCATCATTTACTAGCCTATAGTTTCAGTTTGGGTTTTGAAATACTGATAGCACACAGAGGAAAGGGTTGAGTTTTGAGACTGTGTATCTCAGAGGCTTCTGAGAGTATGAGAACTTCGCTTTCAGGGCAAGCAAAGTAATTTTAAAAGTTACATTCAGGGGTGCCTGGGTGGCTCAGTTGGTTAAGCTTCCAACTCTTGATTTCGGCTCAGGCCATGATCTCAGGGTCATGAGATCAAGCCCTGGGTCTGGCTCCATGCTCAGCTGAGAGTCTGCTAGAGATTCTCTCTCTCCCTCTCCCCCCTCCCCGCTGCTCTTGTGCACGTGCATGCATGCTCTCACTCTCTAAAATAAATCTTTTCCAAACAAAAAAGTTGCGTTCTAATCCTCTAGGAGAAAGTCTAACATGGAATTGTAAAAGATGTTGTGAGCATGTGTAGTGGCTAGTCCTAGTGCTTGGATACAGTGGTGGGAGACGAAATTGCACTTACGTTGTGAAAGCCCTGGCGTGTTGTAGTAAGAAGCCTGGGTTCCTGTTGTGTAAGCATCAGGGATTCTTTTTAGATTTTATTTATTTTGACAGACAGCGAGAGAGGGAACACAGCAGGGGGAGTGGGAGAGGGAGAAACAGGCCTCCCGTGGAGCAGGGAGCCCAATGAAGGGCTCGATTCCAGGACCCTGGGATCATGACCTGAGCCAAAGGCAGACGCTTAATGACTGAGCCACCCAGGTGCCCCAGGGATTCTTTTTCTTTTTCCTTTTTTAAGATTATTTATTTATTTATTTATTGAGACAGAGAGAACCTGCAAGTGAGAGCATGGGGGGGAGGGGTGGAGGCAGATGGGGAGAGGGAGAAGCAGACTTCCCGCTGAGCAGGGAGCCACCATGCAGGGCTCCATCCCAGGACCCTGGGATCATGACCTGATCCAAAGGCAGATGCTTCACCTACTGAGCCACCCAGGTGCCCCTAGATTTTATTTTTAAGTAATCTTTGTACCCAATGTGGGGCTCAAGCTTACAGCCCAGAGATCAAGAGTCACACACTCCACCCACTGAGCCAGCCAGGTGCCCCCCAGCATTAGCAGAGTACTAACTAGACGCATTTTTCTGGCAGTGGGTACAGGAATGAATTGGTATCAGAGAAACCAGTCAGGTAGTAGAATTAGCTAGTAATATAGATTGAAGAAGAGGATTTGAAGGTAGGTAGTGCTAGCAGGAATTAGAAAGGTCAGGTTTCTAAGACTTCGAAAGGGGAATTCGAGATTGCATTCAAGGTGGAATTTGGTGACAGATTTCATATAGAGAGTAAATGAAGAAGGTGGATTGAGTTTTTTAACATGGGTTCTCTGGGTGAAAATTTATGATGTGAATTTTTAATAAAGGATTAAATTTCTGAGATAGAGGATATAAGAAAAAGAGTAGGTAGGAAACAGACAAGCTCAGTTTGGAACACACTGAGTTTGAGACACCTTAGGGTAATTTGTAAGTATGAATTCAACACCAAGGACAGGTTTTTTGATTATCTACATTTGGAAGGAAGTTAAAGTCACAGGAGGGCATGAGATACCCAAAAAAATATATGTTGAAGGAGGAAAGAAGGCTGGGGAATGGGGTCCTGGAGAAGTTCTCTATTAAAGGAGGAAGGAATGCACAGACAGGAGTCAAACATGTAGGGATTAAAAAGAAAAGGAGAGAAAGAGTGTTAAGCAAGTAGGAGACTGTCAACAGTGTGACTCTTTGGGTGAGCCTGAAGGGGAAGCAGCAAGTGGGCAATTCAACAGCGATTTGCAACTTCAGGCGGAACATGTAATGTTGTGGCCCCTGCTGACTGCTTGGCCATAAAGTTTAACTAGACCAGTATTCAGACTTTTAGCTAATACTGAAAATTAGTAAGGGAATGGATCCAGGTTTTGTACTTTTCATGAATGCTATTTTTACTTCTAATCCAGCCGTTGAATTAATCAGGACCTTGCCTAAGAAATAATCTACCAACCATTTGATTTAAAGCAGAGTTAGGACAGGAGCCTGTTTGTGTTAATGAAAGGATAAGCTGTGTATTTCCTTCATGGAAAAAGGGACTAGCCTATGTCCTGGTGATTCCTCAGCACCTGAGTACAGATGTGGATAGGTTTTGGTGTATCTCCTAGGAGATTGAGGTGTGCTGTGGCTCAGGCACAACATGGCTATTTAAAACTCTGCTCTTACCCAGCTAATTTATACAGACCAGAGGTTGAGCATTAACAATGTAATCTCTACTGGAAGCCCTTTTGTATAGGAGCTGATGTGAAAAGTTTGGATATATAGCAAGTAGATTGATGTCTCCTGATGTATTGCTGGATTCTTATCTAAGACCAAATCCTGGTCACAGTTTTCTTTTGCTTGCTTAATGTTTGCTGAAAATCTAACACTAGATGATAGAGGAGAATAAAAGAAAGAAAAGTCCAGAACTCTGAAACAACCTTTCAGTCTTTTGAACCATGGTGTTTGCAAGTTAAATACTTGTTAATGGAGATAATCAGTTTTGATTAATGGTAATGTTCCTTAATGTTTTAGATGAGATTGTACAAAGAAAGAATATCCATTTCGGAAGTAGCTTTTGAATGAGAGCACTTTTTAAATGTAAAATTGTGCAAGAAATCTACATTCAGTTTTGGTTTTGTTTACTAGGATTCATGTTCTCACAAGCTATGAAGAAATGGGTGCAAGGAAATACTGACGAGGTAAAGTCTACTTTTAGTGTAAAGAAATTCCTGTTTATAAGTGGCACCTTGTGTAAGTAAGGTTTCAGGTTTTCTCTTTCTTTAGTTCCCATGTTTAAACGGTGTGGCACATTGCTCCTTTATCCAGGATGTAACAAGAAAGGACGGGCCCTTTTTAGCATCTAACAATTGCCTCATGGGGGCAGTGCAGGATCTTTAGTTCAGAGACTCTGGCCACTGAAAAATATCCATGCCTTCAAGTTTCCATCAACCAGCAGGCATCAGTAGAAACAAAAAGCTCAAATCTTCCTCACTGTCAGTTTTCAGAAGAGACTTGCTTTTTGACTAGTTAGTTAAGTACATTGAGAGATGTGAGTGGAAAAAGAAAAATTTTTGTTTTGATCATCTAACATGAAAATAGTCATGATGTTGGGTACCCAGTAGCTGACCCTAGAAGACAGAGCATGAACAGCATATTAATGTAGCCAGAGGGTGGTCCAGGTCCGTTCATACATGGAATGTGCTTCTTATCCAAAGAAGTAGACATGATATGCATATATAGTTGTGTTAGAGCACTGATAATATAAGTCTTGATTTTTCTAATGAATGACCATTAACAACAGTTGAATTGGGTTTTTTGTTTTGTTTTGTTTTGTTTTAGGCCCAAGAAGAGCTAGCTTGGAAGATTGCTAAAATGATAGTCAGTGATGTTATGCAACAGGCACAATATGATCAACCTTTAGAGAAGTCTACAAAGGTAAGGATGACTTGTGTTCTGATCTAGCTTGCATAAAACTGAGAAGAATTAGATTCCAGATATATAAAAATAAAAAAGAACATAAGGGATATTCCTCTGCTTTTGAAGGATTAGCTGCTCTAGAAACTGACCTCTCATCATGAACAACTAGGTAACTAACAAACTAAATGAAACAACTATTTCCAGATAGTGGACAACAGGCAAGTAGAGATCTGTAATCCTTGAAAGAAGGGTAACATTGACATGATCCCTACCTGACTGCCTAGAAGCAGTTTTCAAAGTTCAGGGAGGGGAGAGCCTAACAGAGTTCATAGTGTTGCTGAATTAAGGAGTCAGAAATCAAAGTTTGGATAGCCCAAGGTGTCTAGAAGTCAGAGCAGGATACCAGAAAAGGAGCTTCACAGAAAGAAAGCTCTAGAGTTTATCTCCTTATGGAGGTCCCTTGAAGTCCTTGGCCAAATACTGATCTATACGTATTTTGGGTGAAAATGCCCATGGGGAGGAAAAAACGTACTTGAAATTAGTAGGCTGAGCAATTCCTGAAACATGGGGTTAAGAATAGGTCACATCCCTACTGACCAGTATGGAATAGATCTTGTAATGTACAAGACAGTGGGTAGTGTCCTCAGAAACATTATGCCTTACCACTGGAGCTAAATTGGCCCTAGAGTAAAGCACCTTAACCAAGCTTAAAAGCAACTTTTGGAAAGGATCAGACTGCTCTTTAAGTAACAACTGCATGTCAGAACAGAGGCCAACCCTCTTTAAAGGAACACAATGAAGTTCAGCACTCAACAGTATAAAAATAACAGTGTCTGCCATCCACTGCATTACTGGGTTTGCAAGGAAGCAGGAAAACTTAACCCACAATCAGGAGAAAATGCCAACTGTAGAAACCACACCCTAAAAAAAATACTGAATACAAAAGAACTCAAGAAAAGGGGGGAAAGAGGAGAAAGAATCCTGTGGGACAAATGAAAGACAAATAGCCAGATAGTAGGTTTAAATGAAATCATATTAATCACCACATTAAATGTAAGTGGTCTAAATAGTCTAATTAAAAACAGAGATTGTCTGATTAGATAGCTAATGGCAGAAGCTACTTAGTTGCTATCTGTAGGAAGCCCACTTTAAATATAAAGACATAGGCTAAAAGCAAAAGGATGGGAAAGATATACCATGCAGACATTATCAAAGTAATTTGGCCTGCCTATATTACAAGTCAGAGTTCACTTCAAAACAAGGAACATTACCAGGCAAACAGGACGTTTTATATGAAAGGTCAGTTCATCAAGAAGACATCAAGAATTCTAAATGTGTATGCATCCAAGAACAGCTTGAAAACGCACAAAGCAAAAACTGATAGACCGACAAGGAAAATACACAAATCCGTAATGACTGTTGAAGATTTCCTCAGCCCTGTCTCAGTAATGGATAGAACAACACTGTCAACCAGCTTGACCTAAGGGACCTTTATAGAACAGTGCATTCAGAGGCAGCAGAGTACATATTCTTTTGGCCTACACATAGATCACTTATCAAGATATACCATATTCTGGGCCATAAAACAAGTTTCAATAAATTATAAGGATTGAAATCATACAGTCTGTTTTCTCACCACAAAGGAATTAAACAAGAAGTCAATTACAGAAGGATATGTGGAAAATCCCCCAAGTATTTGGAAATTAAGCAGCATACTTCTTAGTCTTCCATTGGTCAAAGAAGAAATCAAAATGGAAGTTAGAAAATACTTTGGACTGAATTAAAATGAAAATACAACAGTATTTGTGGAATACTGCTAAAGCAGTCCTTAGAAGGAAATTTATAGCATTAAATGTTTATATTAAAGAGACAAAAAATAGTTTTCAGTCTTCTATCTTAAACTAGGAAATGAGTAAATTAAATTCAAAGAAAGAAGGAAATATTAAAGATAAAAGTGAATATCCGGAGTACTTGGGGCTTAGTCAGTTAAGCATCCAACTCTTGATCTCAGCTCAGGTCTTGATCTCAGGGTCATGAGTTCAAGCCCTATGTTGGGCGGGCTTTTAAAAAAAGGGGGGGGTGAATATCAATTACATAGATAATAGCGAAAAATCAAAATCTGGCTCTTTAAAAAGACCAATTAAATTGATAAACCTCTAACACAACTAACTGGGGGCGGGGGGAGGCGGGGGAGAAGAGATCAGATGAATTACCAATACCAGGATTGAAAGAGGGGGCATCACTACAGATCCTCTCTTCAAGCCAGACATTCCCAGTTTCCTCAGCAGTTTTAACTTTCTCTAACTCATGTTCCTTATGAAGGCATTAAACTACTCATATCTTATTTACATCAGCAGAAATTGGGAATCAGAATTAAATATGTTCAGATGACATCCCACATAACCCACAGTAGTTCGGAGGGCTTGCATTTAGATTGAGGCCCAGCATCCGCCTTTCTTTGCCAGCTGTTTCTCAGAATTGTCATTACCAGAGCTTGGTTTAATTTTGAACTTTGCACTGAGCTAATTCACACCAAAGTTCTGTTCACTTGTGCAGATTCTATCCTCTTTTCTGTGTAAGGGTGATAATTTTTAATCTATAATTATCTTCACTGACTCAGGCAAACCTAAAGTAGCAAAGAGCAAGGTAAAGGTGTATGAATTTGTGATTCCCCATTATCTTTGAGGATCAAATGTTTAACAATATCAAAATGTCCTTTTAGGCACCATTTTAGAAAGCAGATATTTAAAATTAAGGCTTGGGCACCTGGGTGGCTCACATGGTTAAGTGTCTGCCTTCGGCTTAGGTCATGATCTCCAGGTCCTAGGATCGAGCCCCGCATCAGGCTCCCTGCTCAGCAGGGAGTCTGCTTCTCCCTCTTCCTCTGCCCCTCCCCACTGCTCCTACTCTCTCTGTCTCAAATGAATAAATAAAAAATTCTTTAAAAAAAATTAAAATAAAATTAAGGCTTTTCATTGTTCAGATTTTATTACCCTGTGCTTTTTATTTTTAGGATACACAGATATATTTTGCTGTATTTTGTTTTTAAGCTTTGCTGGCCCTTCTCTTTGGCTGCCTAAGATCTCTGTCCCGCGCAACCTCAGGGATCCGCTGCATATTGGTGTGGAAAAAGTGCTAGGCTAAACAGAACTTGTTCATTCCACTTGTAGTGCACATATGTGACCTTTTGCAAGTTACTTTCCTTTTCCAAGTCTTATTTTCCTCATCAGTAGATTGGAGAAATTGGACAAGATAGTCTCATAAGATCCCCTTCTGATTCTCTTTCCATGATTATATGAACGTAAGACATCCTATTTCCACGAAAGAATACCCAGCCTCTCTAGCCCATGTTGAAACCTCTCTGCTTTGAACGTCCTACTTTACGCTTGTCTGTGAAATGTACTTGGGCATTTAACATAAATTACCAGTGTACTTGGGCATTTAACATAAACTACCAGTGTACTTGGGCATTTCACATAAACTACCAGTGTACTTGGGCATTTAACATAAACTACCTCACAGCATTTCTGAATTGTTTCATTTGTATAGGTCCCAAGGACCTTGTCTCCTGGGATGTTTGTTTCCTCCCCAGTGCTGTGAATAAAGGGTCTCCGCCTCAGGACCCTGGTGTTAGGTGGCTAGAAATCAAAGTTCTTTTTTTCTTTCTAAAGATGTTGGAGTATTTTGTATTACGGCTCTCCTGATTTAATGAATCCCCTGTGGATTTGTCATTTAAGTTGTTTTGGGGTTTTCCCTGTTACAAACAATACTTGAATGAATGTGTGTGTATAACTCTATGCTCTATGGTTAATTCCTAGAAACAGAATTACTCTATCAAAGAGTAGCTATTTTGTTCTAGTGTCTGTTGCCAAAAGGGAAAGATAAAAGCAGATCTGGGTGCCAGTCGTTGTTACTGTTACGTAACCTTAGGGTGAGTTGCTTGACCTTTTTAAGCTTCTGTTCGTTCATATGTAAATGAAGATAATTCTAGTGTTTTACCTCAAGATTGTAGTCAGAGCCTGGCTGTCATAAGTGCTGGTATGTAGTAAACACTGAGTGTTGGTTCCCTTCTTAATCTGTAATGATAATATGTTACTGGTCATAAAAATGTGCCTTACCCTTTTCTTTTTCTTTTTTTCAGCTATGACTCAAGACCTGAGATAAAGGAAATCTGCTTTTGAAAAATAAGAGAACTTTTTTCCTTTGGTTGGATTCTTCAACACAGCCAATGAAAACAAAGCACTGTATTTCTTTTCACTGATATATCACTGTTGTTCCCAAGAAAGAATGGCAGACAATCCTAGACTTCCATCATAAGCAGAGTGACATGCATACATATTTGCTGCACATGATGCTCTCACAGTGAAAGTCATAAAGAGACAAAGTGGTATTGTTTACATTACTAGAAAATTAATAGCTTTCCAATGGCAATAACCCATTTATGAAAGAGTTTTAGTCCACTGGAATAGACAGGGACCACATACTGTAGGAGGTAGATGAGCGTAGAGCTGATATTTGATGCACATTCTGTAGTGGTGGCCCAGCCCTCCAAGTATCCTAAAGCAGGTACCAGAAGTGCTTTGCTTTGGCCTCCTAAACACACAGGTGAGTCAGCCCCTCCGAGAGCCAGGCAGCTCCGAGCGGTGGTGCGGTGCTAGTGGGTTGTTCTCCTTCAGTAGAACGGGGCCAGGGCTCCCTGGCGGTCTTCCTTCACAGAGGCATTAATGTGGAAGGAAGCTAGCCGACAGGTCAAGTCTCCGTGACATTGTCCTTCCCTTTGGTGACAGTATGCAATTTTCACGTTTTAATTGCTCCTGAGATGCAGTATACTGAAAACCATCTCCCCTGCTAAACAAAAAGATGAGTCTCCTTTACATTGAGCGTGAAGACTTGCTCTTCTGGAATACTCTGCTCCAAGTTACTTAACTTTTCCTTCAGAATACATGTGGAAAAGAAGGAAGAGTAACAATCACTCCAGTTTCCCCCTGTGATATCTTGGACAAATGTCTATACCTAGATTGTATGGGTTTTGTTTTGTTTTTTCTTTTTTTTCTTTTTTTTTTTTTTTAAGATTGGCAAGCAAGGGTTGGGGTGGGAGGAGGCAGGAAAAATACTCAGCCTTGACCGCCTCCCCTTTCTTTGCTGTGAGCTGGGAAGTGTGCAGCTGGTGGCCTTTTTTCGTTCTGTCTTCAGGAGAGTAGGAGACTCCCTCACTGCACTCCCACTCAGTCAGCTAGTGGGTGTGGACCTCGCTGCCATCAGCAGGGCCACTCCACTGGCAAGCACACTCCACCGGCGAGGCGAGGCCAGTGCCTCTTCACTGCACATGACTGAGGGAGAAGAACGTTCTCTTAGATGTTACTGCTTTTGCTCAGACTTTGCAAAAAAAAAAAAAAAAAGATCTATATATATATAAATATATAATTATTAATCACCTCTGTCCTTGAGAAAGTCTTGAATGAATAGAGAATTTATTTCATTGCAATATATGATTGTATAGAGGGACACTGTTTCATCGACAGAAGAAGCAAAAAGGCTGTGTATTAGTTTTTGGTACTATGTACCACCTCTGTTATTCTTCTAAAGCGAAGTATTCATGTACTTAAACCATATTCTATTTAATTGTGTTTGATTTTAAAAATATATATATATGAGAATTATATTTAAAATTGTGTCAACTTTCTGCTTTCAGGGCACTTACGGTCCTTCTACTGAAATGTGTTGATTCTTCCAAATATTTCCATTTGCTTTACAAAAACCCAGACATGAGCCACTCCTGGACTTAGCCTTGTGTTTGGAGTGTTCGGCATAGACCTGAGGTTTTATTAGGTGTATTTGCTGTGATTAACGCATTTTGTTCTTTTAACAAAATATTTCCATTCTTTCACTTTGCTTCAACCTTTAACAGAAAAGCAATATAAAGGTCATAGAATAAAATGTGGTTTTGGGTGACTCTTACTGCCTGAGCATGTTTTGCAATAACAATTTCTGTAAGACTCTAGGCTGTTTAAACTCGTGCTTTCAGTTAATATGTAGTAATTTCTTTGTATACGTTTTGTGCTTCTGAGCTAGATATGTCCGTAGTCGTAAGGTTCTTATAAAGAGAAGAATAGCAAGTTGAAGACTTGGTTACTTTCTTCTGCCCCACCTGCTGTGGGACACAGAAGCAGATTTATACATAAATACTGTATGCGAATTTAATATTTGATCAGAAGTATGATCCTTGTACTTACATTAAAATTGGAATTGGATTCAGCCTGACTTTGAGCACCACTGAGTTCCAGGCTCTATGCAGTGCGCCCACAAAATATGAGGCCTCGGCAGGATTTTCATAGGCTCGAGGAATCCGTTGAGCATCTATTTTTATCACGTTGCTGATCTCAACGCAAACTGTTGGAAAAGATGTTAGTGCAAAAGGGGTACCTTTTGTAACTTGCCATGTCTTCACTCCTGTAAGATTTGAGGAAAGTAAAAAGCAAATGTCAACCAAGTCCAGCGAAGAGCAATAAAACAGGGAGCAACTTTTTGTAACTTTTTCAACTTGGGTTTTTCAGTATTCGGTAGAGCTTTATGAAAGGTAAGTAATGCACATTTCTGGAGCTGTGACGAGTTCGGTAGGAATTTGGGAGGGAAAGTCACTCTGAATTGTAGACAATTACAGACAACCTTGTTTTAAGTACCAGTACCTAAGCACCTGCTGAAGCAGCTGACCTCTCTCTCTCTGCTGATACTCTTTGGGGGTGCCCGCCTGACTCACACTGACCCCGCCCTCATTCCTACAAAATCAGTCTGAAGTGACTTTTTATGACATGAACCAAAAGGACCTTGACGAAAGTACTACCAGACTGTTCTAATTAACTCATGATCATGCGTCCTCAGCATGTTTGCAAAATACCCCTACATCCGGGAGAATTTTTCTTTAGCAAACCTTTGGTCATTTTGTGAATTCTCTCAAAATGGAATCCTCAACTAATGGAGCTAAAAGACTCCCTCGTTTCTATAGTGAGGAATTACTCAGGCCTTCTGGACCAGGGCCTTTTCATGCTTCCCAACATCCTTCCAAAGGATAAACACCATCCCTGCTTTTAGCAACTATAATAAACCCAGAAATAGAGGGCATTTCTATCAATGAGTAACTGATAATAAGCTTTAAATGATGGAGGGCAGTGATTATTATGAAATAGGTACATGCTGACCACTTCTATGGACTAGGCAAGACTTCTGTCCTTTGGCTGGAACTGTAAGTGGGAGTAAATCTCAGCGAAACCCTCAAGGTTCCAAACTTAAAGATGCACACTAATAATTACCTCATGAGGCCCCTCATAGATAAGCCCTGTGGGTACTAAAAAGGCCTCTCTGCTGGGGCAGGGTTGGGAATGGCTGGGAGTAAGAAGTATGGTATTCTGTGGGTTTGGGGCAGGTGGAAATGGCCGTGGCGTAGCGAGTGTTGGAGGAATCCATATAAGCAAAAGCCAGACCTTCATGCTCAGGGAGGAAGAAGTTCATCTGCTTGCCTGTCAGGGTAGTGAGTATTTCTGCCTTAGTAACTGTATGCAACCAAATTATTTCCTCAGTATGTTCCCCTCAAACCGCCTGCTCTGGTACAGTGAGGGTGTCCGAACTCACCTGGAAAATTAAGCCCCTTGCCCAAGGGTGGTAGTGCACCCACTCCCCCAACCCCAGGCACTGCTGAGACACGTACACCATTGCTGCTTAGTTGTACCCTGTGTTCGTGAGCACAGGCTGGGGCAGCTGGGCCCTCTGGGCCTTTGGTGGGCAGGCAAGGTGCCTAGAAAAAGCCGGCTTAAGTTCAGCTCAGAGAAAGCTGGGAATTGCCAAGGAGCAGATGGGATTGTGGTGACCGGCATTTCCCCGACTTCAGGTATCTGAGTCCCCCATCTTGAATGTGTCTTCAGGCTCACCCCCTAGATGGCCTCTGCCTAGTCACAGTAAGAGTCCTGCCCACGATGCAACTCGTGGAAAGGCCCTAGCTAAACAGCGCCATGGGCTTCCACACTGTGTAGCTCTGAGCACCCGGCCGGCCTGGTGTGCTCACCAGAACCCAGTGGGCTCCACCCACACCTTGGGTTTCCTCCTCTTGACAGAGAGCAGCCTTTTGTTCCTTCTAATGACAGAGCCACTGGTTTAGCAAATGTTTGCCCATTCCGAAGTCTTAATGTCTACTATGCCAGGCTCTGTTTACAGTGCAGGGACACGGGAAATAAGACAAACTTCTGGGCCGCCTGGAGCTTCCATCCTACTGAGGAGGAGATAGAAGTTGGAGCTCCATCTATAATTGCTGGTACTTTTTGACTCAAGATAGCCTTTTGAGCCTATGATTTAACACCCTTTCCTTACAGAGCCCTGCAGGGGGTCACTAAGCTTTCCTGACCCATAAAGGAGACCCACAGGGTAGAAGGGGCCTAAGGTGGGGTTGCTCTTCCAAGAGGACTGGCTGCCCCGCCGTTCCATTTACTCCCTGCAAAATGAGAACTCAGGTGTTGAGCACCTGGCTGACGACAAGGGGCGGCACCTGATGTCTGAGGCCATCAGGCAAGTTCTGAGTGGGGGAGGCGAAGAGGAGGCCAAAGGATCAGTCTCAGCCCCCTGGGGGCTCTCTGCAGAGCTTGGGGAAATGTGAATTCTTAGAAACAAGAAGGCTAGTAGTGTAAAATTACTACCTGCACGTGAGACAAAATCCCAGCCTTGGAAGAACCTAGCTAGCAACTGAGCTGATTCCATGAGGTGATCAGCTCTTTCTGAGTTGCTTTCATGATAATGACAACAAGCAGCAGAACTGAGTACTTAACACTGTGCCAGGCCCTGGAAAGGTAAGTACCTACTCTTCCCCTCGTATGAGGGAGGCTGAGGCTCCGGAGGCCAAGGAAGCCAATCCAGGCAGTGAACCTGCTCTCTTCCCCACCACCCTGCTCTGTCGTAAGTCGCCTTTGGCTCTTCTCTCATTGTGCTGCTTGTTGGTACTCATAAAAGACTAGTATAGCAGATGCTGAAGGTTTCCAGAAAAGGGGACCGTGGCTTTGAAACATTCCATCCATCGCTTTAAAGCAGCAGTTCTTAAACTTTCACGTGCATCAGGATGCCCTGGAGAAACTTGTTAAACCATGGATTTCTGGGCCTAACCCCAGTTCTGATTTAATCGGTCTGGGGTAAGGGCTGAGAATTAGCATTTTTAACACATTTCCAGGTGATGCTACTGCTGCTTTTGAGACCAGACCAGAGAATCAGAGACCAGACTTTTGAGAATCACTGCCTTCCAATCGTTCCTGTAAATTGGGAACTGAATATTTTAATTTGCTTTTATTGGAAATGCCCATGCTACACAGAAATGGAATTTGAGGCTTATTACTCGTGAGTCGCTAAAACAAGCACATGTATCCTTTATTAGCATTCAGATGTTAACGCCAGGAACAAACACCCAAACGCCACCCCACTGTCTCAGTCACTGAGCAGGTCTGAGACCATCGAGGCAAGTGTCTCCGGCTGGGGTAAGACTTAGAAGAAGCCACAGTCTAGTCTCAGCCCCACGGTCTCCTTCCCCACTTTCTGCCCACCCTGTGCCCCGTGCCTTTGCCGGCGCAGTGCTCCTGACATGTTCCTCCAGGGCTGAGACTTCGGGCTGTTGGGATCACACCCAAGGCCCCAATGGAATCTTGGGTGCAATCCCTGTCTGGTCCATTTCTTTCCACTGTGTCCCCCAGCTCCTTGATGCCAGCTGCCCTCTAAGGTCTTGACCATGCCTTTCCTATCTCCCTTGCTGTCCTCCTTTTTAAGTCCCTCCCACAGGACACTGGTACCTTGTTCTTCCTTTCTGCCCCTCTTCATCTCCCTCCCCGTTTCTTCCTTCAGCACATATTTCCTGGGCACTTGTTATATGCCTCTTCTACTTACTTGGGGTACAGCAGTCCCCAGAACACACATACTGCCTGTCCTCCTTGCAGTCTAGAAAACAATGACTATGCATGCGATGAGTGTTACGGGAGAGCATGAGAAACCTGTTGGGGGCAGTCTAGGTGGACCCCTCTTTGTGATTCACAGACTTCCTGATCATCACAGTCTTCCTCCAGAGCGTGTCCATTCTGCATGTATTTCTTGCCTCAAGATACCCTTTCTTCCCAGTCCCGACACACCCCCTTCCCCCCACAACTGGACCCGGACTCCATATTGGCATATTGGCATGACTGTCCCCTGCTGGCCAGTGCTGTTCCCATATCCTTGCTCCACATCCTCCATTGCCATGTGGGGAGGTGCCCCTACCTGGCTCCAGGACACTCCCAGCTATGTTTCTCCAAGTCCTTGATGCATCACTGCTTCATTCCCACCCCCAAGACACTTGACTGTCCATGATAATGATCCACCTGGCAACCCAGCTTAGAGCTCTTTGGCCTTCTTCGTTCTCAAGAACGTATTTTACTCTTCAGTCTCACCCGTAACTAGGTCTTGTCATCTCCTGCAACTGCTCTACTACCTCTGGTTGGTCTCTCCTCACATTTTAGCCCACCATAACCACCAACGATGCAAGAAACGTCATAGACTCCTACTGGAATGGGTGAAAAGAGAGGTGGGAAGAACCTTCGTAATCATTCCAGGAGTGTGCCCTCACTATTACAAGAGTTAGGTTTTGTAAACCAGCCTTTCAAAGAGCAACTTCAAAAGCAATAAGTGAATACTTTTGTTGTAAGGATTATAAACTTGCACCTACATGATAAGTTGAGGGTGGGGGGGAGAACTGTCCTATTGTGGTGACTTGGATCAAACTTTCCAATGACAATGTCAGACAAGTATTCTTAAATGCTGCATCTCAGACAACTTAGATGCAATTGAAAGATATATATTTGAAGAAAGAGGCTCTGGATATGATGAAGATATTGATGTCCAAGATGCATGTAGAGATGGAATAAAATTGTTACTTGACATGTAAGAATGGGGGGGAAAGCAATATTTTGTATTAAGGTATTATTGTATATAATGTTATTTTAAATATGCATGTGTAACTAAATAAATTAAATATTATAATTCGACATCTGACTATTTCATCGACATTCCTAAGAGTTTAAATTTATCCGGATTGATCCCTTAATTTTTAAAAATGTTTTCATTGGGGCGCCTGGGTGGCTCAGTTGGTTAAGCGACTGCCTTCAGCTCAGGTCATGATCCCAGGGTCCTGGGATCGAGCCCCGCATCGGGCTCCCTGCTCGGCGGGAAGCCTGCTTCTCCCTCTCCCACTCCGCCTGCTTGTGTCCCCTCTCGCTGTCTCTCTCTCTCTCTCTCTCTCTGTCAATTAAATAAATAAAATCTTTAAAAAAAAATAAAAAAATAAAAAAAAAATAAAAATGTTTTCATTAGGAAAATAGGGATTTGCCTTATAATACAAGGTCACCTATATCATTAATGAGCTCCCTGTTGCCGCTGAATAAATTCCAAGTTCCTTATGTAGCATTTAACACCCTGACTGATCTAGCTGCCTAGATCTTGGAACACTAGACTTTAAGCCATACTTCTTTGCACCCTTTCTTCAGTGGGCTTTCACACCTCTGAGCCTGTGCCTTTGCTCAAGCAATGCCTACAGTTTTAAAATGTCCTCCCCGACACCCT